>NC_133829.1:11961327-12593292 GCF_047830755.1 Zonotrichia albicollis | reverse complement strand
AGCCATATAATTGGGGTGAGATCACTGTCACTACATTTTAAACAAACAAAAAGATGTTCTTGGTAGATAAGAAGACCTGCCACTTATGAAAGACAGTGTGGACAGTACACATTTCACCTACTATACCCCATCTCCATGGGATTTTTAATAAATGTATTTTAAATAATAATTAATATATATTTAATATATTTTCAGTGTTCAAACAAATAAAGCTCTATTTTCAAGGAAAAGGCAAGTGTTTCTAAGGATATAAAGACCACACTCCCCAGCC
The DNA here is from genome assembly GCF_047830755.1 of Zonotrichia albicollis. Lineage (NCBI taxonomy): Eukaryota > Metazoa > Chordata > Aves > Passeriformes > Passerellidae > Zonotrichia > Zonotrichia albicollis. The sequence goes on along the minus strand of NC_133829.1, from coordinate 12,593,021 downwards.
CAACTACTGGACTGTAACTATTCTATCACAGCTAGATAAAATGACAGAAATTACTCCCCAAATACTAACAGAACTACAATTGTGAAAGTATAAGTTATTTCATATATATATATATATAAAATATATATATATCTCATTCTAAATTGCTTAATGTAAGAGCACACTGTGAAAATTTACAATCAGACAGAAAATATTTGCTGACAGAAAAAACTACCCTCCTTTTATTGTCTTGTCACATTTGTACTTTAGAGCACAGTGCATACATGAAACAGCATTATTTTAATTGTCACCTTACTGATCTTCCCACCTCCCCAAAGGGAGTGCTCAAGGACCCTTTAAATCGTGTGGATATTCTCGAGATGCTCAGAGATATCTCAGGTTACGTACATCACAGAATAACAATTTACACCTTAAACACGTGCCACATTTAATTTTTAAACCAGTTTATATACAGGAAAAATGACATTCAAACACATAAATATACTGGCAACTGTAGATTGCATAGTGAACAGTAGTGACAATCAGGGAACCAAAATGCTCTATTCTGCCACTAATTTTAGAGGCAGCTTACATGATCAAAGCATTTGACTGACTGGATCTATGAAAATGAGCTTACTCTTTAAATATTCTATTTTTTAAAATAATTATTTGTGAAATGGATTTGTTTCACAATATCAGATAGTACTGGCTACTCTTTCAAGCATATAAAGAATATTTGGACAACCATAAGATCTAACCTCCCCACTCCAAAATTATTATAGCACTTCATAAGCAGGGTGAAAGCAAAACCAGGAGGAAATAGGTGACTGTAAGCTGGGCTGGCCATGGCAACAGGGTGGGGTGTGCTTTTCTGAGACACAGAGAGGAGTTAATCCCAGAGGGCTGGAGCAGCATCTGGACATCAATGAGAGGAAAGTCATGACAGCACTTAGCACTTAGGGTAGGAGAGACAGAGGCATCCACTCTCCAACTTATAAAAAAGGAAGATCCAAAAGGCAAAGAAAAATCTGGGGACTGGGCGAAGTTTTAAGCAAGGCACTACTTGTAATTTAAGAAGACTCACCACAGTATTTTCATGCAACCTGCACCTTCTTTTAGACTATCTCGTCATAGCAAAATTGGTAATACTGACATACAAAGGCACAGAACAAATCTCAGTATTATTTATGTGGAATGCAATTCTTAAATAGTTGGCAGATACTTTCATATCAGATGCCTCAAGAATCACACGAATTATATGTTTAATTCACTTTTAAAAAAATTTATATTAAAAATTGTTAAGACTTGTCTTCTACATAAAATGGATTTTTTTTCAGAGTATGAGAAATAGATAGATATATAAAATTTTCTTTACCTCTCTTGGTTTCAGCCAACTTAATCTAATTTCACTACATTTCCTTTACTGGAACCTAATTTTACCTAAATTTAGTGAGGAGAGTGACAATCAAAATTAGGAAGGAGGAAAAGTATGTTTTTGGTTTAACTTGCTTTTCTTGGTAGTGACTACATACAAAGAAAAATGCACCCATCTAATGGTCTCTTTTCTCAATAGAAATTGCATAAAGTGGACAAGTGACGCAAATTTCCCAAAAAAGAGATCTTAAGAACATCTCTTCTTTGTAACAAATGAATGCATCTTCAGAGACAAAATTAGTTTGAAAACTTCATTGTTTACTGCTTCTTCTGAACTCACCATGAGTGAAATAATCTGAACTGTGGAAGTGTTTTCTGCATGTATGAGAAAAATTTTTTGGGAATTTTTCTCGGGAATTTTGGTGTACACACCAAATCGGGAAGTGTACAGTCACCAAGCAATTCACTTTAGTAGTCGTTAGGCTACCAGAACAGACAGCAACATTCCTTGATGTAGATAAGAAATGAACTGTGATTATGTAAGAGACCACTGAATGTATTTTCAAATCAGGGATTCAAGGCTAGACATCTCAGATTATACTGCTGAATGACAATGATTTACTTAAAAGAGCTTATCTTCATGTAACTCACTTCTGTCATCCACACAGTCAAAATACTAACCTAAAAAAGTAATGAGTGCACCTAGGAGCAGTGGAAACACCAGTTCTTATAGCTAACCCTTCTTACTTTAATTAGTTGTTTCTCCTTACATTTTAATTGAAAATTCATTACATTATGAAATACCAGTAATAGCCTTCAGATTGTGCCTTTATACCAAAGGCCAATGTAGATAAGAGAGAGGTATTTTTTACTAGGATTACAGGAAAAATCCTTTTGCTCCTTAATTGTTGCTGTTTCAACTCAGTGCAGTCCACACTGATATTGACAAACCTGTGCAGCAGAATGATGAAGTGCAGGGTGGTCATCTATCTACATACTACTGAAAATTTTTTTTACTAATGTCAAATATTGAAGGCAAAAGGAAAGTGCGCACAAGCCCTTTTTATTTTTTAAGGCAGTCAATTACATTTAATTAGATAACTAAGCAGGAAATTAGATAAAATTAGTCTTTAAGTTTCCTTTAATAAGTTCCAATTATTAAAAAGCTGTATAATTCTCAGCATAGCCACTAAATCTTGGCTTCTGTTGAAAATAGTTTGCACATGGGTATGGCTGGGGAATGAAGTGAGAGGGGCTTGTCATTTTTCAGTACCCTCAAATAAGCCCCCTGGTTATTTTCTATCCACCTACCAGTTTAAATGTAGGCTAAGTAAAATTTCCAATAAGTGTTTATTAATACTGCATAATTGCTATTCAATCTTGGAATTAAAATTAACAAATCTGAGAAAAGTTTAACTTTACATTTTTATCAACTGTTTTCACTTTTCAGTCATGGTCCAGTTTATTCATTCTATTAGCAATGTTGTCACCTGTAACTTCTTAAACAAAATAGAAATTAATCATGCAAGTCAACCAGTTTCTATACCCAATTTTCTGAGGAAAAAACAAATCTATAAAGGATGTTGAAAAGCCAGAGTTTCCGAGCATGAAAGGTATATTAGTAATGAAGATATGGAAGTCAGGACAGACCTTTGCTTTCATAGCTTGTGACACCATCAGAAATACAACTGGCTCTATCAGTCAGCAGAGGTATTTCCATCAAAGAGGTTCAGGTGATTCTGCTCCCCTGTCATAACCCTCCTTCAGAAGTCTTGTGCCATTATTTCACTTCTGCACTTTTCTGAGCAGCAGAACAATGTCCCAATACACTCTCTTTTCTTTAATGACTGCAAATATTCAGTTATCCACTCCGCGTCATAGCACAAGAACTGTAACAAGGTTCTAAAAATCTAAACTGTTAGGAAATCCTAGGATCAAAATTAATCAAAACATCGATTTTCCACTCTTGTAAGTGTGCATTATTGCACAACACCAAACAGGAAAAAGAATTAAAGTTCATTATTCTCTAAAAGTACAATTTCAATATTTAATTCCGAAAAATGGCTGCAAGAACATCAAACTGACTGATAATTACGTTGTTCCTGGAAGCAAAGCCTTCAGACAAAATACTTGCTGAAATTAGATAACAATACAGCTGTTCCATGAAAATAACATGTGTAAAGTACCCACAGTCAGAAGTAGTTTTAAGTCTGAGATGGACAATTTTAATTAGCATCTATTGCCAAGAAAGGGAAATAAAAGATGAAAACCAGGTTTGAATAGAAGCAGGACATTAAAGAAGTAGATTGGCCAAAACAATGACACAAATTAAGTCATGCTAAAATAATAAATGCTGCACCCAGAAGCTATTGTTGCCACTAGAGAACAGAACATTACACTGTGTAAGCCCAGAGGATGTTGTATTGCTGAAGCTTATTCTATGGAGATTGCGTATAACGCTTGAAAGATAATATTAAAGCTAGCACATCATAAGAGATGAGTGATGCTTGTCTGACAAAGAGAAGGTCAAACTTGAATAAAGCTTGGTTGACAGGAGAAATACAAGAATTGCTGCCAGCACTTTACTAGCAGTGATGTAGAAAAATTACTAGCGGATACACGGAGAGTCAAAACAGGAGGTCAGTTTGGTGACGATGAAAACTGCATTTGTGTCTCTAATAATAAAGTGGTCTGCAAATCTGAGACAAAAGGACATGCTTTAAAAACATCGCTGGTGTTTAGAAATTGAGTCCTATTAGACTTCTAATGGCTTTGTTTTCCATTGTTTTTCAACAGCTAGTAGACACTTCTACCAAATTCTAGAACTTATCTCTAAAACAGTTATAGACTGTTGTGAGAACTGTTTTATTACAGAATGCGGTGAGCTCAAAAACCCACCATTCTCTTAAGGCAGGGCTCTCTTGACAATCTCTGGCTTGTTAGAGTGATGGTAGGAAGTAAAAGTCAGCATGCATTTTAAGCACTCTCTTCTCACACCAGAAAGCATTAAAATGATAAGGACATAGATTATTCAAAAAGGATGAAAAGGCATATTTTATCCCCCTCAATACATGTGGTAACAGTACATGCAACCAAGTAATTAATTATTTGCTGTGAAAACAAATTGATAATTGATTATTGCAAAACTTTCTGCATCACAAAGTTAACAATGCCACAAATGAATCACTATATCATGGTCTCAGTTGCAAGCTGAAGTCCAATTGGAATACTTCCAAAGAAATCTAAGCAAACAGTCCCTTGGTTGGAGAACAAATGTGAGAGCAGTTCCTCTGGACTCTAACAAACAAAAACCATGTTCCTTGGTTCTTCTTGCATTGAACACGAGGATTGCACTGAGACATGCAATCTAGTTTATCCTGACAGCACAGACAGAAGTGACAGCAGGGCTGGGATGTTCAATGGCAGCCTGGGACAGAGGGGTGAGCTGCTGTCCACCCTGGGCCACAGAGAACACAAGGGCAGTAGCAAAGGGCTGAGTGCCATAAGAGCGGATCAGAAGGTCAAAGCAGTTGGTGACAAAGACACAAGTGCTCACAGCAAAAATGTTTTGGGGCATTTACTTCATACTGCTTCTATTTTTGGCCCTAATGACTGAAAGCCCATTAGCTGCTGAGCTGCTGAGCACATCAGATGTGATCTTGAAGAGCAACATCTGGCTTGGTTGCATCAGTAAAACACATAGATCCCACTCAGCCATTCCAGCGATCAAAGCAAATGTGGCGAATTGGGAAGACAAAGATTTGCTTCAGAAGTATATCCCTGTTGTAAAATAAAATGCTAATGGAGACATATTCATAAGTCATATAAATATAGTACTCTTAAAGAGCAAGAATAACATGTACAGCTAGGATCAGAATAGTAGTGTCTGAGAAACAGACACATATTTCACAGGATATAGTATTCATAGCTGCTGTTGGCATGAAGTTGTTTCTTCTGTGGAGTTGTTTCCACTTCCAAGATATGGTTTAGGAACTACTTAAAACAATCTCAAACACTTTAAACATTATAATATTCAGAACCCCCAAATTAGAAGACTAAAAAATTTAGATTAGCTAAACTAATTTCAAGACTTACAGCAATGAAAAAAAAATGAGTCAATGTATAATCACATACAAAATAAAAAGATGACATCAAGCTAATAACACTTACTGAGATAAGACAAAGTTATCAGATTTTCTTCTGTTGATAAGAAATTAGCTTAACAGATACAAGAAAAGAACAACATTTGAAATAATATGATTAGCATTAAACCCTTAAAAATTGTTATTTACTGTCATCTTCTATGTTATAGGTAAACTCAAAATCAAATTACAGTTTTGGGTCTGCTTGAAATAACAAGTCGAAATAATTATGCCTAAACACCAAAGAGAGACACAGATGTTAGGAACTCTAGACTGGTACACTGGAATTCAAAGGATGACTTTTGGTACTTCTGGACTTTTTTTGCTTGATAGGACACGCATAAATCCTTCTGAAATCCTCAATCCCTTTTTATAGTTAATAGAAAAAGACATGTTTCCTTGTCCTTTACTTTCACGGTTTTTTAGAAAAAGAAAATTTCACCCAACATGCCTTCAACAGTTCCTAAGGTAAATTCCCCTACTTTATGTTTGCAGTACCCTCCTTGCCTTATGGATTCAGAGGAGCACCAGCTCCACCCTGTTTGTACAAAATGAAACAGGAAGAGCTACAGGATAAGATTTAAAAGTGCATTTTATAAATATTCCTCTCTCCTAGTTCATTTTTACATTCAATAAAGTACATCCATCACATCTGACTTTCCTTATTCCCTCTTAGTATATATGCAGCTGAAGAACAAGAATTCCTTTGGTGATGCTGCAGCTGCACTGGTGATATCCAGAGCTATCCATAGTTTATGGGCCTGTGACAGCACTGACAAATCACTTGCTGCTGCTCCAATAATCTACTCCAGAGAAGCTACTTGAGTGTCAGTCAGCAGATTGCTCTTTGCCACTACTAATTTAGCAAAAACAGATTACAGTATTTTCTGTGGTATTTTTTCTAGCTAACTTGTATCCTTGTATCTTTTGCACACCATATTATTTATCATAGCATCCAAGACATTTTTAAATGGCTCTGTCATCAACACAACCATAGGTCTTGATTTTCAGATTTAATAAAACTTATCTTGCAAGCCATCTGAAGAATACTCCGAGGTCTTCAAGGAAACAATCCTCATGATTAGCAAAATTCTGTCAGTATCAACAAGAATTTTGTATCAGCAATAACTGGAGAGGTTTTGGATATTTCCTTCTATTTAGAGTTCCTGAGAGACAACTGTGTAGGTGTTCCACTGATCACCTAGAAAATGTGCACAAAGAAAAAAACCTGGTACCTGTCCTATGGGAGTTATCAGAATTTCCCTTTGACAGCAAAACAGAGAATCTCTCATACACTCAGTTGTAATACTCTGCTTCACTAATACATGAGAAGAAGACTTGAGCCTATTTGCGAATTCACATTTTCCAAGTCATTACATTTTTTAAATGCATGTCTAGATATTTTTCAGCCTGATGCTTTAACAAGATTCCTTTATCCCAAAGCTGCATTCAAAAATTATGCAGTGTTATTTCCACTTCTAAAGCACAACAATCTAAAGAAAATGCTTAAATATTTTGGAAATAAAAATATTTTTCATTCTTGATGATGCAATATTGTGTTCATTTTTCCAGCAAAACCAGTATAAAAACTCCTTGGAACTGACATTCATGGTCAGCTTTCCTCTCAGCTCTAGCAGCTTTAAATCTGTTTAAGCTGAAAAAGAGCAGACAAACTGCATGAATATTTATCAATTGACATGAATTCCAAAGTCAGTTAAAATAGTGTTAAATGGCCTCCAGCTACATAAGGAGGAGAGTAGCAGAGACTTTCTTCATTTATGGAGGAGACCAGCAGTTTGAACAAATCACTTTTCTTAAAAACAGAAGTCATTCTCTAACAGCAGAGGTTTGGGGTGCTCTGCTTTGTTGTTGTTGTTTTTTTTTTTTTTGTTTGTTTGTCTACTTGCTTTTATTAAACAGCTAAAATACGGATTTCTGCCAAACATTCCTGATTAAGGATGCTGGGGAGGTGGGGGGCGGGGGGGAAGTGTGGTTTGTTGTGGTTTTTTTGGGTTTGTTGTTGTTTGGTTGGGGTTTTGGTTTTGTTTGGGGTGTTGTCTGCATTTGTTTACCCGGTTGGTGTATTTGTTTTTTATGCTTAAAGAATAGGTGGAGCTATTCTAGGAAAAGGGATCTGGTAACAGTAGAATTTTTTGAATCTGAGACTGTTACACAAACGTTGTTGTGACATACATTTCCCTGATGTAATGCACGCTGATTTAGCAGGAGTTACTATGCTGAATTAAACTGTTGCTCTTCAATCTATTTGGTTACTATCCTGTTTACAAAGAGACCCAGTATTAGAATCTGAGTTTTCCTGATAAGAACAAATGCTGTAACCACAGAATTAAAACACAATAAGCCAGAAGAACACTATTATGTTTCCTGGAAGAGATATTAAACAGGTTTTTTAATCCTTTCACTCACTTAACTAGTGGGGAAACAGTACAGACTGAGCGTGTAGCAAGCAACTGATACAGAGCATCCTTTCATGAAGCACCAACTTTAGATTTGCTGGTGAATGTAACTACTTGCTTTTTCTTCACAGACAAAAAGATGGATGTATCATCTTCATGACTAACTGATTATATTTCCTGCCATAATTTTTCAAAAGCAACCTTTCTACAAATCTATTAATCTCAAGCTGGACAGACTGCCGTTTTCTGTTTTAAGTCTCTGATATCTCTCTTCTCCATCAAAGGACAGTACAGAGACAGGAAGAGAAGCGTATAAAGATTTATGCCTGACTCCAGTGAAACCAGTAGCAAGAAAATAATGCATTCACTCTCCTGTGCACAAAACAAGCACAGGAAACTGAGTCAAATCAATGTATCTTGGTTCATCAGCACCATCCTGATTGAATTCATGGAGTGGTTAATAATTCTTTAGAACACTATTTTACCTCCTGTAATATTAGTAGAGGATTTTCAGAGTGCACACATACACATGTGAAAAAGGAAATGTGGCTAACCAGTTTGGGTGCAGGAATATTGTATTTATCAGTTTCTACCCACATAATCTGAAAATGTATTTTGTGTCCTCCCATCCTGCACAACTACAGCTTCTTATTGCACCACCTCCCCATCCTCCCCAGAAAAGGGTTAAAGACATCCATCATTTTGTTTACCTGACGAAAAGACAGACACAAACATGGTGTTGAAAAAGAAAACCAAAACAGTTGAAAAAACTGGATTATTACATTTCTGTGGTTCATTATCATTCCCAATACAGCACCAAAATAGATTCCTTAACTTGCAGTAATCTTGTTTCCTCAGTTCCACACATCTATTAAAATGTACAGTAAGAGTAACCATTTCTCCTCCAGCCTGCTTACACAATACATTTGTTCTATTGTGACCATCTTCTGATGTAAACAGAGAAGGGAAGTTACACAGATGAAAACTCTCAGGAATCTGCCTTTTTACATTATTTACACATTAAGAGAAGAGCAATAGATTAATCACCTTCTGTTGAAAAGTATTCTGTCCCCAAATCCATCTCTTTATAGATGATACATTAGGTGAATATATATTAATTTTCCTTAAACATTGCAGATGAACTATATCAGCCACATGGAATGCACAATCAGTCCTTATATTAATGAAGTAATTTATCACTCTTATGAAAAAAAACCCAAACAAACCATAAATAAACAAGATGTGGGAAATCAAACAAAACCTTGTATGAATAAATACTGTGGCTTCAATGTTTTGAAGCAAAATAAAAAATCTTGAGGCTTGACTCTGCTACTACTTTTTATTAACTCTCAGTGTTTCTGTCTGGACTATTCTTTCCCAATGATGCAAAGATTAATTGCGTTCGTTCCATCACTTTTTTCCCCCCTCAGACTGTGCCTGAGATTAGAAAGATGCAAAATGCCATTGGGCTGAGTGCAGGAAAAGCTTCTCAAAGAAATCACATAAAATAGTGTTTCATTCATTACTTTGAACAAGGTGAGGCTAAACTTCCAGGCAACTTAGACTGTGGCCACAACTCAGCTTCAAGCCTCTTCAGGGGATTCTGGGTTTACATCAGCACACACCTCAATGGTATAAAGTAAGTCCATACAGTATCAACTGAAAGCTGCAGTAGTTCAAGACAGTTTAGATTGAATTTTTATTTAATTTATAAAATTTATATTCAATTTTTAGCAACAAAATCTTGAAGAAATAAGGTGTAATGAGAACAGAATGGGCTTAGATTTCAAAGAATTCCCAAAACACGAAAAACTGTACTTTCATTGTAACAAAAGCAAACTGATTAAAAAGGACTGTAAAAGATAAGACAGGGACAGAATGGAACAAACCATTAGGCAAAAAGAAAGCTAGAAAATAAAATGTGAGGACTAGAACAATGAATAAAAGTGTTAGTCATTCTCAATTACAGTGTACAAAGAAACAAACAACTGGATAGCATTTCTTTAATTTTTTCAAGCCACCAATCCCTCCACTGATACACATCCATCCAAGCAATGTCTCTATATTCTTACAGAACTTTAAATCTGAGGATTGCTCATGTACTGCTCATGTGTCTTCTCATTCATATAACCTAGTCATCCCAGTATGCTTCCAAAAACATTTTAAAATAAATAATACATAAGCAATCAGCCCAGAGTGTGCTTTTCCTCCAGACAGTGACAGAGAATAGGAATATCTTACGGGGTTCTTGTACACTAACAAATTATTCATGTACCAAAGATTTATTTACCTTACCTTATGCATTACTAGAATGAAAATCATATAATTCTAAAACTTTCTTTTGTATTAAATTGGAGAACTAAAACTACAATATTATACAGTTCTACCTCTGCTTGGACAGATTGTTGTCTAGCAACTCTTGCTTACATGGAGGAATGAAACAATTCACTGAAGAATAGGTTGTGTCTGGTTATATAATGAAGATTAATTCAAGGAATTTTTTCTCTTTCTAGTGCTTTTCCATCTAAGAGTAAGAAATCGGAAGCTGACTGTGAATCAGTTACAGGGGTAAGAGAGTAATAAGACCCAAGAAACATTCAAAAAAGTAATGTAAACCCTAGAACTGCTATTAGTCACTTTTAAAAAACGTTGTTATTGCTCCAGCAAATATTAAAATGAAGATTGAATACCTCAAACAACTATTTGCTTAAATGACAAACTAAGTATTCTCTGGACATGCCTAATTACATACATAAAGAAGACAAGGCAGGTTGTCAAAAATGAGAAGTTAAAAAATATGCTTTGGGAGTTTTGAAGAAGTCCTTTAAGAACTAATTTATAAAATGTTTTTTCCTAGACTGTGCCATTCAAGTAATAAACAGAAATTGAAGGCATTTTGTCTTAGCAGCCAAACTGACATTAAGAAGACATCCCTCTTCAAAGGCTGCACACAAAGTATTCAAAAATGCATTTCCTATCACTGAACAGCTGAGGCTGGGAGGGAACTCTGGAGGTCTTGTCTAAGAACCCTGCTAAAATCAGACCACCCAGAGCAGGCTCTCTAGGACCATGTTCAGATGGATTTTGACTATCTCCAAGGACAGACATCCCACCTGTGGATTTCATTATCTGTGAATAGACTGATTGTAATATCCATTATCCAGCTCACTGAGAGTAAGCTGAAAGTAAAATAAAGAAAGATTTTGCTGCAAAAATACTATCTGTTACTCAGCAGAAATAGTTTTCAGGTAATATATTCTCTCTTTAGACTACTCCAGCTAGAAAATGTATTTTTCAAGTTTTAAATTCTGAAGAACTGTTACATGTTCCCTGGACAGACATAAAGGTAAGAATATCACATTCATCATTAGATATAAAAAAATGAAAGATGATAGGTATTGCTAATAGGTATTGCTAGGTGCGCTACAGGACCTGAAGATCCATTGATAACAAACCACTCGGTGGCTGCTGCAACAGAATTCCTGACTGAAACATGTATCCTCTTCCATATTGGCATGGGAAACACAGTGTGAAGAGGAAACAGAGCTGCTTCTCAAGAGCGAATGCACACTGTTCTCAGAATAAGCTGAGAAGTAATGTGTTGTAGCAGTTCATTTGTAAATTCCCCTTAAGCTCCTGATCTATTCCCTTTCTCCCTTATTTCCCACCTCTTTTATAATATTCTATATTATTTTATTTTTGGAAATATAAATCAAGGTCCTAGTATGACATCTAGTAACCATGCAGACATTTTGCCCCATAGACTTTACCCATTTTCATAAACTGGTCTTGGTGGCAAATGGATTCTCTGCAAATATAAGAAATGTTTTAGTTATTCAGAAGAAAAAATGTCAATAGATTAAGAGACTGAAAGAAGTCTTTCACCTGCTGGGTTAAAAGAGGAACATACATTTAATTCTAGAAAGGATAGCATGGGATGTATCAAAGTTAGTTCTCATTTTTTAACAACTATTATCTACACACAAACACACAGACTTTAAATAGTAGAACCAATCTGAGTGTCAGAATTTGGGGTCTTCCTTGTGTGGTTTCTGTAATTAAGTCCTGAGACCATTATATTCCTATAGTACTGTGACTAGGTAAAATGAATGTTTTTGCCTTCTCCCTGCCTCACAAAATCAGGAAAAAGTAATGAAAATCCTAGTTATTGAAAGCTGTTCATTCATATACACACCACCTACTATCTAACAAAGTACTGTAGAAAAACAGCTGCAAAACACAAGTATACAATTGAGTGTCATTATTTAAATGTAAAATAGACTTTAAAGTAAACTCTACTATCAGAATTTACATGCATTTGGAATTGACTTCCAAGTTGACTATAGATTTATTGTAAAAGTAGTTCATGTACAAAAAGAAACACCATAGTAGCTCAAGCTCGTTACTACTAAATACAATCTTTGGCTAAAGGCACAGTTTTTCATCTTTAAAATCAATGTATCAGATGATTATTTTTCCCAGGCAGATAAAGGAAAGATTCAGTCAAGGTGACAATTACCATCTGGCTAGCTACAGTCATTATGATGCTCCCAATTAAATACACATGCAATATTATACTGAAATGTTATTAGAGTTACAGTCAATGTTTATCACCATATTTGTATATTATTAGTATATTACTTTGTCTATTACTAGTAATTACTTTGTATATTATTAAAGTAATATATATGACTGTCTGCTCTGAAGTCTGATACTATGGAAGATAGAAATAATGAAAAAATCAGTGTGAAACCCTCCTGTGAATTTAGTTCCTTCCTAAAGTAACTTCTTCATACACGGATGCTACCATTTACACTCTTGTCTTTCTTCTACACTCTTCTCACCCCATTTTGGGGACTGACTACTCTTGAGAGCTTGTTGGGAGTACAAATAAGGACAGAATCAAAGTAAGAACAGACATAGAATCAGTTTAAACTTTTACTCTTGTAAGTATGTAACCAGTTATGGGTTGCATATTGGATAGAGAACACTACCCATCAGGATGAATACAGAACCAACGATGCCTTGAAAACTATAGAAGAAAGCAAGAGTGTAGCATCTGAATACTCTGTATTACTCCTATAAACACATTTATAAAATTATGAGGAAACCAAGAACAGTGTACTATTTAGTTCTTTTTAAGACTTAAACCTTGTGAAATTTAATTTTAAAGTTAGTGAAATTCAAAGAAATATAGTTACTTACAAGCATGTCTGACTAAACATATTCAGAAAGACGTTGGAAATTTAATCTTTTGATTTCTATGGAACTATTTTACCCTCTAAAAAAAACCAGACATAAGCACATTTTTTTCTGCTGAATTCCATGGGAGCATGAAAAGGTACCATAAAAAAATCAATGTCCAATTCTAATGAGAACAATGTTTTACTTAAAAGACAATATTAAAACACTGTTACCTCCAGCAAGGATCTTCTCCTCCAAATCATTCATTTGTTTCTTATATGCTTTTAAAGCAGCTTCTTTAAATGATGGCCGTATTCTTTTTTTCTTTGGAATTTCAGTGACTTCAGTAATCACCTCTGGGACATTCTGATTTTCATCCTCCCTTATTTCTACTTCAGCAACCACGTCACTTTCAACTTCTAATATCTCTTCACTGATCACACTGTCAAACTGTGTGTCATATTGCTCCTCTGGTAGCATTGCATATGGAGTTTCATACAAAGACTGGTCCAGTTCATACTCTTGGACCTGCTCACTAGTTTCACTACTATTAGTTCTATTTTCTAGTTTAGCAAGGACTTGTTCCATTACTTCTACATAGTCCGTTTCATTCTCACCAGATGGTTCAATCAATTCTTCCTCATACTCTGCTTTGTAGCAATAAGGCTCAGCATAAACATCAGAATCGAGTGTTGTACTTGATTCATTTGCAGTAGACTGAGACAGTGTTCTAAACCTTCCCATAAAAGATGATCCACTGTCTTCATACCCACTTAAGCTTTGTGTACTTTTATTCCAGACTACTTCTAAAGCTGACTTAGCACGCTGAAGCGTAGATCCAAATTTAGGAAAGCTGAAAGTCTTATCAGAAAGATCTATGCTTAATCGGCTGTGCCATGATTTAGGGGCAGTTTCCTCTGAGTCGTCACTTGGTAGTTCACTTTGACTTCGGTACATCATAGGCAATTTGTTTTGATTCTGATAAGAGGAGATAGAATTTGTTTCCTGATAATCATCATATTGACCAGTCCACTGACTCTGTGTTTCGCTGTCAAGGCCTGGACAAGATGGAGAAGTACCATCCAGAGTGAAATCATAGCTTTCAGTATCATACTGGAGGTCAGAACTTTGGCCCTTTCCAAAGTCTGTCTGTTGGTCTGAAGGGCTGCTCATATCATACACAAAAACCTCCTGCGTGGATGAGTCTAGGCCCAAATCTGCCCCTTGCTCCAACTGATTCCAGTTTTGCCATGGAGAAAGATCGTCCTGTAAAGAAAGCTGACTATCATCATAATGGTTTATATCTCCAGATACATGGATTATTCCATTGCTTACTCCACTATCAACAGTTTCTATGTTCCCTGTTTCATTTTGCTCGGGATACTGCTGCATGTCTTGGGCAAAAGTCTGTTCCTGGGAACTGCCATACCAGTTCAGAGAATCATCTTGCCTTCGCTGCCAAAGTTCTCGATCAGAGGAAGACAACAATGAACTGCCATTTGTTCTGCTAAAATACTGATTTTCTGAAAAATCCTCAGAGTAAGACTGACACAATTTTGAGAAATCTGATTCTGAACGACTAAGCTTTGGTGTTGCAAAGTCATTCTGTAAATGCCATAAAGGAGTCACATCTGAATAATAGGCCTTTGATTGTTTTTCCATAGTGTCAAATTCTGGTGACTGATTGTCATAACTTCTGTGTGAAAAGGTGCTATTGTCAGCAGCTCTGTCAAGGTCTTTAGTGTTTGGGGACTCAGCAGTCCCCTTTGTAGTGCTTGTTTTTATGTGAATTGCTGATTTAGATATTTTTGCATAACTGTTCTTATTTATATCTGATTCCAAGTCTTTATCACTGTCAGGTGACTCCCAGTCATGAATTTTAGATTTTGTCTCCACAGTGAAATGTTTCATATCCATGCTTTCATATGTCTGAGAGGAAGGAAGTCCTCTTTCTTTCTTATCTTTTATTTCATGGGAAAATATATCTGTAGAAATTCCAATGCCAGTTCCCTTAAGTTTATAAGACTTTTTCAAAATCAAATCTCTCTGTTGTGAGGACTCAAAGTAAACAAGAATGGGTCTTGGCTTTGCATTTGGACAGTCTCTTTGCTGCCCAAGCCTTTGGGCAAACTCAATTTTAATGGTGCTTTGTGCCTCTGAGAATCCCATTTTTTCTATTAATATTTTGTAAACTATGCTTTCAGCTTTTTCAAGCCGCTCTTCAGGCACATTTAGAAACCTAAGACTTGCTTTGTTTCCTGGGTGGCCTATCTGCTTAATGTAGTCATGTATGTCCCGAGTTTCTCTTCTGGACTGTACAAATCCAGTTCGCAATTGTTCAATTTCATTTTGCACAACTTCTACGCTACTAGAAATTTCATCAATTGATTGTTTCAGAGCATTAACATGCCCTCTTAATTCAGAGAGCTCTGTTTCAATTTGACTTATTCCCTGAAGCTCTTTAAAGATCATTTCCATAACATCGTGGGTTTGGCTAATACAACCTGTTGAACTAAAGCCAGGTTCAAGAGTGTTTGATTTCTGGTGACGGCCAGTTCTGTCCAGAGATTTACTTCTTAACCCCCATGTTTTCCTCCAGGAACTTAGCTCTGAGTCTGATGAGACACATTCTTGGCTCTTCTTCCATTTCCTTAGTTTTCGTAAGGCTCCCAGCTTCAGCGTGTGTAAAGTGCGCTCTCCATCCGAACTTCCATCAGAGGCTGCAAGGCTGCTCAAGCTTTTCCTGTTGCGTCGCACAGGCATTGTGTGGGATAAGTATTCGCTTTTCTTGCTATTGGATTTTATTTCACTTAATGACTCAGAACAAGAGCTATCATTTGAAGACAGGTCTTGAACTATATCTTCATTAGTAGTGTTTGCTACAAAAATATGCCTTTGCAGTCCATTGGCAATAGCAACTCTGTAACTGAATGTTGGAGAAAGTGAAAATTCTCTATTGCTTTCCTCTTCTTCAGTTGATAAGTTGCGGGCAGATGGGCACTTGGCAATCTTTTTAACGGTGCTTTTTAAAGTATTGGAAAATTTTGGATTTTTTGTTTGTCCAATCTGACTTAAGTCTTGTTCCTTTTTGCTCTGACAACTCTCTTTCCTTTTTGTACTATTTCCTGATTTCTTTGTAAACATTCCTTTGCAAATCTTATATATATAAGATGAGATCAGGCCCTTGAAGAGAGCAGAAACCATGGAGCGCAATTTACATTAAGCTGTTTCCATAAAACACATTTTTTGATCCAGAGAAGTATTTGTATCTCCAAGAGGATCATTGGCAAATGTTTCAATGGACACTATAGCCATAAAAACTACTGATGCTCTGGAAGAATGTGACAGAAAAATTAAAAAAAGAATCACACATCTGCTTGTTCGAAATAAAATCCTGAAGAGGTTTTGTATGTCTTGCAAAATCTCACTGTGTTGCACATGGCTTCTTGAAGTGTCTAAAAAGGAGGGAATGACATTTCAATGGCTGTCAAGCAAACTTATCATTCAATAATACTGATGATGTTTTAACTAGGTTACAATGAAAACACAGATGATTCCCCATAATTGTCTGAATAGATTTTTTCATGAATAATTGAAGCTGAAAACAGGCAATATTGTTAACAACAATTAATAAGCTATACTTATTTCCAGGCTTCTTCATCCAGTTTAATTCTCTGACTTTAACAGAGATATTCAGTTTAAAATGCTCTCTGCCTTCTTTCAGAGTACTGACATTTCAATTTAGATCCATAGTATACACGGCAGTGATCAAAAAAACAGACAGGGTAATAAATGGTTACTAGTTAATAAAACAAAAGTAGAAAGTTTTCTCTTGCTTCACCTTTTGGAACAAGGTAGGGTTCAGGTACAAGTGAGTATTGTATATATGAAGTGCTGTTCTGTCTTGAGGTCGAATTATGTACATGACTATAGTTTGTGAAATAGTTGCTTTGACACCAGACTTTAATATGCTATGATAAGCCAGGACTCAAAAGTGGGCTTATATTCTTGATACCTCTTCTTTAAGAAGTAAAAAAAAATACTTTGAGCATAACAGAAAATAATGACAACTAATGGAAATTCTCATCCAGGTTATTAAATTTGACATTTTTCTGCTAAAAGAAATCACCCCCACTCACCCCACTGCAAACCTACACAAAACATAGTTTACAAGTTGCAGGACATAAACAGATGCCATTACAACAGGAAAGCTATTTGCTCTTAAAGAAGTCTAAAAAGCTTCCATGAGGTATCTGAAACTTTCTATTCCATACTACAAAAGCTTGCATTCCATAGAAACGTAGTCAGTACATTTTAAACATGTCGATGTATTCTTCTGTACAGCATACCATTCACCTCCCAGTTTCAAAGCTGTGGAATAAAAAGCAGCTCTGAAAAATCCATCAAAGAATAAGTTCTGAAAATGGCCATTTTTGTACCTAAAGCAGCTAAAAATTCTTTGGCAGAATAAGAAGTCTGTTTAGATAAAAGGTATATAAACGGTTAAAAATTGCTGTGTCATGTCTTAAGAGGAGTTAAGAATATGAACCGTCCTTGTCTGCAAACATCCTGGCCCTCTATAAAACATCATGGTCCACTGACATACCTCAAGAAATGATCTTTGCATTGCATAATTTGTCTTCATTGACCTTACTATTATACTCTATATATTTATTCATTATATATACACACATATGTAATGGTAAATAATAAACACTAACGCCTGATAAATACTGCAGCAGCAAAATGCACTGTGCTGCACAGAGCACAGGCCAAGCCAATAAAAGCCTGGTTGGCTTCTGGAATCCTGGAATGGAGAATGCAAACAGACTCATTTCCTTTCCAGTTATAACAAAACTGGTATGCAGAGTGAGCCGAAGAATAGAAAACATTCTTCACTCTTGCCAAAGTGGCTATTTATTATTTAACAAAAAGATGAAATATCTGTGGGACATGAATCACATTTTTAACACAGATGCTTCAGCATAGTCCTTGCCACTTTTTCTTAGAGACTTATGCCTAAAGCATCAAGAGTGAATTAAGAGCAAGCAATATTTGGAAGCAAAAGAATGGTCAATGAGACTGCACGCAACTTTCAAGGAATGCAAATGACATCTCTCAGAATATTGAGAAGTTTTCACTAGAGCCAAGGCTGCCTTGTTTTCACATATTATTAGTAGAGAAAGGAACCATCTTGGGACACTTTTCAACGTCAAAGGCATGTTTCTGGATGTAAAAACACTTGTTAACCATTCAGCTCTTACACTGAATGCTTGTAACCATTTATTGAACAAGATTTGAAGTGTGATTGCCTACCTCCTTTGCCCACATAGCCACAGATTTTTAAGTGCCTTCTTATATAAACTTCACTTCTATGACTTGGACATTCTTCAAATGACTTCAAATCAAGAATGTATAAACAAGCCAGACGGCTTGTTTCCTGTCTCAGTCTAAAAAGCATCAAGAAATAATGAAGTTATCACTGGAATCTGGACCATTTCCATTCACTTTCAGTAAGGTTTAATGCTTCTCTGTAGAAGAATCTTGATTTTACAGCAAGCCATATACATATATATATATGTGTGTGTGTTTTATCCAGTGTCTAACCAATGATTTTATCAGAGGTAACTGAAAGTATCACAAATAGCTGAACATTCAGAACTGAATTTATTTAAACCCGGTTTCTGACAATGCCATAGTGAATTAAAAGCTGTACTGCTACAAACACAGGGAGATCTGCTAAATGGAGCAGATTTATGTTCTCTCATGCGAGTTCTATTCCATCTCAGCTGTATTAGTCATATGATCTGTTAATCAGTTTACAGCCTACCATTGCTCTGTCAAAAACTCTTTTTCTACAACAGTATATCTACACATGGAATCAAGTTTGAGTCATTACAGGTCTCATCCATTTCTTTCTGTAAAGATTTGCACAGGTTGTTCTTAACATTTAAAATCAACGTATATTAAAAACTCCGTAAGATAAGGAAGTCTCTCAAGAAGCACATAGAACTAAGTCAATTATTTGAATTAGCTGCAAGTTGTCATTTGGAGACTTTCTTGTTTTATCCAGGTCTCCCAATAAACCATTATGACCTAACTTTTAAAATTGTCACTTTTCATTCATTGCTGAATGAAAACAGTTTTTATGATGAAATTCAACATTACTGGGTTAACCCATTCTAAGCTTAAGGATTCATGTTGAAATGTTACAGCAGTGAGGTATGGACTTCATGCTAGATGGTAATAGAGCAGGAAACTGGAAAGTATTATGGATTGGGAGACTAGAACTAAAATAAATTCTTAATGGGGTTCTTCTATAAAGAAAGGACAAACTGACACGTCCATCAACTTGTGACCAATAGCAAATCTGAAAATAACTTTGTCAATCAACTTGATGGTGAACAGATAATATAGACTGGCTTCAAGCATATTCAACTGGATTTGTTGATAACAAAGCATTGTCAAAATAAAAAAATGTCAGTTGGAAGCATCATTTATAAAGGATCTTATTCCAAGTCTAAAACTAACGTGTCAGGTAGAAAGGGGGAGGAGTGGGCAGAGTTAAAAATGATAGCTTTTTAAATAATGCAAACAGAGTGTTTTAGTTACATATCTGAACACCAGACCCCTCTTTCAAAAAATTATATTAACAAATCCAGCCCTTTATTTAAAAAAAAAAAAGACAAGTGAATCATCTTAAAAATATAATTTCTGTATTTAGATAGAATAGCTAGATCACTGCTCAGCTTCTGTTCAGACCCTAGTAAATGAGGCTGCAGAGCAGCACCTCTCTGCAGTAAGAGGTAGCTTTATGGATACAGACTGTCCTCTTATAAAGCAAAAACCATGCAGCACCATAGCCTTGCTTAACCTTCACACTATCAATCAACTACAAGGGGTCTGTGTGTATTCAAAGGGAGCAGGCAGGAAGATGAGATTGAAGTGCATTTTCTCTCTATAAAAATACCCTATGACAGTTCATGTTCACAAGAACTACCATCATGTTCACAAGAACTACCATCACCAAGATGGTAGGGGAACCAAAAGAAAACAAGAAGTCTTTATCTGGAGCAATACCAACCTGTATTTGTGCCAAAATAGAGTCTATAGACAAAAATATATTTTTGTGATATGCAAAATACTCCCCAGAAATTAATTAATTAAACATAACAAAAAAAAAAAAAGTGTGGTGTACCCTGCATCTGCAGAAACTGAGGCTAAGAGAGGTTCTCTAACCATCAGGTACATAAGGAAACAATAACAGAATTCAGACATACAGATTTATTAATTATGGTCTTTTACTAGTCTGATGCTTGGATGGGCATAAGGTTATCTTGACATAAGTGTACTTGCCCTCAGCTCAGGTCTGCTGGGTGAAACCTATGCTCCCTTCCTTTAGACAAGCATTACAGTGTACACTTCACATTGCTTCATTAATTTATTATAACAGGAGCACTATACTGACAATCATCTCAAATGACCTAATTCAGAAGAACTTAATTTAGAGCACTTATCTGCTCCTCTATATTCTTCCTAAATTCTCCTTGTAGTCTTAACTACTGACATTTTTAATCTGTGTAATTTGTGAGTCTCAAGGTAAAATGACATTTTTCTTAACACTGCATATGCTATATAAATGATCTGCCCAAAGACCCTGGCAGAGGCAGGGCCAAGAGCTGTGAAGAGACCTGCTTTCTCTTTTGGGCAATTACTCTTTGTTCCAAGAATTCCTCAGGTTTTCACAGCAGCAGACTTTTGCCTATCCCTCCAGTCCTTCCAACATTCACACAAGAGCATGGAGTGCTATCAGCACTCTCACCCTTTGGCTAGGAAGCTGTTCTTATTGTTCTTCAAAATTACTTGCAAAGTTTACTATATCTGCTTATTTACCTGATAATATCTCTTTATGGATCCTGCTATTTATGCATATCTCATCACCCTCAGAATATGTTGCCTTCTCTATTTATGAGAATGTAAAAAGTAAAACTAAGCACCAAATTGCTGATTCAAACCCCAGTCTTAAGGGCCTACAATCTGCTTATTTTTCAGCCCACAAGGTCTACTGCTGTCCTGAGGAGGCTGCACATGGGGCACACTACAGTTTCTTCCAATCTAAAAATTTAACAGTCATACTGCAAGACTGGTCGTTCATGTCTATTATGTATCTCTTCTGTCAGCATAAAACTTAATAGAGTTTAAGGAAAAAAGATGGAAACAGCACATGCTTAAACCTGACTGGCTCATTGTGATTTAGAACATTTAACCTAGAAATCACATAGAGAGCTTCCTGCATCAGTGGATTAACTCAGTAGTTAACCAGCTGCAATTAAACTACTTTGTAATGTATAGAAGAACATTGCCTTCAGATTAGCTTAGAAGAAAATGTAAATTCCTAGCAAGTTTGGATGAGTAATTTTTCTGGAGAGGAAAGTCATCTTCATTGCTTCCCTATGACTATGACCACTATGGAAAAAGAGAGGATTTTTTTTTTTTTTGTTTAGTAAAAAAATGGAGGGTTTTTTTTGCAATTACAGTTGAAGATAGCCAAATTGAAGAAAACTCCACTATTTTATAATAACTTGCAGAATTACGTTTTTAGTTACACTATTCTCTACATCTTCATCTTTGTAATATTTGCATTTTTCTCTACAAAGTTTTGTTAAGGCAACTGAGGCTATTGCAATTCAATAATTTGTTATAAGATTGTTGAAAGCATTTAGAATTCTATTTCTTTAGAAACAAGTCTATAGTGTGGTATTTACATTACAAACACGAAGACTTGTAATTGAAGCAACTGTACTTAAAGGTCAATGGCCTTAACAAGACTAAAAACAGGGAGAGATGTGCCAAATATAGTAGATTAATACTGAGATGTAAAAAGCTATAGAACAGATTCTAAAGGTAAATTGTGGCCCATCTGGAGAGCCCACAGATAATGTAGGCCAGTTGAATGTGCCCACAAGAATAAGTGACTGCACATGATTTGGATAACAGCTTCAATATTATTTGACTAAATGTACTGATTTCTTTCTCTTTAATCTCCCTAGTTGTTTCCTTGTCCTTCTCAACTAAAAAAAACCAAAATTACACTGTAGTGTACAACCAGGCAGTAATAATGGCCTTTTCCTCCTCCTACAGCTGTATACATGATACATGCTGTCCCATTCAAGAACTTGTTTTTAGTCAATATTCAGTTCAAAACCTGCTAAGATTGAGACAATTTGACCAAATAGTTCATTTTTATTTAAATGCAGGCTTCTAAAGGAATGGAAAACATGGGGAGGGAAAAGTTATTTGCTGACTATATGGAGATTACTGTGTAACTAAGTCAGTACCAGACATATTAGCTCTGTTAGACTATTAACAGCTTGCTATTATGTCAGTTTACCATAAATAAAAGAGGTACTATATAATAATCAGAACCTATTTAGTGCCTATTAAAAACCAGAAAGTGTCAACATAAACTTTGACTTAATCTCAGTTCTATCACTAGTTTTGCTGTGTTTTAAACACTACATCCTGGGAACCCAAAGTTTAATTTTGATTTAATTTACACTGAAGCATAGCATATATGCAGAGACTGTATTTACAGTACACTTAGTGTACTCAAAGTTTCTTCTAATACTAACATTTCAAAAATTTCAGCAACTTTTTAGGACAGTAATTCCATCAGAAAAGATAATTATAAAAACCAAACAAATAAAAAACCCCATCCCATTTTCTATCAGGTAAGAATTTTAATCCTCCAACTGTACTTGCCTGACCCTTGGAATCTAATTCACTGCCCTGAATTAGATTTCTGTTGGACAGTTTACCATTAACTAAGTGACCACATGTGCACAACATCACCTACAGCTTTGATTTTTTTCTTTCTTTAGGGTTTGATGGCATTTTTTTAACTACTTACAAGTAAGAGAACAACTTTATATGGGCAAAGTAAGCCCTCTGGATTCCATTCCTCCGCACACAGAGATTTTACACGTTTCTAAAATCTAGTAAACGAATAGTTACATCAAACTTCTAGAATAAAAAGTTACCAAAACAAAGTTTTTGATGAAGTGGTCTTTAATTTGAAAAATGGTAGCAATTGTCTGTGATATTTGATTTGGAAAATACCACAAGCACAAATGACTACAAGTACTGTTGACAAAAACATACACTAGGATGAGTAGGCAGACACAGATAGAAACCATGCTTAACACCTGAAATGACATTCACTGATAAGGATGGTAGACAATACACACATTTCTAAATTTGATGTAAAAACTTTATTAAAAAACCTCTCTGCTGTATCTGCTTCAATATACAGACAAGTGTGATACTCAGATTTGTACCTGAAAGCAAGAACCTCTGCTACCAACCTAAGTGAATGACAAAATGAGAAAAACAAAACCAATGTAACAACCTTCTTAGGTGCCAAAGAATTTTTAGGCTTCAGAGCTGTAATGGTCTCACAAGGCAGAAGCTAGTATGCTACATTCTTCCTGGATTTTCACAACACTACAGTTAAATGAAAATTTGGAATTTTCAGTCATCATTGATGCTGTAGTGAATTGGGAGATGATCTGAGCTATGAGTATTCTCCTACTGTGTAACACTCTGAAATCCCAGTACTTCACCTGAGATTTCCTAAGTGTTTTCACAGCAACATATAGTCATAATGGTAATGTGCTGACATCACTGCAGGATCAAGCAAATGGTATAGTGACAGAAAACCTTTATGCAACTCTCCAAGTTGTGCATATTCACCTTAAAGAACTGTCATTTATCTTACATCAAGGCTTTTTTCTTTGAGATGACAGCTAATCTTAATTCATAATCATAATTCCTAACATGATATCCCTTACAAAAGGAATTTGTGATGAATGAAACATGCTTTAAACCTTAAATTCTACTTTTCATTCATCTTAGTGCTTTTAGACTTAACAGCATTCTCTCACTGCTTTTCTCACTATGTTTGTTGATTTAGATGATTAAGCACTGACTTTTGGAACATTTGTATGTGTCAAGTAACCTTACATTTTCAATTGCCAAATCATAGTTGTGTATTACACTAAAGAAAGGCATCTATTTTATATAATCACCAACAGGAAACAAGTATAGTGTCACTCTCTCAGTGAAAAATAGCTACAACTTTACAGACAGTTTATTCTCACACCAGAAAGCAATTGATGCTACACCAATGAATGTTTTTAAGGCATAAGAGTTCCTGCTAGCCAGGGGTTAACAACAGTATTATGATGCTGGAACTAATATTAAACCTTTTTGGATCATCATGTTATTTAAAAAAATCTTACTTCTAACTGGGCTACATTGAAATTACAAATGCAACAGAATGTCTTAAGATATTTCAAGACTAATGAAAAATCAAATAAGTATTAAGTGTTTTAATATATTTTTACTAGACGTAAGACAACTATCAGTATCCTTAGTTAAAGAGCACATAGCTTTGTGTTTTATGTCATTTATTATGTGTCAGCTGAAAGAATATATTAATAAGAAAGTGCAAAGGAGGCAGGTGACTGAAGAAAGGTGAGACCTAAAGAATGCAGTCATATTTTTATATCTGCATAATTCTTGCTCTTAAAGCAAAATGAACCGTCAATCTCATAGTAAGAAATTAGTTTCAGCTACTATTGGCCTCTGAAATTGCAGAAGAAAAATACTAATGTTATCTCCTTGAAGTTAAAATGATGGACAAAAATGTATGAAATAGTTATGGTGGTTTTTAGGTTGTGGCTTGGAGAAGGTACGTAATAGAGGGCATTCTAAGACATAGATTTAGCTGTGGAACAGAATCAAACACGTAGTCTAAGCAAGCTGCCTCTTCAAAAGAAAGCTGCAGGGTGTTCATCTTGGAGATTAATCAAGACCCAGAAATACATAAGCATCCGTAAAGCTCAATTTATTACTAATCCTGTCACAAATTAGGAGAAAGGTACTGACATAAATAAGCAAAACATACTGTATTTTCACCGTGTATTCATATAATTATTTTGTTTATATTTTAATATCAATTTAAACATACCAACTCATTGAAAAGACCAACACCTTACTGTCTTACTCAACTTATACTGTGAAGTTACCAACCTTACAAAATAACCTCCCCCAGTTTTTAATGAAGTGTTAATTCCAGAAGCCCAGACAGTTTCATCAACATTATAGCATTAGAAAGCAAATCAGTTACAAATCAATGCATTGCATTAGCAAGAACAGCAGGAGGTACATTCAGAATGGAAATAAGCAAAGGAAACAAAGAAAACAGAAAACCGTATGCAGACTAGGCAAAAATACAAAGAGCATACATACCTGGATTAAATTCTTCTTAAAAATAAAACACAAATTACATACCACCATCTTTATATTATTTTCCATTTATGCAGAAACACTGTACACAAATCCATTACTATTTTGCCGTTCTTCCTTCAGCCTTAAATGATACAACATGAGGCTGCTTCCCAGTGATTCAAGTCAAGTGCAGTCAGGCATGCTGCTAGTCTGCAACGGTATCTGTTCTAAATTCCACGGTATTCCCTAGGCAGCATTAAATGGGGATTTTTTTTCTTCCTCTCCCATTTTTTCCCCCTCCTACAACTTGTGCTAACCGCTAAGAGTAATCGTGATGTTAGCTACTAATTCATTCTGCAGCTGAGGCTTGTTTCTCCTCTGTAATAGCAGAGCAGGAGTCAGCGTCCTACTCCGGTTCAGAAACAACATCAACACGAGAGAACAGTAATCATCCTGGGGCTTTATGTGCCGGGAACTTCCCCCGCTGCTGTTTTCTCCTGCCGCCGCTCCCGAATGCAGCACCCGCTGCAATAGGCACAGCCCTCCTGCGTGGCAGCAGCCCCTCTGCTCGCAGAGCCACTCAGGCTCCCGGAGCAGCCTCGCTCGCAGGAACAACACATGCAGTGCGTCGGGGGAGCTGCCAGGTGCGCATCCGTGCCCGCAGGGGAACCGCGGGACACAGCGGCTCCTGCTCGCCAGGGCCGTGTTCCACCCTGACCTTTCATTTATCAGCCTGACATGGCCCACTGAAACGATTGTGTAGCTGTTTCTTACAGCACTGCTTTCATCAACAGCTGATAATATTTGTAATGAATCTGCTAAATACCCCACATAACTACTATCATTCCATGATGATTGAAGGGTTCTCCACGTAACAAGAAATACATCACTCACTTTCCAGGAAGAGCACTTATATGTCCCCAGTGAATACCTAGGCAGTAGGAATAAGCCTTTTATTTACTGCAATTCAAATAGCAGAAAGGATGACTGCTGTGCATGCAGTTAGTAAATTATCCTGCACAGAATACATCAGGTGTTTTTCCACATCTTAAGAGGTAGCCTTACACATGCTGAAAATATATTTAAAACTGACACATGAAGGACTAAAAAAATGCAGCCAGAAGGAGCCTATATAAAGCCTTTCTACAGTTAGTACACACAACCAGAGTGTAAATGTTTCACAAAACATGTGTACAGGCACAAAGCCTCAGGTATGTGATTATGCTCTTTAATCTTGGGATGACTGGAATGCCATAGCGAATATTAAAGTATGTAATATTTTCTGTATAAAAATTAAACCCTCAAACTTTGGCTAGTCTGTAAGAACTGACATTCATAGCAGAAGTTTGCAATTCAGTTACTTTCTTTGAATGATATGTTGAGTAAAAGGCAGCACTGAAGAGTGTTTAACAATTTCTAGTAATACTTAAAACTTATAGGTAATAGCTTTCACTTTCTGCAATCCTTCTACTGCTGTTAGTACTGTCATCCTGGGACTCTGTTTTATGTACAATTTATAAACAGAAAAATTTTAGAATCAGATCTCTTATGTAAAGTTGTAAATTAATAATTTGATTTTTTGCATATCATTATAAAAATAATTATGGATCATTATATTGATTATGTCTTGCTGACATGAATGCAACCTATAAACAAACCATTAATTAGATTTATAGTTAAGAACAGATTAATGAATGTGTGATGATTCAAATCCTACTGTAGTTATTTGCCTGCAGACATTACTCAATACTCTGTCTACACTGAATCAAACTTATTCTTCAAAACTGCCATATTACATGCCAAAAATATATATAATAAAACTTTCTTGTGAGCGCACAATAGGAAATATTCCACTGATATCAATACTCAGTGCTAACTACATAAGATGCAATAATAAATCCTTTCAACATCAACAGACTGCTTATATAAGGATGAAAAAAAGGAAAAACCAGGCTGCCTAGTCAAGCATGCCCACCTGTAGTAGTCACAAACTTAGAAATAACTATCTGTTTCAGCAAGATGAAACAAACAGCCTTAAGACTCCAGACAGTAAAATTAGTAAATATTGGAACTGTTCCCCAAAAACATAAAGTTTTGTCATTTAATAAAAAAATGTGTTTACCAATAACATTAAGTCAGAATGCTTGGATTAATGTTGCCATCTTCAAGGAAGCTCCTAAGTGTTGGCTCTGTTTATGCTTATGTATTGTGTTACCACATGCTGAATATTTCAGCTGAAAGGTGAACTTATTCAACTTATTTGACAATCCATCATAAGTAGGACATTTTACTCTACCAGATGCATTATTCAATTGATATTTCAGAAGGAAATAAAAAAGCAAATATGAATCCAAAGACCTTCAGAACCCATCATGGCTTGTCTTCCTTGGAGTTAAAGTTCTGTGTGGAACTTCTCCAAGCCAGTGATAAGGTGACTTGGTTTGTAATGATACCAATTAAGAATGAAATTTTATGTATAAATACATACCAATTACAAGTGAAGCTACCCAAATTCATAACAAAGTTATGTTGTACTTCTGTTCACACACTCCTCACATAGATAAGAGGCTGATGACTTTCTAGAGTAATTCTATGAGCAGATGTTTTAATTCTGAGTTACAGATGAAGTTCTCACAGGTTTGGAAGCCCAGATAGTTGTCAGTGACTGGAATGAAACTCCTGTGCATCTTCAGAAAACATCCACACCAGTTTTTGAAAAAGTAAAACAAAAGAGCAATTTGTGTGTGTGGGCCCCATGCATTGAAGTGGTTACTGGGCAGTAACCTGACATGTTGATAAAGTTGCCCTTGAAGAACTCAGGGTTCACACTGATTTACTCTATTTCCCAAACAGAGTGTCAAAGAAGTAACTTCCACACATAGAAGGAAGAGAAGAGATACATGTAATTACATGTACACATACAATATGCATAGAGTTGTTCCAACTTGTTACACAATTCCAGCCAAACCCTGTAGTTTAATGGAGAAAACAATGAAAACTCCCACAAAGAAAACACTCTCACCACCAACCTCAAACCACACCCCAAACAAAAAACCCAAACTCCAATGGGCAACTATAAGCCTGCATGGAGAAAGCAGCTATTCCTTGTGCCTATTTCCAGGATTACTTGATCATGACTTTCAGAGATGATTCTTTGAATTCTTAGAAATAAAAGTGTCCACTGAAAATATTTCAGTAATTTCCATTATTACTTTTGTGTAATACATTACCTAGCATATTTTAGATATTATTTGACTATTTCTACTGTGTAATAATTATATTGAATGGTGACAGATGTAAACTGAGAGAAGGACTTTTAAGTAGTTTGTATTTCATGATGGATTTCAGCCTGAAAGCTGGAAAACCTGTCTCACAACTAATCTATCTTTCTCCTGCACATCACCTCGCCAGTTTGCTTTAAGGGATGGTTATATCTCCCCGTTTATCAAAGGAAGGCAATAACCGTCAATTCCGGAATCCCATCCGTCAATTAGGAAGCCGTCTGGCGGGCAGCTCTCGAACCGCGCTGCCGGGCCCCAGGGAAGCGGAGCAGCCGCAGGGCCGCGCCCGGGCCCCGCCGAGCCCCAGGCGGGCTGGCCGCTCCCCGCGCGCCCCCTGCCGGCCGCGCCGCCCCCGCTGCCCCGAACCCGCCCGAGCGCGGCCGCTCCCGCTCCGCCGGGAGGCACGCACGGGGTTCTGGACCCAAAAAGGGTTTTGTTTTGCACTAAGCATGGGAAAGAGAAAATAACTGCTCCTGTATTTCATAATGCACCTGTGAGCTGTTTTAAGTTTGACTTCAGATGACTGTGAAAAATGCTTTGAAGATTCTGAATTTAAGCAGGCTAAAGCTACTTTTTCCACATGAAAAATTTTCCAGACTTGTCAAAAACCATATTAAGTTTATAAAATTATGCAGCTTAAATTCTATTAAGTGAAATAAATCACATTTAAGATTTTTTAAAAATACCAATTAACAGGCAACCAATGTAAAAATGTCTTCCTGCCAGCCGCAATTTAATCAAAATTTGGCCCTGATTTCAGACAGAATCATAAAATGGGATCATAGCTGAAAAGCAAATACAGGGGCAGAAGCCCAACAATAACTGAAGAACAAATCAAGAAACACCAATAATTTTTTTTTTTTTTTACCCAGAAGGGAAAAGTGAGTTTTCTCCCCATTCAGATTTATCAAGCACTTAAAGAAGTGTAATGGATTTGAAGTACTAACTTAAGAACAACAGACCTTAACTCTGAAATTTAATTCCCCATTGTGTTCTTTCCTTATGACTTTTTTATTCATCATTATTCTCTAGGAATGTGTTCACTCTAGAAACTGTTTTAGGTTTTTTGTCTAAGAAGGTAGAATCCTTGCT
The DNA here is from genome assembly GCF_047830755.1 of Zonotrichia albicollis. Lineage (NCBI taxonomy): Eukaryota > Metazoa > Chordata > Aves > Passeriformes > Passerellidae > Zonotrichia > Zonotrichia albicollis. The sequence continues at coordinate 12,563,261 of NC_133829.1, read as the reverse complement.
AAAATTTTTAAAAATCACGAATCTGACTCAATTGCCACTTCTCATGTGGGGAAGTGATTTTAGGCTGCCTTTATCTCAAGCCTCAGGTTTTCTCACTCTTACCCTCTGGTTCTCTGCCCCATCCCACTGGGGGAGAATAAATGATCAACTCTCTGGGGTTTAGTTGATGGCTGGGGTTAAACCACAATAATTGAAACAGAAGTGACAGAGTGGAAGAGTTACAGCATCTCCATACAATACAGTGCTCAGTTATATACTTAAGAATATATTTAACAGTGCTACTGAAGGTGCTAATTAAGAGCCATCTCAAGACTTGTCAAGAGTGGCAGCAGCATAGGAGGATTTAGAAAAAGAGCACACCTCCAAACTCGAAAAAAATAATTTGGTAGTGAATTAAAACATTCAACCCTGCAAATTTGAAAATAGGTAAAGAGAGGTAGATGACAAGAAAGATCCATAGTGATGAAGTACGGAATCTAAGGCAGATGCTGCAAGGATTTAAGAAAATGAGTGATTTCAACAGCTGTGAAGTCACATCTTTTATAATCCATTGGGAAGCAAGGCAGTTTATTCTCCTGGATCTTTTTTCCCCTAGGCCTTCTCCCTCCAGCTACTGCTTGGATTCCATCAATAGAATTCATTAGTTTTTCAGTGTATGACTTGCCACTCTTTGTGCTAGGATTCAGAGTTCATCAGTGCTCCATTCTTGGCTGCTCTCTCGCCTATCCTACATCTCCCACTGAAATGACTGCTGGTTATCCCAGTATTTTTCTCTCCTCACCCTAGGGCGTGCTTCCCTTTTTTGCACTGAGAGGTTCTCTGCCAATCCTCATAACTAACAATCCCAATTCTCTCTAATGGAATGCATTCTCGCCTTCACAATCCTATTTATCTTCACTACATTCCAAAAGGCAGCTTTTGCCTCCACAGAAGGGTGCCCATGAAGATCAGTCCAGCTGATTCATACTAACTGGCTCATTTTTCCTGCTTTATGTGAAACATCCACTGTCACTTGTACACTTCCTCTGATGAGAACCCTGTTGAGTTTCAGTCTTTCGAAGTATTTTTTTAAGCATTCCATCAAATGCTCACAAAACACTCAATAATTCAATCACAAATGTGCACCAGGAGCTGTATAACTATAACACAGTGAATTAGCCACAGGTTACCAATGAAATCAGTAATAAATAATTTAACATCAGTCTCAAACACGATCTTCAAAATGCTAAAACATGGTTACTTGAAACAGCAAGATGAGAAAAAAATGTTACCATGGTGCTCTTTTGAACTCTGAAGCAAAGGAGAGAACTGAAGTTTAATTGTGGAAGAGACCACATTACATTTGTTTGTTGATTTTCTATAATAATGGTCAAAAGCAAAAGCTTAGATTTTTTTTATCCTCTATTGTGAGTCATTATATATCACCTTTCAAAGGGAAAAACAGTGATAATTCTTTTTCTGAGCCTGGCTAACAGAATCCTCAAACAATGATACAGCAGCTCAAAAAGGTTTCTCCTAGGGTCCATAACACTTAATGCCTTCAATTAACTGAAGAAAGCAATTTTCAACTTTCACATAGATTTAAGGCAGGAAGGACAGGGAGTAAAACATAGAACATCTAAACTCACAATACTGTAGGAAGATCTAAGTTATAATAAGTCTTTGAGTAAATTAACTGTAAATCTGGTCAGATAAAAAGACATCTGTTTTCTTTTCATCACAATTACATCAAATTTTGAAGTAATTTCTTCCTGAGAAACTTTCAGAGGCTGTCATTTTAGAGGGAAAAGGAAAAACCAAGTTTACCTAAAATGACAGGAAATAGAAGAAACAAAAATCAAAATTTATATGTAACACAATCTTGAACTTCTGCCTTTATCCTTTTGTCAAAGTAAACTTTCTTAGCACCACTTTCTGAAAGCCTTAAAGGCAACTGTGAAGTGATCTTGTGACTATTGGTCTAATTGCCCCACACCGACCTTTCTACCTTCTTCATGTAAACTCAGAGCTCAGACACAAGACAGTCAAAATTCTTTATATTATAGAAGTAGGACTGCTTGATGTAACCCATTAGTAATTTTTCTTCACATACTATATGTATTAAAAATGTGATTTATAAAGCAAAAACATCCCAGAAATTTCTCTAGCTTATCAGGTATATTGTGATTTTCCTCATGCACCAATTAACATTCAAATAATTGTCAAAATAGCTGCAGCTTGGCAAATTTGCACTTATGATGAACTCATTTAATTGAAAAGCGCACTTCATTTCTGTTTTCCAATTGTCAGTTTATCACTTTTTGTTTAAATATTTAATCCTTGAAATAAATTAAAAAAACTAAAAAAGCAGCTTCTTTGCTGACAGTCATTTCACCCAGTAAAAATGCTGATTGCCACTTGAACATAATATTTACTTTTTAGTTGAATCAGGATGCAAAGTATCTATTACTAATACTTTATGAAAAGGAAATACTTGTTTGTTTCCATTTCAAGACACACTTGCATTACTTGGAATACAAAAAATTTTTCAACTGAAAGATTTCTTTTTAAAAGAAAAAATTCTTTGGGTCTATTGATATCTTTTAAAGAGAAGTTTGGCATTAATCTCATAGCCCTGTGGCTCCTAAACAAAGAATGATTTCTGCTTTCCCAGCCTTAAATTCCCACTGCTGTCATTGTGTAATATCTGCTTTAGTATTAGTTTATCAAGTTCTGTTTCTGAATAAGACAGTAAATCAATAGAGCTGAAAAAATGAAGCTGCTGATAACTTCTCTATTAGAGAGCATTCTCATACTGAGCATCACCACCGCATCCATCATGTAATTCACCACAAATCACAAAGAACAGCATTACAACAATCCACAGTGACTATTTAATTCTACCTAATATTTTTTAAATTTTGGAACACACCAATATATTTAATTTATTGAATAATTAGTGAGCTATGGATATGTTGTGCTCATTGTGCAGTCAGGAATAATGTATGTTAGGAAGATTTACCAAGGCAGATCTGTGCCACTCTCACTGCTGATCTCCAGATTATAAAACCAGTCAATACAGTGCCACTATGTCACTGGTTTTGTGTCCAACAATCACCGTGGTCAATAAATAAAGTTGTGGAATGATACAAAGGGTAACTTACATGAGTATTATCCTGCTTAATGTTAGCCTTAGGAATGAATTACTATGCTTTGTATTTGATAAAAAAGCATATCCATCTCAGAGAGGTGACATTTATTTATTCCAATATATTTCAGCAGCAAAACAGTCACTACTTCACTAAGGATTAGTGGCTAGAGATATAATCAAAGTGACACATACAGCTGGGGTAGGAGGGGGGAGACGGGAAAACCCATTTGATTGTTCTCATGGCTGACACTGAGTTACAAGAAAAACCTCTCCCAGTGCATCTTTTCATAATTGTTGTCAGTACTTCATAGCACTTATTTCAAAGCCGTTAGAAAACTAAGGCAAATAATAAAAGCCTCAATGTTCCTGGAATACAGTGAACATGAAACTGAAAACCAGACACTGGGATGGGATTATTCTAAAAGAACTGTGGTTTTGATTTTTTTTTAATCTATCAGCAGAAGCACAATTAGAGGGTCCTATCTAGTTTTGCACTGTCTTTTAAAAAGCTATGAAATTTTATATTTATATTACGTGCTATTTATGTTAAGTTTTACCTCAAATTCTCAATTTCTCCCCCTTCTCAAAGAGAGGAAGGATTTCCCTAAAGCTTTTATTTTAGTACTTTTAGATCTTATGTATTGAAGAAGGCTTAACTATTACTATTTCAAATATGCATCAAGGCAATTCATTATCTAAAAAGAAACAGTCTCCAAAATAGTTTGGCACTTTTCCTATCTAGTCAATGTTTGAGTAAATATTCATCAGCTACAATGCCTCTGGTAAACCACTGGGCTGTCATCTCATATTTGATCAGAATAGCTTATTTCAATTTCCTATTTACATAGATTATCATTAAAAGCATACATTGCAAATATTATTACTGGAACCCAAGCCACAAATATATTTTCTATCACAGTAAGAATTCATGTTTGTTTCACCTGTGAGGAAATACCTGAAAGGCCATCAGCCTGAACAAACTACACTCCCCCTGTCCCTGTTCCAAGCTAAAGTCACTTCCCTAAATCTCCAAGAATAGTTCAAAAAACCCCCAAAATTATTATTCCTCTGTTCTTAAAAGCTTCCAGGGACTGGTTCCTTATCTAAGCCTGCTTTGATGCCTAAAAATCTCCCTCATGGTTACTAAAGGTTGTTATTTATTTTTCCAGTTCCTTATGGCTAGAGACAGTTCTGTCCATGTGGTTGTATTTTACAGCAGTTACCTAAAGAAAGAGATTGTTTTTTGTGGAATACTACTTAATTTATCTGTTTGCATGCCTCCATTATGAGCCTATGTGAGTAACATATCTTCTTCAAACTATGTCAGGATTTTTTAGTCTTCTGATTTTGTTGTGCTGCATAGGATTTCCTTTTACTGATGGCCTTTTAAAGCCCCAATAATATTTGCAAGTGTAAAGTTTATTTTCATTAGGCATTGGCAGAGACTCATCCTTAATTCATCTCAGAGTTTCTGGGCAAACAATGGCACTTAATATCACATCAATTGTGCTAAATCAATGCTGAGATAAGACCAATGTACTGTTTCTGAAAACCAGTTTATCTTCAGAGAGAAAAGACAAAGCAAGAAGTCCAAGGCAACCCACAAGCTTGAAGAGTAAAGAACTAAAGACAATTGCATTTCAAGGACAATAACTTTATCAGAAGAAAAACCTTATCTAAATTAATTTGTCATGAAATAAAATGAAATAATTACTCCAGAATTAGCCTTTTAAATACTTATAGAAATTTCCCTCTTCAAAAAGAGTTTCACATGAGGTATGTGCTTACATCTCCCATCCACCTGATCTTCAAATTCTTAAAAGTCGCACAATAACTTTGCCAACACCTTTCAGCCCCATACTGATGCTAGATGAGCTGCTGAGCAATCTGCTCTTATTTCAGTGCACCAAGATATTTTGACTACTTTGCTACAGAAAACAACTTAATGGCACAGTGACAGCCCAAGATTCCAGCTAATGCATATTAACTTGCTTACTTTACCATCTTCTAATTCCTGACCTCAAAATTACTTTGAAGAACAGAATCATATTTCTTCCTACTGCTACTATTGCTTTATTCAAACACTTTGTAAGATCTGAGCAAAATTCAGCTGATTCATCAAGTCAAAGTTGCTGACTGCATAGCATTAGTTATTTAGTTTTAAACTCAGAAATAACTTTATCCTACTGCCTAGGCAATTAAGCACACACTGAAGGAAAACTCCTCACAGAAGAATTTATCTTAAGGCTATTGCAACCTCTGTCTGCAAGAAAAAACTGGACTATTTGACTTGTCTGACCATTATGTTTGGTTAGAGACCAGGATTTTTCCTGCCTGTCTCCTTCCTGAGCTACCACTGGCAGAAAAAAGGGAAACATCAAACCAGTGACAGAATTGGATGCAGAAACTGAGATCACGTGAATCAGGTAAGTACTCTTCCCACACTATCCCAGCAGAAACTGATTTCCCCCATCACTCTTTTCACACAGGCACAGTCTATGGGTTATCATAAAGACAAGAGAACTCAGTAAAAAAGAAATAGGACTTGGTCCCCAAAGAGCAGGAAAAAACCAGCTCAAAATGAACTGACGCAGCTGTATTTTAGATGGGGTTTGACTCATTTACACTAAGCTAGTTTGGCTGTGCCATTAAAGCGCAGAAGAGATATTTTACAGCACACCACCTGAGAATAAGCAGTGTTTCCTACACACAAATGAAACACGAAGTCTGTGGCTCTTCAGTTTCTCACAGGTATACACCAAAGACAGTTGCTGCGATTCTCAGAAGTTCTCAACAACAGTTTTGCACTACAGTCTATGCAGGAAGACTGGGCAAAACCTAACAACATGTGAATTCCCAATGACTGATGTGAGGTAGTGGTTTGCAGTTTAACAGCAACAGTGAGAAAGAAAATACTTGGCCTTTTACATGGTCAATAACAACACCAAGTGTTCATGTTAATTTCCCTTAATTATTACAACTAATAAAAAAATCCATGTTGAGGCAGTGATATCAGTAGAATTTACAAGTTTTTTTTCTGGGAGAAAATGTTCTTCAAACAATTTTTATTAATTATCAATGAAGTACTGATCTTCCTAAGTAACAAAAATTATTTAGACAAAGATGTGTGATGTTATGGTATCTGGATTAATATGCAATACCTGTAAGATGGCCAAACTGCAATCACTCCTCTGAGACTAAAGAAAGGCTCAAACTCTCACCCTTTTTGTGCTTCATAATAAAAATTCCTGAGGTGATGGAATGTCACAGATTTAAGAACCAATGGAAGAAATTGTCTCAACTACCAGAAACTTGGCAGTCACATCCTCACGTCCTGCTTACATGAATTCAAATTCTCCTTGACACTGAAAATTTTTTTTTTAAATTACAGTGATAGATCAGTAGTTTTAAGAGTCATTCTTACCTTCTGGATAGCCCTGGCCCATCTTGCTCTTGCAAAATTACCTCCATTACCTTGGTCTGTATTTCTCCTGAAGAAAAGTAGGGAAAAAAAAGTACTCAGAACAGAAAAGTAAGAAAATAAATAATTAAAAGAAATCTGAAAAACCTATGGATGACTGGATCAAAGTCAGACCCATCACTAACTCACAAAGACATCTTTGTGTTACAGGGGTTTCCACTAAAGCTAAGAGTTTACTGGCTTGAAAAGACACAATCCCTGCTCCTCGTATAAACAAGGTGTAAAAGAACATTAGCAAAGGAACATATTTCCCAGTTACAGTGGCTCATAAATCAGGATTACAAAGTCTTTAACATCAAATAGCAGGAGGAGAGGCAGAAAACAACTACAAATTCCAAACCACCAAGACAGTGAAAAAAAAAGGAAACCTATGAATTTCCTCAGTAAAGGCCTTGTGCCTGTCCTTGTGAGGCAGAGACACTGTCACCAAGTCTTTGCCTACTGCACTTAAGGAGTTATTGAGAAGCCAAATAACATAAAAACAATACTCCCTCCACCCCAAAAAGTACCACCAGACAAAAACTAACATTTACTCCAACCAACCTTGGAAATACAATCTGTTGCATATTTGGCTGCCCTCACACAGAAGTTGCTAACTTGCACAGGCCAATTATAACTAGGGCTCATTATTCAGCTATTTCACCACACCTGTGGAGAATGTTGGTTCAAACTGAAAAATACTAATTCCATTAATGGCTGTTAAGCACAGGTTAAAATAATTAGTGTGGACTCCACCACTCCTGCAAGATTCTAAAGTCATTCAAAAGCCACTACCTTGTACAATACCAGTAAAGTTGCAGAATAAAAATTATACAGTAAAATTCTACACATAAAATTTACAGAGGACAGTAGAAGACTGTTTACTAAGTGAAGTTTTTGCAGTATATTTATATTTTACATCAGTGCCATCCCTTGGTCTACACATTACTATTTAATTATCTTGGACTTCTGGAACAGTGCTCTTTTATTTGAGGAGAAAAATGTTCCCTCTGATATGCACAGCTGAGTGCACATGATACAAACTAAGTATGAAGAGGCTTGCCTTCTTCTGCCCTCATCTCTGAAGCCGCATGTTTGCTGGTCCAGCCTTCTTGCTCTCCACAACTGGCTTTTGTTTTCAAAAATCAACCAAGTGATACTAGTAATTGGTCTGCCCCACCCTGCAGTTGTTAACTAGACTGGAAATACAGGGTAATAATTAACGTTAGGGATTACCGGTGTAATTAACCTCAAGGTCAGATGGAGATTGGGTTGTCAGTGCTGATTCAGAGGGAACAGAGAGAAACAGCTTTCTCTGCCTTAACTAAAAGTAAGTAGGGAAAAGAGTATTCTTAAGTTTTGAGGCATAATGTAGAGAGGGGGACAAAAACTGGTTTAACTGGTTTGCAGTACTTTTAGGAAGTCACCAATCTCTGATCAGGCTGCTGAGCAGAGCAGTCAGATCAGGTAGTTGAATACACTACTTATGCCACTTAGAAACTCAGCACAGACACAGCAAAGAGCTGTTTCTACTTGTCCACTTCCTGCTGACACAGTGATGAGTCCAGTTTGGACAATTGGTTGTTAATGCTCGATTCAAATTTAGTGAAAGTAATTAGTTACCTGGCAGAAAAATGCTTTATCAATACCGAACAAAGCTTCTGATGACATGTGCTTTACAGGAATCCCAGCTAACAAAGCCCACCAGATACTGCTGGGAATCACCTGTCCTGCTAACTGAACTCTCACAAGGAACATGTGCCAGGCAAATGCATTACTATAATTTTTTGAAACAACACACACAGCGGATTAGGGAACTTCACAGAAACATTAAGACAGAAAACAAGGGAATTGTACCTGATAATTAGAAGAGCATAAAATTCCCAGTGACTGAATAACAAAAAGTTTAAAAACAAATGACAAATGCCTTAAAGAGTGCCTGAAAATCATACTGATTCACCACCCCTAAAACATAATGCCCAGCTGTGCTCTCTGATGCTGTGCAGGCCCCAAGAACAAGATGAGGAAAACTACAAGAGACACCTCAGGAGCAGTACAGCAATATTCAGATCTGGTCAGCTCGGCAAGAAGCCCAGGTCAAAGTTCTGATGCACTTTGCATCAAACTCAGCAGGCTTTCACATCTCTTAGCCAGAAGGATCAAAATAACCAATCTCGCAATTGTTTACCAACCAATGACAGGTACGTGCAAAGGAATGCACAGGCTAGATAAACACAAGGGCTCTTCAGTCTGGTTTATCAAAAGCTAAAGATTTTTAATAGAAAACAAAAGTTACACTGGCACTTTTATTTAATAGATGTTTTCCCTCTTAATTTTGCTGGCCAAATACATTAAAATTGCTCTAGCATTGGCAGTGATGATTTGCATTTTCATGCTATCTCTTGTAAAATTAATCTCACTACAGACTTCATTGTAAGGCAGTTAATTATAGAGCATATGTAGTGTGGCCACATACAGACAAAAAATGACATCTTCTGAATGCTTATTTGTTTGTAATAGGCAATCCTGAACATCTGCATTAATTTCCAAGTATTCATCACTGAAGTCAATTTTATCAGCTTTGAATATAACTGAAACAAACTGGAAGAAAAATTGAAATAATTACATTCTATTATGACATTTTTATTTGGCAATTTCCACTCCCCACTGGCAACAGCGAGGCTGAAACTAAAATAATGTGCTTAAATCACTCTCCAATGGATATATCAAGTAGAGTTATACTTGGATAGTACACTGCCACAAAAAAATTCAGGGTTTTTTTGCATTAAATGTGCTTTCCAGAATATTCTAGTAATGGTAATTCTTGTACAAATCTGTGATAAGGCTGATAATTTTGAGTTTTATGCATTCTTTTATAGTTCAGGAGGGGGATAGAAAAGAAAGCAGAATGATGAATATCAGCTCCTCTGATTTTTAGAATACAAGAATGGTACTTTCAAGTGTATAATTTCCAGTACTGTAACTTTTGTAACATGCACAACTTAGCATGCATTGGAAGTAAGTCTGTAACAGACCCCCAAACACTTCTGTGAGGATTTACACACTTGTTGCTAATTTAGACTGCAGCAGCACAAGTTCTTTGGGAACATCTGTTGGTGTAGTTGCTACTGCGGTCTTGCACACCAGGCTAAAGCCACGTGAGCAATATTCCATACACCTGAGCTACAAAAGCCTGTCCTTGTTCCATCACTGGTCATTAGCTGAAGCTGATTGCACTGAAATAGTTTCCAGCTGCAAACAAGGAGGTTTACAACACTAGCTTTCACCTCAATTCATGCACTTGGTAGAAGGGCACACTATTCTTACTGGAAAATATGTCTGGGATATGGAACTATAGAAATGGTATCCTGTCAAGGGTTATTAGACTATAAAACTGTAATTCAATTTAAAAAAATTTATCGGCCTCAATTATACAGTATAAAAAACGAATAATTATAACATTAAAAAGCCGTGCAGTCTGGTAAAACACTAAGAACTGTACGCAGTACTCGTCCATCTTCGCTATAATCACATTTATAGGAAATTAATGATGTGGTAAAATTGCAAAGCAAAATTAAGTGATCTAGGCATTCCACAGTTAACTAGGCGACAGTAAGACTTACTTTTTTAAAGTCTTGCATAGATTTATATCTATAAATCTCATATAGCTATTTTGGTGCGTTAGTGGCAAAAGAAAGCAAAGTTTCCTCCAAGATACTACTTCTGGTAGCACTGAATCTACATCGCTACACAGGTTCCCTTTTACAGATGTTCAAGTTGCTCTTGAAAATTTATTTTTTAAATGAACAGAGCAGATAACAAAACTTACTATAGGTCAGCAACCAGTCATTCACGCCTACAGTAAAATTTTAGTGTTAAATCTGAGCACACATTTTTCTTTTTGTTTTGCTTTCTTATTGTCTAAAATAGTAAGTTTCCATAGCTATATTATCATCTTCAATCATACATTTATATTACTGCTTTCACTTAAAACAATTTACAGTTCTGAGTTATTGGTGGTTCTTGAAACTAATATTACAATTAAAAGTTCCCCTAGACTTTGGGACAAGGTACTAAATTTTATAAGTCTGAATTTTGAGAACATTACCACAGTAACAAAATAACACTTCTGGATTTCTTAGAGATAACCTTGTTTAAGTGCCTAAAACACATAATACAGCAATAACATCTGTTTTCTAGCCATTCAGATTAAAAAATTTAGCAACGCATGAACAGAAACTAAAATATGCTTGCATATCTCCTTTAGTTCAGTTTTCCTTCCAGCCCTCTTTTACAGGTTACTTACCTAATCATTAAGAATTTAAGTCTTTTATAAGAGCTACAACTTTTGACCCACCTATAGAGCAAATTAAAAAGCCTGAAGGTATGCATTAACCCTCATAACAGAACACTCACTTTCTCCCATTTCAAATTTTTCCTCCAGTTCTTCACAATATTTTCATAGGCATAATTCACATTGATATTGATCTTTCTGTCTTCCTGAAGAAAAAGATCTGTTCCTGCCTGCTTTCAGTAATACCCGAGCCAAGTCTGCATGGCTGCTGAAGCTAAGCCAACAATTACTGCAGCCTGACTGCCACTCCCCTCCATGTGCACAATTGACGATTTGGTGCACGGAAAGTGCCTCCCTCTCCCTTTCGTCTTTTGACTCCTTAGACGGGTCTGAAGTCTGACCATAGATGACTTGTTGAAGGGATGCTGCTGTCTCTGCTAAAACTGATTCAGAAACTCCCAGCTTGCTTTAACAGTTACTTTGCAGTAATATTATTTTAGTGTTCTGACTTACAATATCACCTTAAAAAATTATTTTCCCTCACAGATAGAAAAATAGGAAACTCTTCTGTGTAGCTGAGAATGAGTACTGGGAAAATGAACTAATAACTATTTTATTTTAGGCCACTTCAAATGTTTCATCTTCAAAATATGTAGAGGCATTTTGGATTTAACACTGTGGGATTTTCTTGTTATCTGATTAACTATTATTCCCAAACATTAATATAACCCTTTCTTCAAAGATTGGGTTTGTAAGATAGGGTGACATCCTGTTTTCATTATGATAGGAGGAATTCATTCAATTCTATTAAACCATCTTCTAAAGGACCACCATAACTACAGTAATCAATACCTAAACATTTAAAACTGCAATTCTTACCACTCAGAGCTATGAGCTGGATTGTAAACTGTCATTTAGATCTATCAAAACTACAGCTTGTGATACTCATCTTGTATACTTAATACAGTGCCAGTAGATAATAGCTTGCACTTCACCTTATGTTGCCATAGAACAGCAGCTTTGGAGAAAGATTCTATTTTTAAGGCCTACCAAGACAGTAAATCAACATTTTACAAAGTAACTTCCAGGTTTTTCTGATGGATTTAGAGGTACTACAAGGCAATGCTGCTACCTGACAAACACCTACAAGATATATTATCTCCTCAGTTCTGCAGTAGCTGCATTAGTGATTTCCAAACTGCAAGATGTTTATCGAAACAAAAGGAACATGCAATTAGGACAGAAACTGATTGACAAGACCAAAGGCTATGGCAGGAGACAGGTGGCACAAGGAAACACATGTTGATGTGAATAAGACATTATCAAGACATTGTTCTGCCGTCCACTGAAGTTGCAGCTTTTAATCAATCTTGAATCTGTCAAAGTGTCATCTTGGATTGTTCCCAGAAAGCAAACAATGTCTATCTGACACTTAGAGAAACTCAGTGAATTTCTCCAGATTTTGCCTGGATTTGCCACTATGCAGCTATTTGTTAGTCTCCAATTTCTTACTTATTTCAATACTGTATCATTAATTCTTTTTTTCCTCTAATATACCCAACTCAAAAAACAAAAGTATCTGTATGTTTTCCCCTAATATATACTGGAAAGGCATATTTCTTCAATCAACTAAATTCAATTTTCTCCTACAGCATCTCTCTATTCATAACCAATGCCTAATATTTCAATTTTATTAAAAAGCCATTAAAACCAGTATTATAAAAGTATTTGATTGAATATGCATGCAATAAACAACCAAAATAAATTGCTACGCAAGTATAATAAACTGATTCCAGTGAAGTTCACCCTGCTTCTGAATAGAATGGTATCTTTCAGGGTAGAAGTGTATAGATGAAATATGACACAGCCATAGGAGCCCAATCAAAGTTTGCATAAACATTTGCTGCTTTTCCCACAGCAACTCTCTTTTCTCTCTTTGTGTAGCTCTTTATGTGAAGTTCTTATGCTCCCACCTGAAATGGCTGTTGTTTTTAGAGTTCAAGTCATACAGAGAAAGGGAATTTCTCTGCAGAAGAACTGATGTCTGACAACTATTTTAGCTTTTCTATAAATGAACAAATTTTCTAGTAGTTTCAAGGGAATACTTCCACAGAGGTTGAATCTTTTCAATCTTTTACACACAGTTATAAGCATTAATTAGGTAAACTAGCTCCCAGAAGCCAACAAGGTTACCTTAAAAATTTACTATTATTATAAGGTCTAAGTAAAATGTGTCAACCTTTATAGCAAGTAAACCTTTTGGGAACCCAAGATAACTGCAGAACAGTTATAGACTTAATACAGTTACATGATACCAGAAACCTCTAGGAAGGCATAGAACCTAGTCTAGGTAAAAGAAAACTTCAAAAGTCTTTCCTGTTCCTTTCAAGCCTAAGGAGTTTATAATGAATAATGTTACATTACACAGAATCTCAGGGAGCATCATAATGACTTTTCATTTATTATGAAAAGTTGTCACCATAGCAAACAACACAAAACTATGAATATTAATAAGGGAGCCAATTAAAGCTCAGTATCAGCTCATATTAGGATGCAAAACAATCATCAGAACACTCCCAATAACCACAAACAAAACAGACACTTGTGAATAGACTGAAGGTAAAGAACCTCATAAGATCTGATAACTGAAGAAGCAAAGCAGTACGGACTGGTGGGGATGGATGCTGGAAGAAACCAAGAGCAATTTCTGCTATGTGCCAAAGATATTTGCATTTTATTTTAATGTGTAATCCATTTTATAATTGGGCTCTGTAGGTTATTTCATATATACAGCAGGACATGAAATTTGGCTGTATATTTTGTGCTAGAGCTAGATACTATTCCTCCTTTATTGTAAGTTTTTCCAAGATTGTCTCATTCGTGTATTGGAATGCTGGCTCAAGCACAGCTCTGCCTATGTACCTACTGAGCAGGACCTCCAGTCCTGGACTCACTGCAGACCTGAGTCTGACCCTGCTGTGCTGTTATGGACCTGCCTGGAGCTCACTGCTGTGCCCTGCCCTGGCTGCACCACTGGCCCTGACCCCGAGCTCCAGCAACTGCCAGTTTGGCCTCGGAGCTGTTCCATCAGCACAGGCTTCTGCACTGTAGTTTGACCCTTGCTGCCATTCCCAGGCTTGCCTGGGGTACTGGGCTGGGGCACTGCCTGCCCTGGCCCTGCCCTGCTGGGTTATCCTGCCTCACTGCCCCTCCCTTGGGAGCAGCAGCTCATCCTCACTTACCTACAGCCCCAATCCTGCACATTTGTACAAACCCACCTAGGGATGAAGAGTCTAGCTTTCAGATGTGCCACAAAGATTGGAGTCTTAGGTGCATACTTCATAATTACTAAAAAACTTCAAATAGATTCTACCAAGAACTTCAGGATGTTAGTTAAAGCATTTGACTTCAAAACCAGTCAAACAAAAATAACTTACCAAAATCTATTTGGGATAACATTAGGAAAGAGAATGTACATCAACATGTCACATCAGCTCACCATCACTTACTTGCTCTAAATTGCAAATTGCCTTGCAAAATAAATCTGTTTGCTTCCATACTACAGTTCCTAACAATTTCATATGCACTTAATTGGGTTTTTTTCTGACACAATCTTCAATTCCCTAATTTTTTCTCAGTTATTTCAGTGTCCTTTTTCTCAATCTCTTTCAAGTAAAATATTTTCTCTATATATTGTCAACTGCTAACTTATCTTGTTTTCCACTTTTTTACTCAAAAAATTTTAAAATATACTAATTAAATGTAAAGTTGTCATAGTTACAGAGACATTAAAAAGCCCACAAAAATTGACTGAACTTGAAATTCACTGTATATATGAGATTTAGCATTCTCCACCCCCAATTTTAAATTTTGTTTCTATTTCCTCTGCTGTACACAGCTACTGTAACTGTCTTGAAAATTATTTAGAAACATTTTTTTAAAATTTTCTTTTAAAGTACTACTTTTAATGGAACCAAGGGCAATAGTTTTAGGCCACAGAAGATGCGAAGGAAACACATTTGAGAGAGGCAAGAGGGTGGAACTGAAATAGAAAAGGGCAGCAGAGCAGGAAGGATCATCGAGCATGTGAGTTTGAGTGACAGATGAGAATTAAGCCTGGGGTACAGTGGAATGAACTCGCAGCACTGTGCTGGTACACAAAGGGTTTAATTTTACCTAAGACTTTCATTGAAAAGATCTGCATTACTGTAATTACATAAATTAATAACATTTATTTACAGTTTTAAATTACTTATTTATTATACAAGAGTAAACATCACCTCAAGCTGAATACCTTCCTACCCACACTGCTTTCTGTAACTCAAGCAGAACAAAGCTGTCCAGGAGGCCAAAGAGCTCAGAGGAATGATCTTTAATATGTGAAAATAGCTCAGACTCAGGGAAGCCTCGTGGTTCAGGGGTTTTGATATAAACAGCTCTTTTACCTTGCCTTTGGAACACACAAGTGTTTAGAGAACAGCCTATGAATAATAATTAAATGCAAAACCACCAATCACTAATTATAATGTCAACGTCTTTTTATATTTTGAAAATAATCTGTCAGTTCTGAAAGCTGGGAACCAGGGGATATTCATAGCCAAAAGCCTTGCATGTGATAGACATCTTTTGTTAAATGCCTCTTTTTTTCTTTTGGACCTTATTTGTTTTGGCATCAGTTATGCTTACCTATTCTGTAATTTAAATTCAAGGACTCTCTTGCTGAATGATCACAACACAAAACAAATGTATATATTCAAAAACTATCTGTTTAAACAGATGGGTGTTGCAGTGTGGGTATGCATGGAAATATGGCTTTAGTTTAAGGAGTTCATAACCTGTAGCCAAGAGGTGGAGGTGAAAATTTTCATGGTTTAGAAATAATTTTATGCTTGTCTATCATTTTTTCTGTTATCTACGCAGGAATAATGACACAGATCACTGGAAAAATGGCTGTAAACTGACTACCTCAAATTAATTTAGACCTCAGCAATTGTTTGCTTCTCTCTCTATGGAAAGCCAGGAAAGATTAATTACATTTTAAGAGGCCATTTAATGCCCATGACGTTTCAAGCACTAAGAAACTTCTAATACTATTACATTGAAGCTTTCTTTTCTGTTTCATCCATTTGAAAATAAATATGCATTTCACTGTCACAAATGACTATGTTAGTTAATATCAGTTTAATGATTATATAAAAATCAACTTTGCTAGTGGCTGCAGATCATGAAGTCAAATTTTAGCAATATAACTCATTTTAACACAGCAGTTACAGTACCCAAGCCATTAGAAAAGACGAAGCACTGATAATGCCAAACACTTTAGAACAAGATACTCAACCCCAAATTTGTCAATACAATCTATGTAGGTCTAGTAATGTTTTGTGGGCAGCATATCCCTTCCTGTAGGTATACACCACATCCATTCACTTCCTATGAAGGCAGAAATATAATAAACCATATATGTTTATCTATAAAATATATATTACATATATATTATCTATATATATCTATAAAATATATATTTATCTAAAAAATGGATTTTAGTTGCCTTTTTTTAATGTAATATTTTTTCTCTTTGTTCAATGATTGTTTTACAGCTCTACAGAGAAAACAAGTATCACAGGACAAATCTATATTTTAAAAAGAAAGATCCTCGTCCCTGTTTTTGTATTTCCCTAGGTTTTGGGGTTAGTTGGTTGCTTTTAAAAGAAATATTTGCTCCACTTTGCTTGCTTTGGAAATGCCCCTAATCAGTTTTATGCTTAACAGGTATATCTGTACATTTCTGGCTGTTCTGGCTATACAGCAACATTATTTCTATCTCAGTGGTACCAGAGATTAACCATGAAATTATTTTTCCTACAAGTAGTATCATTCAGCACTAGATACTAATAATGCATAAAGAGTGAACAAATTGATTTATCCCATGGCTACTATGGAGAGGTGCAATGAAGTATACATTAAATAATTGATTGCTTATTTTTAAAAATTCACAGTGATTCACTCATTAATTACATTATAGAAAAACTCAGATGATTTATGGGTTTTGGGCTATTTTTTACTAATGTTTTCCCCTTCTCTTTTGGTCTTTTTTTCTAAGCCTCGAGGAAAAAATATTGCTCCAATAAGAGGTTACTTAATTTATCACATCCTTCAAATTTTGATTTAGTGAGCTTTTGCTTTATGGGAAAATGTTACTCAGTTACACTTAATTAGTCATTACTCTACACCTAAAGTCAGTAGCCATAAACATGATTTATGTACATAACCAAAGAACTGATGAACTGAAATCAGTCTAAAAAAACACTTACAGAAGAAATTTGGAACATATCAACACTTAAATACTTACAGGACAGTTAATTTTGGTGCTTAATGCAGTTATTCAAAAGAAATAGTCTCATCCACATCCTGGATTTCAGTATAAATGTATTTTTACTAAAAATGTATGTATGTATGTATTATACTAAAATGTATGTATTTGGAATAAATAAACATCTCTAAGTTTTAAAACAACCACATTTCTGTTCAGAATCTTTGAAAATACCTATAAATATAAGATAAAATACCTATAAATATTGGTAAGTATCTCTACTTATACCTATATAAATATAGCTATAAATACAGAGAAAAGAACTTTTCATCTAAAAATAATAGTTAAGTGCTGACTCTCAATTTAGTACTATAAAAGCTCATTGAATTCAATAAAATTATTTGGTACAAAGAGGGTAAAGAATTCCATAGTCAGACTGGGTTAGCTTCTTTTGGTTTAGCTTAACCTGCTCAGAGGCTCAGATCTCTGCTGAAAATGACACGTCAGCACAGATGATATGCTAATGACTGGACATGTGCTCAGAACAACACAGAGAAACAGCTCTTGAGTGCTGCCATTACTGACAGCTCTCACCCTGAGGAAGCACTTGTACTTCTCTGTAAATACCCTGCAAGGGCTGACTGGGAAATGTAAATGGTGAGGCTGACAGGCACCCAAGCAATGCTGTGGCACCCTGGCCACGTGCAGTCCCTAACTGCCTCCTTGAGCTTGAGCTTTTTGTAGATTCTAATTTCCTAATTTTGTGTATAAGTTACATGCTCCAGGACCCTGCTTTTTTAAAGTACATGAAAAGGTGGTTTAAGGGCATCAAGATATTTTTGCCTCAGAGAATACTTTACTTAATAATGTATTAGTTTTTATTGTATTTTCTCTCATGTTTGAGCTTATTTTCTAGTACCACTGCTGTTAGACATTATTTAAACAGGAGCAAAGTGCCTGACACACCAAATATTCTTGCTGCCTTTCCCAAGAGCCTTTTCTACCCCTCATCAAGGCAGAACACCCTTTGGAGTGGCAGCTGCTCACAGTGCCTTTCCTGCACTGCTATGGATAAAAGACACCATGAATGAAATATAATACAGTCTGTGACAGCTGCTATGAAAGCCAAAATGAACAGTAGAGGGAACTTCTTTTCTCACCAGTTTGCCTTTCAAAAGAAGTGAAGTAATTATGCCAACACAGAGAAAGCTCTCCCTGCTCAGAGACCACTGCTGAGTGTTCTTAGAGGCTGACTGGGCTCCCTCCTGAGCATTCAACTCCATTGAGCAAAAGGTGATGGCAGAGAAATAATACATTTGTTGCCACCTTATTCCTTGTCCCTTCCACCATTATGGATCATCATTTTGCACATTCACAGAAGCAGAAAGACAGCAATTATCTTTTCCCTGCCTTTCTTTTTTTCCACTGCGTTCTTGTTTGTTCAGAAGAAATAGATAGGAAATATTAATTCTCTTCTAGAAAACTTCCAGAAATGCAGGCAGCCTATCTAGGTAAATACATTAGCTTCAAAAATGGAATCAAATGTCTTTCCTGCTTTCCAGAGGAAATAGAATAATCACAATACCCAAGCATGTCAGGAGTTGCTTCCCCTTCCTTTCTTAATATTTCAAGAAGTCACTATGGAATAGTTGAACCCTACGTAGACACATGCCCAGGGATGAGAACAGGAGAGGTGGACATGTATTTGCCATAAAAGAACATAGAAAAGCTAATAAATACCTGTATTTTCTTTACAAGCTTAAGAGACTTGCATATTCCTGCTTAAAATAGTTTTGTATGTATCATGCTGACTTTCAGATATTCCAAAAAAATTAAAATCAACAAATGATATCACACAGGTCTGATGTGAAAAGGTAAAATACCTGAGTTTGCTTTCTTGTATGCTGAGCCCACTGCCCATGGATGGCTGACTGTCATTTGTAACTTGATGTGAATATCTTGTATGTTGGAGGGGTGTCTCTCTGTGCCAGCCTCTGCAATCTAAATCTCTGTGGGTATCTGTAGAGAAGGAAAAAGCTGCTAGAAATCTTTCAGCCCATTTTACTTCTAAAAGAGGAAGCAATATATAAAATTCATTATCTTAACTGATTAAATGAATAGTAACAGGGAATTACCAAATCCATTGCAAACATTGTAATGATTAAATCACTTGTTACAAGGACAGTAGAAAGAGTTCCAAGACAATCTTCTGATTGGCACTCTAAAACTTTGAGAGACCTAGACCAATTACTTTCTTGTTATACAAAGTTAATTTTACAGCTTAAAAAATTACCTATGGCTGGATTAGGAAGAAAATTGATTTTTAAAAGATTTTCAAGTTCAACTTGCCATGTATTTTTTATGGCACCATGCACAGCACTCTGAGATCTAGGTTTGTTTGATTGGATTTTGGTTCTGTGGGGTTTTCCTGTATTTATGTAGGGAATCAGGCTCTACTTTAATTCCACATGCTATTGGTCTAGAACTGAGGGCATTTTTTCCTCCCAGCTCTAGGCTCTTGGGAGAAACATGACAAGTCTGCAACTGGAGGTACAAACTGATCTCCTGCAGAACATTTTGCGCTACAAATCATCCTATTAGCTTTAGTGAGAGGGAAGGGTTCACGATCTGACCCTGATTGTGAAGAAGTTTTCTTCCATAAAGATGATAAAAATTTGTGTGCCCACCTCTTTTTTTCATTTTTAAAGTTTCACTTACAGATTGGAAACAATGTTTTGTTTACCATCACTAGGTAAGCTGTCAGAAATTTATGTACTATCTTTTGCTCAAAGTGAACACAACACTGTTGCAAAACATGCAAAAAATAAAGACAACACTCTGGAAAAAAGAATCTTTCAGTTTTCCTCCTGCATATGTTAATGCAGACTTTTAAATTGTAAATATATGTCAATTATTATACTAACTAAAGTGGTCTGTACTTAGAATTCTATACAGTGATGCATGAGTTTTCACAGTCAGTATACTATGATTTGTCAGGACTTTGCTTTTTGCTGATCAAAGTTGTATTAGAACAATTAATTTTCTCACTTGCTAATCCCTTGGCATATCAGTGCATTAGTACGGTGACTAATGCAGAAACAGGGATTAAATCTCATCATTGCTACTTCATTCTTGTTACTTCACTTGCTAATTAATGCATATGAAATTTGTGATAATGAGTTGAATTAAAAACAAGCCTAAGACGTGAGTTGGGCATGGTATTTTCCAAAATTATTAATGAAGTAAAAGTTCTGTCAACTTTTAGTAGGCTACTTGGCAAAATGACATTTTCGCTCCCAAGACACACAAATGATCGTGTAAATTACAGCTATTACTAATTACTTCAATAAAATTACCTTGAATTTCTTTAGATTAAACTCTTTATGTAAGGTATAAAAATGTTAAGGAGTAAGCTACCTATTTCTAATGCTGAATCTGAGAAAAAAAGACACGTCCTTTAAATTTTATTCTGTTGTCTCTTACAAGAAATGTCACAGTTGAGACAGCACGATACACAAAATATCACCATACAATTTCAGCAAGCTTTAAGCATTAAGTCTCTTCACCCATACACAGTAACACCATACCCCATCAGAAGGCTCCAGGCGTCTGCCCATACAGAGGAACATCCTGCCACTTCAGAAGGCTGCAAGCCTCTGCCCCTCTTGTTCTTTAGCCCAGCCTTTTATCCCCCTGATGCTGATGCATTGCACCTGTGTGCCCTCTGCTCCCTTTGGAGGTTGGTCAGTGCCTTGGGCACTCCCTGGCTCATTGCTGGCAATGCTGCTCACCTGCTGCTCACAGCTGTAGCTCATTAGGGATGAGGCCTGGCCACAGCCCCACTCCCAATTACCACAAACTGTGTACCTACAAAGAAAGACCTAAAAAATTTGAAGGAAAATTATCTTATTTCATAAACTCCTGATTACCCTTTAAAAATTTTGACTTTTAGAGACATGAAAAATATTTGTACTTCACTGTGGTGTTTATCTGAAGTCAGTATTTTATTACTGTGACTCTGGTTGCAGAATTTTAAATATAGGAGGTATTCACTTTACTTAGAAGCCTTTTAATGCAGCACAGTTTAGCTGGCAACAGTGAAATGTCTACTTTACAGCTACCATAACTGACATTAAATCATACCTCTAGAAAAGGCACTGAACTACTGATGAGAACATACTTCCACAGTACTTCATGCAGGATTTCAAGTCCAAATGAAGTCATACTATTAAAGGAGAATGGGAGGCTCTTATATTTCTGCCCATTATCTAGCATTCTCAAATGAACATCTTCCAGGAATTGTCAAAAGTAACTGCAGTCTTCTACCTTTCCAGTGTTATTTGTCATAATAAAGAGGCTGCACTGATTCCCACAGTCAATGAGAGATCTTCAGGTGCTCATAACTGAGCTGAGTCATTCAATAGGACAAGCAATGAAAATGCCCTCGCCAAACCCCAGGTGGATGACAATCCTGGCTTTCTCCATAACCAAGACAATGATTTTGAGTTCTCGCCTCTATGAACACAACTACAGCGTAAGAGTGACCTCTACAGGATCTTCACAGCACTCCGTGCCTACCGTCCCAGGGCCTGCCTTGGGAACTTTTTCAAATGTATTTGTTTGAAATCAGAATACAAGCTTCAACATACAAACCAACAGTCTCTCCAAGAAGCAGCATGAAATAAACAAAAGTCTGAATTTACATATTGTAAACACACAATTAGCGTTCCTATTTCAGATTTACAATAGGTTTCTAGATATGAGAATGATGTAAGGACATAAAACATTCTGCTAATTCAACATATCAAACAAACAAAGCAAACAAAAACCTAAATGCAACTAGGGAAGAGGTTATAGCTCAAAAATTTTTTGGCCAACTAGCAAAGTAGTAAATTTTGTTAAAAAAAAAAAGAAAATTAAAAAGAAAGGGGAAAAAAGGGTAGACTATGTTGCTATGTTGTAGCTTGTAAGAAACTAAAAAATAGCCCACAGTCACTTTGTGAAAAGATATGTATTCCACCCGATGTATTAATAGGAATGTAGTCATACAGACTAGACCAAAAAACAATTTATCAAGGTTAATCAAAGGCAATGCATTTTAAAAATAAATTAGACAATCAAAGAGCATATTATTGGTATAACTTCCAGACTTCCTTTTCATATAGTTTCTTATTCACACTTCTTCACTTTTTTTTACTTTATTCTTACATAAATTTTAGGATTAATCTTCTCAGACACAGTTCATTGAACTATTTAAAGAGTAAAATGTTAAGCTAAATTGTTAAGCTAAATTATGCTTGTGACCTTAATTGGAGTTAGACCAAGTCTATGGACTGATAATCTTAGTAAAATCAATCTTGTATTTTATCTGGAAGCAATGTGTGGTGATGTATTATTGGAAGTTCAGTTTCAATTTCTACCCTCGTTTACACCACAATCATATACAGAGAAATATAAATAGTTTCCATCTTCATATGCACTAAAAATAAGGGCAGACAACCATTGCTAGGAAGG
The DNA here is from genome assembly GCF_047830755.1 of Zonotrichia albicollis. Classification (NCBI taxonomy): domain Eukaryota; kingdom Metazoa; phylum Chordata; class Aves; order Passeriformes; family Passerellidae; genus Zonotrichia; species Zonotrichia albicollis. Next base: position 12,540,553 of record NC_133829.1, on the reverse strand, counting down.
TAAAAAAATGCTGTGAAGGCCTGGATTTTATTAAAACTTACATTGTGCACTGGTCAAAGCTGATGTGCTGCAGAGCTGTAACACACAGGCTCTAGCGCTGACCTTGAAGGAGGTACTTCCTCCTTTAGCTCTCCAATGCACATGTGGATCCCCACTAGCTACTGAAACTGCTCATCCAGCTCCCTGTGGGATGTGGTCCTTACTTATCAGTGACAATGACCAGTACTGATTGTGAAAATACTCTAGGGATGAAGAGGCATTTAGGATTCTATAGAAAAAATTGCTATTTATTGGTGTATTTCAGGAACTCACGTGAAATGACAGGAACTTAGAGAGAAACAGAATGGCTGGAATGCTGGACCTTAATCTGTAACTCACCAAATGGTAATGCAAAGTAGATATCTAGTAAGATCTCATGAGAAGTTGGTGTTTTTGTGCCTTGAATCTCACTTCCATTTTTTATTACTTCAGAATGCAATCTCCACCAGGAACCTGGGCCTTCCTAGGAAAAACAGGTTATGGAAATTACCTGGGCAGCATTTATAGCATTATCCACTTTTTGCTTTTCCCTAAGTCAGTAGGAGCTCCTTTATAGCACCATTTTAGTATTTTCCAGCTTTTGTTGATGTACTAGCTAGGACTTCAAATTTTCTCAGTCATCAAATTCAAAATATAACATTTGCATGACAAATAGACATTAAGGTTGTCAGATGATTAAGACACAAGAAATATGAACATTGAAAATTACTCTTATCAACAAAGATTTTCCAAGTTCCCCTTTCAACGGGTGCCAAACAAGTACACTCAAGCAAGACTGAAACAATCCATCTAAGTTAATAACCAAGCCAAAAAAGAGCTTCTAAAGTAACACTCCCTTGTAGGCTATTTCTGAGTTATAAAGCCCAGAACAGAACTGCAGGGTTAAGACCAGAAGGATAAATAACTAGGAATGTTCCACAGCGGACTAATTATAAATGAAGGTTTAGAGGATCTGAAGAAATTAAAAAACAATCTCTTATCTTGCATCTTTGTTTGTTTAAAGTTTCAGTACTTAAAAGCAAACCACAACCTCTGTGTCAGCATGTTGTAACTCAGCAACAGCTTGGGCAGCAGAGCAGAACAACTTGCCCTGGGGCTTGAAATGGCACTTGGCAGCTGTGATAGAGTCTCTTCTAATTTAAGCAGGAATTACTTTCTTCCTCTGCTTCCATTTTCTGAGAAGAATCATTGAAATGTCAGTTCAATGTATACATTAATATTTATTAGCTCCTGTAAAGAAATGGCTACAGAGTCCGACGAGAGATACTGCATGAAGTTATTCCCTGATTTTCTTACCTTTACCCTATCTTCAATTGCCTTTATGTTTCGTAAGTATTAAAGAAGGCAAACAATTTTTATTTGCAAGGATTAATTTCATCTTCTCTAATTCACAGTTACTTCAAAAACAGCCTACAGGGACCATACATGTGAAAGCATATTTATGACTGGGAGAATTGTGGATTATTAGAATAGAATACCTCTACCTTTTTCAAATTTATAAAATTGTGCAGCAATTGCAGATTGCTTCAGTATTTCCATACTCCTAGAAACCTTTTTTTTATTTTATAAAATTTTTTATAAAATACTGAAAGCAAGTACAACCATTCTGGTGGCCAAGTGACTATGGTGGATGTGTAACCCCTGTATTGACCCAGTTTCCTCACTCACCCTTTGTCTTCACTGTATTATTAATTTCTTCTGTAGCACCACAGGGTACATTTCTGTTTTCCTCTCTGAGACCATGGTCAATTCCCACGAGAAAGAGAACAACAATATTTGGCCCATTTTAAGAGAGATTTACCCAAGGTCACAAAATGAAGAGCCAGACCATGGAACTTGATCTAAAATTCTTTCACTCTAATCTTATAAACCAAACATGCCTCTCTAATTGTTCTGAAGCTCTGCTGAACCTTAACTCACCTTGTGTTATACCTGGCCTGGGATCTGAGCCATTTCTCCAGGGCATACAGCTAATGCACACCAGTTGTCACTTTGAGAGCCTCGTGTACATTATGCCTTAATATTACAACTGAAGCAAAGGAGTTAGAAGCATACACTGCTCACAAATGTTGTTATCCAGGGAGTCCAAGAATGGGAAATTTATTGGATTTTACTCAGTGCTTTATATTTCCACAGAAAGTCAACTTACATCTGTTGCATATTCCACAGTGGCAAGAGGAATCCATAAAACTCCTAAAATGCTATCCCAGAGCAAGCCTTTCTTCCACAGCTCTATAATGAAGCCCTTTCCATCAGCACTGATTTCACTATAAAGAATGAACAGAGATCATTAAAATGAAAATGTAACCTCAACTGCTCAGCAATCTATCATAGCAATTTATTCTTATCTTCTAACAGCAGATACAGAGGTGGGGTTTTCCAGTATACTTGTAAAATACAAACTAGCAGGATGAACACAAATGTGAGACTGAACAAGCCAAATCTCAAGTCTTATTGTTCAGGATTGCCCTTTTGAAGTGATGAGGACAGTTCTGCTGGAGCAATGGGAAAACATCTCTCAGCTTCACAAGCTGCAGATCCCGACACTATTTTAGTTGTAATTAAAGGATACATGCAGTTTATTACTAGTTAGTTTTCACCAAAAAAAAATTACCATATTACAACTTTATTTTGCAAGAAGTCAAAATCAAATTTTACGAGGCCATATCACTCCCTCATGACAATATTAAGAGAGGTCATTTCCTCAGGGAATGCTCCCCATTACAGAGCATTTCTGTAAATATGAACAATATAATAAAGTAGATATTGGTGTCTCTCCTGGACTTATTTTATGTAATCTCTGTTAATTTTAAGTAGCAAAACTCATCTTCAACTTATTTGTGTGGGGTACCACAAAGCATTACTGTGTACTTAAAGTCATCAGGAAAAGAATAAACTATATCAGAAAATGGCAGGTGCCACCTCTGAGACAACTACTTAAATCATCACATTGCTCTCAAAAACTATCCTGCATCAAGGTCTAATTTTCTGATGTACTTGCTTCATGCAATTGAATAGATATATTGAATTTTTTGTTTTATTCAGCTTTTTTCCTTACAAATATGTTACCAAAGACCAATTGCACATTTTTATGTTCTAGTGTTTTTAGACCACAACCTTTAAACTGACAACTGAATAGTGAAACTGCAGATTGAAAGGTTAGGCAATAAGCAACTTTTAAAATGCAAGCAGGTAATGTCTGCAAGCAATGGAACAGTTTTTACTGCAGACATGGAATGAGAGTCCTTAAGATAATGAACTAGAGTATACTCACCAAAATCTAGATAAATATATTTGTAAATGCTTGTTTATAATCCTTTTTCAAAATCTGCTGTGTTGTATAGATAAGTAGGCAGCAGATGGAGCTACAGCAACCTCATAATGCAATTGCTACAAAGGTGGTTTAGTATTCTTTGGTAATTAGTATACTACAAATTAAGAAAATAATCCTTATAAATTGGTCATTTTTAATGATGGCATGGAACACTCATTTACATATAATATGAACAAAAGCATATAAAAGAGCAAATAAAATGTTTTAAATAATAATAACACATTTCTCAGGAAAATTTAGAGGTTAGGTTACACACCCTCACTTTAAAATATTTTTAATTGCCTCCTGCCCAAAAGGTAACAGACAGGGCAAGTGCTGAAGTTTAATTGATTTACTTCCTGAGAAATTTTTACACTGTCATCTGATCCATACCCAATGGTTTATAGAACTATTATGTCTAAATCTGCAAAGTTCTGAAATAATCATCACAGCAGAGTATTATCACAGAGGATTGATTCCTCTACACTGAAATGTGACTATCTTTTCTACAAGTGAAAGCTGCAGAATAAGAATGGTGATTAAAAGGTCAGCTATCGATAAAAACTTTTCTTAACTTTTTCAAAGCCAGATGTGGTCTTCCTCTTTGGATAATTGAGGCTGTGGCTCTGAACAGTGCTGGAGAAGCCTGCTGACCAGAGTGCTGGGGAGGAATCAGCCCCAGATTAAGATTAGTTTGATGAGGTCAGAAGTCAGAATTTTTATAACTTCTATAATGTGTCTTCTGTAAATGCAGAAAATGGCACATAAAGAAGGTACATATGTTGACCTAATGTTCTTCACCAACTCAGAGTCTCCAGCTAAGCAAGACAGCAGTTTGCTACAGCTGTCAAGAAATCAGTTGCATGAAACCAAAAGAATATTCTCAAATCAACCATTATCTTCAGAAAAAAAACTGTGATGAAGATATGGTTCAAAAAGGAGATTAAGAACATTGTGCATTATGCAAAATAACTAGGAAGGAAAACTGAAGAAGCTTTTAGAAATTCCATTTTTAATACTGAATAAAGTGAAATTAGGAAGGAGTGAGTTATTTCAATCAAAATTTCAGTTTCAGCATGCAGTCAAAATATATTTATAGATTTTGATAACCAGAAAGTATAGAAAAAGTATGCAAAACAACTCATTCTTTCAACAACATTAAAACATTTGGACTAGAAAAAACTAAAATGTAAAAAGGACATTCTTCATAGAAATAACTAAAGCAAACTAAATGTTTAATTCTGTAAACATATTTTAACCATCTGTAGACCTCAAGAATAAAATTTATGTTTCCATAACAACGGTGTGATAACAGACAATGATTTGTGCAGGGAAAAGGAGGGAACAAAAACGTTGGAGACTGATGTACTAACTCAGAATCTAATGGGATTTTATTTATTTGGTTTAAGTGCTTTGGAAGTTGAAGGCTGGTTTCCTCAGAATGTCAGTCAGTGTAAGTGTTTGGACCATCCTGACCAGTGAGGTGTTTATAAGGCTCTATAGAAAAGAATATAGCAACAGAATAACAAGATGGAGAACAAAGTGGGCAAAGATCTGCAGACAGAAGTGAGAATCAGTATGAGTCAATGATAAATAAAGTACCTAAACTGGCTGTTAAGTAGATAAATTAATGTATAAAATTAGAATAATTCATAATGAAACTGAGTGAAGAAAAATCAATTCGTGTGAGGATAGGTTTGAGTTCTTTATTGTCTCATTCCTTGTACTCCTAAAACATACTTAATTTAATTTCATATATGGAATTAAATTTGGAGACAAATTCTTCTCCTTATTGACTGCTGGCCCTTATCTGCCATGTGACTTGCAAAATTAACTTGGGCTCCCCAGAATTAGTCTGGCACCTTTTCTCTGAGCTGGATACTTTTTCCCTGCTTTTGTGCTCTGTACATGACCTCACACGCACTAAATTGTTCTACACTATACAAATATATCAAAGATACAACATCAATTGATAAGAATTCCTTTTCACTTACAACATGAAGTCTTGTTCCCAGCAAGGCTCCCTTCCCCTTCGATCTATTGTAGTGCTTTTCAAATTTTGGACTTTTAAAACAACGTATGTTTTGGATGTGTCTGAAAAACAAATAACCAGCACATTAAACTCCACTTTAGCTCCTTCCAGAAGATGAAAACACAACCATATGGCAGCAAGGGTTTAACACATCCCTCATACACACCCTCCACTGGTGTGGGTCAAACACGTGGATGTAAACAAGGAAATTCTTATTAGTTTTAGTACGACTACAACAGGAAAACCTCTGCCCATGACAGGTGGGACAGAATATAATCCTAAATGTGACTATTTTAAAGATCAGGTTCCAGACACAGCTTTTTCCTGTTCATCAATCCCTCTGGAAGCTCTCACAAGAAACCAGTTTACACTTATTTTCTGCAAATTAGGATTTTTTTTTTTTTTTGCCTTTTAATTGATACAATTATACTGGGGACAGCTTTTTACGTCCAATTAAGGCAAGGCCATAGACTCATAACATGTAATTCAGTCTTTGTGCATGAACTGAGTTCTGTGTATAGAAGCAGCAGCAAGATGGGTTTCATGTGCAGTCCCAAATGAACTCAGATTTTTATAAACCCCTCTGTAAAGGCACAGTGTGAGTATTCATAAAATCAGACCTAATGAGCAAAAAGAATAAAACTTTTAAAATTCCAAAGTGCTTGAAAACATAACTGACAGAAAAAAGCAGAACTGAGGGCAAACTCTATCCTGTAGGGCCTGACACAGGAATTTAAGGCTGCGAAGGCACATTCTATCATCTCAATGAACATGGCTTTTTAGTTTGCATGCATGCAACACATCCTTCACTACCCTCCAGCATCCTAGCTGAGGATTAACATGAACACATGACTGAAAAAAAGATTTATTTTTTAATACAAGCACTGCCAAAATACATATATACAAGACATAGCCAAGAACAGAATTTGTGAACTGTCTGGATTACCAGAGGTCAATCAAACACTCAGAGCTGGAGGGAAGCTGTCAGTGTCTACAATAGATCACTGAATAGGTTGTATCAAATTACACTGCACTTAACAAAAGGTGTGAAGGAGAAGCGTACCCTGTGTACATCCTGGATGTAGATCTTATTATCAGGACCGATTATAATATTTGAGCAAAGAACTAAAGATATCATGTAACAAATTTTTTGTTTTAATAAAAAAAGTCAACAGCGCCCAATGTTATCTATTTATTTTCTTTAACTCAATGGACAAGTCTTCTCAAACACGACTTTGTTTTTATACTGAAAAAACGTGACAAAGTCAATATGAATTTAGGAGTCTGGTCACTTATGTGTGAGAAACGGCATCAACAAGGCATGGTTCACACACCACCAATTCTGTGTAACTGAGGCAAACAAAACAAAAAATTTGCAAAATCTTCTGTAGTTGCAAAACTTTTTTGTGGTTGGGAGAACTTGCAACTCAAGGTTTGAGAAATTGTCAAAAGAACTCTAAAGTGCTTGGCTGAAAAATAGCAACCTACAATGTTTAGCTTCAGCTATTTAGAGCATCCATGTAAATTAAAACTACTACCAGCTTCCCTCATAAATAAAATTAATCACCTTTAAATGAAGCCCTAAATTATGAGGTAGAAACTTAAGCCCACAATTTTAGCGGAAATCTGTTTCATTGTTGCATTATTTCATATTCAACTCTAATTTCCCATTTGTAAGTTTTACATTGCTATGTGCCACACCAGATGATCAAACCTAATCACCTGGTATCCTTTTGCAGCTCCTTTTCTAGCATGAAAAATAAAAAATATCTTGGATTGCCTGCCTTATATTGTTGCCTGAAACCCTGTCATCTCCTTTTTAAAATAGCTACTTCTCCAGGAGTTCCTTGGCCTCTTTGGCTATTCTCTGCATCTAAATCTTACCCTTCAGTGCTTTTTAACTAATTCATCCTCCTCTTTAAATGCCATGAGTTATGTCAAAAAAGAAAATGTAGATATTCTACCTTTTAAATAACTGAATATGTAACCTCCTTGAAGAATAGCACAGTCAAGGGTGAATATCATTATAATACCCTGGCACTGGAGAGGAGCTGTCAATTTTGCTACATGATAAGAAGTGCTGTTTTCACAAAGCCATTATTGCAACTTTCAACCATTTACCTGTCAAAAACTGGAGGCAAATAATGCAATTTTTGTGAAAAGAACTAGGGCAGGATATCCACCTGCTCACATCTTCAGCTTTCAACCCAAAACAGGGTTTCTTTTCCATCATGGCTGTCTTGGTCCTGGTGGAAGGTCCAAGACAGACTTGTGTTGACCTGGGAAGCTTGGTTTTGCTCATATTTATTGCCTAGGGTAATACTTGATTCCATCAGTGTCTCCTGTCTGTGTTTCCTCATCTGGAAAATTCAGACACCTTCTCCTCCCCACCCTGGCCAAGCTAAAGTACTGTACTCTCCTTAGTTATAAAAAGTTTCTATTGACCAATTTAGGTAATTAAATTATGTTAAAATTTTCTTGTTGAAATATATTTTAAATATCACTAGCTTACAAGACAATAACATTTCATAATTTAAAATTAAAAATTGTCTCAGCTTACAACTTTGGTTGATAATTTGATCTTTAAAATATATGCATAATTCTTTACACATGTATTTTGTACTGTACTATTGATCCAACGTGTCAAAGTAGTCCCAACCTTAAATGATGCTTCAGCGTGACACAGACCCCCATGCCTAAGAAAGAAAAATGTAAAGCAGAAATTGAAGAGGGAACCAGACTTACCAGCTGTTTTATCCAACCTTCCTTTTTTCACTGTATCAAAAAAAAAAAAAAAATCAAACAAACCACGTTATTAGTTTCAGACAATACCTTAACACTGTTTTCCAACACATTTATGAATAATAAAATCTAAGGGATTTATGCAGTATTAAAAAACTCAACCAAAAATGAAAACAAGTAATCTTAAAAAAGTATCACTGTGGGAAGATAATATGACTGCTTGGAATTCTTTGGGAAAGAAGACATGTGAAAACTCTTTCTACTTTACAGGAACTTAATAAACACAGAGGGCAGAACAGAGATCAGGTGTCCAGGAAGGCTATTATACTTATTATTCATCACCTCATAATGCAAGTTCTTAATTCTTCCCTATAATAGTCCCAGAAGACTATATATAATCTAAAATAACTTCTATAATTTTAAAATGAATCCTTTATTACAGTGTATTTATTCTGTCCATTACAAAAGACATACTTGAGTAAACACCTTACCAAATAAAATGTGAACATTTCAAATTCTGATTTTGCTCAACAGCTTAAAGTTCCACATTATGATCTCTCTTCCACTAAAGAAAAATGCTCTGAATCTAACAGGATTGTGATTCAGGTAGTCATAGGTATAAAAATTTAATATTCATGTATCACCCTATACTTTATTGCTATACTTAGGACCTAGTAATTGCCAATAAAATATACTTATGGGTCCTCTACTTTACAATGTAAAGATTCCTAAGAGATTGCCATTGTTTTCCAATATCCTTTTCATTTGCTTAATCACATGTACTTTCCTATTATTTATTCTTGCTTTCATCTCTCCCTAAATATCCCTAAGAACTCTATGGAACTGCACCATATTTGGCAGAATGTCTGTCAGCCTGAATAATTCCATCACGTCTCACACTCAGGAAACTTTCAACGCAAATGCTGAGAGGCCTAAGAGTTGCTGAGCTACAGAGGCCAAACACTGCAGCAATTCAACTGCTCTGTGAGAGAGCACAATTTACACACTTCCCTTGGAGGAAGTACTGCAAGAACTATTCTCATATAAATAAGCAATGCACAACTCCACTCTCTGAAGTTACTTATAATAGCTACGTACTAAATACTTGTCACATGGATGAAGGAGTTTGATAAGAAAAACCTACCTTTTACAGAGAGAAGTTCCATTCCAGCAGAAAAATACTTTAAAGACCACACATTGAAATTCAGTTTGTTTTTTTTTTTTAATACAAAAGGAAAAGAAATAGTTTGGATTGAATTAAGTTACTCTTCTGCTGCTGCTCCCTGTGTTTCACTTTTGCAGCATGCTCCTCCCATGGCTCACATGGAGAGAAGCCAACCAACTGATGGAGCAGAAATGACAAATTGCTTCTCCCTCTTTACACACAGACATGGCAAAGGAAAGGAGAAACATTACAACTGCTTCCTTATCCTCATTTCCTCAGCTTCTATCTGCTGTATGCAGCCGTCTCTAGTCTAAGCACATTTCCGAACACCACCTTTTCCAGAAGTAAAAAACTCAGTGCAACTCTGTTATTAAGAACACTCTCTTGGAAGTCTTAAGCTATGGTTTTGATACTTGCAAAGCAACCAATTTGGAATACAGAAAGTTAAAGGCTTTTTTTCTTTAACTGTAGAGCCACAGAGAACACTTTTTATGCTATAGCTAAGCAAAAGTAATTTTATAAAATAATATAAATAAATATTGCACAAATAATTGAATTTTGTTGTATCTAATGAATTTCTCACTGTTACAGCACCTCATAAGATAATGAAGTCTCATGAAATGCTAAAACCTTTTACAACAATAATTTAAATTATTCAACTCAACAACACTGGAATTATTACAAAAACTGTGATGTTTATGGCTACTTGTTCACATTATATTGTGTTGGGGTTTTTGTTTGTTTGTTTTCATTTGGTTTGGTTTTTGTTTTGTTTTTAATTGTGGGTAACAGTATATATATTTCCACAGACAGAATATTTTACTTCGTAAATTTTTGAGTCTCCATCATATTATATTTGAAGGCTGAGGTCTTGAATTCAAGTAGGGGAGTGTCCTTAGATCAGAGGGGAGTTCAGGAGGGGCTGTCTGCAGTTTGAAGAAACTGGGTCTGGAAGATGGCCCACCCAAAAACACAGGTAAGAGCTGAGATTGTTTAGCCAGGCTGTTAGAAAGCTTGGGGAGGTGGGGTGAGTTTAGTCAATGGTTTTTATAAACATTTTACAAACATGAGAGGTATAAACAAGACTGACTCTTCTGATTATTATCTAATAGTGGGTGAACAGGCCAGGTGCACAAACTGAAACTCACAGAACACTGTGAGAGTAGTTTAACACTAAAATAGGTTGCCCGGAAAGGCTGTGGGGATTTTTTGCCCTTGGTAATATCCCAGACATGACTGAACCCAAACCTGCTTTTGCTGACCCTGTTTTATGCAGGGATGTTCGACCAGGTGATATTGAGAGCTTCCTTACTTGTGATTCTGTGATAGTCCACAAGGTCAAATTGTTAAGAGTGACACTGAAGTAAATTTAATTTGGGAGATCATGAAAGCCTACAGTCTCTATACATAATGTGTGCAGGCTTTTTCCCTCCATTGAAATGTCATAAGAAGTATTTATATTGTTTCAGGGTCATGCTACTATGCGATACTATGAAGTTATTAACCTACTACATTTTGGTCTTGTGTTTTAGATTAATATATTTGCATATCTCTCTTCTGAGTTCTGTCCTGAACAAGTCTCCCACAGCAGACTGATAGTCTTAGAGACAGGTTTCCACCTTACACAAACAATGGAGCTCTAGTGAAGTTACCAAAGCTAGTCTGGTACACACAGGACAAGGCACTGATGCCAGACCTGCATTTGGATCCCAAGAAAAACAATATTTACTTGGAACAAAAACCTAATCCCTGCTTAGTAAGGTTAGGTAAGTAGAGTTTACAGCAAGCCTTTGCAGGAATCAGACTTACACAGGTGCATCTCTGTATCCATCTGGAACTGTGCAAACCTGGCTCTTTCTTCCATGCCTATTCTCAGATATCTGGGCCCATCACATGGAATGATGATTTCATCCTTGAATCCTTGGATTGCAGCTGCAACTGTGGCCATTATTGTTCATTTACTTTACTGTGATGCCATGATTATTTTTTACATAAGCAATTAAGAAAGATCTTATGATTTTATGGTAAGAAATAAGAAGAGAATACCCAAACATAGGCAGAAGGTCACTGTGGACTGGGAACAGGGCATGCACAAATGCTCTTTAGCTTGGAAAAAGAATTTATTATATTTAACAAAAGAATAGTGAGGAGCACTGTGCTGGAACAAGCTGTCACGATGGTGTTTGGTAAAGGGCATAAGAGTAGAAGCTGCAGGACAAAATCCATGCTTCAGTACCTGAAGTACTTACCCTATCCCTCCGCCATGCCTTCCCCAAGGTTTCCCCCTTTCAATATTACAATTATTATTTAATGCCTGATCTAACACTTCAGTCCCACATGTTGGCTTCAGTTAAAATCTCCCAACATCACAGACCTATATTCAGAATTAAGCATTTAGAAAAAAAAATTAAAAAAGCAAAATTAATTGTTTACATTGCATTTTTTAACTAAATTACCTCAAAACTGCTTATAGTTTCAGTTCACTATTCCATAGAAGACACTAGTTAAGTATAATGCTGTTTTTAAAGACATCTTATTAAGGTGTTTCACTCTGATGATTCACCTATTTGGCATTAAAACTACATATTGTTCTTTTCAGGAAGCTTCTCCTCTACAGGATACTTGTAATGCAATAATTAAGTCATGAACTCACAGATTCTTATATGCTCTTTTGCAAAAGGAAAATGGAGCACATTTGAATACTGATTGCCAAAAAATGTGCAAGACAACCTCCCAACTTTCACAGGAAAAGGAAAACAGCTTATTGTTGTTTAAAGATATTTTAGTTGTAGAAGAGAATATTTTAAAAAACACTGGTGAGAAAAAAAAAGTCCAAATTTCAATTGTTACTACAAATACGGAGCATTAGGAACAGTCTCCTTACATCCCCTACATTGTTGTCTGAGACTATCACGAAGCTCTCTTTTCTTGGCTAATTTTATGCTGACCCATGTTTGGTTTTAAAGAATTTATGGCCTTGGAACACCAATATTTTAACTCTCTTTGTTCTGAAATTCTTCTCTTGAGGAAAAAGCAAATTAATTCAGAGAGTGAATTTTTCAGCTGACCAAAATTCATCAGAACCTCCCTAACATTTGTCCATGAAGAAATATGCCAGTCACCTGAGAAGAGTGGGTCATGAAGTAGTTTTTGCGTCCCCCTTGAAGCCAGTTACTGGCTTAAAATAAGAACTAGTGGGAGAAGAATTTTGTCTAGTATGAATAAAAAAAAGTGACACACTTAAATTCAAAGATAAATAGCTATATTATCATTATGTGATCCTTCTGACACAGAAACCTGAAACCCATGAACAGGAATTCAACCAGCAAAGCAAGAAAAGGAAAAAAGAAAAAAAAAAAATCACTTTTCCCAGGCAGTTCATTTCTACCTTCAGAAATATAGATTCTGCATTCCCAGGTGTATACTATAATTTTCAGTAGACTTCATAAGTGATAAAAGATAGAAATAATGAACTCTGTAACAAAATATGCTATCAAGAGATACATCATCAAAGTGACAGGATAAGCAGAAAATCAATCAGTTGATTTCTGACCCTGAAATACCATGAGCAATATAGAAGATAGGAACTACAAATTAGATCAGTTTTGTCCTTGCCTCTAAAAGAGAGGCACAACTATGTATTCTGGGCTCCACAAGAATCACCTTGATAAATGAGTTCAAAGCCCTCCACTGACCCTTTTCCAAGAGGAAACATGTGAAGGGTCCTCCTTCAAAATGTTATGCATTATTAAACATCGAGAACATAAATTTTATTGAAGTATCTGTTATTAATCTCCAAAACTGTAGTAAAGTCAAGCCACAGCAATAAAAAATTCTAAACTTTTAACAAACAAAATGACAAGAACTTGTCATAGATTGCTATTCTGTCATATTTGTGATAGTCACAGGAGATAATAGGCTGTTAGACTACAAATAGACTTATCTCACAAGTTTGTTACTATATTGCAGAAAAGTGGTATTCAAACTAAAAATCTATCTCTTGCAAATAGTGTTGGAATTACTATCTGTAAAGTGGTTTTGGATCTTCTAATCAAGAATGCGTTGAAAAGAAAGAGACATTTTTAATATTTTGCATGAATAGAAACTGAATAGGTACAAAGCTGTCATTGTACCACTACACTAACCAGGCAGAGGATCACCTACTCATACAGTATGTGACTATGGTCCTTAAATTTGGGGACAGTTCTGCCCCCCCCCGTGACCTCTGTCTCTTCAATGATGCAGTCATTGGGACCACTGACCTCACATGGCCCAGAAAGCATTGACCCCTTTGTGCAGCAAGACAGGTCAGAAAAAATGACCTTAAATAACACAAGGAAATATAAATCTTGTAAAAATAGGTGTTTTCTTTTTTACAACCTATTTTAAGCTAACCAAGATTTTCTGAAGATTTATTTTTGAGAGTTGTTAGCGTTGCTACTCATTGGTATGATTTATGTACAATTGCTTGCTGTCACACAAAAATTAAACTGTACTTGCATTAATAAAGAAGGAATAAGTTTCAAAAGAATCTTAGTTTATCCGAGGCCAAATCAAACATCTGTGCTCAGTAACTGATTGTCAGTTTGTTACCTATGAAAGGAAATGTTTTCCAGTCTCTGTTATTGCTGCTCCATCCGCCCTTACATGGCCTCACCTACCTTCTTGACTGCTTTTATTTTACATTTAGAGACACCTAGTGGCTTGTGCCTGATTTGCTCTGGAAAGCAGCAATATTTCTAAATCAACTTTGTGGGTTTCCAGATCTTATTTATCTATTAAATCATAGCATAGTAAACAGTTAACATCACAAAAGAAATTACTAAAACACAGAACTCTATTTCATAGTACACATTAAAAGTTAGAGACAACGACAAAAAAATTATCCCTTTTTTCATTCTTTTTGAAATTCATACCCAGGGAGTAAACATGTCTATTTTTTTTTAACACCATAGAAAATGCACCTTAAGTATTTTTCTCCAGAAACTTCAAATTTATTCATCCTGTGCACTAGATTTATTACTTTGGCCTCTGTATCTTGTCTTAATAATCTCAGATGTCATTTTTCCTTGTTCCATGCATGTTTGTACACATACATTCCTTTGAACTTTTGATTCAATGGAGTGCTTGAACCTGACCATCTCTCTTGGTGTCAGTATTGCTCTTTATGTGAAAAAAGTTGGCAAAAAAAAGCCCCTACCAAAAAGTAAGGTAAGGCTCAGTAATTCCTTCCTCTCCCATCTTAAATGAAAAAAAAAGTCCCAAAGCAAACAAACAGTTTGAGGTTGACTACTCAGACACTTAGCAGAATTTCTTCTAATCCAGTTAACCCACCTAACCTTATTTGTCTACTATTAGTTACATTCACTGAAAATTTAACAAACTTTTTCTTAATGCTAACAAAAACACTCAATTCCTGGGACACTCAATGAATGCTCTATATCTACATCAACTCTGTACCCATGTTTTTATGATCACAATCATCTCTTCAACTTACTTTAAAATATTTATGTTAAAAAGAACCCATGAAACCACAGCAAAAAAAAAAAACAAACTGGAAGCTTCTTTACTTCCTGCCTCTGTTAAATAAATAAACAGGAAATGTTTAAATTAATATTTTAAAGCACCCATATTAGCTCAGCCTTTTATTAAAAAAAAATACTTTACACCCTAAAGCCACCTTAAATACATATTTACAAGAAATCCAAATATGTCCCATACTATTTCTGTAGAAAAACGATAGATAATATCTTTCTCTTGGATTCTCATGTCCCACAAAGTATTAAGCAAGGAACTCTCAAAAACAAATATATGTGGTCTTACAGGATCAAGAATACTAGAAAAGGCATGATCATGATCCTTACAATGAGACATTTTTAAATGTGGACAGGTTGTTATAAAAATTCCTTTGCATTTTCCCCCCTTTCTACACTTTTCCCCAGAACAGCACAAAGAATGAATAATACATCTATTTTGTACATACAATATCGCAGGGCAAAAGCGTGAAGCGACGAATTAAAGCAAGGAAAAAGTGCTTAAAAATATTTATGAGAAGGACAAAACAAGGAGCGAGCTCCGAATGCCGTTAAACTGCAACAATAACCAGGCACCAGGCGAACAGAATTAATGAGGGTTTTACCTTCCTCCCTGTTTGCACTTGGCTCCCTCTCGTGGCTAAAGCTGAGTATAACACTCCTGGTAATCACAATAAATCAACAAATTCGTGTTTATTACTCATATTTTAAAATTAATAACGTTGTGAACGTATCCCTATGACGACTCTAGTGTCTGTAGTTTTATCATTTTCAGGGAAAAACTCAAATAAAACCCCTACAGTTCGTAAATACAAGAAGAAAATTAAGATGTTGAATTCTGTATTACCTAATACTGCCTGGCTTCATTTCCACAATGTAACAAGTACAGGCTTATCTCACCCCTTTATCTGACAGCAATTTGTGAAATTACATTTATTCTCATAAAGGTTTGCTGATTTAATCAACAGTATTCTCCAGAACTCTAGCCAATGGTGAACACACCCATAGCTTACCTTTGCAAAACAATACCTCCATTGATATGAAATGTGACATGTTTTCATCAATATTTCATCACATTATACATAAGATAATACAATAAATTCTCACTGCTTGACAACTATCCTGTAATGCAATCTAAGCTAATGCTGTTTCATATTTCAGTATGTGATATCTGTCAACAATGTTGTTAACCACTAATTGCTCTTATTCATCTCAGAAACATGCCTTGATTGCTAATTGAGACCAAATAAATATTTCAGTTTATTGAAACTGCTTTGCTACCCAGTCAGATAAAGAGAAAAATCTTTAAAAGAAGATGAAGAGAAGAAAACTAGAGAAATTAATTATTGGGTGATTATAACAATAAAAACAGAAATTAAAATTAATAAATTGTCTGAATTATTAATAAATTAGTGTTATTTTTTGTGAGAAGTATGAATGCACAGGTACCTATACAACCCCAAATAATTAGAAACAAGCTCAGTTTTTTGTATTTGTATCAGATTTTCTCAAAAGTTCGAAGTGCTTTCCATTAATAGCTAGTAAAGCTTTCTACAAGTGTTGTCATCTTATTACAAGGGTTCCATACCTTCTTGGTGTTCCTCGTAGGCAGCTCCTCAGAGCACTGACCCTTTCTTCCTCACAAAGCAGCCAACTGACCCCAGCTCTCGTCTCACCCAGCCACCCCACTCTGTTATAGCATCTTCTTCCCATTGCTTACAGCTGTGGCCTGATAGAGTCAGGCCTGGTCCCAATCTTTGGTAATTGGCCCAGCTGCAACTCCTTAGGGGTGAGATTCCTTTCTACACTATCTTTATTTCCTTATATTCTATCCCCCTACGCACAAAGAAAGTAAATATAATGTTTTATAAAATTAGAGATGGGAAAAGTAAACCACTGATGGGCAAATGTGCAAATGCTACACAGTGTTTGCCAAGTATAAGAACACTTAAGTCTGCAGTACAACATTGCATTTCTGAATCAAGCAGTAGGTCATCATGCCAAAATAAAACTTCTTCAACAAAAGAATTTGAAAAATAATTTTCCAAGCCAAAACCTCATTTTACACATTCTGTTATGTAGAATTATGTTTGGATAAAATGAGATGAAGTGGTGTGCACACTAAAAATTAAGAAAATAACTATAATTCTTTTCTATGAGGGTGGTAAAACACTGGAAAAAGCTGCTCAGAGAAGCTGTGGATGCCCCATCCCTGGAAGGATTCAAGGCCCAGTTGAAAGGAGCTCTGAGCAGCCTGGTCCTGTAGAAGTCATCCTTGCCCATGACAGGGGCTTGGAACTAGATGGTCTTTAGGGCTCCTTCCAACCCCAACCATTCTAGGTTTGTATGAAATAAGTTTCTAAGGTATTAATGTGTACTACTCTTATGGAGTGAGTTGTTTTCCCAAGACAACAATTGCCATGCTGAAAGACAAAATAGAAATCACACAGTTTTGTGACCCTGTCTGAGCAGAAGATGCAATTAAGGTCTTTGGTGTGACCTTCCCTTTATGTCAAATTGTGCTAAAACATATGTGACAGTTTGTGTTACGGAAACCTCCATGTATCAATGATTAAGGAGAAGCTGTCAAAATAATTTATTTAGGTTCACAGGCAGAATTCACAGACTCACATGAGGTGTCAAAAAGCACAAGCAATATCTAGTTTATCCATTAGGTTACTCAGTCTCATACAATTGTTTCACTTTCTTGACAGCATTTTTTGGCTACAAAAACGTTAGCTTAGGTTCCAGTTTGCACTACTGACTTTAAAGGGCTAGTGTTCACCTTTTTTGAGAAAATAGTATTAAGGTTCTTAAAGCAAGTTGACTTGAATCATCTAATTTTACTTTCAATATGATTGTTACTAAAATTTCCATAAGCAAGCCCACAAAAAGAGGTCCCTTTGTAAGTTTTCAACTGTCTTATCATATTTCAGTGTTCAACACTTGGCTTGATACAGCTTAATCAAATGTCACTCTTTACATTAAAGCTCTATTTTCATAACTTATAACTTGTCTACATAAATTATTCATATGGTGAAGTGATTTAAGAAGTCTCATATTCAAAGTTTTTTATTTTAGTGTATTAAAAATATTTTGAAATCTAAACTCCAGAAGTGCTAGGAAAAAAGTTTGCAAGAAATATGTTTCAAAAAGTTACAAACTTTACATGCTTTTGTTTTTATTTATTGCATTCACTTACCTAGAAAACATACCTTATTGATGCAGACTATAGTCACGTTAGCGTATTTGAGAACATTACTATTTAGGTCAAAGCAGATATCTTGGGGAAATAGTCTTGGTGTAAATCAATTCAATAATACTAAAATAAAAATATTGCATACTTCAGCTACTAAATTTATTAAACTAAAATAGGAAAACCATAGGCAATAAAAATAGTTACATCTTTTGACATCCTTTCAATTCCCTATGGATTTTAGGCAAACAAATGTAGGAAGACATGATTTTAGAGAACAGAATTTTTTTTTAATATGAGTCTCATGATGTCGTTTGCAGCCCTAGATGAGACTGTGAATAAATAATTCTGTGGTTAAGATGAACTCACCTGTGCGCAGCACAGCCCATTCAGCTCCGCTCCTCACAAAAATCGCCTGCAAACCTGAGCTTCTCTGAAAGTGACCTCTGAACAAAAAAGGAAAAGAAACGTGAACACACATCACGTTTCACATTCTTACGGTATTCATTCACTGCAGTTTATGAATTATTTTCAAAGAGAAACTTACAAGACGCACCGTGGCCGATGCGCAGCCCTCACGCCGCCAGGTGCGCACACAGCGCGCTGGGTGAGGCCCTCGAGCTCCCTCAGCTGCTGCTCCCACACCTGCGGGAAATCACACCCCACCCGCCTCCTGCCAGCGGAAATGTTCTTTCCACCGTATTTAAGGCAGGGCGGGCAAAGGAGAAGTTTCCTGCGCCCCATCGCCGTGTGGGGCTGCTCTGAGGGGGCAGGCTGGGCCTCTCTGCCCGTCCCGCTGGGTGTGGCGCCGTAAGGGGAGCGCGGTGGCTGCAGCTGGGCTTTTCCCTACACAATTTATTCTGGCCCGTGTTTCGCCTCAAGCAGCCGGGGCAGGGAGCGGCCGGGGTAGCTCCTGAGCTCGCCGGGCTGAGGGCGGCGGTGCCACTGGGTAGCGGCCAGCCGGATCCGGCCCGTGCCGGGTATTGCCGCTCCCGAGCGGGATAAAACCTGTCCCGGCTGTTTCCTCGTCCCTTCAGCAGCCTCGCTGCCCCGTGTGCGGTGCTTGGGAGCCGCTGGAGGTAAGGGCAGCTCCCGGCAGCTGCCCCTCATTCCCCTTCATCCCCTCTCTTTCCTGCCGGGATAGCTGCCCCTCATTCTCCCTCTTTCCTGCCGGGATAGCTGCCCCTCATTCTCCCTCTTTCCTGCCGGGGGCTGCTGCCCCTCAGCCCCTCTCCATCCCCGCTCCTTCCTGCCGAGGCTGCTGCCCCTCAGCCCCGCTCCTTCCTGCCGAGACTGCTGCCCCTCAGCCCCGCTCCTTCCTGCCGAGACTACTGCCCCTCAGCCCCTCATCCCCCTGAGGGTGCCCTGTAAGGCTCCGCTTCCTCAGGTCAGGTTTGGCGATAGTGGGTTTCCCAGAGCTGTTTTAGTGGGTGAGAAGCCTTTTTAGCCGGTGCAGTGTTTATTCTTTCTTATCTGGGCAAATTTCGTCTGTTTCTGGGAGGTTTTGTTGGTCTGCTGCACGTGTAGCGTCGGCTTTGTAACTTTCAGCTTTGGTATGTCACGTTCGATGTCAGTTTCTTCTGTTTTCAGGGTAGTTTCGTAAATTTCACAGATTCCATCGGTTGCCTCGGCATCTATCTGTTCACTGGATTTATTGGAGAAAACTAGTACTGTGAGAACATATATAGTGCAAAATTGCAAGCTCCTTGAAATGTGAAAATGCTTTTGTGCTATTTTGGTGATTCATTATTGAGTATTCCTGACTGGGTATATGCAAAGCATTAGCATACAAATTTTTTTTCAGCAGTCTCATTTTCTCTTGCAAATAGTTCTGGTTGAAGGGTGGGATGTTTTTGAGACTTGCTCAATTAAAAATTAATTAGGATGGCTCACTTAGGGGGCATTGTATAAGTCTTGGGGCATTTCTGTGATGATTACTTTTCTAGTTGGTGCTAGAAATAGTAGTAATTGTCTTAATATATAATGAAATTTTGAAATGTCAGTGATGTCCCCAGTACAGACCTATGCTTTTTTTGAGTTTACTTGTGGCAAAAATGGCTGTTCTGTTGAGGTAGATCTGCTCAAAAGGTTTATGTCAGTAGGATTGATTACATGACATTCAGGGGGTTTTGTTGTTTAAAGACTTTTCAGTGCTAGAGTTTGAAGTTCACAGTCAAGAAAACTGCAATCTGTGCATTGCAATGCATTGAGTAAGTTTTGGACTTCAGTCCTGCTTCCTAATAAAAAGTGTCTTTTTACTAGAGCAGGTTAGACTGTGTCTATAACAAGTCCTTCAGAGCTGTTTACACTAAACAGCTGCATGACCTGTAGCAAGGAACACTGTAGAGAGATATATTTGTTAATTGAGAGCATCCAAAGAGTGAAATTGACAAAAAAGTAACTTGTCAGAGTTTAGAAATCCTCACTGTGATGCAATTGCTTACACCACTGATTAATGATTATTTACATGACAGTTGAAAAAATAAGGGCTGGAGAAATGTTCTGGTTGCTTTATTTTAGCCATCTGATTCCAATTTTGTTTGTTATTTAAACATTCTGGGGTACAGTGTAGCTAAACCAAAAACATCACCTTTCTCTGATCAACAGGGTTTTTTTGTCTTAAATGAATTCAAGGTCACATAAAGGAGATGAAATTTTTAATGTAAAACTTTGTTTCATATTCCCTGCCTGTCAGTTTGAGATCCTTGTAAATTTTGGTTTTAGCTTTCATGTGTCTTGGCTTTACCAGATTGTATGTTTTTTGTGTTATAACAGTGTAAATAAAGGTGAATTTTGTCATTATGGTTTGTTCTGTAATGAACTGGCCATAATTCGTGATATTCCATTAAAAATGCAAGTCCATCAAAGCTTTTGTCATTTACAAGTGAATTTGCTTACATCTGTGGGATATTTTGACACAGACCCAAGGTTTATCACTCCCTACACTTTTTAAGTTTTGGAGGCCATAAACTTGGAGATGGCACTACCTTAGTAGGTCCTTGGATTCACATGGGATTATGTTGGCATCATTGACTCTTTAAAGGGCATAAATGTGTTTCTGCTCAAAAAACACTTTATAAGTAAGAAAATGTAAGGAGCTGTTTCTTTACTAGCATAAGGATGGAGCACTTTCTTGCAGGGAAAACTGTTATTTTCAATAAACCCAGGCATGACTGAAGGTGTATAGAACTGAGAGTAAAATCTTTGAATAAGATGCAATTTCACAGACATCAAAGCTTAAATTCTACAAGACTGATGGCCCTCCTGTCACATGTGCTTTCCTGTAAGAATGGATGTGTGATTGTCCTAAAACCTGATGGAAAGTCTGCTGCTGCAAAGCATTTCACCATTTGCATGTAACTGCACTGGAGATGGCTTAAGGTGATGCTTTCTCTATGCTTGATGCTTTAGGAGTGACAGATAACTCACCTGTGTGGTTCTGCCTAGTGCCTAAGCAAGGTTCCATTTCCTGGACATGTCCATTCTTGTAGTTGATAGGACATTCAGTCACTGTATTTCAGACAGTAAATGTGGTGGGTTTTTTTCTTTAAGAGAAGATTTCTTTTACAGCTTCATACCCATATTTGTATTATATTATTATTACTTTATTAAACTTAATTTATATCCTTGATATATGGGATTTAAAACCAAGCTTGCTCACATGCATTAGTTTTCGTTTAACGTGTTTAAACAGCTATTATGTTGTTGAAGCCTTTAATGACCATTGAAGAAAGTGGAAATTTATAGTTTTGGACACACTTTTGATTTATCTACTTAGCAAAAAAAGCATGCTGTGATATTTTTCTGGGGAGCTTAATATAATGTAACTGTTTATGAGGTAAAAAAAGAACTTCAAGGAAGTGAAGATGGTTTTACTGTATCCTATGACAGTGTGAAAAGCACAAATGTTGAGTTGCTGTGTTTTCAACTGCCCCGTTTTCCAGCTTAGGTGCAACATAAACTATCTTAATTAATATTGTGTCACCAAAAGGTTTTGAGACGGCCAATTGAATTCTGCCAAGATAGAGTCTTTTGATGAAAACATATCTTTATTGATTGTAGAAGAAGAAAATCATTCTTAAAATGAAATCCAGAGAAAAAAAGTCATATCCCTCAGAGAAAATTTCTGAGTGGCAGGTTGAGATTAACATCATAAAATTGAATTTGTGCTGCAAACCTTTGATGTAATCAGCAGCTGGGAGATGGTGTTGCCCTTACTGTGCTCCTTCTGATTGTGGTGAATTATTGTGTGGAATGAAATAAGTGTTTCTTGTGTCACTCGTTCAAGAAATACAAACAAGGTATTACCAGGTGCTTCTTGCTAGTTAAAATGGGTTGTATCGATTGCTGGTCCCAGTGCCCTGCTCCCTCAGACTGCAGGAGCAGGACATGCCCATCCCCAGGGAGCTGTGGGTGTCACTCAGCAGTGCCCCCGGCCCTCTAGGGTGGAGTCCAACAGGTCTTGAGGAAAGTCCCATTATATCCTAAAATGATTACCAGAGATGGTGTGCAACATTTACATCACAAAATATAGAAAGTTGTGCAAGTGTAGAATGGACCAGCAGACTGCAAAGCTGCTTTTAAGGAAAAATATTCATTTTTTACTAAGAGTAAAACTAATATTTATTTTCTTGTGTAGAAACAAAGAATGTGTCAGATTAAATCAAAGAACAGACAGGAACAGAAGAATGAGCTTAAAGGCACTAAAACCATAGGAGTTGGTCATGAAAAAATTTAGGCTCTACCTAAATTTTAATTCCTTAGATTTCTTTTACTACAAAGCTGAATATAATGGTGTGTGCATGGGGGGAGCTTATTGAATCCAATGCAAAATTCAGCTATTATCTTCATGTTTTCAGATCTGTAAGCAAATTTTTGCAGCGTTTTGTTTTGTGCCTGTGTGGATTGCCAGACATTTAACTGGGCTTTTAAGAAAGTGACCTTCTATTGACAGCTTGGAAGGTGTAGGAAACATGAAATGAGTGTGGCTATAAATTCAAAAATATTGTTTTGACAGGTTAACTGCTACCTGTAAAGTGATATTGTGTTGTAAGAAGCCTTTCTCCTTTTATAAATAAACTATAAATTTGCATTTGGTACGGGTTTTATGGGTTATAGTGATGAGAAAGGAATTTGTCACAACCAGTATTTTATAAGGTGAACTGTTTGAGATTAGGTCCCTGGGGGAAGTTTAGCTCCTCATTTTAAGGACCTTGGTGTATATATATATTTGTCAGAAATGTTATTTCTGAATTCATTGAAAGATCAGAGTATTTATTTTCCTTATCAAGAAGTGTCATTCTTACAACTGTAGCTAATAGTTTAACATCTTGAGGATGTGTCATTTGGTAAGGCTTCCTTTAGGCTCTTGAGCAAGCACTGGAAATGCAAAGAACCAGTAGGGAATGTGTGCTGCAGTCTTCAATCGGACAAAACAGAGCCCAGATTTGTCACTTCAGACCACTGAGTGCATGGGTGTGCACGCTCCTGAGACCCCAGCCACTCTGCCCTTCTAACCCTTTATGTTCCCAGGCCACTGGCTTTAAGGTTAGAATTTTTATTTTGAGAAGATGCAGCTCAGGGATGGAATGAGTGCCTGAGGTTAAGCACTAATTATGTAGCAGTGATTGGAAGGTCTGAGATGAGCCCAATAGAGAAGCTAACAATTGTTTCATTTTGTTTTGAGGTCAGTAGAGGAGTCAAAGTCAAGATACACTTAGTATATATGGGGAAAGTATATGTTAAGTTATGATGGCACTGATTCTTTGTGGTATAATCTGACCTTTTTAATTCTCATCAGTTCATGACCAGTCCTAGTCAAAAAAGCTGAGTGATAAGGAAAAGACCTTGCATAAATATGTGCTTAGTAGGGCATTCAAGGTCAGACCTTCGGCTTTCTGGCCTCTTAAAGCATTTGATTAGACTTGTAAATATCTCATGGCTCCTGTAGAATAAGAGATTGTGTATTTAGCTTTCCAAATTAAGATTTAATACTACACAAATGGTCCAAAGTTACTAAAGTAGTACAACCGAAGTCCTTGAAGCTGTGGGAATTTGGATGATTTTGCAAGTTAACAATGGTTTGTGGTGTGGTTTCAGTGTGAAAGGAACTGGAGACAGAACAGTAGAGATGGAACAAGTTAGTGGTGAGGTGGGCTGGTATGGTTTTAACTAAAACCAGAGCTTTTCAGTAATGAGAGAGCACTGTTTGGCAGTCTGCTTTTAAGGGCAGCACAACTAAGCTTATTAGGCTGTAAGCAGGGAGAAATGGGCAGTAGGACTGAGAAATGTGATTTCTAGTTGAATTATGGGTTAATACTGCAAATCAGACATGCTTGAGTGGGCAGAGCTGGAGGAATTTGACACGTGCTGATAAGCTACATGCAGCTCTGATATGCCTTGGGCAATATTTGACTTTGTGAAAACAGCTTTTACCTTTTTAAAAGGAACAGTCTGATAAATATCTGTTGATTTTATTTCAAAATGTTTGCTTTAGGTGCCATCAGTATCACTAAAAAATTTTGTAAAGCTAAGTGTTGTCAAAATGTGTCCATGTGGATATGCTGTACTTCTAGTGAAGTCATGCTACACTAAGAAGCAAAGGTTTCATTCAAACTGCTTGTGCATCAAAATATCATAATCCAAAAAACCAAGAAGAAAGTGGAGAAAAAAGTTAAGGACTGTATTAATGCAAAAATTCATATAATTTCTGCTTTCCTTCTCTTGGGCTTCAGTCATAATGTAAAGGAAAGATACAAGATATTCCTGTAACATTCAGTCTAAATTAGTTCTCTTACAGTGTTTTGTTAGTAGCAGTGGTTTTTTATTCATGTTACTCATGTGTAACTAAACAGTCTGCAGATAAATCATCTCCACATTAGCAAATTCTATCCGCTTGTTTTCTGTTTAACATCTGTTGATCTGAGTTCTCTCAAATCACTTGCTCAGCAGTAGGTCTTTGGCTAAGAATATTGAACTTGATTCTATGCTCCCCTTATAAGAAAATATAATTTATGACTCAATATTCAATGCAGTACAAACCTGAATTGTGCTTCCTTGTGTTGTTTTACACTAATTGAACCCTCCCATGGTACAAGTATAAAAGACTACGTGATATGCAAGCAAATGCATTTTAAAGATGCAGAATTTGGCTCATCAAACTCTTTTGGCAGCCATCCCTTTATAAGCCCTCTGAAAAGGGCAACCTTTATTAGCTTACCTGATAACTAAAAACATGCCAATAAAGCTTGTCCAGAACAGCTTTTATTTCAGGGCATAAACTGCAAGATAAAAGGATTTCAGTGTTCACCAGTAGCTTCATATGACTGGTGATTTAAAAAAAAAAAGTTTTGGAAAAGTCAGATTCTAATGCTGGGAACAATAAAATGTCTCAGTATTTTTATATATCCATGAGGAGCTTTTATATGGAACTAAGTGGGATTTAGCCTAATGAACTCATGACCTCAATTTTTTCTTAGATTCTTCTTCCTCTGCCCTCAGCATTCTGTCAAGATTATATGGCAGGACCTCAATAGTCTGCCATACCAGCCTTTTCAGCCTTTTTTTCTCAGTAGCTGAGCCCTTTATCTCATTTTCTTGTCAGGAAGCAAGACCATTCCTTTAGTTCTGTGTCACTTTAGGCTTTTAGTAGTAGTCATGAAGATACCTCTTGTCCATGTCCCTGCTTTCAACTGCTGCTGTGCTGGGTTACAGTTTCCTTAAGCATAACTTAAAAGGCTGCTTCTGTGCTCCATTTCTGTCCTGTGGTCTTTTCTGAATTATCACAGGACCTGCTCTTCATGTCACTTCTCATCATCCCTGTGTTACTTCCTTTGACTCACTGGCTGTCATGGATTTTGTTTTGCCCACTTCCTGTCTCTCCTCAGAAAAGCTCAGCTTTGCTGTCATGTTTTTTGACTGAGTTGTCCCAGTTGCATTACTGTATCATCTTGTTTCATTTTGAACCTCATTCCTAAGGATGTGCAGAGGGCTCTGGTGTCTCTTCTTAGTCCTGGACAAATTGGAGCACACCTTCTCTGAAAGGTGAATTTTGCTTAGTGGCTACAAAGTGGTTGGTTGCTCTGAAATATGCCTTCAATCGTATTATTGCTATCTGGATTAAAAGAAAGATGACATAGGTGACATACAGTACTTTTGAAAAGAAAAATTAAAATATTTGGGACCTTAGATAATGGTGGATTTGAAACAGCTTAAAATCGGTTCCTTCTTGTTCAGTGACACCTGAGAATAACATGTTGACATGTACAAACAATATTGACATTGTTCAGTCTGTCTATTGCCCAGCTGATGGGAGTCAAAACTGCTCTCAGCCAGATGGACAACCCCATTAAATCAATTTTTTTTTTTTAGTAGGGACAAATCTAGTAGATAAATTTTTGTGGGCAAGGGACTCGTGTTTTGAGCAACGAAGTCTATTCATTCTCTGTTTCTCAGTTTGCAACTCTGCTGGCACCCTACTTTTTGTTCTTGTCTCTAGGATGTGCCACAGAATGATTGGGTATATAGTTAGGTATATAGCTTTGCCATCTTAGGCCTCATTTTCCTCTTCCTCCCTCACCCGTGACCACCCATTCTCTCATTTTGGCCGTATTATCTTTCTCTTGTCTTACCCTCCTTGAAATCACAGAGTCTTTATTGGCACCCTGCTCTTGTGCCACCTCTGCTCCAGCAGTTGGCTCCTGCTGTTGCCAGTGAGCGGTGCTGCTGGTTGGAGGGACCAAGGAAAATGTTGTGTATTCCACCAGCCCCATTTGGGGAGAAAAACATGAGCCTTTCAGAGCTAAGCCAGGCTGTGTGGGGCAGCACACAACTCTTGCTGCTGATGATTCAGTGTTCTCATAGTACTGGTCCCTGAAATTGTTAGTGTGATGTTGGCAACAGCAAGAAAATGTTTCAATGCCTTATCAGTGTCTTACAGCAATATTTTATAGCTTCCCTTTCCAGGGAAATTCATGTAATAAATGTAATGTTGATTACATTCCCCCTTTTTTCTAGGTGATTTTTTCCTTATGTTTAATCCCACTTAGGATCATCATGACTTGTTTGTTTTCAGGTGTTGACCATGAAGGCATCCCTACCAACTGTGGCTGTGTGGGGCAGAACAGCTCCCTCTCACAGCATCACTGCTGTGATGATCACAGATGACCAGCAGACTATAGTTACAGGGAGCCAAGAAGGACAAATATGTCTCTGGGATCTTTCATCAGACTTACAGGTTTGTGTCCACTGTGCTACAATTTGCCAAATAGACAGGAGTTTTATCTTTTAGTATTGGCAATAGGATTATCCAGACTCGTGCTTATTTAGATGAATTTTAAAAGATAGTGTGATATTTGTTATAGGAAACTCATGAAGCACAAAGTGAAATGCCTGTATAAGCAACCTGTAATTTGCAGACTTTGGGGAATTTTTCACAGATTAGCATTCCCAGTGGATTATAATTTGAGACTTTGTGCTCTGAGCAGTGACAGCAAGTAAATATATACAATTATCATGATTCGTCTCTTGTGAAGGTTTTTTTTCTTTTGTAAATCAATTGCTAAGCATGACCTGTCATTTAAAGAAAAAATATTCATAAAACCAAATCTAAATCTACTAAGATGGAAGCAGCAAGATGAAACTTTTATTTTTGATGTAACTAAGATGCAAATTATTGCTTTATTTCTTTTCCTCACAATAGAGCAGAGTCAAAACCCTTCCTGGTTTTTTTATTCTGTGTTTCTAGAACTATGTTTATATTTTTTTTATATTTAGTTGCCCCATTTGGACTCAAACACAGTCTGAGAGTTTGCCCTTTTATGAGGCTACCTTTTCCAATTAAGACCTTTGCATGCAGTGATGATAATAAAGTTATATAAATGTGAAACGTGCTTAAGAGCTTTGGTTTATTCACTGTGCCACTTTTAGTGCTTGCTGAAGGGTGAAGGCCAGAGATGTCCTGCACATTGCCTGTTTTATAACATTTGATGTTCCAGAAATTCTTCAGATGATGAATGTAGTGAATACAAAAACTTAGCTTTTATGCAAACTCCATAAAAATTCTTCCACATCTTTCTGCATTCCAGAAACATGATGGAAGAACGTACGACCATGAAGCAGATCAGCAATTATAGATTGACAAGTTCTCTTGGTTTTAAATATCCTTAGTTTACATAGAAATTGTTTAAGATAAATCATTATATTGTTCTCCTAGATTTCATCTAAAGAAATGCTCTTTGGCCATACTGCTTCTGTAACTTGTTTGGCAAAAGCAAGAGAGTTTGAGAAACAGCCATATGTAGTAAGTGCTACTGAAAATGGGTAGGTAACTGAATATTCAATTATTCATTTCTTAAATTATGAAATGTGTGTCAAGTGTAGGTCAGATTTTGCATTTGCAGAAATGTTTCAATCCACTTCCATGATATTAAAATGATAGCAGCTACTTAGGATAGTGACTACATTGTTAATTTACAATGGTTCAACTGAGGTGTGTCCTATGGACAACAGAAAGGTTTGGCAGATTCATATATCCACTTAGTATTCAGAAAAAAGGAATTATTCCAAGGGGTCAATTAAACCCTATTCAAAGGGAAATTAATGGGTTATTGGGGGGCATCAGCAATTCAACAGCATTTGAGTATCATGGTGTTTTTCTGTGTTTCTTCCTGAGCTCAGACTCGAGAACTGAAGCAGTAGAAGAGGCTAATGCACTCTGATCGAGTTTATGGTTCCTCAGTCAGTACCTATGGAAACAGAATGGGCATGAATTAAAGGCATATGTGCTCCTTTTCTGTATTTAGATCTGATGTGCTGTTTTGGAGAATATCCTTTCAGAGGGCCCTGATCTTGCACCTTGTCTGCTATGTGTGTGTTATGACATAGCCTGTCCCTTGAGTCAAACTATTTCCTGCATTTCTGCTAAGTTACACTTCAGAGTATTTGATAACATTTTCAGCTGGGGTTTGAAGACCTGTTAGGATTTCATCTGCTGGAAACAGAGCTACCTGCTTGCATCCTTAAGGGCTTTCTTAAGTAACTTTGTCTTGTTCTCATATAAACAAGGAGAAAAGCATTGCTCTGAAAGGTTTCACAAACAGTATAAAGCTTTCACTTAATTTGTGACTTTGGATCTACCAACTTTGCTGCTATTGCTCAGCTGAAAAATATTAAGAAATAATGCTTTGAGTTTAGCATCAAATGGGAAAGTAGGTAGGTTAAAATGTAAATCACTAAGTAGTATTTCTTATACAATAAAATGCTGTCCCCAGTGTATTCTTTTAAGTCTTGATACACAAAATTTCTTACAATGTAATGTGAGAAATAGAGCATTTCACTTCTGGAAGTAATGTTTGTTTTTTTAATAAAATCTAAATGTATCAAAGTTTACCATTCAGTTGCTGAGCTATGATACCTCATACAGCCTCATTTACAACATTTAATTTGATTTTGTCTTGTAATCCAATCCCGCTGCACGTTGAATAATGTGTAGATAAGGAATGTGTGCCAAAGTCTCCTCAAACAACCTTAAGTGTGTCCAAGTGTAGCTGTGGTGTTGCACAGGTACTCAGGTGGCTGAGTGTATTGAGAGCGGATTTTGGGAACGGCCTCATGATGGCACTGTTTCTTCTTAACAAACGTTGTTCCTCAAGAACTGAAGTCTGATGTGGGAGAAGATGCACGATGCTTTTTGAAACGTCTGGTTTAAGTTCAGTGAAATGAATCATTTTCAGGAGGATGTAGTTCCAGTGACAGATAGTTACAGTGACATGTTGACGAGCTGTAATGGCAGTATACCTACAATTTGTTGTAGACCAGAGTTGGTCTTAAAGTCAGGTTGGTTGCAAGGCAGCAGGGTGTAATTACCAAAAC
Organism: Zonotrichia albicollis; assembly: GCF_047830755.1. Classification (NCBI taxonomy): domain Eukaryota; kingdom Metazoa; phylum Chordata; class Aves; order Passeriformes; family Passerellidae; genus Zonotrichia; species Zonotrichia albicollis. The sequence continues at coordinate 12,510,661 of NC_133829.1, read as the reverse complement.
AAAAAGAAACAGATACTGTATGTCATCCCCTGCTAATGACTACATTTTCTTACCCAGCAATCTGTAACAAAAAGCTTTATAAATGACCAGACTACACTTAAATACAGCACTAAAGAAAAACTTGGTGGCACAAAATTATTCCAGCCAATTGAGTGGAAATGACAGAGAATAATACGAAGTTATCTTTGGCAGGGAGATGTGTGTTTGGAATGTCACTAGTGGACAGTGCATTGAGAACGCAAAGCTTCCTTATAGGCACACAGCAATCCATGTAAGTATAGCAGCTTTTCATGGGTTCTCTGTTCATTACCAGAGTTTTGCTTTATTAACGTGATATTTTTCAGAAACAGTTTTAAATGTATAGCTTGTAATGTAGGGAAAAAAGACCCTGTCACAAATTAAGTATTTTTTATCTTTTTCAGGTTTTTTTCCTCTAAGAAAAGAATTGAGACTTTTATATTTCTCTGCATTCCTTAATCAAATCAGGCTGATAACTTTTAAGCTGCAAATATTTGAAATGCAGTATTGATTAACTTACTGTTTGTGCGTCAGGTAGCCACATGAAATGGTCTGTCTTTGCTCTTGTCTTGTTAAAATTGTGTGGAAGCTTCAAATTTGATGTTGGCTTTTTCATGACATTTTAAAAGTACAAGTAATCTGGCCAAACATGGTGAGACAATCTGCTGAAAGACTTATTTTTAAGCTTTTGAATGGTTTTGGTGCTGAACTCCTGACCTCCAAAATAATTCACCCTGTTTTCAAAAATACACTTTGATTCACTGCAAAACTTTAGGACAAATCCCTTATTTTCAGAAACTTTCAATATTGCTTTGGATAATTCAGGTGTCTCCAGTTGAAACTATATCCAGGTAAAATAAGTATCTAGGTTTTGGAGTGTGGGAGGGTTTGAAATACACATGTGAGTGAGATTGAGGGGCCCAACTTCTATAGGTTGGATTCTGGGACATGGTTTATTTCTGGATGTGTTAGTAGAGGAGATGCTCAGGATTCCTGTGTTAGTTAAAATGCTCATTCTCTTCAGTGAGGAAGTCTAAGGTGGATCTAAGGCTCCAAATGATGGGTGTCCGAGCCTTCATGTAACTCCAAAGCGCAGCCAATTTGTAATCCAAAGTTTTTAACCCTTCCAGAAGAAAATGGTTTTCCTGACACTGCTTTGGTTAATGTGAGGAGTTCAAATGCAGTTGTTCATTGTAAAGGGGAGAGGAAAAAGCATGGATATATATTGCTGACAAAAATTATGAAAGATTAACTTCTTAATTTTTTTTCTACTTACCCTTCAAGTAGATGTAGCAAATACTTGCAGAAAATTGGTAGTTCCTCTCTATTAAAAATGTGCTAAACCTAATTGTGGCTAATAATTATCTTTGTTTAATAACTTGGGCAAGATAGAAAGCAGGAACATCTAACAGGAAAGCTTAGGGAAAAGTAGGTGTTGCCAGGAGGGGAAACTAGTCTTAAAATGCATCCTTCTGATAATTATAATATATTGTGTTTTTCTGTTGTGTTTTGTTGTAGATTTTTTCCTTGTTGTTCCATGGGGAATGGTTGCTTGTGCTGTAGTTAATGCTTGGTTTTAATTGAACTACTAACCTATCTGCTCTAGTAGGTTCCTTTTGTTCAGTGTAGATGATTTAACTATGAATGGCAGATGTCAAGTAGTGCAAACTGAATATTTGCCATTTGAAATGAAATTCAACACCAGGGTCAACACTTAGACATTTGTGGCTCTTAACCAGTGTGGAATTTTCTCAGAGGAATTACTGACTATAAAAATTCTCTATTTCAAGGCTAATTTAATGGTAACAGTAATTGTAATTTCTAGTATTTCTGCCTCTGTTTATTCATAATATCTGTAGTACTATTTATCCTATTTCAATTTTTTTTACTACACACTTCAGTTAATTTACTGAAAAAAACCAAGAATTATTATATAACCAAAACTGTACAGAAAATTTGTAAATGAGGTGCGACTTTTTGGGTTGTCTGATATTTTTGTCTGACTAGATGATTGTTCCCTTTAAGGTTCGTAATAAAAGTAAATCTGCTTTGAGGTGGTGTGTCTGCATTTATAGATATTATTTAAAATTACAGCTAGACATACAATGCAGATGTTCTTGTACATATAGAACACCTAGCAAAAAAAAAAAAAAATCCTCATAGTCACTCCTCTGCACTCTGTCCCTTTGCTTTGTCTGTTGGTTTTTCTCCCTTTGTGATTGCTGAGAGTAGTGTTCAGAAGATTCTGAGCACTAGGGTGTTTAATGTCAGATTGAAGAATATCCTATGGAGTAGAAATCCTTCCTGGAAAGTAATCAGTAATTAATTATGAAAAATTTAATTACGAATATTCTGCATCCAATTCTTCCTTTTCATACAACCGTTGATGACAGGGGGTTTATGAAATATTTGGAGAGGGGCCTCTCAGAGAGAAAATCTCAAACTCTTTAGCAATTTATAGGGAAAATTAACACCTGACTTTCTTCCAGAAATTACAGAAATCCTAATATTTAGGAAGGACAGATGCTGCTTTCAGTCTGAAGCACCTTTCACTAAGCTGTGTGCCTTGCTAGTGTCACTAGTAATATTGGGTATGGTTTGACATATGCCTTAGTTTTTTTTAGTGATGCTACAAGTGTTGATTGTGACATGTTCAGTGTGAAAAATCTTCATGCCATTTGTGTATCTGTGTGCTGACTCTCTGCTTTCCACTTGGACAGTATTACCATTGCTCATTCCGAATGACAGGTGAAGGCTGGCTTCTTTGTTGTGGAGAATATCAAGATGTTCTTATTATTGATGCTAAAACTTTGGGTGTTCTTCACACTTTATCATCTCAGTCCTCTGATTGGATAAAATGTATATGTGTTGTACACTCTGCAAGAATTCAAGGTATATGTTTTACATATATTTATGTAGGTTAATTAAATTGTGATCAAATATTTTTGCATAGATGATATATTCCTGCTTGATTTAATATCAAATAATTTAACAGTGATGTTATAGAGAAAATGTTAAGGTTTCATTGGTAGTACAAGAGGTGTTTTTGAGGCTTCTGTTTCATTTAATGTTTTTAGAGAAAAAACACCTATACGGGCTGTAAGTGGCTCAGTTCTTCGATTTAATTATAAATAAGTTTTGTAATATCAGATAAATTAAAAGCACAATACCACAGTTCTGTGCCTTCTGTTAATGCATTATTCACTGCTTGCTTACATCTTTTGTATTTCTGTATATAATTTCCTTTTTTGTGTGTAAAACTGATATTTCATCTAAGCAGCGTCCTGCAGAATCCCTGTTCTGGTGCTGCACAGATAGGGGCTGTTTGAACTTGGCTTCAAGTTGACTATTTCACGTTAACTTTTCACAGAGGACTCTTTAGTTGCAGTGTCTGTAGCTGGAGTTCTCAAAGTATGGGACCTGTCTTCATCTCTGAATAGCATTCAGGTCAGTGTTAACATGAATGTTCTCAAGTAAAGGCTGTATTGAGACAGAATATGAATAAATTTCCATCTTCTGGATGTGTATGAAATAGATTTTATTACTTTTGTTAGAAAATTGTGAAAACACGTCTTCATAGCATTTTTTAAAATTGGCCCATTGGACAGCTCTTGCCTTGGCAGCTGTACTGCCTTTTGGCCAGGCTTCTTGTCTTTTCATATTCCGGGATGCTTAAGTTGCAATGCTTTCCTGCTATCCTGATCATGTCTTTGAGCCCCTTCACTCTGTCCTTTAAACTCAAAGCTCTTCAATATTGGCCTTTGTACTCCCTCTTCACCCTTGTTACTCTCTTCAAAATGGTCCTTTAGATTTTGTTTTCCTCGGTCTGCTTTTCACAATGCTGTCGTCACTTGGAAAAGACTCTTGCTGTGTCAAGTGTCCTATTTTTCTACCTTCAAACTCACTCTTTTTTGGGTTAATATTCTCAGCATCTGTCACCTTCTATGAACAAGTGCTAGAACTGGAATGCAATTTTTATGTTCTAGTTATACTCTAAAAGCTAGATTCACAAAGGGGCTTCAACAGTGAGACAGAAATGGCAAAATATCAACAGACTTCTCTGAATGTTGGTAACTCACCCAGTGCCTGGACAAACTGCAGGGTGTGGGCAGCACTACTTGTTTATAGGTCAAATCAGGCCCCTGAGGAGAGTCTGTCCAGTTTGATACCATCCTGGTGGTTTTGATTTATCTGTGGTGTTTTGGGGTGCATCTTTTCAACATTCCTAGAGCAAACCCCATTGCTGTGTTGTAAAAATTCTGAGGATTCTAACAACTGATTACAGATGTCAGAGGAGCATATGGTGTGGTGCAGTCTTTTTACTGCCTGGGGGCTCCTTTTGCGGAGGGACTGCTGCAGAGTTGGTAACAATCTGCTAAATTCTAAAGAGCAGTATTTTAATAAATATTGTTGGATTTACTTGGAATAACTGAAGCTTCAAGATGTTAGAAAATGGCTTTCAGTTTTATAGGCATGATTCCAAGCATACATAGCCCTTCTCTGAGAGGTTTTGAGACTGTTGGTATCTTAAAAAACAGAAAATATCCATTTTAAGTGATTTAATCAATAATTAATAACTGTAATTCCAATATAATAATTTTGAGTGTGATTACTTTAATATTTCTGATATTCCTACAAAAAGTGTGAAAATACATACATTGTTTTTAGCAGAACATGTAGCAATACAAAGCTAAGAAAATGAATTACTTTTACACTGCCTTTAAAGGTGTTAAGAGCAAACAGGACATGTGGCAACACCAGCATCTTGGACTGTTCTGGTTGCAACAAGAATGAGTGGGAAAATAAAATATTCATCAGCTTTTTTGAATCTGATCCTCTGTTTTGTAGGTGTTGTAGGTTTTTTTTTGACTGAAGAATACCTGGCAGATACTCATTGCAGCAGTTTGTATTTATGGCCTGCATTTGGTCCTTCTCCACATTCATTATCATTTCTTTAAGTGAGATCACAGTTTGAGTCACACTGAATGTTTACATTCTTCTGTTTACATGTTAGTTGTGAACCTATTGTCTTTCTATTGTTAATTGAGAATTATAGCTTGCTCTGTTTACATGTTCGTTGTGAACCAGTTGTCTTTCTATTGTTGAGAATTATAGCTTGCTTTGAAATTTGAAAGTGGGTTGTTTCTGTACTAAAAGCTCAGATATCTGAAACAAATTTTATAGCCTTTTTCCCCCTCTGTGCTGTAAAGGAGAAACAATGTGTGTGCGAGAAGGAATCAAAATCTCTGGACTGCATAAACTGTCAAGCAGTAAGATTTTGTACTTACACAGAAAGGCTCCTTCTTGTTGTGTCCTCCATGTGCTGGCAGGTACATTATTGAGAATTACACTTGTTGTTAATGTTGTTAATTTTGAAAAGCTAATACGGTTTTTACATGCAGATACTTGTTTATCTCCTTATGTTAAAGAAAGCATTCACAAATTGTCAAATATAATTATGCCTGCAACAAGTCTTGGCTTATCTTAACTGTGTGAAAGAGATGAAGCTTTTATTTTTTATGAATATATTTCTGCTGTAAGAGTTTAACTCCAAATTGGCTGGATAGAAGGGGGATTTAAGTATTGGACAGTTTTAGACCACTGAGTGCATTATATTCCCCTCCACAGTGCATTTGAAAGGGAGACAAAGAATAAAAATCCCTGTTTAAGTATGACAGAAGTACTCACAGTTGGCAAGTCCTCAGTAGTCTGGGACCTTTGTTTGTTGATAGCAGCAGCAAAACTAAAGACCCCAGGCTATATTTCTTTCTCTTGAAGCTATAATAAAGTAACTAAAATAAAAAAAAAATAACAGTTTTAGAGAACAAGTAATATATTTCAACTGAAACTTATTATAAAAAAATCTATTTTTCTTTTCCAGGGCTAAAATTTCTCTTACATTAATCACTCAGAATTATTTTAACATGTAACCTGATCCCAACATCTCTGTGGAGACAGGAGAGGGTCAAAAAATTCACAAATATCTGGGTCAACTTGAGATAATGTACTTGTAGACTATCCTTGAGATGTCTCTTGGGCTACTTAAATTCTATACAAAAGCATTTATAGAGAGAGTTCATGTGTAGAATGGATTTTTCACTTTTAATGGAAAAATATCTGTAACATCCATTGATTTCTATTAATTTCTATAATGAGACTATAAGACCCTAATGCTACTTTTTGCTTGGGTTTTTTTGTAACTGTCAGTTTCTTTAACTTTGAACTGTGTAGTTTGACTCTGACTTTGCAGTAGTTTATCAAAACATGTTAGGCTTTAAAAATAGGTATTCAACTATGAAGAGTTGAACTCATGTTCTACTTCCTGATTCACTGCCCAAACCCAGTTTAGGTTAAAATGAATTTGCCAATAATGTTTGTATATGTTTTGTTCTTTTTCTGAATTAGGTCTATGATTATTGTGATTTCTCCTTGCTTTGTACTGAGTTCTGTAAGAGTGGTCAGTGCTTTGCGGGTGGGGAAGTGCTGGCAGCTTACAGACTTATCATCTGGACAGAAGATGGCCACAGTTACATCTACCAGCTGCTAAACAGGTGGGCTCAGATGGGAAATTCACACAAAAAGTTCAGGTACAAGATGAACTTTGGGAGGGTTACTATGGAAAATCTCTGCATGTTGCAAATGATCAAAAACCAGAACAAAACCACTTTGGCACTCAAAGATTTACCCTGAGTTTGACAGCCCTCAGTCTTTGTTTGACACAGCAGGGGACATAGGAATAAGATTAGCCATGTAGAACTTGGGCAGCTGGTGCTGTGATTTCAAAAAGTCTCCTGTAATTACTTATTTGGTTACCTTTAATTGAACTTGTGAATCTTGGATGTTACTGTTCTGCTTTCTGAAAAATGACTTTCTAAAGCTTGTATGTTTAAAATTTCTTGTTTAATTATACAGTGGCCTTTCTAAAAGCATGTACCCTGCTGATGGGAAGGCACTGAAGGAAACAGTTTATCCTCATTTACTCAGCTTTACTGGTATGAAGGAAAATAAGGTAAATTTGTAATGGCTTGAAAGTTTATTTATTGTTTGTTTACAATAACCTGAATAATCCCAAAAGAACTTATGAATTCATCAGCAGATTTAATTTTCATAAAAACAAGTAGTAATATTTATTCCTTCATTTTAAAATTGCTGCTTACAAACTTGAAGAGGCTCATGACATATTTTGCCTGATTTTTGGCTATATTTAGGGGTTTTTTTCAGTCAAAATATGGCTTTATCTTTGACTCTATATAGACTGGTTCTTGTTTTTCTTCTTGAATTTTAGCAAAAAGAAAAATATTTTTAACAAAGATGTGGTCTCAAATATTTTTGGAAGCTTCTGCTTTCAAATAAAATAAATAAAATCTCCCAACAAGTACAACTATGCCATAAAACCAAAATCAAAAAAGGTAACCCATGAGCAAAATGTGAGCAAGTTACTTAGTTCTTGTTTTATTAAGGAATGTATGCATGTTTCAATGTAACAATATAAATAGGTTGTGTATCCACCTGAAATTGAATGGTCGGAATCTGTGGCATTTTATCCAGAATACTGTGGGCTGCAGCCTTCAGAGGCAGAATCACATGCAGAACTTTCTTGCAGTGTGAGCAGACTGATGTACCTGGAGTGCATAAAATGAGACACATATGACTCTCTTCATGTTGATGGCCTTGGATTGAAGAAGTCTCTAATGTTAAGAAAAGAGGAAGCTGAATAAGTAGATCATCTCTACACTTTTGTTTGTGTATTTATATTTAGTAGAGCATGTCACGCCAATTTCAAATTTGAAGTTACTGTATAGACAGGTATCCCAAATGGACACAGCTGTGTTGGAAAACCTACATCTTCACTCACTTTTTGTTGTGTTTTGTGATCACATGTAAATAAGGAAACCCTGATGGTTTGAAAAGAAGAAAAATCATTATAATTGGGTAATTGGGAAGCTGGGGAATGGGGGGAAGGAAAGATATGTGGGAGGCCTTCTTATCTGGGCAAAAAATGAACCAGAGCAAATAGAACAGATTATTCTGTGTAGCTTTGGTTCTGTTATTTTTTTTCCTAATGCTGTTAATGAAGTTGCATTTGTTGGAAGATGTGGATTTAATTCCTGCCTGAAATTGCTTTAGTTTGAGTGTTTGTGTGACAGTTCAAGCAGGCTGTTAAGCAGTTTCTGAAAATATTCAACAGAAACAGGTTTTTACTTGTAGCTGACTGGAAACATTGCTAAATATATACCTGTGTGAGGTTTTCTAGTGTTTTCTGTTGACAAATGTAGGCTTTTAGAAAACGTGCTTGTTGCATAATCCTGTGAAGCCTGACAGATTTAATTTTCAGTTGAAGGGAAATAGCATAAGCCATTCAGCTTTTCCCCAAATGCTGTGATCTAAAAATCAGATAGGATAACTGCTGAAGGATGCCAAAAGGTCAGGAAAGGTGAGGGAAAAGAAACAGCCAAAACACATGGCTTAGCAAATAATAGGGTCATGGTGGTGGTACCAAGTTCACACATGCTTCCCCCAAATATGTGGTTTTTTTTTTTTTAAATAATGACTGGCTCTTTTTTAATATTTCTGCTTTAATACTTGTCTTACTGCCTGGGTAGTTTTTATAGCAGATTTGTGAGACAACCAAATCATCTGTGTGATCTGTTTTGAACTCCATTTTGAGACTATAAACCAAACTATTTTACAGGGCAGTTAATTATTTTGGAACTGATTATCAGAAATCTGTTAAAAAAAATCTGTAAAACTGTAAATAAGTTTGAGGTAATTTTAGAGAGTGATAAGCTTTCTCCTGGGCCTTTTTTCTGGGGTAAACAAGCCCAGCTCCCCCAGCTGCTCCCCATCAGGATTGTGCTCCACACCCTGCAGCAGCTTCATTGCTCTTTGGAAATGCTTGACCACCTGATGACTGAATGATGGTGTTAGAGGCTATTACCTGTGTAAAAGCATAATTCTTACCTTTCATTATTTGTAGTCGTGCAGGCTGTGATGACTGAAGCTTTACTGAATTTGTTTTGATGCAAAGATTATCAATATTTCAGTGCCTTGTTTTTTCAGCCTGCCCTTGGTCCTTATGCTGGTGGAACTACAAACCTGGAGAGACCTCTCAGACTACTTTTCCATTTAGGATATGGGTTTAGCTGAGGATACTTGCAAAGCAGGGGTGATCCTTGAGGGGTTTGTAGCAGAGTAGACTTGGTCTGAGCAGGATTTAGTGGCAGATAAGCAATCAGCTGTGGTTTATTCTGTAGTTTTATAGGTTTTTGTGAAAGAAACCCTCTTCACATTTACAATTATTATATTATCTGTTTTCTTTCTAAATATTGAGTTACTGTTGTTTTTGCCAGAGTCTTCCTTCTGTCATGGGCTTCATGAATGAAAGAAAGGAGCCTTTCTACAAGGTTCTTTTTTCTGGTGAAGTTTCAGGACGGATCACTTTGTGGCACATTCCTGATGTTCCTGTGTCAACGTTTGATGGTTCTCCAAAAGGTTTGGCACTTCTGGCTCCTTACTACCATCTATTTCATTATGTCTTAGAGTCAATTTTCATGAAAATGAAAATTCTCATAAAACACTTTTTGCCACTAGCATCACTAGAAAGTGATGCTCATTCATTCATTGTGTAGTGATTGCTTGAAGTTAGGAGGAGTAGAAGCTGCTGGCTTTCCAACCCTAGACTGCAGAAAGGATAAGGGAAGTGATCAAGAGGTGAAAAGGTGTACTTTGTTTAGTTTGACTTTTTATATTTTGTTTTGCATAAATAAAAAAATCCTCTCTTGCTCTACCCTCTAGAAATCCCAATTACAACCATGTGGACTCTTCAGGATAATTTTAATAAACATCATTCCATGTCAGAGGGGATTATTGATGAACTTTGTGGATCTGAAGATGGATTTGGAAGTGCAGTTGTCAGTTCCTCTGTGTACATACCTGGTCTTGATAAGCTTGTATGTGGATGTGAAAATGGAAAAATTTTTGTAACGTTAGGTTTAGAAACAGCAAGAGCAAGACTTTTAGAAAACATATCTTTTCTTAAAGGTAAGTTTTAACAATTTGTTCAGATTCATCTCAAAAACGGGAGACTTCATAATTCTGGCATCACTTCCAGTGATCTTTGTAAAAATTCTCTGAAAAGCAGGGCTGGCAGTCAGGAATGGAATGAGGAAAATGGAAGATTATGATGATCTCTCTCCTTCCATAGCTGATCTATTGGATCACAGCTTAGTACTACCAAGGTGCATTCCAGTAGTAGGAATCTGGGAATGGCTGTGGGATTGGATAGCCCCTAGAAGTGAGATATGTGGCATGTCACTGTTTTGGCAGTCTTTGACACCATGTAAAATCTGGTTATATTTATCCTGACTTCCAGGAAATGTGCTGTAAAATATGGAGCTCCTACTCTTAAAGAGCAAAAATAATGTGTCATCTTGTTTCAGATAATCTACCTTATAAGGTTCTGAATGGCCACAGTAGCAGAGTCACTTGCTTACTTTATCCACATGACAAATCAGTAAGATTTGATCCCAGCTGGCTGTTATCAGGGAGCCAGGATTCTGTTGTGATATTGTGGGATATATTTACTGGAGGCATCCTACAGCAGTTTAATCTGCAGTCTGGTGCAGTGACAGAGCTCTTGCGGTCCCCAGAACACTACAGAGTAAGTAAAAGCATAAAAAATGATGTCTCAAAAAACCCTCTGTATACCCATCTGTGTGCGTATATTTATATGCAAGAGAAAATAAAACACTGTCTGGCAGTACTTTAGCCCACACTACTTTATGCTTAATTTACCTTCACTTATTTGTTGTCTTTGAAAGTTGCTTTTAATTGCAGGGAGTTGAGTTTTTGAGTTTGTAACATATTAAATTGCATCTCTTAACATTCTATTCACCATTTTTATTGTCATGATTATTGACTTATATGTCAATCTGATTAACTTCTCCTGAAATTTAAAAACTTACTCAGTGAGGCTAGGAGCTTGAACACAGTATTTTAATCTTCTCTGTTTGTTCAAAATATATACACTTCATTTTGTTTCTTGACACATCTTTTTGGTCCTTTATGTGTATGTTTTTGCATTTTATGATATTTAGAGTAATTTAAAGCTGTGTTCTAATTAATTAAATTTTGAAGTTAAATTTAGTTGAAAATGTACTGCACTGAATGTTCTATGTAACTTTTGAACTATGTGTTCTGTGGGGCTGGAATTTCAGTTTTTCCTCTTACAAAGCCTTCAAAGACAGATTTGATACTTACCAATGACTCACAGTTCACTTACATGCCAAGATAAAGTAGGCAAAAAGTGGTTTCCAATAAAAAAGTTTTTAATATTTGTAAAACGCCTTTTCATCTTTATTCTGAAAACTGAATAGGATTTAATGCCTGCCTGGCTTGTGTTTCAGTCTTGTTTAAAGAGCTGAATTGTTCTGTGGGGGAATTTCTCTGTGTGTCACCAAAAATTATTTGCAGGAAGGGAAGGTTTTGCAGTATCAAATCCATACAGTATGAAAGGAATTTGTAACTTCTTTTTTATCTTAGAAATACATTACTCTTGGCTTTTTAGACCTGACATAATTTTATATCACATGAACACCAGTTTGGTTTAAGGTAATTTTTTTACTACTTTCTCTTATAGGACAACTGCTACTGTATAGTTGGTTATGTGATCACTGCTTTGATATGCTAAATATTGTGATTAAATGGAATTTAAATTATTATAGTTAAAATACTGGAGAAAAAAAAGAGATGAAGGTATGTTTTCCTGTCAGGAAATTAGTTGTATAGTCAGCCTGCTAAAACAAGTTGAAGATGTTGGCTGACATAACACTTAATTTTTTTAAAATTAGTATGTTCTGGGAAGGAAATCACTGGAATACTCTTCCTAGGCCTTTTTAAATGATGTGGTTATGAATTATAGTGGTTACAGTGTTGAAACTGGAGTTTTCTGTTTTGCAGTTAAAAGACCAGAGTATAGTGTGCTGTCTGTGCAGTGACCACTCAGTGGCAATTCTACACCTCCAGAAGAGACAATGTCTCTTACATGCTAGAAAGCATCTGTTTCCTGTGAAGAAGATAAAATTTGACCCTCTTGAGAATGTGCTAATTGTTGGATGTGAAGACAATTCAGTTTATATTTGGGAAATTGAAACAGGTAATAACACAAAGGGTCATCCTGTTTGTTTTGATGTTTTGGTTACTTTCCTGAAGGTTTTTCTGTCCCATGGTGTTATTTATAGAAGGCCAAAACATTAGTAGAAATGCTAACATATTTATTGTATGAATGGGAGAGTTTCAATGTTTATATAAGCAAGAAAAAAAGAATTTTCTTACCATTCAAGGTATGCCACTAGTAAAATAGAATGGCTTAAGTCTCATCCTGATAATCAGAACTTTAGCTGACCTGGCTAAACGTGAATTGAGTAGAATACTCCTGAGAGCTATAAATAAAAATTAAACTTAATAAAGAGTGTGATTTTTTTTCAGTCTAAACTGTCCCATGTTGAAGCACAAAGTTATACTTTCTTCCAAAAATTCATGATGTGTCATCTTTTGATTTAATTGATGATGAATAGTGGAACATAATTGCAAAGCTCATAACTGTGTAGACAGCAAAACTAAAGGTAAATGTTTTCAGGTTAAACTGTAGATTCCCAGGTGATTTGAGAATGCAATGCAGATTCACATGGGTAATAAATGTACTTACTTGAGCTTGGACAGACAGAACTATGAGGGGTTATAATGGCATTAGGCACTACAAGTGTGCAGGCAATGCAGAGCTGTGTGTCTTGAGAGGAGGGAGGTGCATTGAGTCCAGAGCCGCTGAAATGCGCAGCATGTGAAAACTGTATCAAAATGCAATTTTACTAACTGACCCCTGAGATTACAATTTATTTTACAGGTTATTACAACACACTATCTACACTGTTTGCTTTAGACAAAACAGGAAAAATTAAAGTATATTTGAACTGTCCCCCCTTTACTCATAAAACCATTGCCTGTTTCAAGATTAAAGAGGAAGTAAAATTGATACCACCGCTCATGCATATTACATATTCAGACAGGGTAGAGATGGCTAAAAGTGTGCCTTTATGAGTATCATGGAAGCATGAGTGCCACAGTCACCACCTCACACAGGAAGAGGTGCTTTTATTTGCTCTGCAGTAGCAATTAACAAATCTTTTTTGTTGTTGCTCCTGTTATGCATTGCTGACTAAAAGGTGCCATCTAGGGTCAATACCTGAGAAAGCCTAGTAGGATATACTGTAGCTGCTTTAATGTTGAATTACATCTGTATTGCAGCAGAACACAAGAGGTCATGGCGTTGATCCTTGAAATTGGCCTGACCTAGATCAAGAGCTATGTAGATACTTCAGTGGCACTCAGGCAGACAAAGCATTGTTCAGATGTGTGACAGAGATGCCACAGCATCACTGAGGCACCTCTGCAGGAGCACAGCACCTTTCATTAGGATTTATCTGTTGGCAAATAAATAGGCAACCACACAGAGTCCCACTTGCCTACACAGCTTCCTCTGAACTTGTTCCCTAACTCAGTTAAATAGGATAAAATCTGAGTGGTAGCCTTGTGCTTGAATTCTGTTATGGGAAGGGACATAAGATAGCTTTTATTGCTTCTGCAGTCAAAAAGTGTTTGTTTCTTCTGGCTATGCAGTTAGCTTCATGACTTAGGCTTTGCCTCTAAGTTCAAGTCAGTGCAGTATTGTGCAGACTCATATATCACTGTTTGCAGTTAAAAAATGGATCTGAACAGTGTTCCTGTGCAAAAGGTAATGGATAGCTGGGAAAACAGCCAGTCTGCTTAGAATTTCAGGCTGTGGATTAAGAAATTTCTATGAATATTTCAGTATTTACACTGTTGTAGAGTCAGCAATAATTCTGTTGAATTTGACAGGAGACTTTAGTAAAGTTTAGGGACTTAGTGCCCCTTTGACTCTAGAATGGCTCTTCCATCATGTAATTAATAGGGTAGCCCTTAGAGCAGATGGAAGATTTTGTCATTGTCCAGTTTCCTGTGACAGAGGTTGACACATTTGTACAGAAAGCATTCCAAAAGAGCTAAAAATGTTTGTCTCAACAGACTCTCATGATTATCACTTTATGAGGCACAAGAAACTTTTTGTCCTAGGTTAAACTCTAAACCAGTGTTCCTTCATATATAACTTGTACTCTCTTTCCATGAGATTTACAAAGATGGCCTTATTTTATGTCATCACTGGAAAGTTTTCTGAGAACAATTGTGTACGTATTTTCTAAATAAATAGGATTTTCAGCATAGCTTATGCTGAAATGTTAAATACTAGGAGTATGGTTGACTTGAAGTGTAATTCTTCTCCACTGACTACAAACCAAGTCTAAAAAAAGTGGGGGATAAAACGGAAAAAGATAACTGCCTGTTGCTCTTAAAGGGCTAGAATTAGGTACATTCATTTAAATCCTTTATTCCTTTGATTTAAAGAGCAAAGTCAAATTATTTGAAGTTTAAATGTTGATATTGCATCTGCATGTGGGTAGTGATATCGAAAACAATACAGAGGCTGTGAAATATCATCAGTGTAGTTTAATGCATTTTACCTAAATTTTAATATATGGATACGGCAACTTTCCATTACAGTGGAATATCTTTCCATGACAATGAATATTGATCTAATAATACATTTGGAATATTAATGTAGTATGTGTACAGGATATTCTCCAAACTTGTGTTCTAGAAGACAAATATGAAAATCAATAACAAATTTTATTCTAATTAAAGTGCAGAATATTTCTTCCAATAGCCACCACTTGAAAACCGCCTTAATAAGGAAATTAGCTGTTATCTGTATTGCTTTTACATTTTCCTAACCATTTGGTATCTTTGCTTTTTTAGAAAAGTAAATATGATTACAAAAAGATACAGTAATAAAAGGATCCAAGGATTTTTGCTTACTGTGTCCAGCATATGGCAGCATGTCTACCAAGCTGCCTTTAGATCCAATGTATATCAAGAGTGAGGAATGAATGGGTGGGCTTTAAGTAGCAATCTTCCTTGCTCAGAGTTAATAATCTTCATTTTTCAGTGATAAATTGTTTTTCAATTAGTATGAGTTTAAAGTGAATTTATTGCTTGAAGTTCATAATACTTGCCGAATGAGTCATTTACTAACTTCCTGTTACTTTGCTTTGCAAGCCTTGCTCTGTTTTATCAAGAATATGTTTAGTTTGGGTTTAAAGATAGAATAACATCACTTAATAAAACTTCAATTTATTCTTCAGTTCTCATACTACATATTTAGCTTTACTCTGACTATGTGGTGGTTTTTTCATACTCCCCCAGGGAGTGCAAATTTTCAGAGCTATATTCCATGCTACTACCTCCAACATGAAAAAAAAAAATGAAACATATGCCTAAAAATATTTTTGAGGTCTGATCTCTGGACTAGTCAAAACTAACCCTGCTTACCGTCCTTGCTAGAAAAGGTCAAAAATCATCAATAAATGATAGACAATAACTAAAAATAAAGTGTTTTGTTTTATCCGCTCTGTTCGTGTATCACTTTCCCTATTTGTGCTGTACCTAAATCCTTTTCTGAATAGAATACTTTTCCTTGTATTTTGACACGTTTGTTATCACAGTATCTGAGTGCTTAATAACAATAGTTCTGCCATTTTCTTTATAAGTGCAGAAATGTTACAGTTGTCTTGGCTTCTCATGTCTGCATCTAAACATACCAGAAATCCTAAGAATGAGAGTTATTTACAGAATTACTCTGAGAACACTCTAGCTGGTATGTAGTTTTAAACCCCCCCTTTTTTTATATATTGAGTATACTAGAGAGTGTACATAGAAGTACCTGCTACCTCAATTCAGAAGTTTTCTTTGCTATTTCCACCTGTTTTTGCAAATGTAGCATCAGGGCGATGCTGATGTATTTATCATTGGTCAGGGTTTTTGGTAGAGGTGAGTCTGTTCACTGTAAGGAATGTTTTGTCACCATGTGTAAAGGTCTGTATGGAACTCTGCTTGAGCAAGCAGGAAAAGCTGCAGTGCTTCGAGCAGTGCTGTCGCTGTGGTGGGAGCAAGGTGTCAGCTTGGAGGCTCAGTTCACAAAAGGTGCATGTTCAGCTTTGAGTCCATACTTTAAGGCATGAAGTTTTTCTGAAACACTTGTGTTTCATGACTTCAGCAGGAATGATTAATCGCTTGAGACACTTCTGCTGAGAACAAAAAAAAGAATCATACCACCTTAAGATAGCTGTCAATCATAGAAAATTTTACCTCAAGTGTTTAAAAGCTACAGAGGTATCAATAAAATAAACCAGTCTTTTAATGAGTTTTTAAGCCCTAATAAAATATGCAGTGTCTAAAATTAGTCAAATCCATCTGTATGATAATAAAAAACCTTATGAAAAATAGAAGAGAGTTCAGAAATACTCTGAAGGTAATTCTTGTTGCGTTTGATGCTCCATCAATAAACTTAAATGTTGCATAAAACCTCTGCTGTTTCAGAAGTGCACCTACCATAGAGAAAATGAAAATACTCTGCAGATAGTGATGTTATGGATGAATCATACTAATGGTCAAACATGCTGAAAGGTTTTCAAACACTGTTTAAAGATATTTTTATGTAGTTATGTATTCTCCAATATTTTTTTAATTGGTGCCAACAGAGACTTCTAAACCTGTAGTAAACAGTAAGTATCACATGAGTTTGAAGAATGTGAGGGGCAGGTTTTGGGTTGTTTGGCTGGCTTTTTTTTTTCCTAAGTAGGCCTTTATTTAATGCATCTGACAACTTTTCTCATCCCACAGAGAAATTAGGGATTAAACTGTTTAGAAAGTTAAGGCTGTGAGAAAATAAGTTGTATAGTTTTAATGAAACTTTGAACTCAGAGTAAACTTGGTCATTACTTTAAGACTTATGCCTAGATAATTGTAGAACCAAGAATTATGATTTTTGTGACTTTTTTTCCTTGTAAAATTCAGTGATTTACAGTCTCTTTTGATTTCTTTTTCATTTTCCCTGTCCCTCCATTGTTCTCTTTTTCTCTTCAGGTCATTGGTCAGAATTAGATCTGAGTGGTGATTGTGGTCTAACTGATAAATCCCATAGTTGTTTCCTCTGCTGGAGGCCATGATGTAGGGTCAAAGTCATAGCAGTCACTACCTTCTTGTTTCTTTTTTAATGAGTTCTGCATAGCCTTAAGATCTACAAATCTCAAAATAAGACTTAAAAATGAATATATATGCCTTGTGGAACTTAGCATTTGGGTTTGGGGCTTTTTCCCATTTGTTTTAATTTGTCAGTCTTAAGGTAAAACTTCACTAATGTTTTGCCTTTTTTTTATTGCATCTTATATTTTATATGTGTAAGCCTCAGGTCAGTCTGTAGCTTGTACTTGAATATTTCATAGCTCTCTAAATTTGAGTCATTGTTCAGTAAATACTTATTGATGTAGAATAATAAAAGGTAGTGGAGCTTGGGAAAGTGTGTCTCAGGGTAAAAAAAAAAAGAGTGTCATCTTCTCTCTAGTTGGCAGAAGCCGAGGATACCTCACTCTTGCCAGTGTACAGGAGTGTATCTTTATGTGTGCATAGAGACATGTACGTTTATGTACTTTATGTATACTTGGGGGAACATGTATGGAATTTAGCTGTATGTATCTGTTCCCTCCAGTTGGCAGTTGATCTTTATTCTTAATAAGATTTTTTTTTTCTGCATGTGTGTTATTGTATGTACATATATATATATATAGTGTAACTGAAAACTGCTATGATCCAGTGCAGTCAGAAGAGTGCATGCCAGGGAGGGGTTTCATTCCAGACACTGACAGATTCTCATTCCATCTTTCAGTTTGTGATAAAGGAGGAGATAGAAACTACTTGCTTATCTTCCAAGTTCAGAGCTGGTAACTTCTTCCATTCAGCCCAGTTTAGTTCATTTATTATGTCTTAACAATTCATTCAAGGTATTATTGTCATTTACTGTTTGGAATAGTTTAGATGGAGTCAGGGAGAGAACAGGGGAGTGTTGTTTCTTTTGGGGTCTTGTGCCTGCATCAGAAATCCTGATGTAAGGACTGGCTGTGTTGGGGAATTGCTCTTTTTACCCACATATATAAACTAACGTTATAAATTACATTTCAGTGGTTTACTTTATCTTGATTTTCATTGCTTTTTTTTCAGCCAAAGGATATTGACACTAGTTTGCTAATGCTTTTCTGAAAGTCTGTATTCTGAAGAAAGTCAATAACATGCAGAGTTGGACATGACAGAAATCTTCCAAATGCACAAATTAGTAAGGAGGGTCTGCAGAGACACATCACAGGGCATCTCCATTTTTAATCTCCACCTTAAAGTAAAATACCTTTTAAAATAGTATTAGACTATTTTAATAGGCTGGATTTTGTGTAATCTATCCCATTTCTATTTGCTAGATGGCATTTACTTTTGTCTTGGTGTTGTTTAGAATATATATTCTTAATGCAACGTTTGCTCCATCTGTTTTGGGCCAATTGATACTGGAATGGTAGCACTAGCAATAAAGAGAAATTTTTCAAACAAAGTGCTTGCCAACTGTCTTGGAGAAAGATGGTAGTATTGTAAAATTCAAGCTTTTTTTGTAGTAGCACGGAACATAATGTTTCTGTATGCCATACTCTTCCATCATAGAAGAAAGTGTGTTGGGAGAGGTTTTTTCAGGTGAAACTGGTATTTATAGAGAATATATATTAACAGAAGATAAACCAACTAATGTTACAGATGGTACTTGCTCTGAATGCTGAGTTTTCTGTTTTGACTACTAGTAAAGGAAAGGATTTATTCTCAACCACATGCTGTTTTTAAATACAATCAATTCTGAAATTTCTCATTCACAGAGCACTGTTATGCTGTAAGAGTCATCTGAGTTACTAGGTCACAGCAGCAGTGCAATATTGAGGATTTTCGATACTTTAGCTGTGACAGCAAACACAGAGAGCACTGGAGCCTGATGATATGACAGGTCATGTGATAGCAGTGAATGCCTCATCTCGAGGCAGGAAGATTTGTGTGACCTCTCCAGTAAAAATGCATCCTTCAGTATGCAGAACCCAGAGAACTGTGTGGACAGCGCTAACACCAAGAGACACGATTTGTAGTACTTGGTCCACAGAAAGAATAAGATGTTGTAGCAGTCTCTAGCCAGTCACATCTGGTGGTCCAGAGTTGCCCAGGAGAGTGAAATACTCCACTCTTGTCTGTTCCTGAGACTTGGTTGCCATGGTCACAGCTTTAGAGAGATAAAGACTTTCTTTTCCTGTATTTTGTATGTATAGTAGGGGGTCATAGCAGTGGTGTTGCTGCTGTGTAGACACCCCTGTCTCTTTCTGTTCATCCATTGTTATTTTATGCTCTTCAATCAAAATCCTTTCAACTTATTTGTATTTAAATACTTCAGGTTTGAGTGTGAATTTTGTTTTTGTCCTCTTTCCTATACTCTGATCTACAACCTTTGTGTTTTTACTCTTTATTTTTATTTTCTTTTAAGCATATTCCTAACAAATAACCATTTCTGACCAATAAGCACCCTGTCCCAGTATTATTTTGCCTGTTTGTAGTAGTCAGAACATCTTTGTCATATATACAGGTTTCTAAATCCTTTCCCCTCCTCCTTCCTGTTTGTTTCTTAGATGTACTCAGGCATCACAGAATATAGATATCTTCCTTTATTTTGTCTCTGCCAACTATTTGCTCTGTAAATGAATATTTTGGGCTATTCAGAAGATTAAAATTAAATTTATAATATAAATAACACTTTCATCATCACACATTTTCCTACGTACTTTGTGCCATTTTATTGCAGCCCCAGCTGTACACACAAACCTGTACATACAGGTGTTCATAATAGGGAGCAGGATTGGGCAGTATGTGCAAGAAAGGATGGGGTTTTTTAAAGAAGCTAGATGTCTTCTGGAAGGTGCTACTTAAAAGGAATTTCAGATAGCTGTTATGAGAGACAGAGAAATGATTTAAAGATGTAACAGGAGTTGTTCAAATTGATTTTAGGGTGCCATAATGTTCTGTTAGTACGAAAATAAGCTGCTTGTCCAGGGCATGTGCTATTCAATGTTTCTCTTTATAAATGTACATGAAAAAAGGAAAATTAAAAAACAAACCAATTGTAAGTTCTCTATGGGAAAAGACAAGCCCTGTTTCTTGCTTAGTGTAAACTCAGAATAGCTTTTTTCAGTTGATATGTTAATTTTCTCTTCTCCAAACTACTCAAAAATGGTATGCTTGCAATGGCATTGTTCTTATGCACTTAGAGAAGAGTTTGTTAGCAGCAGAAATGTTCAGTAACCCAACAACCTGTTGGGAGTTTCTCACTTTGCATCTACTAAATCTGTGATACATAGAAGCATATCTGTCATCTGTTTGGAATAAGATGTCTGTTAAATATATAAAACATGAATTTGTTTTAATGTTCATTGAGAATACCTGCATATTCTCTTTGGGCCATTGCCTCCCAAGGTTAATTTCTGCTGTCAGATTTTCTGTACCTTTTACTACTTCTGGTGTCTATCTTTTTCTGTCAACTAAAATTTTTTTCTTCAACCAGAAGTTGAAAAATTGACCCTGAAACTGTTGCCAGAGAAAAGCTCTGATATATGGAAAATAACCCAAGTCTGTCTGTAGTATGATAGCCTTAACTAAATTATATTCTATTATATATCCACTAGATTATCCCACAGAATGGTCTGACTCTGGGCAATGACTGCTTCTGAAGCACTCATGTGCATGTGGTGCTACCAAGACATGTTTGCAAGTTCTGTATGATACCAATGACTATGCATAGTCAGGTTGCTGAAATTTCATACTATGCCCCCAGAAGTCTTGGATTTATTAAAAACTTATTGTAATTGCTCTTAAAAGGAACATGAGACCTGGTAATTTCACAGAGATATTATGATAGTCTTGAGGACTCCAGCACTGAATTTCAGTGAAGAAAGTGTTATAGAAAACAAGGTTTGATAAATGTATGTGTATACATGTGTACAAAGATTCACTGTGTAGTGGACTTGCCACAGAAGGGGATAGAGAAAGCTTCGGCCCCTACACTTAAAAGTAAGAAGAACAATGGTTTATTTGAATTTTGTTCATATTGAACTCTGAATAATCCAGATAGTTCTGTGGCATGTTTATAGCTTGAATAGCAACTTTACATATATAAAGGAGCCAAAATAATATTAGCTGAGTGAAGTGACTGTATTATTTCCAAACTTCTTCACTTGGCCAATGCTGTTGTACTTTTAAGAATGCTTGCTCGTGTCCAGCATGAACTGTACAATCATCCCTTGTAGAGCATGGTCTTGTTGTTCCTGGAATGTGTCAGTGCTTGGGAGCTTTGTAGACAGTCTAACTATGAAGACCTTTTGGGCCACTTACTTTCCTTTCAATAACCATCCTGCTCTGTAGTGGTCCCTGGCACTGGCTGCAGTCCTGGGGAGGAATTAAGAAAATAGCACACTAAAAACAATTGGGGCTGATTCTTATTTCTTTCAGTGTAATATTGCAGTCATCTGTGGTGTTCAACTGATTTTTACTAGGGGACAAAAAATGAGGTGCCCTGTTTTCTTCTGCTCTGAAGTCAAAGACTTTGTTGTACGAGTAGTAGAGGTGATACTGCAGTGAAAAGAAATGGATGGGTTTCACAGAAATAATTTCAGATAAAGAGATTTTATACACACATATACACACAAACACTTATTGTGTGAGATCCCTCAATCCCAGTCCAATATTTTTAGCAGGTGTTACTGATAGAACTTCAATGTTACACATTTTTTTCTTGTAGCAGTGAAAGGGAAAATTCATGTTGTATTACTTGAGGGTAGAAAGAATTCAAACTTAAGGGAAAAACATTTCATTTTATAGCTGATATTTAATACTTGAAAAACCCTTCAGATGTATTTTATCTCTGATATTTATAGGAAACATGCTATTTCAGCAATTTCTTTTAATTCCTATAGGAAATGCGTAGTATGTAATAGTAGCTCATTTCAAGTACATTTAAGCTCAGTTTTGATGTTTTTAATGTTAGTTATAATTAAAATAGCATTACTAAAATTATTGCTAGATAAAATTTTTACTAAAGTAATATAACTGGCTGTAACATCTTGAGAATTTAGATTCCAGAGAATCATACAAGTGATGATATAGTCTCTGAAACATCACATTCATATCCCTGATGACTAAGCTACATGTATATTTAAGTAGAAACCTTCTTTATGTCTGAAAATTTTTAGGAATGGAATGAAAAAAAATTGAGCTATCTCTTGCTATTTGTAATCCACAACACTAGAGGACAGCACTAAAATATTACATAAATGTGTTGTTGTTTACACTGTTAATGATATAGATGCTCTGGGAGGGGTTTGTGAAGAGAAAACAAATTTGTTTTGAACAGTTAGGGCAGATATTTTTGTGAATATCTTTGGCTCCCTTTGAAAACTGCATCTCACTCCAAATGTATAAAATATCTGGAGCTGCCTGTGGTCTGATACAAATTTATTTGCTGCAATGATTTCTTTAGAAATTGAGCTTTATATTTTTATAGTAGTAATAGTGTATAATATATTTTTAGTTTTAAAAAGTGGCATTATTTGCCTCATCTATAAATATTTTGTGATTTATTTGCTTATATGTAGTGTACTATATTAATACTGTGATAAACGGAGATGTGATGGGATAGCTCATTGAAAAAGTTACAACTTCTGTCGTGTTTCTCTAGGCACACTGGAACGACATGAAACAGGTGACACAGCAAGAGCAATTCTGGCTGCCATTGAAGACTCAGAATACTTAGTGGCAGGTGCTGTACTTCCTGTGTCTCAGGAATCAAAACGCAACAAGAATTCTGGATACAAACAATCCAGCTCATATAAGCATGGCATGGGCCCTTATCCAGCTCATACAGAGAAAACTTCAGATAAGGTAAGAGTGAAGAGTAGAGCATTTTTCAGAGCAATTAGTGCTGATTCCAATTCTTTACCCTATCACTCATTGATGAGTAAATGGGGTTGTGGCTTGGTTTTAAGTTTATAAAGGCTTCTTCTGGCTGGCTCAGTTTTTATGCCTTCAACCCCATTTCATAGATAAATGAGGAAAATTGGCAGAGGGCCTTATGCAAGGTCATTAGTAGCTAATCTCAAAAGGATTTTCTCAGACCTTGCTACCTGTAGTTAGATCCTATTTCCTCATGCCTCTGGCAGTGACAGCACCTGTCAGTAGTACCCTGAATACACCTTGCACCTATTCAAGTGTGTATGTCTTGAGAGCAAGCACATAGAGATCCCATGCTGATGGACTTTCTCTTATTGCTCTTCTAATGAGACCACAGATCCCTCTTGTCATTCAGAGATAGTTTTTATTTGGTATGTTTTCTCTTAGCATCGTCACAGAATACACTGCAAGTGTCTTATGTTTTTATTAGTATGATTAAATTAGTGCTCGTGTGAGGTACTGGGCTGCAAATGGACATGATCATCTTCAGGAAAGATTTGGCCAGGGTGAGACTTGTGTTTAGCTTTTTCTAGAAATAGTTTGCTGCCAAAATCGTTAAACCAACTAATTGAGACTGATGGAGAAGATGTGCTCTTTTTTGTTTTGAAGAAGTAATAGAAGGAAATGATATGCTTAAAGTAGTATTAATGTGATGTTAAAACTGAGAAAATGAGTACTGAGACATCAAATCGTGAGAAGATTAAAAATGTATTAGTCACTCTATTTTCTTGTGGCCTAGATAAATCTATACTTTTATTAGTTATTTGTAGATATTTAAAAATTAATGTAGAATATGCTAATTATAAAACTGATTATTATAACTGTCTCTAATACAATCTCAAATTCAATGAGATGGATATTGGCCTTTTTCCTGTAGGGGAAAAAATGGTACAAACCTTTTTTCTTAAACCCTGTTTATGCATCAGGAGGTAATATATTCACTGAACTCTTGATTGGAGTGTATCCTAAGAATAGGGCTTTTATGTTGTTTGTTCTTGCTTACCACTTTGTAAATAATGAGTTTTGGTAATTCTGTTCTTTGCAATACAGAGGAGTCATGTCTGCTATTCCTCAACTCTCAGTGTACATAGAAGGTATTTTATCACAAGTATTGAGAAAAAAAAATGCTTTCCCTCAATCACACATAGGAACAGCCTTCAGAATGGTCTCTAGCCTTTATTGCAGCTTTATTAATTATAGGAAATGAAGTAGCAGGTATTGCAAAACTGATAAAGTACAGCTTGATCCAAGTCCTCACTCTGGAATTTGAAGTTTACTTCCTTGTATCAAATTTACATATAACATTGAGTTTCTAATGATTGTAGTTTAACTCTTAAAATTTTTCTTTGACCTTTTACTAACCTTAGTCTGATTTCTAAAGTTCTTTTTGATCCCATTTTCTGAAAAGTCTTATTAGCACGTAATCCTGCTGAGCATGTTGTGGGGCAGATGGTGCACTAGTTGGCCATTGACACAGAATCTGATCTCCCTGTTAGTTTGTTAAAAGGAATAGTTTCTTCTTGCCTTCTTAAATAGGAACAAAAGAAAAAAAGTTTTGGTAGTTCTTCGGTAAGTAGTTTTAGGTATATCTATTAAATTGAAAATTGCATGGATTTAACAAGGTGGGAGGAATAAAAATATGCTGATTATGGAATATGGGAAAAGAGTTTTTTGTAGACTTGAAAATGTGGAGTTTAACATGCTTTGGGAATTATGATCTTAAATTGGGAGAAATACTGCAACAGGAAACTGTGGAAATGCAGTAATTTGTAATGCTTTTTTGATTTGATATACATCTTGTCTGCTCTGATTTAGCAAAATAGTATTCTATCATTGTGTTTAAATATTTCTCATTAATTGCCTTGTCCAAATGCAAACTTATTAAGAATACTCTTGATGTCTCTTAGAATTTTTATGTCAAAATCTCTTTTTTTTGTTTCACATTCTTTTTTGTCACTACAGACCTGTTAGGTTTGTCTAAATTCATAATAAATTAAGTTTTGTATTTAGGAAAGCAATTTTCTTTCATCAAGCATGGGTCATTCAGTACACTCAGAGATTGTTCCCACTTGTATCTGCATTGGAGAGGGTTCTGTAGATTGGTGTGGGAGATGTTGGAGCCTAAATGTATTTAGTGTAGCTGAACCAGGGAAAAACATAACAATGGAAGTCCCCTTAGTGCTATTGCAGAAGCCCAGGGCTGGCTACACAAAAGGAGTGTGGAACTCTGCAGCTTTTTTAGCACTGGTCTGTTATTGCTAAATTGAAGGCTTGTTATGAAGTCTGGTTTTTTCTTAAGTTTTGTGTAGAAAAATTTTTATTAGGTTTTTCAGAAAGTGCTCTATTGACTCTTTTACATTGTTGTATTTTAGCATATTGAAATAGTCTAGAAATTCAGATCCCATTTAATTAGTGAGAGGACTGTGGCTATCAGACTTTAACATTCCATCCTCTATTAATTTAAAGCATATAATTACACACACATAAAAATATCAAAAAACTTTCAGATTATCAGAGAGTTTTGTTATAGACTGAGTGTTTTGCTATCAAATTCCTTCTTTGGCAAATTGTGTATTAGAAATTTAACAACATACTAAATTTTTCATAACTTTTCTATCAAAAAAACCCATCATCAATTTTAGTATATATTAAGGAACTCAATTTCAGAAGATTTATCTGACAGGAAAAATGAGTGGGTATTCTGTCCTGTTGGTATTGTAAATGAGAGTGATCCTTTTGTACAATGAGTGATCCACATGACGACTGCAAGTAGAATTCAGCATTTATTCTTGCCATATTTAAATTGTTTTACCCTTCCTCTTATAGTTAAGATGAAAGAATGTTTTCAAAATAATGGTCTCTTTCCTCCATCCTAAAAAAGATAAATATCCTCACATAGTGGTCCAGCTCCGAAGGCTTTCTTTCAGAACTTTTGCCATCATGTAAATCATGGATACAAAAGCAGAATGTTTTGATTTCATGGTGTTTTGACCATTTTAATTCTTTTATTGTGCTGCACGTGCCAGTGGGAGTACCAATAACAGATGACTGTGACAAATGCAGTTAACACAAGATCCATATTAATGTTGTCAAATCCCCTTGATATATTTAAACAGATTTTAATTATTTTTAATGTCAAAAGACCCAAAATATATAGCTTAATAGTTCTTCAAGAAAGCTTTATTTAATATGTGAATGTAAAACCTCTCATAAAAATGAAACTTTTATATTGGCCTTAGTCATTGACATAGGGTATTCATCAAGTCAGCAATTTGTGTGGCAAAGTGCCATTTGAATAGTGTATTGTTAGAATACTTATGGTCCACTTGACAAGGGCTCTTGCTGTAAATAGTGCAATTTGACTCCAGCTGTTAAAGAGTGGCTTTGACAGCAGCCAAATAGAATGGAGATGCTTTACTGCACCGCAGAAAAATCAATATTGGGTTCTTGTTCATAGTAACCTGTTTTCTCTTTTTTTTTTTTTTTTTTTTTTGTGCAGATTTATACAAGACTATCTAGAGTTCATTTGTGAAAGTTTAAATATTATTTTGAAAGTGAGGCTATTTTATTTCCAGAATAATGTTGGTGGTGAATGGTGCTTGTGTTTAGTTAAAAAGTAAAAGGCAGTGCTTTGTGGACATACATAAACAATGTGATGATGCGGCATTATTGCAACTCTATTTATAGGGGTAGATGTTAGGATGTGGGTGCATAAGTTGTGTAACTAATGACAAAAAATGTCCTTTCCTTCCTCTGTGTTTTTTTTCTTTTTGTAGTGCTACTGTAGAATCCCTGTCAATTTTCTAAGTATAGGCTTTTTTTAAAGCAGGTTTCTTTGTTGCTCTCCCTGTAACAACCCCCACAGATGTTGACAATCTGTAGTGCCATTGTAGATTTTCCTGAAGCATGGTCTTGCTAGTGCTGAACAGTTTTCCAGCAGTATTCAGTGACACAAGGTTGCTATGATACCCAGCCAGTAGCAATAGGTATTGAATCACTGCTCTTAATTACAATAGAATACACACTAGACTGTGCTCATGGTGTTCATATGGAACGAGCTCTCATTATAGCTTTAAGTCATAGTTCTGTTTGAAAATTGAAGCTCTCTGGAAAACTGATTTAAAAAAAAAAGAATTGAAATGCTCCAGTGCATCATATGAAGATTTCATTGATGCACATAAAAAGCTGGATGTGTCTGGGAATTGTTTTCCTGATGTTCCAGAAACCCTTCATGTTCGAAAGTTTCCTACCTATTCAGCTTCAATATTTTGGATATAAGCCTGTGCTTATCATGCACTAATGCTTCTCATGATTTCAGTAATCAGAATGGTCTGGGTAAAAACATTGGAGGGAGGATTATAAAATCTGTTCAATTGTTGCTGAAGCTTGAACTCTTAAATTATACTACTGAAAATCTAGATCAGAAAAGAGTTTTTTTTTTTACTGTGTACATAAGACAAAGATGGGGGAGAGAAACATTATTTTATATGTGGACTTGTATTTTTTGATATATTAACTCAGCAATTTCTTAAAATGGAGTCCTTTAGAACTTGATATACACTTGCATAATAGTATACATATTCTGCTCTGAGCAAAAATATGTAAAGGGAAGAATGTCCAGAAGTTGTAAATAATAAAAGAAAGATCTATGTTGCTGCACAGAATAAGTAAGAGGCAAATGAAGACTGTAGGATAATAGCAGCTATTTGTTTTAGTATGGCAAGGGAAGCAATTTGAAAATAAAATTGTTATTGGAAGTCTGGAAAATCACTGCTAGTTAAATCTTACTGATAGAAAAATTGATAGAAAAATGGAAATAAGATACAAGCACAAATACAAAATAATACTTAGCAAATAGGAAATCAGGAGTGGTACCATAAACAATGGTGTCACAGACATGGATTCCTTTAATTTCTTTCCTTTTATAATATTTAGAGCATTATTATGGGGTATTACAGATCTCGGTGATTTATGTGGAGTGGATTATTAAGGACAAAGCAAAATAGAAAGTAGTAGAGTATTTCTCCTTAAAATTGGTAATGTCACACTGCTGCTGCAAGGGTTTGTTTGTTTTTTTTTTTCTGGAACTAGTGTTCTGCAGCTATATTTAGTAGTTTATTAAGTGTAATAGGAAAATGAGTGAAGAAAAAAGGCTCAATATATGCAGGGGGTTTTTTCTCTGTAATTCAGTTGCAAAACATTTTAGTACTACATTTCCAGGGAAATTTTACAATTAAGTATTTTATCAAGGGACCAAGGTAGCAACATAACTACAGTGAAGTAATAACTTGGGAGTTATGAGATTAAATTGGGAGCAGTTAAAAAGAACCATGATCCTGAGGGATGTTGATAGCTTTGACCACATGCCATCTTTTATGGAAGTTAGTGTAGTTTTTGAATTGCCACACCAAGTCAAGAATTTGATGATTTGTGTTTTCTCCATTGATTGCCTCAAAGCAAAATGAAACCAAAACATTGCCATTGTGATATTGTAGCCCTTTTTAAACTTACACACATGGGTAGCAATTAACACAGGGTGTCAGAAATCTAATAATAAGTCTTAACTACTTATTTCAGCACTTCTGACACTGATTCTTTTCTACTCTGTGACTAAACTGGAGGTGATTGACTTAAAACTTCTTTCCCTTCCTAGACAGCTAATTGGACTGTGTGATAAAGCTAAAGAGACTGCTATAGTATCCTCCTAGAAATAAATCTAAGGTCAATATCAACAGTCCTTGTGAAGTATTTCATGTTGAAGGATGATTTATTGAATCTAACCTAGCTATTGTTGTCTTTGTCTTTTCCCATCTCTCTGCCATGCTGCAATTCCCTTCTGTCTCTTGGAATCTTTTGCAAAGTTTGCATTTTGGTTAGGGATTTATACTTACAGTTAAAAACATACGGTTCCTCTCTTATGGAAGTGGTGTTCATGATATCATATTTGCCACTTAGGACTGTTTCTCTTAGGTCTGTTTGTGG
Source organism: Zonotrichia albicollis (assembly GCF_047830755.1). Taxonomy (NCBI): domain Eukaryota; kingdom Metazoa; phylum Chordata; class Aves; order Passeriformes; family Passerellidae; genus Zonotrichia; species Zonotrichia albicollis. The sequence continues at coordinate 12,481,621 of NC_133829.1, read as the reverse complement.
AGCTGGGCACAGTTTGAGTTTTTCTGTCTTGGATTTTACCTTTACTACTTTTGTAGTCTAGAAGGTGTGATTTTTCTGTAGATCAGCCTAACTGATTTTCCTTCCAAGTGCTCTGCCTAATTCTAGAATCAATAACATGATCTTTGTTTTAACCTTTATATTTTCATGTTGCATGTTGTTCAATAGTCTTCTTTAAATTCTTCACTGTTATAGTGTTATGGTGGAATCTTTACAGTTCTGATAATCACCTTTTCTATTCTAAACATTAATTCCCTGGCCTCTTATAGTTTAATCAGTATTATTTTAGTGAAGAAAAATATTAATAAGAATTCAGAATGAATTCAGTGTGAGACTTTTTCCTAGGTTTCTGCCTCACATATCTATTAAAAAAAAAAAGCAGCGACTTTTTCAGAAGCACATCATCATCTTACATGCAACTTAGAAACAGGAATTGCAGCAAGCAAACCTTACACACAAAAGGAAGACTTGTTATCTGCTAGCTTCCTTCTAATTGCTAATTGAAACTCTTGTCTCAGTTATAGAGCAGAAATAAAATCCTTGGCTAACCTTTGGCTTGATTTCAAACAAACAAAGCAACAGCAGTGGTTATACGTCCACTCTCATCTATTTTTGTATATTAATACTCAAACTTTAATTTGTTCCAGTAGTCAGGTTTGGTTCTTGCAATACTTATGGGAAAGGATGAATCATCCAAGCAGACACCTGAGAATGTTTCCAAAACCTGTCCTTTTGGAAGTCTCTGCAGTAAGACTGAACAGCTTGCAAGGAAAGAACAGTATGAAATCTATGGTTACAGAAACTTAGCTGCCATCCTCATACATCTCAGAATGCTATAGGATCAGAGGCAAGTCCAGCCTGCCTATTCTTAAAATCTCAGGAATGGCACTTTCTAGAATACACAGGATTTTTTGGGTTTTGCTTCTTCTTTAGTATAAAGTCACTTGATTATGAGTTGATCTAGAACTTTTATGTAGGTAAATTTTCTGGGTGGGACTCTTATAATTCAAGATGGGAAAGGCACTCAGAACAGCCCAGGGAAAATATGTTATTTCAGTTGTAGTCAGCACTCAGACATGTATCAATATTCTCAAGCTCTTGTTAAGGTCCTGTTGGCAGTATCTCTATGTTCAGCATTATATCTCACAGATATTAGGATGTTCATTCATCCAGTAAATTGTTCAATATGATAATTCCTAAATCCTGAGCCAGCAGTCTGTGGCTTTGGGTTGCTGTAGCATTTCTTGTCCAGTTGATGATCAAGAAAACTTTGGAGATGTTCCATCTTTTTTTCTAAAGTGCTGAGTGAGGATGGAAGGTTTTCTCTACCACACAGCACTGAGCTGTAAATATTTCTAAAGATATGGTTAGGAAATTTACTTTTACATTCAAAATAATGAATATATTAAGATGTAGGCAGAGTATTTGAATATTGAGTGTATAAATAATACTTAATTTTACACACCATCTTATTCCTTCATTTTATCTCAACTTTTCACAGCCAAGACTGTTCATGCCAGAAATGGATGTTAGAGATGAGTGGATTTACAGTTCACTTTTATATTCTTTCTATGATGAATTATTAGACATGATTTTGTCAAAAGTGTTGTGTTTAGAATTGCCTGATATTTTGCCCAGACAGCCAGAGATATGAATTCCAGAGCAAAGCAAAAGTTGTCTGTAAAAAAAGTCATACATTTCTTCAAATATTTTTCTGAAAAATAAAGGATAGATTTGTTTCCTAGTGTTATAAAGTTGTGAAGGATATTCAGGGTGTTAGTTTTACTTGCCTGTTATTCTTTGATATCTTTTAAAGATTTGTCTCCAGAATCACTTTTATATGTACACTTTAATTAAATCCAATAGAAAACTCTAAGATGAGTGTAACAGAGAGAGAGGGTGTTAGCTTGAAAACAGAATATGCGAAACACTAAATTTTGATACCAGACCTCCACATTGAGCAATTCAATAGATGTGTTAGCAATTCTTCCAGAACAATTGAAATTTTTGTGCCCAGCAGATCCATCTGGACTACAATCTGCCTGACAGTGGCCTTCCATACATGATAAAAAGAGGGTTTATTCAGTTGCTTAGACTATTCATCACACAGCTTGAGTCTGAAGACTCCTTGGCTTAATTACTTACATTGTGCCACAGATGCATCAGCAGTGATGCTACAGTTACTGTTCAAAGCGCTGTGAGGATAGTAAAGCCTTCCACTGGGACTTAACAAAAGAAAAAAGAAAGATTACAGAGTTGAGAGGAAAGAGGGTGACTCTGCTTCTGGTGCAATTAGTTGATAGATAAACACTGGTGCAAACTCAAAAGATAATGTAGCCTTTTCTTCATGGGAGCTGGATTCTTAGGATGATCTGGATATCCTCAGTAATACGACCAGAGTTGTAATGAATACCATAATAAAAGTAATGCAAGGCAAGTTCAAAACAGCTTGTTATACTAGTTCATATAGGAAAATTCATCATGAATTGACACATTTGTTCAAGACTGCATTGTCCAAATGATGAAGCCTCAGGTCAAGCATAAATTGCATATGAAAGCAAACTGGGGCACTACTACTGACTCCAGGCTTTCTACAGATAGTCCTTTATATGTGAGTACTGAGTTATAAAAGGGTAAATGATTAAGAAAAAAGTTCTGAATGCTCCCATCAAAGGATCCTCTGTCCTATCACTGGGTGAGGTGTCTTAAGGTAAGGAGTATGAATGACTTCGGGATAGTGATGCTGTAACTGTGTGATGCTCACCCTGTGCAAGAAGCCAGCCTTGCTTTCTGGCAGGTAGGCTGGCCTCTTTGTACCCTTTGGGAGACCATTGATACTCTTAGTGACAGAAACTCATCACATGCTCCCTAAATTTGAAGCTCAGGATGTGGGCAGGGTTAGACAGGGGTGTGATATGTACGCTGCTGATAGGAGCTAATATTGGATTAGGAAGTCCATATGGTTTTTATGGGGAGATGAAAGTGTAGCCAATAATTTGCATCCTTTCTTCCTCAGCAGGTTATTTTAGAGATGTTGTATGGTGTATGTTTAAGTGCTATTTCAATTATATACCTGCTGCTTGTAACTATTTTTGAATAAATGCATCTTTTCACATATCCTAGATTGCTTGTCCTTTCAGCAGAGCAAGAAAGTAAGATAGCTGTGTATTTGCAAAAAGGTTATAAACTCAATAAAGCAGGTCTGCTGATGGGATTTACCTGAAATAAGATGACATTCAATGCTTAGATTGTTTTTAAGTTACAAACACCTAAATAGGATTGAAAGACCATATTTCTATCTAATTGTTAACAGTTCTTCAAGCATGACCTTGAGAATTTGAAGTTTCTTTTAGGGAAAACTTGGACCCCCATTTCAGATTTCTCTATCTTACATTTCTTAAAGAACTTGCTTTTTAAATTATTGCATCAAAATTCTAGTCACAAAATAGATGAGTGGTGTTCACTCTCTTAGTACTGTTCCACTGAATGATGTTTGATCACGTGCTGTATGCTGTGCTGTCATGGGAAAAGGTTATAGTAGCTTTTCTTCTTGCTTGTCTTTTAGTATCAAAGTAAATTAGGTTTCCTAAATTTGGAAGGGACTTAATGCTAAGTAAACACATAAGTTACATCAAGCTTTTCATTTTATATGTAGAAGACACATCCAAAAGATACTATTTTCCAGTAGATAAATAGGTGTTCCATTCATGGCATAGGTTTAAGATGTGCTATTTGAAATCTGAGGTTTTTGTGGAACTTGCTAACTGTATTTTATGCTCATAAACCAGTTTGAAGCCCCAAACACAATTTCATTTATCTTTATATTCTAAGCTTTATAGAGTCTGCAAAAGTGTCCATCTGTTCAGTCGAGATTGCTTCAAATAGTGAGTGGTCAGAGAGACGTAGCTGATAAAGGTCAAAGGAGCCTCTTGACCCCGTGGTTCTTGCCAAAGCAATTGGAGCGTAGGACTGATATACAGTTAGATACAGCTTGCTAACGTGGGCTCCACTTTAATTGGTAATGATAGCAAGAATACACAGTAAAGTCATTGCTGAAAGAAAACAAAAAGTATCCAATATAGTAATTTATTACCAGTCAGTGGGTTTCACGCACTGGGTTGTTTTACCCCTGCAGTGGTCAGAGAAAGCAAAAAGGTACTCTAACACTTAACTGAAAATGGATGCCCTGCTGCTATCAGAGATGCATGGTGGTCAAACGATTGCCTGTGCCATTAGCTTGGTAATGTTTTCTCTATTGTAAACTCAGCTCCCCATGTTCTTCCTGTGCATCAGCTGCAGATTGAAGGCTTTCTCGTTTGTCTTCTATTTGTGCTGCCAATCATCAAGCTGCTGTTCACCAAGCACATTTCAAGGAGGCAATTTTTTTTTACTACTATCGACTACCATCTCTAGCAACTGAGGGCTCAGAGGATTTAAAAATAAATTTAATGCTTTAATTTACACTATGCCAGCCATTTTGTACGTTGTTTATGTATTTGTTTTCTGTGACAATTCAAGAAACAGTTACAAGTTTCCTATTTTGCAAAACTATGCTTGAGATAGATTTATGTTTTGGGGACACATTTGCAGGTACTCTTATGCTACTATTTCCATTAAAAAGGTTGAAGAGAAAAATATTTTTACAAGAGAAGATGATTTTTAACCCATTCAGTAGTTAAAAACAGATGAAAAATGCAAATTCAAATCCAACAAAAACTAACAGATATATTCCTTCCCACTATTAAGGATAAAACATTATGTAGAATAAAATAGAGCTGTCATTGACCATATAATGTATAAGACCTTTAGGTGTGGTAACCACGCTTCAGTTAAGAGTTCTTCAATCTCCACAAATTGCAAATGTAACAGGAGGTTAGGAGTATCTAAATAGCTTTTACAAGCAGGTGTGATTGTACTTATTTTTTGTGAGCCCAGAGACAGATCAGTGATGAGATGTGATTCTGAAAAGTTATGACCTCTGAACTTCTGTTGACAATCCTGTGACTGGCCTGATCAAGACACAAAAAATTCTCACCCATCAATAAATTTCGTTTGACAAATTCTACTACCCTCTTCTTTCATTTCTATAGCAGGTTCTCCACAATTCAGTTTCTTAAAAGCAAAATGTGTACTGTTAATGAAGACTGATTCAGACATTATATATGTCTTTATAGTTTCTATTTTCTTTTTAGAGTCATAAAAATACCACAGTGAAGACAGATAACAAAAACAATTGTTAATTTCATTGAAATAAGCATATTGATATTATCAAACATCATTGTGATATTTCCAAAATTATCATGTCAAAAAACTTCCTGGAGCCTATAAGATATGGTGGTTTTGATGATTCTATGTTGGGTTTTGTTTCAAAAATCTTGTTTGAAAATGTCAATTTGACATTCACACAATTGGATATTCACAGAATAGCTCCACTGAGCAAACAATTGGGTGCTGGTGTTTTAATGATTAAGTTTGCATTAATTTATTGATAGTAAATATATTTAATAATGAAACACTCTCTAAGAGTCCATCGGGTAAGACTTACTCTTTTATCATGTCCTTCAGTGAGCTGTTGTATTGTATCTGTATTAAAAGCCAATGGCCTAATTGCTGTCAAAATATAAAGGTGTATATATCTTAAAAAAAAAACCTCTCAAGCAAATCAGAAGTAGAAAATCCCTGGCCCAAAGGAAAATAAAACAGTGGTGCACCTTCTGTGAATGAAACAACCTTCCAGTCTCTTCGGCATTATTTCATGTAAGCTCCACACATCTCTCCAGTCTCCCCCTGCCTAATCTACCTAAAAATTCCTATTAAAGTTGTTCAACTTCTGTCTAATATTTTCCTGAGCCTCTGCAGGTGGCAAGCAATGGATAAAGGAGGGGATTGAACCTGTTCAATGTTTATGAATCAAAGTATGTTCTTTCAAAGGGGAAAGCTCAAAGGAACAGAATTAAACACCTTAAATATTACATAATTTAAAAACTTAGTTAGAATCAGCATATGACCTATCAACAGGATAGCTCCCACTTAGGGTTTGTACATCATGATTCTTTCTGCGGGTACTGGGAACTTTGGGACCAATTTTCTGCCACTTCTGTCCTGTTAGGTTTTGGGATAAGTGAGAGTGCAATGAATAAAGTCTAAGTCTAGAAGAAAAGTCACATTTAATACTTCAGGACTTGCTTGGCATGGGAGTTGGTACTACTTGTGCTGTGAGAACTGAGCAACTGCTATTCAGTGTTATCAAAGCAGCTTCTGAGTAGATTTTGAATGCTGGTGCTGGTATTTTGCCTTCTAAAATTTCTACCTTGTGATTTTTTTACCACTTTGTTTCCTTTATGTAAAATGAATGTCAAGATCATTCCTGTCAAATCTGCTTTTAGCACAAAACCCACAATAGAACACTTCTGGTAAAGAAAGCAGGTACGTGGAGCAAGTGCATACATATTAGGAGCTGAAAAAGTATGGGAATTTCTGTCAGCTAATGGAAGTGTGTATTTTAAGTGGAATACCATTCCCAGAACAAGTTGGATCCCAGTGGAAAAAAACCTTTAGAGATGAGAAGGCAGCTAGGTAAAATAACACTTGAATTGTACTTCCCATGAAATTTTTATGTGATATGTCTGTCCTAAATCTGTTAAAGATAATGGCATGTCTTGATGCAGTTGGGGGCCACAGTAAGCACAGCCCCTGCTGCCCCCTCCCCATAGTCACAGGAAAATTTTCCTTGGGTGCTAAGAATGAGTAAAGGGGAAAAGATGTAGTGGAATGAACAGGGTTGTAACTTGTGGAGCAGTGATGAATTGCATGCCAAAAAACTGGAATAGGCTTCTGAGAAATGTGTGCAATGCCCCAAGCCAGTGAGTGTTTAAGGGGCATTTGGAGAGCCTAGTTGGACTAAATGTTCCTTGTAGTTCCCTTCCAACTTAAATAGTTTGTTCTAGCTCTTGTCTGATCCTGGCTCGAACATCTTTAGTGGCAAGCTGGAGAGATGTTAGGGGATGCTGGCCATGCATGGAAAATAGCTTGGCTTTTCAAAGCCTCCCTGAATCTTGCTCTTTCCTGGATATAGAAAGCATTTTGTGTTGTGGGTCAGTGATGTACAAGAGGTTCACAAGTTTCAGGATATAATTTTAGTCTATAGTCAGCCTTTTTGCTTCTTTAAAGCCAACAGTAGGCTGTCCACATCAAAAATAAATTTAAAAACTAGAAATGGTTAAACTAGAAAAGGAAAGGTGCAATATATAATGCAAATATCTGTTCATCTGATTTTCAGTATTCAAAAAATGCAGTTTCCAGCTCTCTGGTTTGTATTTAGCGTTATGGGTGTCTTTCAATTCTCTGTAATCTTCTATTACAGAGAATAGCTTGCCTATATGTCCTAAATGGCATTTTATGTCTAAAGCTTTGGATGCCCACCTTCTTGCACTGGAATGAAATGCCTGTGGCAGAGAGCTAAGATAACTTGGCAGACAGTTTTAGGATCAGTGTCAATAAGCTTTCATATTGCCAATAAAACATGACTACTTATTGTGACTTCACAGGTAGTAGCATCACCAGATGTCTCAATGGATTGCCATTGACACTGGATTTTCCTTTGTTTGGATGCTGATTTCACTAAAGGTTTTTAAGTGTTAATCAAGCATATATAAGTGTGTAGAAGAAGAAAAGGATAGGCTAAATAATAATAGCTTCAATTAATGTCAAAGCTAGCCTGTGAATTCCGGTATTTGCATTCCATGGGGTTCTCTCTATCTATTAGAAAACAGCATAATTAAAGATTAAAATAATCCTAGTACTTAACTGCAATGTATTATTTTTTTTAAAAGGAAAGGGATAAAAAAACTGAACAAGCACTTATAATCTCTTACTTATGACTCCCTATGGAGATCTTTAAATGAGATTATGGATTTAGAGTACATTCTCATCTGGTTGGGAGAATCATTCCCTAAATAACAAAAAGCCAAATTATATTATTGCCCAAAACTAAATAGTCACGTCATAGAGTTTATGCAGTCAATTTTTTCCTTGCGTTATTTGTACTAATAAGACAAGGAAAACACTAATTAATAGTTTTAAAATAGCTAATCCTATAAAATCATAGTTTGTAATGTAAAAGAAGTTGGGTAAGGTGGTCATGAGAAAGATGAGGTAAACAACGTTGCATTCCAGCAAGAGCTGGTTGCTGCTCTGTTTACTAACAAGTGGTGGTTTATTTTGAGATTTAACTATGTTCAACAGAAAGTTCTTTGTGTTAGTGGAATGCTTCAAATTATCAGAAGAAAATTAAAACTAAGAGTGATCTGGAAAATTCTGTATCATTTGTGGTATGGAAGCTGGCATCATGGTTTGCAGAAGTATTACTGACATGAAAAGTTGCTTCTTGATGTGTCTTTCTGCTTGTGGAGGTGAAATAGGCTGAGCGTGGTGCTGAGAGCATAAGCTTGTGCAGGACAATAAAAACATACCAGTCGTAAATGCTTAAAGAAAAGGGCAGAAATGTCAACAAGGTGTTTATAATCCCTTACTTCTGGTGTTTCCCTGAAAGTAAAACATACTTTGGTAGATGCTGCAGGATTATGATATGAGATGTCGTGTCACTGTGAACTCATCAGGTCATTTTCAAAGTGCCTGGAGACATCCCTTCCACTGGAGTTTGTCACAGCATAGTGTCCACCTTGTGCCAAGGGCACTAGTAAAAGAGAAGATGTAAAGTTTTCTTCTTAATGACAATTTATCATTTAAACAATGAAACTGCAAGGCTAAAATGGAGTTCGTTTTAATTTTTTTTTTTGGTGAAGATGATTTTGAACATTTCCTGATGTTTAGCTGACAGTTCATCATCATCAAGTTACTTCTACGGTTTAACGTGTGGTTCTCAAGTTTAGAGAAGCTGTAGCTGTTCTCAAAACTTCTGGTTTCCAAAAATATGTTCTTTGATCATTTATTAACAACAGCAATTAGCCATGTGTTTATTATGTTAGTATGTAAAATTGAAGTTATGCTTTATAAATTGCCATTGCTGTGAATGGGCTTCAAAATTGGGGGAAAGGTATGGAAAATTCTAATAAAGATGCAGGTAGGAAATAAGGTGGCACAAGACAAAGTCAGATATTCACAAACATTTTAGTAAACTTTTTCTCTTAATTATTTTGAGCTAAGGTGCTAAGGTGAATTAATTGTGTGGAGATTTATTTACCTAGGTTCCTTATTGTTCTTGCTTTGTGACTTATCTCAGGAGGTGGCTTTGCATGTTTTGAAATAGCAAAAGGCATAGTCTTTATCCCATACAAATCCTCTATATGTCCCATGCAGCAAATTATAAAAAGGTGTACGGACACTCGGGGCTTGCAAGAAACTTGCAGCATTGTAGCATTTGCTCCTCTAGCTTTATTTTGTAAAAAAAAGTTTCATGCTTTAAAATTTTCCAAAAATCCTTTGAACTTGAAATTAGACTCGGCAGAAGAAATACCAGCCTAGAGTTTTCGCAAAGATATGTGCTATCTACAGTATGGCTGTGTAATTGAAGGAGCCTGTTTTATAGTATTTACACACAGATGTCTCTGGGTGTCTTAAGCTATTTGGAAGCAAATCTTCTTTACTTAATCAAAACTGAATATGTATAATTTAATTGAACTTAATGGAGTGAATAGATTTTCTCTATTCCAGAGGCAATTCTACGCTGATAGCTTGAAAATTACAAAGAACTGTTTAGACATTTAATATTTTTCTTTCAGTTGAATGATACCAGCTGCATCCAACAGCCCTTTACTATTTTACCAGCTAAGACAAAATGGAACAATGCAAACTTTCATATTCTCTTATTTGACCTGGAAAAACTTGAGGAACTGCTCTCATCTCAACTCAATGGATTAAAGTCATCAAAATCATTCCACAACCAATACACTCTAGAAAGAGCTAAAAGTACTACTGAGAAAAGGGCACTGACATTAAAAAGAAATAAAACTGCTGCCTTTGTACCTCAAGTAGATGGGCAGGCAGAGACTGTTTGTTCAGACCAAGTTCACAGGGATAATAATGCAACTAGGCCTATGGAAGAAGGTGGTGGCATAAAAAGATGGAAAAAAATGAAGAGTTCAAGAAAGATCAGAATGCAGCCATCAGGAAACATCGATGTGAACCTGGCAACTGATACAGCCAAACTGCTTCTGTCATGTCTCCTACCATGGGGTGTAGATAAAGAAATAGACAATCTCTGTGCAGGACACCTGAACATCTTGAGGCTTCAGTGTCCTGTTTCTTTTGGACTTGTGTCAGATGAAAGCCACCTCTCACTGATGTTGCCAGGGTGGAAATGTACTGATTGTGGTGTGCTAGGAGAACATGGAGTTTTCAATTTGTTTTCAAAAAGAGTCCTTGATTTATCAAATAAATACCTCGCTGCAACTGAAGGACAATTTGGAAAGAAGGATGGACATGAGAATAATGATTATGGAACAAGGGACTTGGAAACAGTATTTTTCTTATTTAGCAGAATATCTTTAATCTACAGGATAATTAACACACCTTCAGCAGTTACAGATGAAATTGAAAGGTAAGAACTTCTTCATTATGAGTGGATTATATTTTCTAATGCCTCTACATCCAAACCTAATTCCTCCTAATCATACTAATGCACCTGGTTATACTTTTCTGTTCCAAAAACACAGAGTAATCAAACACAGCAGAGTAATCTCTAAGCATAAATTATTGAATCAGTATTATTCCTACCCCAAACCTTGTCTCTGAAAAGCTTATTAGGTAACACACACAATTACATTTTGTGAAGAGGATCTTCAACAATTAAGTCTCCATACTTTCAGCTTCTGCACTACTGTAGGACTCTGGTATTAGCTCTGTTGATAGCTAATATCACTGAGCTTGTGGGTCCAATCTCTCTATAGGCCATTCACTTAAGAGGTGGGCTTGGTGGTCCTTCTGGGTCCCTTACAGCTAAGAATAGTCTGAGTCTTCTCTTCCTTTGTAGTGATGAAAAATGAAACAAACTTTTCTTAAGTATGTACTTCTTTAATGGAGCTTGTGTTCTTTCTCTAGAGCTCTTTGACAGATGTTCTTTGAAGAAAAGGGGATCAGGATGAAATTTTTACACTTTTCTGTTTAACAGATGAGAACTGATGCAAGATTTTTTTTTCATAAGAGCAAGAACTTGAATTATCTGGCTTCACACCCAGTTTTTTCAGAGATCACTCTTTTCCTTACAGTTCAAACTAAGTAGAATAATGAGGTCTCTTTAGGCACATAGCGAGGTGTGCATTAGGCACATTTGTGCTGTTTAAACTTCCACTCCTTATAAGCAATGTACTTCCTTTGCCATGGAACCCTTGACTTCACAGATAAATAAAACATAAGAGAGAAGAATAGTCTGCCCTAGTTATACTATCTGAAGTACAATGCCCCCAGTAATGATGGCAGCTCCTGGGAATGAATGCCTCATCAGGCCTTATGTTGTGAAAACCATCTCAAATAGCATTTATGTTACTCAAAGCAAATTTATTGACTAAATGCTTTTTCAGCATTAAAGGAAAAATAACATGCTCAACGTTATTTCACCAAGCCAAATAGAGCATGCTAATCAGGCAATGGATATTGTCCATGAATTTTTTGTTATTTGGCAAACATAGTGTTGGTCTGTATTTAGTTTTTTAGGGACAATTAACTTCAGTGTCGGTGATGCTATGGCCCCAAGGCAAGAAGGGGGGACAGAAAATATTGATCTTGCAGCAAATATCTACATCTCCCACAAAGCTCCAGGCACTCAGCCTCTCTCAAGACATGTGCACCATCCTGCAGGACAAAAGCACATTTCTCATTTACTTTTGCTGCTAATCGTGTTGCCTATTGGTCCGTGTTCAATACAAACACCTACATTAATACTTGTTTGGGGATTCCAGCTTGAACATGAATTCCTTTCCACGCAAAAAAGTACTTTATGCTTGCCTTTTAGAAAGCACTCTTTTGGAAGGACATTGTGTAATTGAAATTAATTAGCATAACAAAATCAAGCATTTTTGCCAGACATGGACATCCTGGCTTTGGGACATATATCCTGTAAAATTATAAGTATTAAAGTTGCTGTAAGGAAAAAAAAAAAATCCCCTTTTTTTGTTTGTTTTTTTTTTGATTTTCACCCCAGAACAATGCTATATACTTTTAAAGTTTTCTCTAGAATACATGAAGATATAAACCCTACCATCTTTAACAAATGTTATTTTGGTGAGTTGCCCTTCAAAAAGTACAGTATGCAGCCAAATCTCTTTGGACAGTTGCTTTATCCAAAACTACAGTTGGCTCAAGGGAAAAGAAGCCTACATACTGAATTCTAATTCACTACAGTATTTGCAGAAGCAGTTAGTAGGACAGCTCTCACAGCTTGCATGGTGTTTGTCTGTCTGTTGGTTTTTGCAACTTGACACAGCCTGTGAAAATAAAGAAACCTGCAGCAAAATGTGTCAGATCATAAAAGTGGGACAGAGACAGGAAGAAGCTGGGAAGAAAAGATCTTCAACAAATTTTTCTCCTGCTTTTTAACATTTGTGTCTCGAACTTACAGCTCTCAAGCTGAAAGCTTTCAGAGTGGTTTGGTATTGTAAAGTCTTTTGAAATGTTACAACTCACTGTTCACTGTAGTGAATTTGAAAGGCAAATGTATTATTTTTAAAATTACACATAAATGTAGTTTATGTGGGTTACTATAGTGATTTATTTGAAAGAAAGTTCTAAATTGTGCAAGGATTTTGAGTGGTTTTTTACTCCCTTTCTCCACCATCCGTTTCCTTTATTTTCAAGGGTTAGGTTGCTGAGTTAGTGACTCAGAAAGTGCAAGCATATGTATGTGCTAGTCTCCTAAATTGTAGCCATCCACTGAAATCCCAAGTATTGTAATGATACTCTAAATTATTTACCACTGTGGAAAAAAGGGAAACCTATAAAAAAAGGCTTTTAGTTTCCCTTGAACTTTTGTCCTATGTATTAGGAAAAAAGCCATACAAATTCTTTTGTGAAAATGGTATTTTAATTCAGTTCTTTACATATGAATTTGTTTCTTTATTGCAAAATAAAGCTTCACATTTGGCTCAAATCCTGAATTTGGATGGGACTTTTCAGTGTTGCATATTTGTGAATGTTTCAATACCAAGTTGTAGAGAGAAGAATGTGAGTGACTTCTAAGGAGAAACTTAATTGGGGTTGATAATAATTGATATCAGAGTACCTACTGTAATAAAACCCCAACGCTTCCTTAGTACATAGGATTTCTTGTATGTGTGTTCTGGTTTTGTTTAATAGTTTCATATTCTTTAAGTCCGCAGAAACCAGAATCTGTACATGACAAGTGGCGAAATTTAGAAGCCATAACACTTTCATGCCCCAATTTTTATGCAGAATTACCAAGCAGTAAGTATGTGAATTGGCAGTATTAACTTTTAAGTGTTCTGGTTTTGCATGCTTTTTGTTGATAAAATATAGAGTTGAATTTCAATAATGATAAAAAATGCTGCTCTGTATGCTGTCCAATCTGCAAACAGAGAAACTGAATTACTGTTTCTTTTGTGAATATCATGAAAAATGTGTAAACAAAGTGTTAACTGGAATCAATGATTTTTTCCTGGTATGACAAGACGTTTAGTTGAGTTTCTAAAGACACTTTCCAGCAATCAGAAAAAGAACAATGTAATAAGACAAGCACTGCCCTCACCCCCTTCCCCCATCTCCCTCATCACCATTACGTGCCCACCCAATAATATATACAGCCCTCCAAGCAAACTGTTGCCTTAGTAATACAAGAGCCATCCTGACTGTTCAATAATGCCTTTAGACTTCTGGCTCAGGGCAGAATAAAGTAATCTGTTCCTGTTAATGTCCCACAGGCCATCGCTCGTCAATCTTGGCTTTGCAAGCCAGCCTTGGTTTGTTTGCAGTATGTAACTAACCAAAGAACATTTAAATAAAAACTTAAACAGAATATGGAGATTTTTCAGCACATATTACCTGGAAAATATAGTGTTCCTCTTACAGAATAAGCTATGTCTAGACTGAAAATTTCTTTTACAACACATCTTGATGCTGTGCTGTGTGGGTAAACCTTAATACCTTAATCAAAAATTAGTTACCTTTTGTTCTCTGAGCCTTATATGCACCTCAACTGTAGAACTTACAATGATAGCAGAAATATATATTGGAAAAAAGAGATGGAACATAAAATCAAATGACAAGAGAAAATAAGTAGGGGAAACATATGGAAATGGTGACTAAAATGTTCAGGAACATAAAAATAGATTTACTGAGTGACGTAAAAATTCTAAGGTAATCTAATTTATATGCCATATCTCCTAGTTTATACAGTTGATCAGATTTACAAATTAAAATCTGATCTGAGACCTGCAGATAACAGAGATTCTAGGAACAACTTGTTCTTTAGCATCAAGGACAGACTGGACAGCAGAATAGGGAATGCATAGGTAAGTAGTCCAAAACATAAAGCATTCTTAATATATTTAGAAGGTTATGGTGAAAGAATACTCCATGGGATATCAGTTCTTAAAAAAAAAAAAAAAAAAAAACCAAAAAAACAAAACAAACAAAAAAACACCCACCCAAAACCAAATTAAATTTGGAATGAGAATAAATGTTAAAGCAATAGATTATCTGAACACTGTGTTTATTACCTTGGATGAGAGTGTGTTGTAAGAAATCACATTTTTTCAGATATTTTCAGGTATGTTCCTGAAAATTTAAAGATGTTAAAATATTTTTCTGTTTGTGTGCTTCTCTATATATTGTCAGTTCATAAGCTATCTGTGTTTTTCAGGTAAAAGTAGATATCATTCCCCAGACTTGGGGAGCATTTCACTGCTGAAACTCATTTGTTGTTGGAACGACCAATCTGTAAAGGTAGGAAATAGCCTGTGTCAGTTGTAGCAATGTTATCCTTAAGTGCCATTTGCTGTAATTTAGTATTTGGAATCAGTAATGTGACCTAATAGTTATAATTTATGGGGAAACGATTACATAAGTCATGCCATTCAGGTCTGTGGAAAGCAGATTGGTATTACAGTATGAAGTGTGCCTTAAAGTAAATGTTTAGATGTGACAAAGTAACTCTTCTGCTAATCTTTCATCTAAGTGCTCCTATTAATAGCATTTATTTAAGGAATGAGTTTTTTCCCTAACAACCACATGTAACTTAGATCAAAAATGCTGTTTTTGGCTCCAGGAGAACAAAAGGCCAGAATAAGAACAGTGTCCTTTGTTAATGTGTTATTATAAAAGGGACTGAAAATGCTTTAGTGAAGAGCAAAAATCCTGAGTCTTTAATTATTACAACAGTCTTTAAGAACAACTTGCAAGTCATGTAATTATGAGTTCTTCAGGTCAGATGATGCTCATCCCTATTATTAGTGAAGAATCTGAACTCTTGAGAGATAAATAACTTTTTGAGAGTTGACAGGCAGCAGTGAAGCAATCTAAGGAGTGAAATCTAGAGAGCATTTTTCATTTTAGAAATATGCATTTAAATAAAGTTGTGTTGTTGTTTGAGTGAGTTAATATTCAGGGATACAAAACTCAAGATGTTATACTCTGATAACAATAGATTTTATTCCAGAAAGGGGAAATACCTGCTACAAATCTAGTTTATGATATTACTTTTGAAATTGAAAGCAACTCTCTGCTACTTCAAATGCAAAGAATATTTTCCAGAGCTGAGTTTTGCAGGGGTGCTCCAGTAATAGTCCCCTGTTCTGTTAGACAAAAATAGTTCCTGCAAATATTCACATTCAGTTGATTCCAGCATTTCATCTTGAGCTTATCAGTTGTTTATTATATTCCTGCTGCCTGCACATCTTCGATATTACTTCTGAATTCTTTTTCTCTCCCCTTTCTCTTACAATAAGAGTTTTTTCCTTTCCTTTTCAAACCTGAATAATTGCAATTGTCATGTGGAATGCATAAAATCTCTTGCTGACCTGATCAGTCACTGGAAGTCTTCAGAAAGTAGTTAATATGTTTATGAAGTTGTGTTTGTAGCATAACTGATTATTGTGCGATCTATGTATTTATATTTTTGAGTGCATTTAGCAGATGACCAGCATATACAATGATACTGGTCTTATCTAGCACAGGAGGTTAGTGTGCTGAAAGATAAGGTATGGAATAAGCTGCTCCACAGTTTTTCACCTGAAAAGACTTTAAATGTAAGACACTGAAATTGTCAAGTACTGCAAATACTGCAAATATCACGCTCTTAGGAGGTATATAAATTTTGGAGTAAGATTCCATGAGAAGACATAACTAAACATGAAACCACACCAAGCCATGTGGAAATGCAGATGGCATTTGACAAAAGACAGACACAATCAAGTAACATGCTGAGACATCTACAGGTGCCTCTACAATAAGATCGTGTTGTGCCATTTGTTACAGTTTTTTGATTTAAGATGCTGCCTGTCATGCACAGCAGTGATACAAGTAAAGAGCATCTGATCCAGATTAGTGACAGGTTCTTTGTAGATCTCTTTTGTGTACCTCTGTAAGAATTGTTTTTGTTGTGTAAAATTCCCCAGGACAATGAAAATGTGTCCGTGTTTCTTTCTCTTTCTTAATTATTATAGATATATTGTAAGAGTCTGCTGCAAAGTCAGGATCTGCAATCCCCAAAGCTCAGGGCTGTATAGATGTGAGGAACTGGAAACTGCCTTTGGTGTCCCCTGTAAAATAAAGTTCTATTATAACAAGATGAAGGTTTGTGCTATATTGAATCACATAGGGCTGGGTTCACTTGCAGTGAACTTTTACATTTGTGGACCTGACTCTGGTATATTTGTCTACAATAAAGGATTTTGTCACAAAGGACACCCACAGCCTTTGTTCCACTTAATGATTTGAATTTACAAGGGTAGTTATTGATATTTTTGAGGGCAAGTACTTGATTAGTGAGTTGAAACAATCTCTCTTCCAGGCAGTTTGAAGGATCCTGCATATCAACTTTTAGCCATGTGAAACTCAAATAATTTTAATAGCTTTTTTATATTATAAATAGTGTATAAACTTAAAATGTTTATAATAACATATATTAAACTTAAAGTTTTTGTGTTCCATTTAAATTCATATTTAAGTTGAAACCTTAGATTTCATAGATATTGGGAAGCAGTCCTGACTGACAACTTACAACTTATTTTATTGCCATCTAGTTAACCTTTTTTTTCCTCAGTGTCAATGTAGACACACATGATTATCACTGTCTGAAAGACTTATTTTTCTAATGACATTCACCAGGACAATCTCAAGAGTTTGTGCAAGTTGGTTAAAATTGTCAAATACTTTGATAAATAATTGAGGTACTGATATCATCCAATCATAATTTGCATTTATGACAGATTGTTGAAGCAATGCAAGCAGTGCTGCTGGCAGAAGTTCAGAGGACTCTTAATCCCTTGAGAAAGACAGCAATTTGCAGACAGCCATTGGCCATAGTAGAGAATGGAAATGGTAAGTTTTGGACACTCTCAAAGACTGAGGAGAGGGATTTGCAGTACATTAAAAATAATAGAGTGGTTTGGATTTGAAAGGACCTTAGAAATCATCTAGTTCCAACTGCCTGACATGGGCAGGGCCACCTTCCACTTGACCAGGATGCTTAAGGCTTTGTTCAGTCTGACTTTGAACACTCCCAAGGATAGGCCATCCACAATTTCAGGCAACCTGCTTCAGTGCCTCACAGATTTACAATAAAGAATTTCCTCCTTATGTTTAAGCTAAATCTATCCTCTTTCACTTTAAA
The DNA here is from genome assembly GCF_047830755.1 of Zonotrichia albicollis. Classification (NCBI taxonomy): domain Eukaryota; kingdom Metazoa; phylum Chordata; class Aves; order Passeriformes; family Passerellidae; genus Zonotrichia; species Zonotrichia albicollis. The sequence continues at coordinate 12,463,803 of NC_133829.1, read as the reverse complement.
TACTCCCCCTTGTTCTATCACTATAGAACCTTGTAAAACATCCCTCTCAGAAAATTTTCTTTTCTTTGTAAGTGGAAAATTTGTTGGTATATAATTTTAAAAGAACTTCCTCTAGAAGGCAGAGCAAGCTGGGAGTAGAACTCACAATACTTTATTTCTGTGTGAGACAAGCCAAATGGCCTATTTCTGAGTTTATCAGGCTAGGAGTTTTCTCATATGATTGTCAAGGAGTTTAAGGACTTTCACACTCTCTCATCACCTCTGAATACTAAAGAAGAAAAGGTAAAGTTTCTTTGATTGTATAATAGGTCTGGTGTTTGCAAATAAAATAAGCACTGTATTTGAAATAGAATCAATAAATCATATTGGAAAGAAGTTTTACAAATTTATCTTTCCAGTGACATCAGACCTTACACAGCACTAAAAATTAATTGCTCAAATTTTATAACTTCATAATGTAATACAGAATATTTTATTTTTCTTTTAGAAATAACCTCCATGCAAGGAGATATCAAATGCATTTTACAATTAGATCATTTCATTTTACAAGAAGCTTACTCTTTGCAACTTTACAATGGTGCTAATGTTTATGATAAAAAAGATTGAACCTGAATTTATGTTATGAAGTTATACTTTTTTTTTTAGCCCATTAGCTGAGTCTTAAAATTAAGTGACCTAAATTTTAGATCCAATCTTATTAGTGAGCCTTCACTTGGGAAACTAATTTATTATCTCATTGAGTGTATGTGTCTGTCATGAAGATTTGTTACCAATATCCTTGTTCCAGCATACTAAAAATGATCAGTGATACTTGCTTCAGGCCACAGTACAAAGAGGTGTCTCTATAACTTTGAAATGAAAAACACTTTCAGTGATTGTCATATATGAGTTTATACTTTGCTTACATTTAATATTGTTTCAAATCATTTTGTTTATGTGGTTTGGCTCAACCTGCATTGTAACTAAAGCAGCCCCAGCTGTAAAGCTCATGTATGGACCTAATTTCCTGAATTTTCAGGGCATATTTCAATCAAGTATTTTGACAGAGATTTACAGTTAAAATTGAACTAATTGAAAGTTCAAAACACAGGTGTCTTCAAACTCCAAATGTGTTTAGATCTTTGGGTTTATTTCAAAACTTTCTGTACTAGATGAAAAAAACATTTCTGTTACATAAAAAGTGCTGGTATGATTTTAGTAGTCAATTGATGTTTAATTCTAATTAAGTCTCAAACAAGTTATGAATTCAGCGGAGTTACTTCCACTCTCTGAAAGGGGGATTTTTTTGTATGTCTAGTAACAGATGGTTTTTACTGTAATTTTGTTCTTAACCTAATTATTTGTGGTTATTCAAAAAACATCTAGAAAGTTGATTTGATAGGAGAATAACAGGCATAAACATTTGTACCAGCTATGAATTTTTCATGCTTCATGATCTGAACTATGTAAATACATGCTGCAAAGAAGAGTGGATGTTTTTACATATTCAGAATTTAGTGTAGTCTGAAAGAGGCAGAAAACATACAGAATGACTGCAAAAGAGATTTTGCACTATATTTAATATTATATTAGACTTCTTTTTGTTCTCATTTCCACTTATGTTTGTTCCATTATTTATCACAATATGTAATAGCAGAAGTATTCTTGTTTAGGCTTGTAGGGTTTTGTCATATGTATTGTAAAACTTGATGAGCTTATAGGGAATTGAACAAATCATTTTATGGTTCCTAATATATGAAAAAGTATAACTATTTGTGTCTTGAAATGAAATGCAGAAATTATTAAAAACCCATGCAGGAGTAAGTCCATGACCAGTGGAATAGATATGTCATAATTTATTAAATATTCTGTGTTTATGGGCTGTACAGTAGTTGGCATCTTGTGCAATATCAAGGTAAAGATTAAATATTGTTTTGGGTTTTTAAGTTGTAGTTCAAGACTGGCTCTGTGCCCTCTGATCCAAAGTAAAAGAATCTGAGTCTTGGCTGCCATCATCATTGCATTGTATTGCATTGCATTTTTCTTTACTTGGAATTAAGAAGTTAGATCTAGAGATGTTTAATCTTATTTAACTCAACAAATTTCCACGGAAGTGAATAGAAGGTTGTTTGTTTTTTTTTTTAATACAGATTTTTAGAATTTGCCATTCAGTTTTAATCTTTAAAGTTCATAATATATTATATAATTGGGGCTTTTTTTTTTTTTTTTTTTTTTTAGAAAGGTACTTATTCCTTTGAAGCTCCTGCATCCTTACTTCATGGTTAAGGGTGATTAAATGTAGACAAGTTTCACTTGATGAATAATTTAAAACGCCATATCTTTCTGTGGGTCCGTACAGACAGAATTGCTTATTTGAATTAAAAACTCCAAACAAGCAAAAACCACAACAAAAGAAAAAACCCAAGTCACCAAACTCATATTTCTCCAGAAACCAGCATAAGGAATTTAAAAAACCCAAACTGTGCATGTAAAGCATGTCAGAGAAAGGGTAAACTCTATTCTGTCCTAGTACATTCTTCCATTGTTGCTAAAAGGAATTATAAATGCAAACAGCTGCAATTTCTTCATGTTAATGTCAGAGATAATAATTTTGGACCTGTTCCAAACATATTGATAGCAATCTTACTATTGATTTCTGCAAGGTTTTCTTCAGTTCTTCAAAGAAGCTTAGGTTTTCCCTAATTTTTTTGACATTCATCATAATTCTGAAAAAGTATATTGGACTTTATCCCTTTGTGCCTTTTTCTACACAGCAATAATCTCAGGTTAATAGTACCATTTAACGGGTTGTCAGTATGGTTGTTTTCTACTCTCATGTGAATCACAGGCAGTGATTTTCAGGTCTTGAAAATTTATTTATCCACTTTTATATCCACATAGCATAAAGCTAAGGGGAACTATGCTGGCATTCATTTTTCATTTGCAGTGTTTGATCTTATGACATACATACCTAATCCATACCAAGTCACGTGCAGAACTTCTTTGATCAGAGGAAGTGTGGGGATAATACCACTGTTGTCATTCCCTAGCCCACTGATTGGACACAAAGAAATTGAATATTCCCTCCTGGAGTAGATCTGAACCTCTATCTTTCTCAGTGGTAACTCATTGCTTATCCTCAGGGCATTCAGCAATGAGTCATCTACAGATTTTTTTCCTTTTTTTGTGGAAATATCAAAATATTTGCACAGTTAAGGTGCATTTTGTGTGTAGTACTGCAATTTCCCAATAGCTACTGCACTGAAGCAGTTTCCCATGTGCCATCCTCTGATGCCTGTTTCTTCTAATACATAGGGAGCCAAAAATTTCTTATCTGGAACAGCATTACAGCATTCCATTTCTTTTGGAACTGTGTGCCTCAGTTTTTTGTCAAATTTGAGGAACTGGATTTATTTACCATTTAAAAAAAAAATTGTGGGGAATAAATGTGTTTAGGAACTTAATACTCAGTTAATAAATTGAGGAAATTATGCATGTGATATTCCAGGAGTGCCAAAAACTGGAAAAGTGGAAGGACAGCAAAGCATAAGCTTTATTCCTAAATATAGCATAATATTTTAACTGCCTGCTGTATTTGTGAAAAAATGAAATGTGAAAAAATCACAACACTGAGACTAGTTTGAAATAAATTCTGGCTTGCACTTAAAAATTCATAGTTTAAGCAACTGCTAATGATTCAAGCTTTTAAGTATATTTGAAAGCTGTTAGCTATAACCTCATCTTTTGTATGTGGTTTTGGAGCCCTTTAAACTATTCAATTAAATAAATTGGTTCATGCAGGAAAAAAGCTTCTGCTGATAAATACCATAGTGAAATTAATGGTGCCAATTGAATTCCATAGGCCAGTGTGAAGAATTGTCAAAGACTTACCTAGAATCTAACGATATGTTTTGTTAAAATGAGGAATCCGTTCAGTAATGGTAAATCAATGCAGGGCGGGATATAACAGCTCCTGCTTGCTAGAGAGGAATAGTGACCTGCGGCACAGGGCTTTAAACACTTCCATCGTCAGCCGTTCAGAAACCTGTCCAGTTGCAGATGACTTTTTTATGTCAGCTCTTAGGAAATAATTCTGTGTCTGTCTTTTTACATAGCAGATGAAACTCCTTGCCTGCTTGCTGTCTGAAGGTTTTGTCAAGGAAGTGCAGCCAAAGAGGAGGGTTGCTCTGTCTCTGATATATTCTTTCGCATTGTCATCTTGTTATAACCTACTTCCTTTTCATATTAGTGCACATATGCATTCTGACTCTGTATGTGAACAATCAAAGACCCAAAAGGTAATCCTGACTTGGAGCATTAACCCATTTGGATCACTGATGCCAGCAAAAGTTATACAAGCTTTCAATGAAAACTTCTGTTGCCTGGCTGCTGGGGAAGCAACTTTTTGGGGGATAAATGCATTGACACGGTTCAACTATAAACACTTTTATATAATTTATATTGCTTGTGTTCTGGTGAGATACTAAATGTGCAGAAAACTCCAACAGAACCTGAGGAATCAGTAAATTATCTCCAAAATGAAATTTCTTTATCCAATCTGGTCTTCTTACTAGCACAAACATTTCATCCAATAAAACAAAGGTTTTAGGTGGAACTTGTTTTTTGTGCTTTTGGGCAAGTTCCTATATGTAACAATTCATTAAATTATTAGACATCAGGCTATTTTGAAAAATTATGTGCAGGCCAGTTTTGTGTGTGTGCATTAGCAATAAGCAGTGTAGGAATTGTATAATCAACATTTCATCATTATTAATGTGAGTTAGATTAATCTGTAATCTCATTTTAGACTGAGAAACAGCAAACCAATTAATCTAACATTTATTTGAAGAATGTACTTTGGGCATAACCTGGTGACAGCAGTAGCTTTCCTCTGTACGGAATATGCATTAAAAATGAGTATATTGTGTCCTAGTTTCATATTACAAATATTTCCAGTAAAAGAATACAAATCAATGCCATATTTTAGCATCTAACTTGCAGTTTAACTATACCACTGTATCATGTCCTGTATATCCAATTAAAACTGTAGTTTGATCCAGTAGTCTTTAATATTAGTGGTCAAGTACTAAAGGAAGTAAGCTTAAAGACTCAGTCTAGAACTACAGCTTATTTCATTCCATGCATCATATATTTTACCAGAGGACTCCTTAATGTAGAAGAAATCAGATTTGGTGTGTGTTTTTACACAAAATCAAATTCAAAAGGCGCCATCTCAGACTTCTACAAAACATTAGGATAGATAGGATTCACTGGTCAAGGAGGCATAAGGATCACATATATTCTAAATTCAAATGCGGAATAAACTTTAGTCAGTTTTGATTTCTATGTGCTTTTTCAGTGTTTACTGAATGCAAAGAATTTCTAATGCTCTATTTAAATCTTTAAAGATAAATACTTTGGGAGGGGAGGAGCTGTTAATACAGACATATAAAATTATCATTGGTTCATTTTTAGTCTCTTCTGTTTATTTAGAAATTCATTTGGTGAGGAAAAGTGCAATGCTCATCTTAGATTTCACAGTTCTGACTTGGGGCTTCAATATAACGTGTGAAAGAACTGCAAATACTCCTTGTTACTTAGTCTCCTCTAAGACTGTCTTATACTGGTTGGTTTTGGTTTTTCTTCTTTTGTTGGGTTTGGGGTTTTTTTGGTTTGGGTTTTTTTTTTGAGGAGCCACTCCTTGTCACATCTTGTTTCCTTAGTCTGAATGTCTCCTTGCCTATATCATTGTTCTTAGTTGAACACAGTGTTCAGACTTGCTAAGAGTATATAACCTGAAATCCTTGTTAGAGTCTTGGATTTCTTGTCACAGAGCCATGGGTCAAATAAACCCTTACAACTGGAAGACATCGGAACATAGCATAAGAAATAAGTGTATAAATTACAAAGTAATGTTTTCATTTCTTGTGTGTCATACTCTCATTTTTAATCCATTTGTGTCTGTATAGCACAGAGTTAATTTTATTCACAAAGGTAGAAAGAGCAAAACCTGGATGTTTTCACCTTGGTTTGGTTATATTTTGAAGTTTGTCCTGCTGTTTTAATTTGGTAATAATCTCTAACTGCTCAGACTCTGTCCTCTTTATTGTCCACACTGTTAAGGAGTGTAGACAATAAAGAGGACAGAATGATGGCCTTAGTGATGTTTCCCTATTTCTCTGTGCTTTTTTGCTCACTCAGCCTCTGTAAAATCTTGTGAATAAAATAGCAAAAGTAGATTACTTAAATTCTAGCACTTCCCCTAGAATTTTTTGTGCAAATAGTTCTTGCAAAGCTGGAGATTTTCTAGATGGGCCTAATATGAGAGGCAGGCTGAGGTGGGAGAAAAAGTAGAACTGTGTATAGTCCATAATTAAAACTGAAACTGAGCTCTGTGCTAACAGCCATAGGTAACACAGTATTAGAATACCTTGTTCATATTTATAAGACATCATCTAGAGTTTTTCTGTGCTGTATTGATGTTTTGTAATCTCCTGATACTATTTTTATTAATTTCTTTGCTGTTCGATATTTATGTAGGATACTATGGGAAAACATAGGGCAGGAAAGACTTAAATAGGTTCTACCCTAGAAAGATTGTAGAGTTGGATGCCTTGCTGAGAGAGGAGTGGTTCAGAAGAGCATGGATAAAGGGATGACCCCCAGGCAGAAGTTCTCTTCTCAACAATATATGATTATATTGCTGGCATGCTTGAAAAATGTTTGCAAGAGTTTGGCAATATTTTCTTCAGGCTCTGTTGTCTGAATTTTCCTTATCATGGGGAATAAAATCTTTCTGAGACATTTTGACTGCAGTTACCTATGGCTTCTACTGGGCAGTAGTGAAGGCAGAACAATCTGCAGTGTGCAGTGAACAATTTTTGTCATGCTTTAGTTAGTTTTCTGTCATGTAATTGGAATACAATTTATTTAAGGGATTCTTTTTAATGATGCATGAAGCAAGGTACCTTTGAATTTTGCATCTTATATTTTTTAAACTTTTAGGAGATACAGAATGACTTCCTGAACTTGGTCTATAACTACATATATTTGAAATGTTTCTGTCCTTGAATTCCAGATTAACAGACTCACCTACCTTATTTGGGATGAAATTATAAAATTGATCATGCAAATATTGAACCAACAGAATTACTAATATCTGCCAGTAAGACAAGTTAAATGTTTTAATAGTTTTGTTTGTTTAAAAAAAACTTGCAGAAAGAGAAATTACTTCAAGCTGCTCCCAATAGTTTTCAGTAAGATGGAAATTTTTCATACATGTTTTGTGAAAAACATGCTGAAAGGTAAAACTACTTTATTTATACAAGTCATTATTAGTATGGAAGTAGAGATTCCCAGCTAGTATGCAGCAAATTGACACAACTGCACAGTGCTTGTCTCTAATAATGAGATCAAGGCACCTGTCTCGGCAAACAAAAAATGGAAATAGCTCAAAACAAGCCTTACTTTCCTACCAAGAAAAGTATTCTTTATCAAGAAAATATTGAACCAGTTGGAGGTACATATATCCATCACCACTAGAATCTCTCAACAGAGCTGTTAAATTTCAGGATGGACCATGTGTTCATCTCTAGGTGCGCTTCTGCACCTGTACACATTTTTAGAAGGTTTAATGCATCTCTTTGTATTTCCTGTCTCGTAAATAGAATCTGTTTCTCTTTGTTATATAAAAGTAAACTCAGTGTTGTTTCAAAGCAAATGAGCATCATTAAGAGAAATAGTAATTCATATTTGCATGGTGCGTGGAACCAATCAGCACACAATGACTTCCAGATTTTGAATCTTAAGTTGTTCAGTATTCTCTCATTCTCTCATGGCGGGTTCATATTTAACATTTCCCTGTATGCTTTATTTTAAGGACCAAAGTTATGTCCACCAAGTATCCTATCTTACTTCAGCATCATGTTTTAGTTCTTCAATTGCATTGCTGGTAAAGATGACTATTCAAATGAAGTAAGAATTAAAGAATACAGAAAGCTTTCTGGTGTATCTGAGGAAATTTCAGCTGAAGAATTTTTTTCCCTACTCTTGGAAAAATCCAACTTATATCACATTGAAGATATGTATCACTAATTCCCTAAAGACCAGGTGCCACTATTGTTCTCCTATGATGGATGTTAGTCACATCACCTGCTGCACTACTAGGAGATGCTCAGATAGCCTAGTGAAGAGGGTGAAGTAGGAACCTGAATCCAGGAAGTATTTCCTGTAGAATAATTAGTACCTTGTCTGTGTATTCTTTCCTCTCTACCACTCATTTATCTGAATAGGTTTTGGATTTCTTTTTTCCTTTCTTTTTCTCTTCAGAAGTGTAAAAAAGAGAAGCAAAACCTATCTGACATAATTAAAGCATGTAAGCTCAATTTAATGTACTAATAATATGGTAATGCTAAAAATTACTCTGTTTCTTTTGGACATTAAGTGCTGTCAGGGTTTTGCATCTCACCAAACTGTCAAGTTTAATGCTGGCAATGAACATAAGTCTTTATCTTGACTGAAAATACAATCTTTTTTTTTTTAATGTAAGTTAAGCAGTCACTGGTCCTAGCTTGTGTTTTAAGTGAAAAGTAGCATTTTGGTGTTTTACGCAAATTGTTCTAATAGGTGTGTCTCAGATATTTTTAGCAGATAAAGGCCACTCTCAATGCCCAGGAAGAAATTTATTATTTAATTAGTATGTCCTCTTGAAAGGTTCAATAGGGCTTCCTTTCACTAGTGACCATTGTTATCTCTGTCAAGGTGTGATATATAGTGTATTATATGAATTACACTTCTGTCAGCAGATTATATTGGGGACTAGTAAAAAAAAAAAGTCCATGACTTTAAACCTGTGCTTTTATGTAATGAAATTTCATGTTTTAGTTGCGTGGTTAGGAATGTTTTAAAATAGAACTTGTACATGGTTAAGGGCTTACACTGGTTACAAGCACATTAGAAATAAAGTAAATGCACCAGCAGAAGGTCTGAGCTAACAGGCACAGCAGGCACATCTCCCTCACATGTTCCAGGAAAAGCAAAGCAAGTCACCAAAAAAAAAAAAAATATAGACTGGAAGATGGGACAGAAAAGAACATTTTTTCCAGTCTTGTCATGATAATTGCATATGGTAGACATATTTGCAAAACAATTTCTTTGAAGTTCAGTATCTTATAAGGGAGTAATGTACTTCAGCCTGGACTAAGTTGGTTTTTGAATGGTCTTGGACGGTCAGCACAAATGTATGTTGGTTTTTAGTTACATTCCAATACAGCTCATATCTGTTATAAGATATTGTTCTTTTTCACTCTTTACCTGTGCTTCCTTAAATGTGATTTTCACTATCTCTGTTTTACTAATTAAAGAGGAGTTAAGGGATAGAGCTACTCTAGAAAAATAACTCCCCCTTTCCTTGTTGCCCCCTGCCCTGTGTCACACCAAAGTTGATAATGCAGTTGAAGTCTTGGCTCTGTGATGTGGGTTATTTTTTCCTAAAATGATGAATGAATAACATGGCAAGCATAATCTAATTTATGGAGAGACAAAATTGATAATTTTGGGATCAGTGGTCAAGTGTGTATTTTTTTAGCTTGAAAATAGGTACATAATATTGCAGTGTATTTACATGCCCATTACATAGTAATGCAATAATACAAAATGAAGAATTTTCAGTCTTTTTCTTGCTGCCTTTGTGTAATACTTACAATTCTTTATGAGATTTTAGAATAGAATGTGAGGGGAGCTGACCCCTTATAAAAGATATTGTTGTAGAACTCCATGCTTTTTAGGAGTCCAGCAGTAAAAACCTTGCAACAAAACAAAAACCTTCAAGAACCTTGTTTATTGAATTCTGTTAGCTAAAACTGCCAAAAATAAATTAATAGCTGTTACCACTGCAGTGCTTTTTTTGTTCACAAGAAAAATACCTTGACATATTTTTTCATTCTGTGATTGGTGCACATTTCAAGGGTATAAATTAATCTTCAAAGGATCCTAGGGAATATCTTTCCTGGACACTTCACTTATACATCAAGTTGGCCATGTTAGCAATCTAATCACAATCCTGTAATTCAGTGGACAACAATTCCTTATTGTGAACAGCATAGCAGCTTTTACTATCATTTAGGTCAGCCTAAGATTGCTGATGCACCATATGTTTCAGGCCATGGATGATGGATGGTATCCTCTGGTGCCCATCCCTAAGTGATTGGAAAGATTGAAGACACACAGTTCACTTAAGCTTGCTTACTATTACATCAAGTAATCAGTGTGATAGGCAAACCTGTGCTCTCTGTGTCACACTGCCCAACTTTCTGCAGGGACATTGTGTCAAAAAAACAATCTAAGAACATTTCCAGATGACAGGCCAGTTACTAGAACAACCATTTAACAACTGGATTCATCTAAAAAGCTTAATAACATGGAAAAGTCAATACATGTTTTTAAAACACCTTTATTTATATGAATCAGACATGGTGTTTTGTTTTTAAAGGTTTTTTTATTTCAAGATTGAACTTCCGCAATCCAGGTAGTAAAGCAATCCTTTTCATAGTTCAGCCTCTAGTATGTCAAAACGTGTTTAATGTAAATCAGAGAGAAAGACTACACTGAGATCATCTTAAATGCATTAGAAGTTGTTTACAGTTTTGTGGGTAGAAACACGTAACATCAGTTTAAAGTTTAAGACCGAAATATTTTTTTTATTCCCCAGTGCCTGTCTCTACTGACAGCACTCAGTGTTGTTTTTATTTTCCTCAACTCTGTTGGACCAGTATCAAACCTAGGAAATTGAGAGCGTCTTGCTTTTTAGGAAGTTTTAGGTGGCACTGTGCTCAGGAGTCTTTTATATGATACAGGAGGAAAAGCTTAGATAATGCTCTCTCATTTTGCATAAAAATCCTGTAAGACTTGCAGCATTTGTTTCAGCACTCAGAATAGATCCAACCAAATAACATCAAGTGAGGTGTTTAAAATGTTAAAATTTAAAACTACTACTGGTGTATGGTATTGTAAAAATGGTAAAATAACTGAGTTGAAAGCTGAGTACATAGGTCATAGTATCTGTATACCACTTCAACCATGAAAAAGGAGCTAGGCAGTTCTGTGAATTCAAAAGTCAGAATTTCAGGGCAGACTTCGTCTTGTCAGTCCTTTGATGGATGACACACTGAATTCCATATCCAGACAATTTAGGCAGCAGCCTCTAAAGTAAATATTAAACTAAGGTAATGGAAAGAAAAAGCTATTCTGAGGAAAAGAGTTTGGGGAGTAGTGATTAACACTGACTTTAAAACCAAGGATGTCAAAGACATGGGGAGTAGATGTGTTGGTATTAGCAAGACTCATCACTGCAGGACAGAAAATGTTAGAAAACTGAATAATTCTTGTAGACAGTGTCTGAATATATGAACCTGTCCTTGTTAGAACTGAGGTTTTTGCCATCAATGACACTTTGGTTCTTTACTGAGACACTTCCTGGGGAGAGATGTTTACTGCTTTAATGTAACTTGTTCTGCTCTGAGGATGCTCACAGTGGAGCACTAGAGCTGAGAGAGTAAACCTAGAACAAAGTTACAAATGAATGCCAGGATGAATTGAAGCATTTCAAATATAAATTGCACTAGACTGGAATAGTTCATTTGGAAGAAGCCTACAGCAATTGTTTAGTCCAGGACTCTACTTTGGCCTTGTCAATGAGAGAAAGAGACCTATAATTAAGGAGAAAGGACTTTAAATATCTGGAAACATATTTTTCTTCAAAGGACATTTGAAGAGAGTGAATGAGAGTAACTTCTGCAAAGTTGCTTTAGCGACCCCATTAGCTAATTAGGCTAATAGAAACTTTAACTAGAATATAGCCCACAGTTAAAACCCTGTACTCAAAAGTTCTTTGTGGAATTTTTTGTTTTTCTAAAATCAGAAGTGTCAGTGTGGTAAGTGTAGAAGTGACTGGGTCATAGTATTTGTCTCTAGGTTGTACTTCGAAATGAAGCAGGCAGTGCAGCCTTAGCCAGTGTGAATCACAGGCAGCTGTGAGAACCCCAGACAAAATATCCTCAATTTCTACTGTGAATAGAAGTCACTGCTCTTGTCTGAACTGTGCGCCCCAAGTCAGGATTGTTTGGGTGATTGTAAGTACTTTAGATTGGTCAGGTAGTGTAGTATCTTTATCTAAAAATTTTTTTGTTCAACATCACAATCATGGAGATAAGTATTCAATTTCTGCTGAAAGCAAATGTGCTATAATTGTTCTCAGGCTTTGCAAAGATGTGTTCTATGATACCTGTAGCATCACATCAGTGAAGATTGGAATCACCGCCAAATCTTTAGGAAGATAGGATTTACATTTTGGAAAAAGTAAATTAGTTCCTTTCTGAGGGAGGAAGCATGAGTAGATTTTGACTCTTACACATAGCAGGGATTTATCTCTAAATGAAGCACTTCCCCCTGAACAATCAGCCCTATCACTGCAATAAGAACCCTGTGATGAAACTGATTATATTTTTTCAATCACCACAGTTAAACAGAAAAGAGGTTAAGCTTCTAACTACTGCAGTCCACTGCCCTTTTAAAATGGTATAAAGATGGCAGACACTTATGTTAAACACAGTGGATTGTTGGTAAAGTTAACCGTGTGCATCCAAAAGTGGCAGAATATGGACTAAGGTGCAACCTCAATCTGTGCTGTAATAAAGTAGCTGTTCATCTGTGGTCAGAGATCGTCATGAAAGACCTTGAGTTCCTTCACTTTATTTTGCAGAAAGGCCATCAGACAGCTTTGCATCATCTAACTCTATCAATCAAGGACCTCAACCACTGCTTTCTGCTGAAAGCTTTCCTGTTTGGCTCTGTTTTTCACAGACAGCTCAATAACTTGTCTGTGGAGCTGTGATAAATGTACCATGTGCTTCTAAACTGTCTCTTTAACGCTGAACTGAATTTCAACTCGTAGTGCTTGTAACTAATTGTTTTCATCAGAAACATTTTTTTTACCCATTATTATTCATTCCAGAGGCTCTGATTATCTTTTTTTTTTTCAATTATCCTGTGGCCATGGTAAAATTTGAAAGCTTCCCTACATACAATGGACTCCTAGAAAACTAGATTTTACTCGGTGAATAAGCTGCCTAGTATAAAAAATAAAATTAAAGGGAATCTGTATGAACAAGAAGTATAAATCTCTAATACTTTTTTAGATGTATGAAGACCAGTATGTATGTGAGTCAGTCCTAAGTGAAATTCAAAAAAGAAGAGCGCAGTGTAAGAACTGAGAAAATATGATGACTTATGACAAAATGTTTATAAAAATCTGTCATAGTAATTAATGTCCCTGAACCAGAATACAAGTAAAAGCTTTACATTTTGGGTTGTTAGACATCTTGGAACTTATATGCAGAGAAACTCTTTCTCTGAAATTAAAAAAAGAAAAATTATTACAGTATGTTTATTACTGTGATAATGTACAAGTTCTACTTTGAAAATTCACAACTGATTAGTTCATTCAGGTTGCAAAACTGTAGTACACATTCAGAATCAAAATAAAACAATCTTTTCAAGGAAAAGTGACATGTGTAATTACTTAAAAGAAAATCAAAGCCACAGCAGAAGCTGCTCTAAGTGAACGGGACTCCTCTCAAGCATAATTTTGCTAGAACTCTGGCAGCCAGGGCTTTGATTTTTGGCCTGTATTTGGATAAAACATACCAAGATGAAAATCTAATTTCTAGTTTTCTTTGTAGTGATTTTAGGAGGAGGAGAGAAAAGAGCATAAGGCATGTTAATTGCTTTTGGGAATAAGCTATTCCAGGTTAAAAAGAATAAATATTGTACACTCTGAAAAGCATGTTGATTTTTGGTGAACAGAACTAATTTACACATTCCTCATTTAGAGTACAGTGGTAAAATGGATCCTTTGGTGGATGTAGTCACAGCATAAATGTGCAGAATAAAAAATGAAATGGGATGGTGGTGTTGTATTGCATGAAAAGCAGGACAGGCAGTGGAAAAGAGCAGCCCATCATGCATTAGCTGTCACTACAATGGTGCAGGGGCAAAGGGTACATCAAAACACAGCTAGATTTGTTTAACAATTTTAGTGTGTACTACCTGTCTAGGATGGTTTTCTGAAAGAGAACAGTTTCCTGTTATTATAGTACCAGTTGGGTACAGCAATTTTTCTGATTCTCCTTTCCATACATATGTCCTTGCAAACCTGCAGTGAGATCAACGCTATAATTTGCATTTGTTTTCTCTTGCTGAGCAAAGCTAAATGGAATTTCTGCTCATAGGTGATCCCACTGGATGGATCTCATGAGTCCTTCTCTCTCTTTGATTACATTTTCAGGTGTTCATTAAGAGATGTATCTCCAAACCCTGAATCTAATTCCAGATTGCACTGTTCTGCTTTGCACTATTTCACCAGTAAATAATTAACATAAGTCCAGCTGATTTATGTAATGAAAGATTTACTCTGCTAGGCAGAAGGTTCTGCTGATGCACAGCTTTGTCGTGTCTTGTTCTGGGAAAATTGGTATGAAGCTACTGTGAACAACTCTTGACTTCCAAAATTCCTTGTACTCTTATAGTTATGAAATGGAGAAGCCATTTTAAGGCAAATTGAATGTAATGTTTTAAGGAAATCTAGCAGACTTACAATACACATAATTGTCTAGTGGCAAGACAGAAATCGAAGCATCAAGTACATTTTACTGATGCACTAGATGCAGTAAGAAAATCTTTCTTGGTAGTGGAAGCTACTGCTCATTTAAATACATGAGGCAAAGCTGCAGGCAGATTTTTGAGCAACTTTTATAATTTAATATGCTTATAATCAAATTCTATTTCAATTGCATGCAGGCTGAGAGTGCAGGAGCTGGTTACTGTTACTGGTCCCCTAAATGAATGCACTAAGATTTGGAAGCTGGGTTCACTAACGAGTTTAATTGGTATCTGCACAAAGTACTGAAGTCCCAAAATTGTATTCTGAGCACACACTTGACTCAGTGAAAAATTGGGATAGATTATGTAGAGACAGTGTGTAATTCCCCTTGCAAAGTCCTCACAAGTGCAGAGGAAAGGCGAGTGGCCAAGACAATCCCTTGCGCGAGCTACCCAAGCTACCGGCAGCTACAAGGTCTTTAGAAGTGGTGATAAATTTCAGGGTAGTCATCTGACTTGCCTTAATCAGCACTGATTAAAAAGATCTGAATGGCTCCTGGCAGCCCCCTGGATCAGAAGGATACAGATGCTCTCTCCCTAGTGGTATGCCAGTCACCACTGGGTAGGTAAATTCCATCTATAAATGTCAGGGGTAACATTTCAGTCAAAAGTTGTGCAGTGGCACTCAGAAGAGCTGATGTACAGTGAAGATATAAGAAGAATGTAAATAACGCTGCAGATATTACAAATTTATTGTGTACATTGATTGGGAGGCCTTTTGGAGAGCTCATGTTCTTTTTTACTGACTCTGAAAAGCTATGGCCTAAATAGAGGACACCTTAGATACAGGCAAGAAAAATTAACAATATAAATGTAATTTTAAAAGCTGGTTAGCTGAAAGAGGAGATAAATGGGAAATAATATTGTAGAAGTATACATATTGTTTGACAAAATTATATCAGCTAATCTTTCTTTATCCTTTTTCACAATTCAAGACCATGCAGGAATGCAATTAAATTGAAAGGCTGAAACTTTAGGAAGTTTAAAAGAAAATATTTCTTCATGTAACCTAGTGTCTCAGATTCCTCTTCAGTGAAATGGGACAGTATTTTTCCTCCATCTCCAGCTAGTATTTTAATTTTTCTGGCTTTTAAACACCAGTTGTATAAGTTAAAATTAGTTATGCAAAGGAACACAGAATTGAATAGAGCACAATAATTTTTCTGTAGCATTTTTAATGTAGTCTCTAGACTTCAGTAAGTGGCTAAAAGACATCTTCCATATAATTAATAATAGTGACTTTAAAAAGACAGAAGAACTAATTTTTGTGGTTGCTGTAGTTAATTGTATTCATGGTGAATTATTTGCTGATGAAGAGAACCTAATCAATTATCTTTTCTTACAAATCAGTTCTCAAAAATTATATTTAGAAATTTGGCTTTAGACTGCTAGTTCATGCAGAACATAAATATATAGTTATATTCCTACAAATTCAAACAAGCAGTGGTTATATACCTGAGGAATGAGATGATAGCTCATGGAACTCAGACCCAGCACCCAGGGTGATGTTGAAACTCAGGGTTTCTGAGCTCTGGAATGGAATAAGACATTTGCAGAGTGAAATATAAGGTAGGGGAGAGAATGAATTTTAGCACACTTCCCTCTCCAAAAACCATGTATTGTGTAACTCATTTCTGTGTGGAAGTGTTCATGAAGCAATGAGAAGAAAATAGTTCTTGGTCTTACAATACCCTAAGCCTGCCTTTACTCACTAGGGAGAAATATGTTGGTTTGAATTTAAATAAAATAAATTCAAACTTGTCTTAAAAGTAATTTTTGTTGACTTTTATTGAATGAGGTGCCAAGAAAATGTACTATCAAAGTCTGTCTTTTCGAAGTACATCCACTGAATGGGAACCATATAAGCGTGAAAAGACCTTAGAGGAAGTGTTAGTCAGGTATTATATTTTCTGGTTAATGGCCACCTAGGAGAAGCAGTAAAATAATCATTGTAGTGAAGATTACAAAGTATGTCATATTGCACCTCACTGTAAATATCACTTTAATTTTTTATGGCACAGATTATTTGTAAGTTTATTTTATATACTGCATAGCACTTAAATGTCACTGGATCTAAAACCTTTATCCGGGAAGCTCATTAGTTGAGCTGTCTGCGTTTGTATATCTGCCATCAGCATCTGGTGAGAGGGCTGCTGCTGACCCTGCCAGACTTGGGTCATGAGGTCAGCAGGTCTCATTTATTATTCAAAATTGCTTTCTGACCTTTTATCAGCTAGGTCAAAGAATGCTGCATTCTCCTTGGTTGAATTTTATAGTGAAATCAGTATCACGCACAGATAATAAAATTACTCATACATGTTAATCTCATCCCTCTCTCTCAAAAAATGTACTCACTTTGAGGTTGATGAAGTTGGAAGAGTTGCCTGTTCAAATATGTTTCAAGATCCTGGAGGCACCTTGTCATCCTTGTGAAATAATACACGTAGCTTCACATCTAGCTCATGATTTGATTGTGCATCTGCTTTCCCCTGGCGTGGTACAGAGGCAGCTGAAGGCAGAGCTCCATAGTTGACAGATCACCTCTCATTTTTATCACTCCCATATTTTTGCACAGTTACCTATTAGCTATTTCTATTTCTGGTGGGTTTTCACTGGTAACTGTATCTTCTACCATCACTTGCACACCTGTGTCAGCTGAATATAGGAGAGCTTAGAAGCATGGTAAAGCAAGAAAAGTCAATAAATATGAAGACTTTTTCTTGGCGATTTTAACAGAATCTAGAAAGAAAAAAAACATTGAATCTAAAATATTTTTGATTCAAGGTGTGATCTAGATCTAGGAAGTCACTGGTCAGCATGATTTTAGTCCAGACAGAATCCAGAAGCGCCCTAGCAAAATTAAAAAGAACTGATGATCTGAAATTTTAATTCTGTGATGATTAAAATAGTAAGCATAAGTGACATTGCAGTAAGGAAGATATTTGGGGAATTTTAGAACACTAAACTTTGAAGAGAAAATTAGCCATGAGATCTTAACAAGCCATACTACAGTATGGAAAATTGGAAACCATAAATGGCAGATTGATTCTTGAAGGGAGCCGTGCAGTTCAACATTATCCCTCTGGAATGATTTCATCCTTTTTAAAAGAAGGAGCCAAAGGTCACATTGGTCTTGCCCTTGAAGCAGACAATATGAGATGTCAGCTTGTGCTTTCTGACACTGCATATGATGAATAACCTTGACGTAGTAATAAACAAATAACCTATATTAACGCTTAGAAGCACAGTGAAGTATTAATGCAATATATACTTCAACAATGCATTGCAAATATACAGCTTTCATAGAAATGGATTTCCTCTAGTAATACTGACATAAATTTATGGTTTCTTAAATGTTGCTGTAAAATAAATTCTTTAAATAATAGTATTTGTACCTATCTTAAATATGAGCAATCATATGCACATAAATGAAGAAAATTGCTATGAAAAAGTAGTGATAAGGTTATATTAAAAAACCCCTGAACATCTGTATTTGTGTAGATACTCAAATTGTATTTCTGGCATTTCAAATACCTGTAGTCAATCACCTTTGTAAATGCAGCTCTGTCACTCCTTAGTATTCAGTAAGGTTATTAGCCCTCTTCTTTTGATATTTCTTGTAGGAGAGAAAAAGTGTATACTAGTAAGATGTCAAGGTGTGAATAACATTTGGTTGGAATGAAGTGTTTTCTTCTAACTATAGTAAGATGAAGGTCTGATTGTTGTGGGGAGAGTTGTAACAGGGTGCAGAAGTCCTTTTAACAGATTCCTTAGCTTTAAAAACAGTCTTGTATTCATTGCAGTTTTGATGGCACGTTTAGGGTTTTTGTGGTTGGGTTGTTTTAAACTGAAAGTGAAAGCCATTTGGTATTAATGAAATGCAGGATTTTGCCCTGTGTTTGAAGTGCAGCGTTTCTCTTGTTCATAAGTAATGTCTGTATCTTGCAAGTATTCTGTAATTTTATGTTTGCTTCTACATACACACTATGCTCCCAAACAAGTAACCTATTTTTAGTACAGGTGAGCTGTGTGGAGAGTTCTCAGTGTTCCCTCTGCATCTTCTAGAAACATGGCCATGTGCTGCCATATGTGAGTTAACCCTGGATCCTATTCCAGCCTTTAATATCATGCAGAACCTATATATCCAAAAAAGGGTGTAGTCTAAAAGAAACCAATAAAAAAAAATCAGTTTTTTAGGAGGTGACTTTATTAGAATAAAAAATAAGACAAGAAGGAAAGTGAGCCCTGCCTATTCATTTACACTCTGTTGCTGTCTTCATGAGCTGAAACAAATCAAGTAATTTGTTCTTCTATACCACATTTTCACTTTCCTGTAGCTCTGAATGAGTAATTCCCTGGGAATGGAACCTGAGGTGGCAGCAGGTGTATGCAACTATAAAAGTGTCAGGTAGATAGAGGTAATGTTTTTCATAACAATACAGTATGGTAAATACTGCTAATCCCAATTTTTTAATACTGAATTTACCATTTCCCATTGTTACACTTATTTAAATCTAGTTTTAGCCTTCCATATTTTCTAAGAAAAATAGGGTCTCTAACTAAGTTAATACTCCTAGGTACTAATGCCTTACACAGCTGTGGATCTGTTTGCACCCTCTTGAAGTGCAACAGGCCATATGCGCAGTAGGTGTTTTTTCACAGACTGCTGCAAGACTTCTTGCAATTCTGTAGCAGTGTAAAAGTGTGGAGCTCTCTTGCCAGAGGTAGGCTGTTATCCTGTGGAAAAACCTTTGGGTTGAGGGAGCAGTTTATGGCTAGAGGTTCACCTGCATTTGTCATTTCTGATAAAAGATGTGCAAAGACTGGGGTGCCTGTGAGTTTCAGTGGGTTCTGTATTTAATTAACAATTGAAAGCAGTTATGCTGTGGTGCTACAGCTGTGCAGTCTCAAATCAATGGAATAAGAAGCTCTGTTTTGAAGCTCAGATTTTACTTGGGTTATTTTGGAAAATATTATGCAGATTCTGGAGTGCCAGTTATAAGTGAACTTGTCTTCTGTTCTTCTGAACATACTTATGGAAAGTCATCCTACTGTTACAGTATCTGTTTTTGTCCTTTTCACATATCCATTAGAATTTCTACACTGCTTGCTTCATCTCGGTCACCTTGGCCAAACTCAGATTGTGCTAAATCAAGAGTAGCTCTATTGCTTTTTATATAAGTGCACCTAGTCAACACAGAGGTGAAGAAGAGAGTGAGCATTCTGTGATTTATTTTACAAGACTGCTGTGCTTTCTGTTAATTATGCTACAGCCATTGCACAGTGCTTTTGAAACTGCAGTCAAGGTCCTGCTGCACATTTGTACCTTTTTTGTGCAGGAGCCCTTTTGGCATTTCCACTTCACTCATCTTACAAGCTGGAGTGCAACCTTCAGTGATCTCCAACTGGCAGTTTTGTGTCCTGAAACACTAAATTTGTTTTTCTCCTTCCATATGAACAAGGATATATATGACTGACCCTTGATTCACCTCTGAATGTGCAGACAAGTTGGTAGTTGAAAGGAAATAGAAACAGAAACAAATCAACCAGTAAAAGAGAGGAATTCCAGCAATACAGTTTGAAGTATCTGCAGCAGACTGGTAGGACACTTCCGTTTGCAATTTCTTGTGGAGGACTGGATAATTTCCCAATAGTCGGTGTATACCTACCTTTTCTATATGTGAATTGGAATATAGATGTGCATATATAAACAGCACCCTAGTAAACTTAAGTTCCAGAACACCTAAATAAAGGTATTCCAGATACTTTTGACAAGGTGCAATAAAAAAGCAATAGAAATGTTTATTTTCAGAAGTAACAAAAAGCTAATGATCAGACATTCTTCCTGAGGAATAAAGGCTCAACACCCAAAAAACAAGTGAAAACAGTACCTAAACAAAACTTTTCTTCGTTTTTTTTTTTTTTTTTTTTTTTACCTAATACCTCTGGAGGCTTGAGTCCTACACTGAAAGTGAGCAATACCAAAACTGATTACAGACTTTTCAGTTTGGCAGCATTGAGCAGCATCTTCCTGTTATATTAGACCAACCTTATTTAAGCAAAGTGCAGTAAGTTTGACATTTTAAAATATTTAAAATATCCTGCCACTTCTCCATCTAGATGATTTTTGCCTCACATATTCATGAAACTTGAATGCATCAAAGAGCTCATGAAAAAGCTCACACTTGTGCTGCTCCTTGGCTCTTTATCCCCCTAACACCAATAAGAATGTGATCTTGTACAAAGTCTTACCTGGCAAGGCAGATCAGTCACCTTTTTTGGACCCATGCTTTTTAGTTCTTTGCGCATGTGGTCTCACACAGCCTCTGGAGCACAGAGACAGTTGTCAGTCACCTCCTTAGATGTCCAGCTTCCTGGAAGTGCCTGTGGTGTCTGTCTTGCCTATTTATTACCTGTCCCAAAGGGGAGGCTACAGGCTCTTTTGTTCATTTACAGGTAGGTCTTGCCGATGGCCTGAAGAATAGGGCTGAGTGTAGGTGAAGGTGCAGTATTTGGCAGCAGTCGTCTTTTACCCATTAAGTACTTCACAGATTCTTGCTATCTATTCATTTGAGGGAGTGTCATATTTGTTTTCTGGAGATACATTCAGTGATGCTGAAAGTGGACAGCCTGTTTCCCAAACCTGTCTGCTTTTTGGTAACTGCAGCATATGATCCACATTCATTACCAATATAACTATGTATCACCTGACAGTTCAACAAGTACCTTTCTGATATTTACACATAGCAACAGATATTGCTCATTAATTCAGAGAATAGCAAAGTCCAGATTTTGTTCTAAGTTGCATCAGGAGAATAACTGCGTTGAAATTAATCTAAACTCATGCTTCTCTACCAGAGCCCACAATTATTGTCCATATATACAAAACTGATTTTCAGGTACAAAATAACAAAGGAGACAGCAACCCCTAGTAACTGGTGTTTGGGAAAAATCACAAAATTATGGTGTATGATGTTAGTTTGCTGCCCTAAACACTAATTCGCTACAAATCTTAGCCATGTAACTGGAAATCATTAATTAAATCCTGTGCCGCCAAGAATCATGCATAATGTAACACAACTACTGCAAACAGTCCGCTCCTGATCATTTAAATTTCCTTCTTGCTCTTACCGACATGAGCTTGTATTTGAAGTAGTCCCTGATGAGATTTTGCCTTTTCATCCTTGGAGAATGTCCTTGTACATATTTATAGGACAAAGTAGAAGGATTACCTATGTGTGTTTTTTGCTTTTAGGGTATTAAATGTATTAATGTAAGAAATACATACCTTGGTACAGTATGATCATTTCAAAAATCTTTTGACTCTATGGAAAATAAAGGGTCTAATGCTCTAAGCCTTTAAGTAATCATACTCTGATTGGGTCATGTTCATAAGATAGCTACTTTTAAATTGAATATGCAGTTCCCTGTGAAAAATACCATTTCCATATCTTCCATTAATTTTTATGAGGAGGATTTTAGTAAGCAGCCCACTCCAAAAGGCAGTGTTATTGCTAATCCATTGTCACCTTAGGGGTGAGAATAGATAGGCTACTGCAGCAACACTGCTAATGTTCAAAAAGGCAATTTGTTTAAAGGATGGGCACAGAAGGAGAAGGAAGTGGAGTTCACAAATTAAAAACTGCACAGCAGTTTCACTGCAAACCCTCTACTAGTCGTAAGGTGCTATCCAATTAATCCATTACTCTTAGAAGAGGAATCCCTGTATATCCAGGTACAATCCTTGCCAAATATCTGGACACAATCATAGGCTTTTAGGATTACAAGTAACATAATAAAGGATAATGATCGAAAATTAAGCGCACCAATACAGAATGCTTGGGTTAACTGGACTTGCCATGTGCACTGCAAGGCAGCAGTCTGTTAGGTTTAAAGTGAGATTAAGGAGTGTGTAACCTGCAATTATGCTGGTTTTCATTAAAAAAATAAGATTATTTGGCTCAGTAGGGCCCTTCCTTATATTTACCTCTGTTTAATTGGATTTGGAACTGCTTAAACATCTTTGAGTTGGAGCTTATAAGAAGATGATCCCAGCTGTTTTTCAAAGCTTAAGACAGCAGGCAGACAACATGATCATGTCAAGACTCATACTAAAGCCTTAATCCTACTTTTTCATCAACTAGCACTACAGCTGAGTCTTTAACCTTCTAAGTACTAAATGTGCTTTGGATCTCGCACAATACATTTGCTGCCAAATGTTATTCTCTGATAATATTAATTTTTGCTTCCTTTCTAAAAAGTACTTTTAGAATAGGCTCTGTCTATCTGAGTTTGGAGAGCTAGAGTGTAAGACTGTATTTTCAGTCCTTTTATTTTTAGTCCTTTTGAAAATACTGCTTACAAACTTGCATGTATTGAAGTCTGTTGTTCTCCATCAGGGCAAGGCAATGCATTGACATGTAGCTCACATTGCTGCAATGAATAATCAACTATATTGATAACTGTTTTTCAATGTACATGAATTGTACATTGCATATATTTTGTTTTCAATAAGAAAGAAATGAGAACAACTTTAGTTTCATTCAGGTCTTTTCCCCAGGAACTGTCACAATGACCAAAAGAAAATTTTCCAAATTTGCAGCCTCAAAATATGCATTATTTTGTGACAGTGCATTATTTACTTCATTAATCCTAGGGCTGGAAAAAAATTAAATCTATAGATGCAGTTATTCCTGCATCTATAAATAGTAGCCATGCGATGCGATAATCTGTGTTCTTTTCCTTTTCCTTTTCTTTTCCTCTTTTTTCTCCTTTCCTCTCTTTTTTTTTTCTTCTCTTTTCTGCTCCTCTGTCCTAGTGCTCCGATTTGTCCTAGTGACACAGGGCTGCCAGCAGGAAAGCAAGCGTAGTTAATGCTCAGCTGCTCAAACCAGTCAAGCAAGCTAGCAAGTCCCAGCTGTGCTACTTGATGTTTTTTGATTGCACCTAGTCCTCAATCTGTGAACTGTTTTCTGGACTTAGATTCATCAAGCTCTGCCGCTTTAAAAACTCATGCAGGCAGGCATCCTAGGATATGCCATTATAAGCTGCTGCCAGGGGATCTTCTAGGAGATAAATGGAATCTGTGTGAAGTAAATTAGTGTGAACCAGTCAATCTGTGTGTCAGCCTTGAGCCACATCCATGGGTAACTAGCTTGCTGACTGAAAAGTCCACTGTCTTTTGCCAATCAGAGGTCTCAGCCACCAGGAAGCAGTCCTATACAACATTAGTGTCTTGGAATAATGCCTATTTGACCAGCTAGTGAAACTCTTCGGTATACGGTTCTGTAATGCTTGAGTTTACTTATTGCTTACAATTGAACTGAAAATCTTTTAAAGTCAGATAACATTTTAACAGTAGGGAGCATCAGAGAAATGTCTTGGAAATAAGTACTTCCACTTTCCTACAGCAGCCATTCAGCAGAGTCATGCTGTGCTGCAGTTGGCTTTACCTCCCTATCAGTAATACATCTCCAAGACCATAATGCAAAAGAATAACAATAATCTGGCCAGAAGAGGTTAATAAAGAGGCTCTGTGTATTTTTTTTTCCATGGATTAAGCTATTTGGACAGCTTTGATCGAGAGATGGGAAAACTATAAAAGCTGTAACACTCATATTATGCACAGGGATATGTCAGTGTCATAACCGTGCTGCACACATTCATTTAGTTTTGGTTTTAAAAGCAAATTGATGCAATCTATAGCAAGAATTTCTCTGTAGAAAGGAACTAAACCAGAATCCTCAGCAAGCTTCCTGATTTATGATTTTATGTTTGAATACCAAATCAATCTGTTATCATGAAAATAATAATATCTATGCTGTCAAGTATGCCATTTTAAAAATAGGAAGTATTTCTTTGTTAGTTTTGTAGGTGCTACTGACACAGTGCTGGGATTCACATCTGCTCTGTGTGTTCTGCAGCACTTTTGATCTAAAGTACAGAAACCAGGGGGAATTTTGCTGTATTTCTGTAAAAAACGGTTCTTCATCCTTGGTGATTGGTGGCCAGGCACTGGAACAGACTCCCCAGGGAAGTGGGCACTGCACCAAACAGCTCAAGAAGAGTTTGAATAACGCTCTCAGGCACAGGGTGGGATTCTTGGGCATGGTGCTGTGCAGGGCCAGGTGTTGGACTTGATGACCCTTGTGGATCCCTTCCATCTCAGCATATTCTGTGATATTTTTAGAAATTTGGATAGGTGAGGAAATGCTATGTACTTTAATTAAAAAGGAGACTGATTATCTAGTAACTAGCAGATTTTGGCTTTCTTTACTAATTTTGTAATCAAATTTTTCTTCCCTATTGTCTCCCAATTACTGGTTGGAAAAAAAAATGAGAGGGGGATAAACAATCTTAATCAAATAATTCAGTCTTACATCATGTTTGATTAAATGACACACTTAGAGAAATTGGAAAAGAGAATTTTAGGCCTTCTATCCAGAGAGGACATTGAGAAAAAGAAACAGTGTAAAACAATAGAAGAATTAATAAGAGGCAGTTTGGGCTTGCAGTTTCCTTTTTAAAATGCTCCCAAGTTTTTACAGAAGCTTGTGCTTCAGAGCTGTGCAGTAGATGCTGTGTGGAATTTTATGGGAAAGTATTTTATTTCTTGCAGCAGAACCCACAGAGACAAATTTAACTAGTTAGGTGTTTTATAATATATACTACACAGAATACATGGACAGAATCTGCTATAAATCACAACTAAGATCAAGACAACTGCTTTAAAATTGAGTGAATGTTTCATTGCACTAATGAAACAAAAATGGGATGTCCTTTGAGAGCATAATTTGTTACATGCCATTATATTTTAGTTGAGAGAACTAGAGAAGTCCCTCTGGGTGAATAAAACTTCAAGGTATATTGGGAAAAGAATTGCTGAAAATTTCAATTTTTCTGTTTGGAGGAATGCTGCCCTCACAGACATAGGGAGAGAGAGAAAATGGACTTTTGAGGGGTTTTTTGATATATTAAAATCTTTCTCACATACAGGAGGAAAAATGTTCTTTAGTTGTAATTCACTTGGCGAGTGGCATGAGCTCGGTTTGCAGGTGGCTTTGAAGTGCAAGAGCCAGTTCAGACTTCCCAGGTTGGTTGTTCTGCAAACTGAGCTCTGCCATCAGGTACTACTTCTGCATTCATTGTAATGGATTCAAGTCCAGGACCTTCCAGTTTGGCTGGTTTCCTACTGGCTTATTTCAGCTTTCACGTACTGCAGCATTCACTTCATAATAATAATGTGTTTCTTTAGGTTAATATATTCTTCTCTCTTTTTTTAATTAAAATGTAATGGAAATTGGGCCAATGTGATATTTAATCATCAGAAGATAAAAACTAGCCATTCTCAATTAAATGACAACTACATATATCTGTGCAGTTTTTTTTTCAAATTACACTAAAATTTATGAAATGACCAGCATCTGATGTCTTCTGTCACTGAAATGAATTTTGGTTTGTAGAGCCTGAAAAATGGCCTAGGAAGAAAATATGGTTCAATTCAATAAGGATGAGGACAGGGATCTAAATTGAGGTAGGATTAATCTTCTGCAAAGAGACAGGATGGGGAAGAAAAAGCAAGATAACAATTTCTAAGGAAACAAGGATTTCTCAGGATCACAAGCTGAGCATGAGTCAACAGCATTCCTAGCGTGGTAACAAAAGCAAGCACCACACCGGGGAGTGTCACCTGGAGAACTGTGAGTGATCCTTGAGCTGTGCTCAGCACTGGTGGCACCAGGGGCACAGCCCCACCCGGGCAGACTCCTGCCTGCTGGGAGCCTGCTGGGCGGGAGCATCACATGCACAGGGCTAGGTGGGAGCTCCATCTGCACCGTGTCACTTCCCTGTCTGCCTCTCCCGTGTCTCTGCGACTGCAGAGCTCCTGCTGGTAGTTCTCTTGGCAGCTCATCAATGTGTTCTGCTTTTCTTGTAATATTTGTGAAATAATCTTACCCTTTTAGTTTGTCTGGAAATACGTGGAGAAAACAAAGTGGATTAGGAACCATCAGTCTGGAAAAGAGGGAAAATTAATTTTAGCTACAGGGGTTATGGAAAGAGTGTGCTGAGCTCATACCTGTGCCTTTTCTCAAACAAGAAGTTGCACATTAAGCCAACAGGGAATAAGCAGACAGACAAAATGAGGCCTTCCAGTGTGAGAAAACTATGGAGTTTGCCATTTCAAAGTGAGTTAGGGTGTAGGATGTAAAGGATGCAAAAATTACACATTTAAGGAAAAACTGAAGAAATTTATGAAACAGGTATCTATTGTGAGGTATTACAGGAGGAGCAAAAATTCTTTGTAATTCCTTGAGTTTCAGATTGGGTTTAAGGAGAAATTTCTGATGAAATATTTTTTTATGGTTGTTGGACTCTTAAACTGATAATTTTTAGTCTCAGCAAATATGGCTGTTCTTAAACTTTTCATTATATTTTTATGATATCTATGAAGTGTGCTTTTAAAATAGTACTCAAAGCGTTTATTGCTCCATCAAGCTTCTTAAGTATAATACAGTAAGTGCCTTTAGAAGCCAAACAGCTCAGAAGTCACATTGCATCACAATTCTTTTATCCATTTACAAAAATAAAAAAATGCCACCATTTTGTTTCCCTTTTACAGCTTTTTTTTTTTTTCCATGCAGTTTTATTTAGATTCAGGTTGCTTTGTATTTCATATTGAACCTTAAATATATTTATCACCTGAATCCTCTCTTGCCTAACATCTTCGAATGAAAAATAATTTTTGTTGCCCTATCCAGTCATTTTGAATGACAAATAATCTCTTGTTTTCCCTGCAGACAGACTGTCTTTAAGTCACTAATCCACTTTATCAATAACACAGGCATCTTATGAGAAAAATGCTAAATGTTTTATTTGCCTGAGTTATGCAAACTTCTTTCTCCATTGTGTCTGCCCTCAAAAAATTGGTATGCAGAGCATGTTTTTTAAACTTTAGTGTAGGATATTTACAGAGTGGAACAAGGCTTTTCAGAGTTTCAACCAAACGTGTAGAAATAAATGACCATGGTGAGTTGTTGCTGTATTTCGTGATTAGGCTATGTTCACAAAGAATAGCTTCAACAGTTTGTTCAGAGGCTGTTTTTTAATGACAGATCACCAGTATATTTTTGGAAATTGTTTGCTTTTATTGTGTGGAATTGTTTTAAATATTTTGAAACTAGGTACATAAATGTTTCATTGAATGCTACTATCTGTGACACTGCTTTACTATTCTAAATCCCATATCTATATTAATGACTTCTTCTGTTTTAATAATGTAAGAAAATGGGTATCAAGTTCAGTAAACAAATCCTAAGAGCTCGGTAAGAAACATCAGAAAAAAATACTACAATTCTTAAGATTGATCCTGTGCAATGAAGATTTATGTCATCTTTATATGCTAACTTCAAGGTCATTTGCTTCAATGAAATCTGTGCTTTTACCTCATTTCCATGCTAACAAAGGTAATCTCTACTGTCCATGTAACAATGGAAATGACACTGCACTGAATAGAAAGAAAATATTATTGGAGTTATCAGATATAGTTTTTAACTTGCTTAGGACTCGTAGATTTGGGGCTCATTTATACTCTATATATGTCACTTTGACTGCAGAGATTACCTTTCAGAGGGAAGCAAAAGTAATTTTAAGGTCCATTTAAACCCAAAGTAGGACAGAGTGTCTTCTGAATAAACATGACACTGTTTATGTTTAAATAACTTAAATTCCATCAGCATTCTCAGTATAAACAATTCAGAACACTTTTTCTCTGACTGATATTTGTACATAAAGTCCTATTCCCCTAAGAGAACATGCAGAAAAATAGGTGTTAGTGCTGCGATTTTTTTTTATATTTTTCCTTTATTATATAATGCCGTTTTTACTTTCACTCTTTATTTGGGCCAGACTGTACTTTCCTTATTTTTAACTTTTCAATTCCCTTTGTTCTTCTATGATATTTTTAAGAAACCTTTTTTTTCCAGTTGGGCATATAACGTGATGTTTCAGAAAAGAAAGATCTGAAGGTCTTTGCCTTGGTCCCTTTCTTGCTCACTGCGTGCACTTATGTAACTTCATAAACCAGGGTCATGTGAAGTTTATTTGCCTGGTTTTGCCCAAGGAGGTGTGTGTCCTTCTGAGCAGGTGACAGGGCTGAGGGAGCCTTTCCTTAGTCGCACCAGTGACCCCATCCCAGCCTGTTTCCTGGTTTTCTGAAACAAGCACTTCCCTCCTTTTCACTCACACTTGCTGAACTGCCTTCTTTGGCAGCTGTTTTTGCAAAAGTTGTCCAGAGTTCTGTCTCTCTGTCCCCCACGAAAACCCTGTCCACCCCTGCTTTCCATTCCCTTTAAACTATTCCTAATGACCAGCTATTACTGCAAGTGTTTCATGCTTTTTGGTATTTTTCAGCTCTATCAGCACTGCCTGTCATTCCTTTTCTTATTTTTGTATTTCTTGGCTTTTAATGACTCCATCCTCTCCCAGATTTCCCCAAATCTCTGCAGTATCTAATCAGATAGACCAACTGGAAATCCTCCTGCTTTGTCCGATCATCTTGCTGTCCTGTCTTGGTTTCTGTCTTGTTCATTTCACGCCTTCCTTGTGAGGTACCTCATCTGTGTATGGACCTGCTTCTAGTTGGGTTTTATTTGTTATGCTCTGAGTTACCGCTCAGCTGAATCTGGTATCTTCACTAAGAACACTGTTCAGTACTGTGTTGTAAAATCCAGCTGGTCAGTTGAAATTATCTGACTTGTGCTGACGTGGCTTGGGAAGGAGCAGAGCGCTTGAGCAGGTTTGTTTTAGTCCCATGCAGGCAGTTGCAGCACAGACTTCCAGTTAGGGAAGTCTCTGCCAGCTCCTGCCTGGGACTGATTCTGGTGCTCTGGAAGTGTCTTCCCTCTGGTTCACTATGAGAGTTCTTGACTGGGTAAAAATACACAGCTCATTTTGAAAGGCTGATTCTGAATTTTAGGTGACTACTATTAGACCAAAACAGACAGATCTTGTGATTTTTTTGCTTTCCCTCCAAAGGTATAGCTGTACTTTTTATTTTCTGTCTCTCTTCACAAGGTACTCTGTTGGAAATTTTCCTATTGTTCTACTTCAGAGTAGTTCTGACTTTTAAATTCATGCAGCTGTAATGACTCAATCTGTCACTTAGCACAGTGCAACTGACTCCACTGTATGAAGAACTGTTTTAGAAAAAAGTGTTCAAAAATTTGGCATAAAATTATTTTGTTTTTAAATATAATATGAATACCTGTATATTCCAATTTTTCTTTTGAAGGGGGAATATTCACTTAGTGTATTTAAAAATTATTTAAATGTTTTAAAGAGAGAAAAGCACAGATATCTTTAAAGACATTTCTTCCTTTACGTGTGATGTTTTTTATGTGTGAAAAAGAACATTTGTTACTGTAATTGTTCTTCAGTGTCAACTCACCCCATGCAGATTATCATGTCCACACTTCATGCTTTACCTGGGCTTTACATACTGATTTGTTGCTATCTAAGGCAAACCATTTAAGCAAAATTTACTGGTTTTTTGTTTTTTTTAGGTGAAATGCATGGTATCACTATCATAGATTTTTTTATATATTATATTTTAATATTACATTTTCAATGTTTTAATTCCACAATAGTATTGAAGCCCTGATTGCTTCAAACAGACTCTGTGTAGTTGCAAGAGTCAAGAATGATGGAACCTTTTGGTGACCTGGGATCAATAGCTGCAAACCCATGGAAAGCACAGAGCACTGAAGTGGAATATGTGTCTTTTGAGCTCCTCATGTCTGTATACTGCCCTGAGGCCTTGTTGATTCACTCATAATCCTGGAAAATTTAAATAGGTGTTCAAATTACATAATCCTTCAGCAAATATTCAATGGCTCTAAAAAAAAAATCTATCAAAATTTATAAGGGAAGAAATTTCTCTTTTGAAAAGAAGACAGAAGAACATGGGGATTGTGCATAGCCATTGGTATCTCCATCCCCCAGAAGTCTGGAATTTTGCTTGGTTTTCTAGATATTACAAAAAAAGAAGTGTTTTCTAGCCACTGCTGTTATCTTAGGAAATAGGATCAGGTAAGAGTTTTAACAGAACAGCAAAATGGAGATCTAGTCTTTACTGTGCTAGTATTCTATAATATACTACTTATAATTGTACTTCATCTTCAAGCTGTATTTGTGGCTCCATGTAGTTATATTAAGCAGAAGGGAGGGAAATGGACTTTGACAAGGGAAGGACCCCTCTTGTCCTCAAGAAAAGTTACATGAGATTTTGTTCAAAAGCCAAGTGAATTAAAAAGTCATATATAGACTGGTAATTGTTGCCCTGAAAATATTTGAATGCTCAGAAATGGAAATGTTTTTAGCAGTTAAGTAAAACATATAACCAAATTTGGTAATCCTTAAACTGCAACTCAGTCTGGGTTTTACTGCATTTTGGAATTATGAGTAATTTTCTTACACGTTCCAGCTTGTTGTATACAACATATTTTCATTTTAAAACATACACCATTTCTCTCCCTGCTGAATGACTCCAGTAATTACAAAACCATCTGATTGATCTTTTACGTTGTTTACTGGCTTCTTTGGTGAAACAGATAAGCATTTTTTATGCCTTCTTAATTATTTTATTATTTTAGGATTCTATAAGAGAAAACTGGTTTACTACTTCAAAGAGACCTCATTTAAGCTGATGCCTCAAACTGCACACATTCTTGTCTCTAGATTTTTCAACTGTCCTGTGGTTGCATATAAGTAGTTTGTGTTTCTGGGATTTTTTTTTCAATCTATTATTTGTGTTTACAAATTATGTCTTCAGCATTGAAGGCTCTGCAGAAAAGCAGGAAGTGTTGGTTTCTGCATACATTACATTTCTCCCTCTGTTTTATTCTTATTGCAGCAGTCAGTGTGCTGAAGCATGACAAGAGCTCCAAGTCGGCAAACTTCCAAGATGTGGAGGATACGTCTGACAGATGTGTCTTGGAAGAGTCTGAGAGTCCAGGTGAGAGGCATTTAAAGACAACCACCAAGTATCAAGCGATAAATCTGACACAGCTTTTGGGTCTGTAAGAAAAGCAGATTGTAATGCTGTTTCCTTTTTAGCAGCTGCAATGTCAAATTAATGGTCACCTCCAGGGGTCACAGTGTGGAGCTGTTATCCTTTCCTCTTTCATCAGGAGTTCAGGTCTGAAAAAGGATAAAGGCTTTATGACCAAAAAGAAAGCTGACACTACTAGTTCATTATAATTACTTTTGGACTACACTGCTTACTTAATATATGTACGATGTCTGACCCTTTGAAGGTAGCGTGAGATTATGAAAAATTAGAAGTACTGTATATACTGCAGCTGAATGCAGCAGTGGACACTTAAACACCATATCTCTGGAGGAAAGCAAATTGGTGGCATTAAATAGCTTGATTCTTTCCTTTAAATCAGCTCACAATCATTATTTCATTTTAATGACTCTTAACATTGATTCAGCTAAATACAGGAACATCCATAAAGTGCATCCTTTTTGGTAATCGTAAGATTTATCTTCATGTAGTTTCATTATCTTTCTCGTTATGGAACATCTACAAAATTTATTAAATGAATCCCAAAAGGAAACAATTAAATATAAATTGTATCGAGTCACAGCTGATTAAAAACATTCTGTGCGACTAAATACCAAGATCTTTTAAGCAAACTGTGAGCTTGATCCATATACAGCACAAACATAACCTGCACACAGTCCTCATTAGTGAAAGAGTTAAACATCTTTCTTCACTTGGTATTTTCCTTCCTGTTTTATCTGGTTTCTCTGTACCCTCCTGCATCTTTGTGTGCTGATCCGTGTATCATATTTTTGATTCATCGTCTCTGCGGCCTGTCAGCTTAGTTAAGAGATTTCCAAATCTTGCAGCCTGTGCTGACAGGGGGCAGCTGCCAACAGTCCCCTGATCCTTCCCCAAGGAACACTGCTGAGATTTAATTTTCAGTCAAAGGGTGCAGTCTGAAATCCATGTCAGGTCCCCTAAGTCATCTCAGAACCCGGATAGGACCCATGTCTGGGGGATTATATTTCAGCACACTCCACTCTTCCAAGATTCCTTGGGAGTTCAACTACTGTCATATACCTGATTTGAACTACATTCCCTTTTCATCTTTTCCAGAGAAATGAACACCAATATATGTTACAATAATTGAAACCAATGAATTGTAAATCTCTATTCATTTTAAAACCACATAGACTTAGACTCAATGTTGTCCAGCAGAACCCAGCGTGAGATTTAGAAAGAAATTGGTAATCTACTCAGAAAGGAGCCAGGTTTCACAATCTGTGGTGTTTAGTATCTCCTTGAGAAACCATCTGTAGTCATTTCAACACCAATTATGGGCCGAAATATGGATTGTCCAAGATTTGATCAGTTTTGAAATGAGAAAGGATTAAAGCAAGGTGGCACTACAGTGTTCAAGGGAGAATTAATGTACCTTAAAGATAATACTCATTTTAACCTTAAATTAATTTTCTCTGGCAAAGTACACCTTTTTGGATGGGAACTTACATACCAATTCCTCACTCTGCATATCTATATGAAGTAATGGAAAGAATAAAAGCCTTTCAGGAGGTGAATATTGACTGGCAAAAATACATGTTGATAAAGCATCCAAACTTAAAAACTGAGTTCCAATCGGTCCATCTGACATCATTAAACTAGTAATAAACAATGAATTACTCTGGCTTTTGTTTCTGTCCATTCCTGCATTTTAAGACATCTTGTCTTATAGGTCTGAAAACCTCAGGAGATTTCACTACTGGTCTCACTGCTTTCCACTGAGAATTTGTGGCTTGGTTGTCATGGAGACATCGTATTTCTCCAAGAATTGCTCATATTGATCCGTGGACAGGCGTAAATGGCCAGGCGAATGTGAGGAGTAAAGGGGGTTGGGCAGTACTATAAAATGACCAGAGGTTATGGGTCGGAAATAAGCTCATAGCAAACACTTAGGTAAAGAGAAAGAAACAGTTTCATTTTGTTTCAGGATTTCGTTTTTGCACTTTATGCCATTGTCTTCTTTCACTATAGACTGAAAGAAACTTGTTAGTCACTTGTCATGTCAGATCTTTGGTGCTTGTCCTGACACAGCTGTCAGCCTTCCAGCTCTGTGCAGTTCAGGGACACACAACAAAGAGCTAGGAACATGAATTATTTATTGCTCCTTGTGCGGATGAAATTCTGTGATAAGAAATTAAGACACTTCTGACAGAAGTGCTTGTTTGAAAGGAAAGATTTGGTAACACAATACATTTACTTAAAGCTTACCATTTACTTTTAGTAGCAAACATTGAAACAATAATATGACATTCAGTTGGCTGTGATTTTCTCAGGTGCTTTAACTTTGAATCATGGAACTTGAGAGTGCTTGGGAAGTCAGCATTTTGTTTGGTGAAACCTGTGACTTAAGAATCTCTCACACATATCCAAAGTCTTGGCAAACTTACAAACTTATAAATTTTTATTAATAAATCTATAAAGAGTCTCTTGTGCTTCACTTGCAAGATGTTGTCATAGATGCAAAAGTGATGTTAAGAAATATATTTATTTTATTATCTCTTCTGATGAGGAAAAGGTGAAAATATGACAGTATACCTGGAAGGAATCCCAACTATTGCTTTATTACTACTTCTGCCAGATTCAGGAAGGCTGTAGAGCAGCCATTAACACATCTCTCTGTACATTGTGGTTTTTGGTGGTGAAAGGTGCAGTCTCTTTCCTTGACATTAGAATGAGCTTTATTGTTAAAGTGATCTTTGTTTTCAAAAAAAACATGAAGCTTGTTCTGTTTGTTTTACTTTCACATTTTCTTTTTCTGCACAATGTTTTCACTGCACATTGGCCTCCAGCAATTGTAGGAGGCAGATACTCAGATGAATAGCAGGAATCCATTTGACTACCCAAGACACCAATCCAAGATTTACCTGTGATTTCTTGTGTTTAATGTGTGATCTGAACTACTCTCAGATAGGTAATGAAACCCCTCAACCTGCACTTTTCTCTTGGATAATTTACAGTAAACACTTTTCACAAGTGATGGACACAGGTAAATATCAGACTGCAGTTTCTTGTCTAAGTGAAATGGATTTTAGTTTCTCCCTTCATGTGGCTACAGGCTGCCATTATCTGTGATAGTGGCTCCTGTCTATTTTAGGCCCCACACAGAGGAGATGCTGGGCTTCTCTCCCAGGTGCCTAATAGTAGGTTTATCACTGCCATTTTTCCCCACATGCTGAGGACTACTCCTGTTTGACATGCAAAGCCTTGGCTTTTCAAATTTGTCTCTGCTCTGGCCTTGAAAGTAATAATCAGATAAGAATTGCAACAGTTTTCTGTAGAACTTGACTTTTAGTCATATCAATCTCCCCTAAAGAATTTACTACCCCTTAAAGTGCTTCTTTCTTTAAATAAATATTTCCAGCAGTTTTCTATTTTATGAGACAAATTTTCCACATTTAAGGAAACTGAAAAAGAAGCTGAAAGTGAGTGTCCATGGATGTGTTAGTTCAACTTCTAGGTCTGAGCTATTCATCTGAATTTTCTTGTATAAACAGTGGTAGAAAATTTACACCCCAGATGCAGATCATCTTTTCCAAAGGAAGTTGCTTGAAATGGTTCCAGAGGGGATTGAAAATGCCCTGAATTTTGTTAGTCAAAATTTAAGAGGAATGTAGC
This sequence comes from Zonotrichia albicollis, assembly GCF_047830755.1. Classification (NCBI taxonomy): domain Eukaryota; kingdom Metazoa; phylum Chordata; class Aves; order Passeriformes; family Passerellidae; genus Zonotrichia; species Zonotrichia albicollis. The sequence continues at coordinate 12,428,387 of NC_133829.1, read as the reverse complement.
AGGACTAAACACAGTTTGACATGTCTTAGCTTTCATATGTGGGCAGTCCCACTAAGGACAGTTCTGCAAGTGCAGCTCCTGTGGGAAAAAGGAATAGATTTGAGCTGAAGTCACAAGAAACCATGTAGACACAGATGCCTCTTCCCTCTTATTTTCCCCAAAAGGCACATTGCAGTAGAGTAGGAAATAGACTATTACTTCACTTGGTAATAGAGGGAAAATGAGCCTCACTAATGGAAGATTGAATTGGAAGCTGTAGATGGAAAGTATAGTGTTTTCCATCTTTTGGATGGAAACCATGTAAATGGTAAAACCCATGTATGCTTATGGCCTTTAGTATCAGACAGTCTCTGCCTGATACCTTCTGCAGCTCATGATCTCTTCCATCCCTTCATTCCAAAACCACTGCACATAGTAAATTTTTTCTCTTCAATTTTTCACTTTTCAGGACAGAATGTAATTCTGGGTGCATAACAGATAATAGGGAAAATCCAAGCAGTTTTCACAGTCTTGCTTAATTGCTTGTCCTTTTTAGAGACCTTGGCACAGAAATGGGAAAGGTCTCTTGACTGTCCCTGAAATAGTGTGTGAAAGGCAGAACTGCTGCAAATAGAAATAAAAATGTATTATTAGCACACTGTGCTTGAAAATATAGCACTAAAAGTGTGACTGTCTTATCATGCAAGTTAAAATTACTTCATCAAATATTCACATACCAGCTCCCAAGTCCCATGCACTGAAGAGTGTTTTTAAAATAGGCATTGTGTCACCTCTATGGCTGTTGATCAGAACACAGAATGTAAAAGTAAATATTCAGTAAATTTCCAGGTACAAAGCACCCTAGAAAGTCATGATTTTCTGTGTTTGCATGCTCATGAAAAGCAGGAGGCAGTAAATGAGGACTGGCCTGGGAATGGGGCGCTGGAGGCTGTTTCTATTCAGGATGCTGGAGCAGGAGGAAGATGCAATGTAGGGGCAGCCCACTGGTCACAGGCACTGCTGGCCCAGGGACTGTGTATAAAATGTCAGTGCCCAGGAGTTATTGCAGAAAGAAGCTCTGGAATTTCCAGTGTAGGCATGGATGAATTCATCATCATTTCACTGCAGTAGATGTAGTGCCATGTCCTATCAGTGTTCTGGGTTACTAAATCATGACTCATATGTTTTGGTTTGATTTGTGATTTTTTTGTTTGCTTTTGGTTTTGTTTTTTTAATAGCAAATTTAAATGTAGACTCAGAAGACTGTATAATAGTCATCAGGAAAATGCCTATGTCTCTGTGTCTATGATACAGATAGACGGAAAGATCATAGATAATATGATAAATTTACAAGGTATTCATTAGATAGGAATAAAGTAACGTGTGCTGCTTTCTCAGTGTTCATATAGTCATGAGAGGTGTGGTGGTACCTGTTTGAGCAGTGCTTCTAATGCAAGTAATATTTAAAATTCAGGTCACAACATACCTCAAATTCAAAGAAATGATGAAGATAAAAATTGGTGATTGAAAAATGTTCTGTGGAATTCTAATTGACAGGTTTAAATTACAATATAACATTACTTCTGTTCACAGCTATTGTAGGATTATTTCTGCTAAGAGAAAAAAAATATATAATTTGACAATTATTTTTGCAGAGAAAACATAAAATTCTATTAATTTAAAATAGAAGTTGTTTTTCTGCTGATCCACTGGAGCACTTTCCTTTAAAACAAAAGGAAGAAGCAGAAGTCTGTGCAGAAGAAGAGTTTTGAGGAATGCCATACATTCTCTTGAGCTGGTTCTGGTTCCATATTGCTTTCTGTCATGTATCAGATATAATGTGAACAGTCTTCTGGAAGTAGATTTCTGCATCTTTTAATGCTAATATTAGGGTGCCTAAAGTTTTTATTCCATTACAAAAATTATAGAGCTTTTTACTCTGTCAAAAGACTGTAAAATAACATATACTTTAGTAACAAAGAAACAAAGTCTCAGGTATTACCTGTATATTGTAAAATCATTAAGCTTCAAATTGTAAATCATTATGAAATCATGCATTTCTTTTCCAGATGACATGAAGCAACATCCCTGGATATCTAAGGTCTGCTCCTGTAAGGTGTGCTAGAAAAAACCACTGAGACGAAAGAATTGGAAGATGTAGAAGGACAGCCAAGAAATAGGACCTATATGGTGTGGTGCACATGAAATGGGTTTTTGTATTTAAAAATTAATTTTCAGAAGAAATACCTTCCATAAGATTAGCTTCTTTTGGCTGATTTATTGGCTTCAATTCACACTTCCATTGCTAGTAGATTTACATATATTCAACTAAATTTGAGTTGTTTTGATATAGAAAATATCAAGTCTTCATTTTTGGATATCGTTCACTTGTTTATGTAGTGATCTTTAGAATTTGCTTGCCATTAAGTATATCAATTTTAGTATTGTTTTACATACATAAAATTTAAATTTTTCTCTCTCTTTCCTTATAACTTTTCTTATCAATAACATTTTAACACTGAGCAAAACAAAATACATTTCAAATAATTAAAAAATTTATTTTTTCTGAAAATAGAAATTCACAGTTTGAATTAAACATGGAATATGTAGAACTAACTAAAAAACAGAGTATTCTGTGCACTTGTTATCAATTTCAATTGTTATTATTCTGTGCATTTGCTATCAATTTCCCATTCTGAGAGAATGGAAAATTGATAACAAATCTGGTCATGTTTAGGATGTAAATTTTCCTTTTCTCTAAATACCATTTACCATTACCATAATCTGTAGAAATGTAGTACCAGTACGGAACTGGAGAAGCCCATTGGGGTCCTCTACTGAAATTATATACTTAATTGAATAGCAATTTGTGCTCATTGGGAAAAGCAGCTATACGTTTTTTACTTTTTTTTTTTCTAAAAAGGTACACTTATATTTGTAGAATAAATACAGCTTATTAGGCCCATTTATCACCTGATAATCTGTGGGACTTAAGCTGGTTTGACAAATAATGCCTGCTCTGAGCAGTAAGCTCACTTTCTTTGTTGCCTATAGCTGGAGTGCTACTGAAGGCAAAGGATCTTGAGGATGTGCCTTATGGATCTGTACCTCATGGTGGAAATCCTGATCTGATTTATCCCTTCTAATTGTCATGTTAGCCATAAGATCCCTTAACTAGAAGAGCGGAGATTTCTTCAGTCTGGAAAGATTCTCTGGCCATGAATCTGTTTTTTCCTTGTGGAGAGTTGTCATGGCTGCGGGATAAAACCTGGTCTCTGTTACCACAGTATGAAGTTTGAATGAAGCAGACATGAAAGCTTCTTCCCTCTGGTTTTTATATTCTGTAAGTCCATGTCCCTCAGTGCAGTGTATGGTATTCTGACACACTGGGTGGTGAAATGGCATTGTGGAAGAAGAATCCCAGTTTTTATTTAACTAAAGAATATATAAATCAAATTTGCTGCAATCCAGAGAAGATAAAGATAATTAATGTTACTTTTTGTGAATTTTTTCATGCAGAAAAATAACATCTTTGGGCAGAAAAGTCAGGGATTTTAACACATTTGGTATTTTTGAGGAACAACTTTCCTTGTTAATAGAAGGCATTTTCCTCTCTAAAATGTATCTTTTGTTCTTATCTGGTTGTATTTGAATTATGATGACTGAATATTGAGTGCTATAGCTTCATTCTTGCATTTCTTGTGCTGGATGTATGGAATAACATCATTGATGTATTTATACTTGCACAACACAACTGAGAGCAGAGCATGTCTTTAGCTAACATACATCCTTCTCTTAACTTTTGTGGCTGAATGAGTGGCAAACATCAAGGAGGTAAAGATAAAATTGTAAATATACCTACAGAACTTGGTAGCCCAACAGGAACCTTGCAGCAAACAAAGGATGGACTCATCTCCTTTCTTTGCTCCTCTTCCATATGAACAACCACATTGAGTTGTTGCAGCAGTTTCTTCCGTGGACATTAAAAAGTCTGTTCACAACAAGCATCACTGCTTTTGATCAGCATCTGCTCACCAGGGTAACAAATCTTTTCAAAACTCTTTCATCTAGATATTTCAAAAGTGGATGTGTTCAAGGAGGTCTCATAGCTCAAGGAATTGGCATTGCCCATAACACCCAGTACTGCTGTAGTAGCAATTACATTTGTGCAACATGATATTTGATTGCTTGTCGTTAATTCTGCAAAGCAGTGCGCATCAGCAGCCTGCCGATAGAGCCGGCCCTCTGGAAGGGTTCGTGCAGTGATGATCGGTGTTTGGCACATGCTTGTGCGTGCCTCCTGCTAATTATCATTACAGGATCAGTAAGGTAAGGCAGGAACTTTTTTATTAGGTGCAGTTATTTCCCAGTAAAGCAAATATATTCCCCTTGTCTTCTGGATGTCTTTCAAACAACCAACTTTATAATATGTGCTCACAGTGAACTCACTCAGAAATATCTTTTTGCAACAAAGTGGCACTTTCAGAGCTGAATACACAAATACAGATGAATTTAATAGTTTCTTGTAAGCCAAACTGAAGAAGCATTTTCTATGAGTGTGGTCTGATGTACCACTGCATTCGCACTTTTGGAGATGGAGTTTGCAACAAAGTCCCAAGGCAATTATGAATATATTTTTCTATTGTGTTACTCTGTGAAGGAATCCTGTCAAAAGGAATAGTATGCTAATATTTTTGAGTAGTTGTTTAAATATTAAATATGGGGTGGAAAATTCATGAATACCTAAACTGCTTGAGGAATGTGTGTTTTGATTTGGCTTGGATTTTTTCTATTCAGAAGTCACGGGATCCAATGGCCTGTATGGCTCAAGGTGTGATTTTACAGTCAGGGGGATTTCTCCTCACTCCAGCCTCAGTATTCTGTGTCTGCTCACTTATGTTTGCGTTACTGCTTGTGTGCCCAAGCTGTGCCAAGGCAAGCACTGGCCTCAGCGCAAAGACCAGAGGAGGAACAAGCAATCCAGAGTGGAAATGTGGGACAGTTCACACAAAGATGAGCATGAAATTGAAGTTTAGAGTGCTATGTGCAGGGGTGTTACTTAAACATAGATTTTTGGCTTTCAAATCCAATAAGCATTTTTTACATTACATGCATAGTTCATTATATTCTTTTTAAAAAATTAAAGGACACTTACTGCTTTTAGTATAAGACAAAATCAAAACTCTTCAGCATCTCTTTTATTTGAGGGATTTTGAGTTTTCCAAATAATTCATACTTGGTATGGTCATACTGAATGGTCACTGACTTAGATTCCTGTATGGAAACCTCCCTAAAGTTTGAACTGTTTATTTATGTCTCCAAATCCAAACATTCTATTTTGAAATCTCTTGTGCCATTCACATATTTTGAATTTGATCATTGTAATAAACTGATTCCATTTTGGGGCTGTATTTGTGGTGCAATGCCCTTCCCTAACCCAATGAAAGATGTTTTCAAAGCACATTGGCATTGGACTTGATGAGATTCAGTGTTTGAAATAAAGAGATGCTTTAACAACACCACTATGCAATGGGGCTACAAGCTCTAAACAGCAGCACTTTAACAAGAGAAGTGGTTTTGCAAGTCTGACTGAGCTGAAGTGTTGAAAATTCAGAAAAGAAGGAGACGGTTCAGTGAGCAGTATTACCTTTGCCCAGGATTTTACTCCTTTTGAAAGAGCAAGTTCTCTGAATGCAGACAGGACAGTGAGCTCCAGTACAAGTCCCAGAGTCATTGCCCCAGTGCTGAACAGCATTGCACCCACATCCGTGATGGGGCATCTGTGAAGACAAAGATCCCTTCATGTAATGGAGATTTCTGCTGGATTTTGCAGGCCATATTTCTTGGATGAGAAAAGGATGCAGAGGAATTTCAAGGACCAGTCTTCCCCTTTTGTCCTCCTCATTGAATATGTAGTCTGAACTGCTAGACAAAGATCCTAGCATTACTGTTAACATTTGAGTTGGGGTATCATTTGAATTCATAGATCCCCAAACTGAAAATTCATCAATTTTACTTTTGGAGAAGTAGTTCTGAACTCAGATGCAACATAAAATTCATACAATAACCTGAGATTGTCTTCTTGGGGCCCATGGGAAGTTTGTTTTTTGAATGACACTTGCTGGAAGTTCTGAAGTGTGTCTGAGAGCTGTGCTATGGGACAGAGGCGCATCCAAAGAACACCTTCCCTGTCTTCTGATGGTTGTGATGGGTGAGTACAAACAGAGCTGCCTAGGTGAAGCTGTGTGAGTTGCTAAACAATGTCAAGGATTATGAAACTTAGCAAATGTCTGCAAAGTTTTTTTTAGAGAAGACTGTGCATTTGACAAAATTTCTTAGGAGTACAAATTTAATTACATTTTACTTTTGTGTATTTCAAGAAGGTTTAGCTTCAGAATTCAGAGTTATGCTGCCTGAATTGTGCTGTGCAAATATAGCAATAAAACCTGGTTTTCTTCCTCTGCAATACTCTCAATAAGACACTTGCGAAAAATAGCCTTTCTGGAGTAAGCAGTACATGTAAGTACATGTTGTTTCATTAAGTACATTAGTCCCTCCAGTTTTACATCAACTGGCAGATTTTCTTTCTCTTTTGGGGGGGATTTGAAAACATAATACTCATCAGAAAAATATTAACAATATCCAAAACTAATAAAATAGTGGTATTTTCCTTATTTATTCTTAAATTTTATCTAAATAATGTATGATCTTTTCCATAGTAAAGATGTAGGGAATTCCTACCCTAAATCATCTGAATTTTCCACACAGAAACTCAGGGTAGTAAAAGATTCTGTTCAGTTTCAGAACTGTATTTTCTAACATCACACTGATCTGCAAACTTACAGCTCTGACCAGTAAATGTAACATACAGATTTTTGTTTGTTTTGGTTTGTAGTCTTCCTGCCATGTAGATGGCAGCAGCACTCAAGCCTTGAAATACACCCCAGCTTTTTCTTGAGTTTGTTAGAAAAAAAACATGTTTATGAATATTATTGCTGAGACTGAACTGAAGGCCTGATTACTTTAAAGATGTATTTAGTAACATGTGCCTCTAAAGAAGCTTTTAACTTCGTAATATGAGTGTTTAAAAGACAGTAAGTTGTATTTGCCTGTATTAACATGATTGCCACTGTTACTTTTTTCTACATTTTGACTTCTTTCCCTGTGTATTAAATTTCTAGAGTTTTTCCTACTGCACTAGGTTGCAAGACACACAGGACGTTTTTGAAAGTTCAAAATTTTATTTGCTTGCAGAATGAGCAGCAGCCCTGGCAGAAAAGCTGATGACTGTGGACATCCTTGTCAAAGATACAAAGAGGAACCACAGATAAAGGTAGTGGGATACACAGGGTAGGATTTTGTGCTACGGGTTCTACTAATTGCAGTGTTTTATAGAAAGTATCATGAATTATCTGGAAAAAAAAAACATTTTGAAGATCCAAATATCTTTATCTTTGTGTAGTGTAGAACTGTCTGCACTGACATTTACTTTGGCTACGTAGAGAGATTTTGAAAGAGAAGCAACAAAACTGAGACCCAGAATCAAAGCTGTCTAGTAGTCTTAGTCTCTGCAGTGTCAGCTGAAACCTCTGGGAGACTTTGTGGGATCGTCTCCAGGCCCTCAGAGATAAAAGCAGGTGTTATATGTGTAACTGTGCACAGAGGGAAAACCAGCACAAGAAAGCATAATGATCTCAGTGCCTTGAACTAGAAAATGCTGTTTAAATGCTGGGGGCAAACAGTAATGTTACAGTGAGCTGTCATATAAAGTCGATCAGCACTAGCTCCCTCAATAGTTCTAAACCAGAGGCAGCTGAAGAGGGAGATGAAGTATCCAATGGACAGCATATGTCATTCCACAGGATCCTGTCTGAGGATGCATTGGGTGGAGGTGTAGGCCACACTGACTATGGGATCAGCTAAAGTAACTGGGAAAGTGGGCAGACTGTGGCACTGAGCCATCCTCATCCAATTGCCACAGCTGCAAATTTGGACAGGTCTGTTCAAACCTTCTGCAGAAGCTGGGAGAGAAATGGGAACTGATATCCCTCTATGCCCTCGCTGTGTGGTGTGAAATAGAAACCCTTGGCAAAGGGGATCACCCAGCTGTTTGTCAGGCAGTCTGCAGAGGCCAGGATTCCACATGGGAGGGTCTGTCACAGGTTCACACTGCACTCAGCGGATGGGCTCTGACCAAGCAATCCTCTAATGTCTGTGTCCAAAAACATGGTACAGATGTCGTGATACATATCCTGGAGTGACAGCACTCCTTCAATACTGCTTCAGGTAAAGGATTTACAAAGGGAAAGCAGAAATTCTTGGCTGATAAAATGTGTGACAACAGTAAAAGTAGATGAGTGATGAGAAAAGAGCAGCAACTGGACACATGTTGCATCAAAGCACCGGGATAGGCAGCTTTTGTCTCTCCTACACTTGTTGAGGAGTACAGTGCCTTGGACATCAGTAATAGGAAAAGCACTGCTCTTCCAGACTAATGCATGCTGAGAGCAAATATATTTTTGCTGCTTTTAGGATATAGTTCGAAGATTTGATGGGTTTTTCTTCTCACTTCATAGCACCCATTAAATCAATCTTAGATTTCATTTCATTGAGCAGATATTTGTCAAAAAGCTGCTTCAATATCTCCAAAATCCACTTTTTTTTCCTATATTTTCAAAATTATGCCACTGCTTAAGTAATAAAAAGTATCTTTTCACCTTCCCTCTACCTCACTGGTAATATACTCACTGTAGTTATGGGAGAGTTCTATGCATTGCAACCAAGCATACATTTAGAATTCTTATTAGTGCTGATTATTCATGACCTGTAATGAAAATATATTTTAAAAGCTCCTAGGAACTTGAAATAACTGTCACCACATTAGCCTTATCTCTGTGAAGCACATTGGAGCAGTTTTGTAGGGATATAGAAATGGTGGTTATGGTATTTTGCAAGGTAATACAAAAGCAAAACTCCATAATAAAAATGTTGGTAGATTTTTGTTATCCCTGCCCAAACTTACTAGGCTTAATCAGCAAAATCACCTAAGTAATACTATATAGAAACTCTTAGAGCTACCAAACAGGCTTTCCTTGGAGATGTTTTTGCAGAATCACTTTGAAGTATAACTGCTCCTTAGGAACTTGAGATTTGCAGCAATAACATTTCAAGCTTTTTAAAGAAGCTGATGAACAATTGTAATGGATTGGATACTGAGAAAGTATCAGAGAAAACATCACAAGCAAAGACTCATTTCAGGCACTCTTTCTTATATTTGTTGCTTTGGTTATATGAAGTGACAGCCCAATGAATCACTGGGTGGTCTTTTGGTCTGACAATTTGGGTATTGTCCAAGCAATTAACAGGCAGGCAGCCAATTGCAGCAGCCAGTGATTAAATTACAGAGTTTCTTTGGTGGTTTCCATAAAGAAATTTCTGGGAAGAGTTAGATGGATCTACCACCTCTCATATGATGAGCATGTGTCCTAGTCTGTGTACATGTTTATTTGACTAAATACTTAAGAATATTCTTTCACTTGCACTTGAAAAGAGTCAAAATTTGAAAGACACTCCATCCTTTTGGTTTCTCCTGTACTAACCCTGTGTGTGAGAAGAATTTATGATACTGTTGGAGTAAACCTTAAGCTTTGTGTGGGTTTTTTTAATATGAGATTTTAGAAATGTCTTTCCTCATATCTTGAATCACTTCTGACTAACAGCATAAGTACTTCACAGATTTCATTCCAGATTTTTTATTTAAAAATGTCTTCTCTTTGTAAGTCCTTTAAGCACATATAATTGGTGTTAAACATTTTCTTAGCCCATGGAACATGTAACATCCTGTGTTATCCCCCTTGATCTATAGAAGCTAATCTCTGTTCCTGCTATTTGGCTGGTTTTCCTTCATGTGCGGGAAAAATCTATCACACTTTCTCCAGAATTTTGAGTTTTTTCTTCCTCCCATGATAATCAGTGGTTAAACTTCCACAGGGAGAGACCAAGGTAAAAGCAGCAAAAAGGAAAAATAAGAGGAAATAAACTCAATTATCTAGAGTAAATATACCAGCATGGTCAAATTATGATTACACTGGCCTCCAAGCTGCACTCTGATCTTTTATGATAATTCTGAACAGTGCTCTGAAGGTGGGTGTCAATGTCAGTACTCTAGGAGGACTGGAAATTTCTGGGAATTTGCATAGGATGCATAGAGCCATAACTACGATCCTGCAGGTATTAGGTTCAGTTCCCATGCTGATGGGGACACTAAGCTTTCATGTGGCCTTTTTGGGGGGTATGGGACTGTAAAAGGAATCTCAGCAACATTAAGTTTTCTTTAGCATTTAGTCTTTCTCCAGGGGGTCATTTTTCTGGATTAGCTGGGAAAGTGCCCTTGCTGCTAGCAGGAAGGAGAGGAGGTAGTTCTGTACATTTTAATGCTTTCACAGCTTCTGTACTTAAAGACACTGGGAATAGCAGGGAAGCTTGCACACCTTCCTCAGAGATAGACTGAGATCCCTTCCACACAACGGTTTTGGCAAGGTTTTAATAAAACGAATCCCCACTGTAGATTACTTCTGTACTTATCCAGTAGTCACTCCTGGACTCTACCTCCTCCAGCAGCTTTTATTCAGCCCAAGCTGCTTCCAGAAGGGCTCAGGGGCATCCCTCGGTCAGCAGCAATCAGTGGGTTAATACAGCCTCACTTCTGCCTCCCTCAGATGTTCAGGAGGAAGATAATGAGGCAGGGATAGAGCCTGCAGGTTAATGAGATACCCCAACTGGAAGGCAGAAATCTGAGAGGAGAGACTGGGAAGCAGAAGAGGAAGGGGAAATGTGAGTTTCTTTATATTCAGGTGTTACTCACTTGAGAGAATTGCTGGGGCAGGATTGTTTTGCAGTACTATAAAGACCATTTGATCTGTTAGTGCACTGCTGAAATTACTCATCTACCTGGCAAAAGCTGTCTGCCTTTTACACTCCTGTTAAAATCAATACTGAACTCCATTTGAAACTGTTATGCTAAAAAGAAGTGCTCCCCACCAACTATAAACAAAACACCAAAATCCAAAGGTGCTCACGTTAGGATAAACACTGGAATCCTTCTAACACATTCTAATCAGTGCTTGGGTAAGCATTGTTAGAAACATCTGTCATGCATTTAAATAAATTCTATTAATAAAATGAATGAGTAGAACTTAGACAAGTATAGAGAGGCAATACAGTAAAACAAATGGCCCTTATACAGGGAGCTGTTGTACTATGCTGTTTTGAATATTGTCATGAAAGCAGCTTACCTTTCAGCTGAGTCTTTTCAATAATCCTGGGCTGTAAATGATGCAGCCATGTAAATAACTCTGACAGTTGCACTTTGACCATATAATATGAAAAAATAGCTTGTTCTCTATAATCACATTGTCCAGAAATTCCTCCTTCTTATCAGTATGCGACCTCCCGCTACAGACAAGCAGAATACAGAACAATCTGCACCGTCTGCAGCATTCAAGATACTGTTCTTACTGTTATTATCAGCAATGACGATTATCTCTAAATGCTCAACAGTAAATCCAGAGGAATAAATGGGAACATTTTTCCTAAGTGGTGTATAACAATACCTGACATTTATATAGCACCTTTCACCTGTAAGAATCCCAAAGTGCTTTACAAAGTCTGCTGGGATCACTTCACCCACCACTGAAATGTAGCTATCTCTACAGTGAAATTCAACTTCTATTCCACACCACTGCCATTGCACAATGGTGTTTTTGAAAAAAGTGACAACTAAGTGAAACGCATTGAACTGTTCTTGTGAAAGCTATCATAAGGTCCTCTGTGGCAGTCCATGGCTAAAACTTTGCAGTGGTATCCAGAGAAAAACACAGCAGACCCTCCTCTGCCCTCAGACACTTCCTTCCCAGCAAGAGCACTTCTGTTTTCTTTCTGGTCTCAGACCTATCAGTTGAAATGCTACCAATGAATGAAATTCTACTAATGAAGTCACACTAGTAAACCTGGGTGTCTAGAGTTATCCTTAGAAAGTAAGTAATAATGAAAATAAAATGCTTAAAATTTTATAGGACAAAAATGGGCGTTACTAATCCATAACTGTGCTTCTCTGACAACGTTGGTCTATTGAGCCCAACACTGTGAAATTAAGTACTAATCTGTTTTTCCTTATGAGGTATTTATATTGTTTTCCATGGTTTAGTACTATAGCTATGTATTTATATGAGCAGGTATGACTCACTGTAAGGTGACTGTAGAAACAGATGCTGTATCTGTGCTGGTAAATTAGAGTGAGGTAACATTCTCAGGTATGGAAAATTACAAAAATTTATAAAATGATGGAACAATATCCATACTCTTGACCTACAAAAACTCCTGATGACTGTGCCTGATAGGAAGTGTTTGAACATGCCCATGCTTTTCTTGGAGATAAAATAATTTCTCACTCAAACTTACTTTCAATTCTAATGGCAGTTGGCTTTATTGCCAGAAATCTGACTGAAGAACATTGCCATTACAGATGTACAAAGGGTATGCACAGGATGATGGAATGTATGTAAAGCATAGTATTTGTGCATTCCTGAATGTGATAAAAGTGGATTGGATCCTCTTCAAGAGAAATGCATGCTATGCAATATGAGTAATCTTGAAAGTGCTCTCCCAATATTAATCAAATCATGGAGCTGAAAATACGTGTTCTTGCTGGAGTTTCGTATTACATTTTCATCTCACAGAAGGATGGGAGCAAGCCCAGCCAGTAGATCTGAGCCATGCTAAATTTTGGAGAGCTTAGCTCTTGCTGTTGATATAGATTTGATCTCTCCAACTCGGGTTTATGTCTGTAATATGTCACTTTAAAAAAATCAAGGTCCCATTTGGGTTCACTCCACTGCAGTGTTACTACTTTATCTTATATTTCATCTCCTCTGTGGTCTTGGCTTTTCTTTGGCAAAATGTAAGTTCCTTTTCTTTAAGACCTGGGGAAGCACTGGACATATGTCACCAGTGAACTACAAAGTGTGGGGGGAAATTAGCTAAGTAGACAGAACCACTTTACTGCTGAGAATTGAGTGGTCTCTGCTCTTTCTAGGCTACAGACAGGAAAGAGAATCAGGAGTGTTGCAGAAGTCACTGACCTTTTCAAATTAAGCTGTTCTATTTCTTTAATGGAACAAATGCAGGTAAACGGATTCATATACCTGGTCATTATATTAAGAGATTAAATGTAATTTTCCTCTCCTAAGAAGTTTCATTGTACCTTTGAAATAAACTGTGGAGTGAAGCTTAAAGAAACAGCAATAACTGTGAATCCACTATGAGATATTCTGAGAGGCATCTTAAGAATGCAGGGTGTAAATAGACGATAAGAGTTTATCTTACCATAAATCCAGAAAATCCTGTGGCCAGAGAGACAAAATTATCCATGCTTATGATGAATATCTGGTTTATGAAACTTATATGTGAAGGTGTAAAATATCTCCTATTAGAGATGCTAAATTAATATGTTTACTAGGTTTTTAAAATGCGTTAAAATTCAAAGTTGCACATTTATATTAAAAACATCACCTTTATCTGCTGTGGCCCCACTAAAACAGATGTACTGATTCCAAAGTATTTTTAGTCAAGCCTCGTGTACATGTACAGCATCTGTATGTGTAGGTATTTATTTGTATCCACTGCTGTATATTCAGTATTTAGACCTATTTTAATAGTGAATGTGGAGATGGCAGTTATATCAGGAAAAGTCAGCTCTAGGACTGCAGAGAGAATGCTTAACTCTTCCCTCTGCACTTATGTGTTGCACACCAATCTTTATGTGTATTAGCCCATGTCCATTCATAATCAATACTATTGCCTCATCAAACTCTTCTATACTTTTATATACACACATATGTTTAGAGGTATTTTAGAGGTACTCCTAGAAGTTTTTTAAAGATAAATGTGTCTCATTTTGGTCCTGACAATCAGACCACAACAATACTGATGGACTTGGCTTCACATTTGAAATGTTAACCTATTATGAGGCCAGTCATAGCAAACATGCCAATAAACAAAAGATAGAAGAATCTTACCCCTTATTTTCTCTGTCTTCAAAGACTTCACCTTTCCGGCTGAAATTTACAATGCTGCCTTTTATATTTCATTATTATTTTACTACTGCGTCTTCAGTAAAAGCCATATCCTCCTTAAATTTCCCAAGTTTTTTCCTTTCATTGACAGACAGTTGCTAATCACATGTATTATACCCTGAGCAAATTTCAGGCCATAGGGGGATAGGATAGCTTCCTGCATATTTTACCCTCTTCCATCCTTATTTTTTCAGTTTCTGTGACTGTCTGCTTGCATTTATGAATGAAAGCTATGATCTGTATTTGCTGTGTTAAGAAGAGGGATCATGTGAATTTTAAGCCTTTAAAGATAAATGGTGAATTTTAACTGGGGCTTTCAAATTCACACATACAAAGGCAACAATTACTGTTCTCTATGCCCACTTTGAAGCTCCCAACAAAGAATCTGCTGAGCGCACAGAGTCAAATATTATTTATACCAATCCTGTGCAGGTATTTTGCATTTGCCTGGCAGACAGGATAGGGCAGCATCTCTCCTCTGAATGCTGTGCTGGCATCTGCTGGCAGTGTCTCTGCTGGTGAGCACAGGGGTGTCAGGGTCTTTAGCTATTATAGCAGTGACAAGAGAGCTCCAGGGAGATTCTTTTGAGAATAGTCATCCACTCCTGGAGCTGGGTTCCAAGTTTGCAAGTTTCGGCATATGGATTTTTAATCTCTGAGTTGCCTTAACAGAAAGCAAATTCCATAACTTCCTCTGCAAGGTCTGTTTGACTTTGCTGGAGGAAGAACGCTTGTTCAAAGCCAGCCCAGCAATCATCATTCATCACCCTGTCAGTCACAGCAGATACCAAGGTACCTTCAACAAACGTTCTGCAGTGTAACCCCTGGGTTGGTTATTAGTGTTTCCCACAAAGTTCCAGTAGTCAGAGGACATTTTTGAACTTTATGGGATTTATATTAACTCATAGCAATCTCTGCAAGTTGCCAGGAGGTGTAAAGAAACAAATGATTAACTAGATTCTTCTTAGTAATTTGGAAATATTGATGAGTGCTGGTTCAAGTTGTTCCTACCAGTAGTGTATTGTTTGCAATACTTGACTCCTGATAAGAAGGAAGTCTTCTGAACTCAATGCAATCTTACTTTTCCTTTTTTCATATTTTAATGTGCAAAATACTCTTGATGTTGTATCTGAGATAAAATTCATTTTCAGCAGCTGGTGAAATATTTAAATCCTGCCAAAGACAGTCATCAGCTGTGGAATCCTGTGTCTAAAGCAGATGCAGTAGTGTCCTCAAAACTTGTTGTAAACAAACAATAATTCTCTTTAATAATGAAAAACTATTTTAATTCATATCTGAGACCGTATGAATTTGCTTCAGGATAAGTTAATAGGATGTCATGATGGGTATGTAAATTACCTTAAACTAGATTTAGTCTTATTTTGTGCTATGAAGAGAAGTTGAAAAACATTCAGACTTTGTTCAAACACTGTCTTGTGTATAATTCAGGAAAAAGTACCTATCTGATAACGACAGTACCACGTGCAGTTTTCCCAGAGAAGGCTGTTTACTTAAGGCCTGAAGCAAGGGTCAGTTTTGAAGAAAACTTGACAAGGACGATTTCTTACTTACCTTAACTCCCAGACAAAGCTCAATAAGAATAATGATGGGTGGTTGCATTCCAAGCATTTCACTCATCTGAAACACCACAGAGCAATTTATATGTATTTGTTTTTGCTCTCACCGTAGTATTACACAGCCAGCTGAAATTTCAAAAGAAGCCCAAGAAATAACACATTCGGGTCTCAGAAGGAGCTGTTGAACTGCCTGAACTCTGCTCATTCATCCACAGCAATGCTGGTTTCCTTCTGAGGCCCTGTGCTTAGGAATGGGAGGACCACACTCCTGGCACTTCCTTGCATCACTCCACTCTCTCAAATAATGTCACGTGCATGGGGCACTTTATGGAACTATAAATGAGATTCCTTTCTTCTTCTTACCTAGAAAGGCTCTGTAAATCCCTTAGAGCAATTTTGCTCTTTAATCCATCCCACTCCTCCTCTTTTCCCAAGATCTAAACCCTTGTGTTCCTCTGCCTTTTGCAGCTTTCATTTAGCTCTCTGGATGTCTGAGGGATGTGTGAAGCTCTTTCCCCTCTGCTGACTGAGAGATACCAACACAGAGGTGATTGCTCCATTGAAGCCTCACCTCTGACCAGAGAGTGAATTTCTTCTGATACCTGGCCCTGATCAGTTCTTACTATTGGGAACTAAGACTGTCCTTACCCATTCACTCTCTCTGTGCCCTGTTAGTTCTCAACAACACTGACCAGTGTTTCCTGGTCAGCCTTTGCATGGATAATTAAAAGAGCTAACAAATAAAAGGGACCTTTACTTAGCTCTAGAAAATCTTTTCATAAGTGTTTTGGGTTGAAGCAGAGTTTTTTTCCCTTGCTTCTGGAGCTCTCTAATCAAGATCACAGACTCATCCAAATCACTGAAGTACCATCATTGCCAGATCTGGCATTACTGCATTTTTCTGCCATATATTCAAAAGAAGACACTTCTGCATCATAAGTTTTGTCCTTTATCCTGTAGCTGGACAAGCAGCCCTGGAGGGTATTTGTCTGCTTTTGGGAAGAACAAAGATTATTTGTTGTCCTTAACTCAGCTCTTGTCCCATTAAGGCAGAAATGTGCAGGACTTTAATGTACTCTGCTTTTCAGTATGTGTGTTTTTACCCACATCAGATGTTACAGTCTTTCAAGGGATATTAAACATTTTTAATATCAAGGTCATATGTCCATCTGACTCACCCTCTGGTTTTGAGCTGTGGGTCAGTTTTTCCATGATGCCTTTTGAAAGAGGGAGGTATCAGTTGAGCAAACCAGAGCAGGCAGTTTCCTGTAATCATCTATGCCATCATCTGTGCTGGATCATGGCAGCAGCTGATCAATAGAGGAGTATTTAAATATGTTAGAGCCTGAATCTGATATTCTACATGTTTAACTGCATAAACAGATCAATGGGACGGGATTGATCTCCATTGATATTTGGCAGTTTTCAAATACAATTAAACCACATTTGGAGTATTGAAAGCACTTGAAATAAACAACTGGGCACTATTTATAATTTAAAGAGCTACTCAAAAAATTTAATAGATCAAGTGGTTGTTTCAACAATGCCAGTGTCAAGGGAAAACTTGAAATCCATATGCTGTACATAAATAGCAAACTGAAATTGATGGCAAACTGAAGTTCAATGTGTTCTTTAGCACATATTACTATACACAGATATTTCCGTGTTTATGAGATAAGGATATGCAATTAAATTGTCATTAATAGATATAGATGAATGATTATGCCTGAGCAGAAATTGGGACTGGAATTATTGGACATGCTGTTGATAAAATGGCAACCATACCTTTCTCATATCCCTAAAACATTGGAATTTAAGAGCTGCCCAGCTGGTTCTTGGTTTTGCTGATCCCTGTTGGCCATATCCTCCCTGTGTCTGACAGGGTTCCAGCAATTCCCTGGATTCCCTGTGTGCATCTCCACTGCTTCTTCTGACAACCTGGCACCATCATGTGTTTAGGCTACCATCAGAACCTGTTTGCTCAGTCTGGGAATGTCCTTGGGTTGCCTTTAAGGGTAATGTCATTGTCACCACAAAGGCACATCAGACAGCTAAAGGCTGCTCAGCGTGTTTGACTCACTGACATGCACAATACTGGTGGTCATAAAGGGAACAAGTGTCCACAAGTTTCTAGACTGGCCAGTTCAAGAGAACCACACCAAAGCTGACCTGATGAACAGTCATTTGGGAAATGAGATTTATTTGCCATTCTGGCCTCCTTCTGGGCAGTTTCACACAGCAACACAGGTGCAGTTGTAATGTAACCTTTGTGGGAGCTGAGGTGCTAGTCCAGAATATACAAGGTAGGGCCACTTTTTAGAGAATTTTTTGCAAAGAAAGGCTTATGGTTCAAATCAATTTGAAATACATAAAGGAAACATGGATCTTTAAGACTACCCTCAGCTATAAACTCAGAGCACTGCTGTAAACCCCAGGTTCTGTAAAGACATAGACTTGATTCATAACATGGACACTGAATGTCAGCTCAGCAGTACATTTACCAGACACCTCCAGTGTGGGCTTGGGGAAATGTAATTTTGCACTTTTACTGGCAATATTCTGAAACACAGCTAAACAGTATCAATGTGGTTTTCTTTCACAGGCATTTTGAAAACAATCCCCCATGTTTTTACCAAGGTACTTATCCTGAAAAGTTAGGAAAGTGATTTCCATGCATACCATTTGCTTGATCCAGTGCCAGTGTAAAAAATCAAGGCTTTACTGGTGATATGGATTGTGAAGAGGAAAATATAGCAAGTTCCTTTTGCACAGGAAGGACTGGTTTAACAGCATTAAGTAGGACTTCCCAGTAGAGGTCTGTCAGAGTTGGGACACTGCAGTCCTTGACTCTTCAAACCTTCCCAAACCCCTCCCAGCTTCAGGAGGGCCCTGAATGTGCACAGGAGTGTGTACCCTTCTCCTGAAGGTACACACATATCATTCCCAAGGGAACTGCTTTTTCTGTTAGTGATATCAGCAATGCTTTCACCTGAGTGGCTCTTGCAGGGTGAGATTCAGAGGTTATATTCAGCATTCAACTCTGCATTGTTCCAATGGCCATGGCACATTCTAGTTCCAGTCTGTGCTGCACAGAGCAGCACAGTGAAAACTGTACAGCAGAAATACTTTGGCTTTTTACCTGAAGAGACATGGTGATGACTTATAGTACACCCTGAACAATTTTTCTTCTCTGTGCTTTATCTGGACCAATAAATGCTTATGCTTCTGGATGCAGCAAGAGCTGTTTGTTCTCCTCAGCTGACAACCCATTAAAAAGAAAATAAAGTAAACATATCAGAATTAGTCCCCTAAAGCTTCCATCAAGCCTTCTGCCATGAGCACTTTGCTGCTGTTTTTGTTTTTTTCCATTGCCAGCTTTTGGCACTCAGGGGCAATCTATCTTTGGGATAGAGAATAGAATCACTTTCCTTCCCCAGGATGTATGATCCAAGAGCTAAAAATAGGGACTATCCAGAACAATATCAGAGGTCTGCATATCAAATAAGTAGGCAAAACTGTTGAAAAAATCTTCTTCGGGTGTCAAGCAGTACAATACTTTTAAGAAAAATTACAAAACCTTACAGGAAGTAATTAGGAGACAACTAATTAAAAGTTTTCTTACCCCTTACAGTAGTGGTCAGTTGAAATAATGAACCTGTGGCAGTTTCTGAGAGGAAATACCTGAATTTTGATGATATGCCCTAAAAACAGCATTTAAGTTTTCTTGTTCATCATCAGAAGGTAAAGAAAGAATCATCACCAGGACAAAAAAAAAAAAAAATCCACAAGGTGCCATTTCACAAAAAAAATCCACAAGGTGCCTGATTTTTTTCTATAAGGACTGTCAAGCACTGGGCTTTAGGAGCTACTGGAAATGCAGACTCTAACAGCTTTCAGGCAAGCCCTTGTTTTCAGCTGATCATTACCAGTTCTGACCTTTTAAATCTTCTGCTGCTAAGGGAGAATCTGTTCTTTACAGAAAAGCTGTTCTGTATTCCATTCATAGACAATGGAGAACTTAACTATATTTACTGGTATTTAACATATGGAGCATATTTGCCTGGAAGGTAGATGAAATCTCCTGCATTTAAGATCAAATCAATTTGAATTTAAGGTCACATTTGCAGAAGTCAATGTTCCATAAAATCAAAGAAGAGCTTAATTCAACTATTTTTTCTCTGTCAATCAGCTGCATAGTTTCACACAGTGGAGTTGTGCAAGCCTTCCTCCCACAAGGAATCCTTGCACACACGCACATTCAGACACAAAGCTTCAGCAGGACTCGGATCTTCCTCACCTGAGTGGAGCTGTGAGTGTTCAGGTCCAATTACAAACTTCCTGTTTGTAATTCTCACTCCCACAAATAGTGTCGGTCACACTGCTAAGACTCCTCAGGCAAGTACCTTACCTTCTTAAAGGGAGGCTCTCAGGACCAAACCTCTTTTCTTCTGATGAGATGTATCCAATTTGGCACATCTAATTCAGGTGCTTCCAGGACTAAATGGAGAAAATAGGCTGATGTGATTTCAAGGTGAAAGTGTGTGTATCTTCATTCATAAGCAAGTGCTGCTACTTCAAAGGGGAAGAGATTTGCAGGAATCAATGATCTGCAATATCTTTTTGCTTAAAGTGTAATTGCCATCCAAGAGCAATGAGGGATTTTGCTGCTGCAGAGGTCTGGGAAACACAAGCCCAACATACAACTTTCTGGTTGGGAGATTTCTAATATTGGAACATTGTCTTTGAATGCTGCTAACCCGCAGCCTTTTCCCCTGGAAATTTAAACGGCAGAGGAGAGAATAGGAGCTGTTGTTGATTTCTTCTGCTTTCCCTAAGAATGCCTGATACAGCAGGTCTGAAGATGGCATTTATGTTCTTAATAAAAAAGATTTTTGTCTTTATTTTTAAATTAAAATATTGATTACTTAGCCTTGATGAAATAATGAATATAGTCAAAGGGCAGAAAAAAAAACGGAGTATTAATTGCTCCCTTGTGTATAAAAGAAGATTTTATTTAATTTTTTAACATAATGGAAACAATAGCAGAAAAATTGTGCAGAGAAGTGGAGGATATTCAGAAATTCTTAATTAATGGATTTTCAATTTACTTTATTCACAGTCCACCTGGGATGATCAATTGAAATACATCTAGCTGTATTCTCTTCTGATGAAAATTTGTCAACTATTTAGCCAATGAGTTTGAATGATAAAATAGAAGAGGAAAAACTACTATTATCACAAATTTCAGGAAAAGTTAACAGAAGTATCTTTCTGGTTGCTGTTATTTAGACTTAGGTAGAGACATGGCAAATTGTAAATGTTTCTTTATATTTCATGTAACTTTCTTGTTGAGGCTTTTTGCTAGATAAAATAACTTTTTATATAGGGGAAAACCCTGTTTGAATACATTTTGGTAAGATGTCTTGATAAACGTTTTTGAAAAATACCTTGATATCTTCAAATAATATTTGAAGAAAATAAAGTAATGAAAGATTTTGAAAGGAAAGGGGGAGGGATTTTTTTCCTGTATGATATGCCATGTATTTGTAAACATTTCCAAGCCAAACCTTCTTCATTGCTGGGTGTGCTGTATCTTTCACAAAAAGATTCCACTTCTATTCACAGGAGCCATTCCTAAGCTGGCATTCATAAGAAATCTTCTCTCATATTGCTGAGTTGACAATCCACTCCTCCCAAATCTGTGGCTGCTGGGATTTGAGTCTCTGCTCCCATGCAGACTCTCGGGACAAATTCACCTCTGATGTAAATGTGCTCAGTTCCATTGAAGTCAGATGAGTTGCTTTCTCTTGCACCAAGGCTTAATTTGATCCTCGATGTTCAGATCACTAAGCTATCCCCTCTGGCCTAGCAATTCTCCTGTTGAAAAATTACTTTCTGACTGTAAATGCCAATAGTTTTTTTACTCTGGAAGCTGAAGTAGTAAGAGCATGTAGGGTTTCATGAAGTGCTTCCCGTGTGAAGAGACAGCCCATCACATCCTGGAAGTGTCTCTTACCCTTCAAATGAAGAAAAGGAAGTCTGGGTGAATGAAACATTACTGTATTTTTGTGACGGCTGCATCAAAACCAAAGGAGTTTGGGCCTTTAGAGATGAGGAGGATCATTGTAACTCGTTTCCCTACAGGACTCATTCAGCTCTGAATCAACAGAGCTTGTAGCCTTCTGACATATAGATCAACCTGAGGGGGAAGAGAGAAAGAAGGATGTAATTGTGCCAATTAATCTGGAAAGGCATCTGAGAGAACAATGTCTTTAAAGAAAGGCTGGTAATGATCTTGGTTAGATTAGAGTGAATCTAGAGCAATTTCACTGAAATCAAAATATCATCCTGTATAACTTGCTGGTTATAACCTGGATCAGAATTTGGCGTGGAACTGATTGTTCATCCTGGACTAGCACCTCTCAAAGGAGAATATAGATGGATGTAATTAATACCAAATATTAAATAAAATAGCAAATATTTTCAATTCCATAGTTAGAAAACCCAATAAATTCACAAGGTTGTTCTACTACTTTTGCATTTTTCTACAAAACCCAGAATGTATTTTGAGCAGGGATTTTGTGTCATGCCTATCAGGAATGGAACCAGAATTGGTAATAGCTACAGGTCTGAGTAATAGGTTTATTCTAAGACCTGTTATATTCCACAGCACATCAGGAAGCCTTTGGTAACATGTTGAAAGAAGACACTGAGCCATCTATAATTTTGATGTGTTTTACATTAAAATATTAGCAAATCTGGGAAATAGGAAAAATGTGGAGCAGAGGTACATTGTCCTTCCCAAGAAGTGAAGGCATTTGTGGGTCCTAGGGAGCTTCACAGCTAGAAGTTGTAGGAGCTGTCCTGTGCTGCTCCCTTTGTCCATGTCCCCTGTCCTACCGAGGAGGAAGCAGAGCCAAACTGTTTGCTGGCTCCTTCCTTAAGGGGGGCTGCCAGCCAAGGAGAGATGTGAAGAATCCAGCCTTTGTGTGCACCTACACGCTGAGGAACACCAGCAGGTGCCTCTTCTAGTCCCACTTCCTGATGCAGGATTTACTGGATATATTGGGAGATTCACTGGCAGAAGAGCCACTGTTAACACATAATTTAAATAATCCCTGATTAACTAGTGAAATTATAATTTTAGGAAGTATCGAGTGAATTGTAAAGTGTGGAGTTCTGCTGAAACATTATATTGATTTGATGCCTTTTAATTTGTTAGAGATTGTAACTAGCAATTCTGTTCACCTATTTACTCTTCTCAAGTTATTCATTATTGACCAGAAATAGGTCTGGATGAGAGCTGTTAATACAGAAGAGCCAGGATCTGCCCAGACCTGAACAGAGGAATGAATGGTTGGAGGTGAACCTAAAACAGATCTGAGTTGTAGTCAAGGCTGGTCAGTTCCATGTTTTCAAGCCTCTCCATTCCCTAATTTGTACGTTGCTGTCTCTTGGAATAACCTCTACATGTATAATTGTCAATGTAAAATGTAAATCAGCACAAAGTGTCATAGCCTGAGCCCCAAGACACTTCCAGCGCTCTGGCAGAAATGATAGCCACTGATGGAAATGTTAGAAAAAGAAGGTAGAGTACCTAGCTTCTTTTTTTTTCTTTCAGTTCTTTTGAAGTGATAGTAAGCTTTTCAATCAGAGATTATGCTCTGCTGTAGTGAAAAGGTTTGTGAGTCCCAGCTTTTTGGCTGCCTTTGGCATGATCACTTGCATGGGTTCAATTGCTTCGTTGGCAAGGGTTTTAACACCAAGTGCTGTAATCAAAATTTTCCCTTCTCAGCATCGAGGATTACTCCTAACTGTCCAAATCAAAGACTGCTGGAATGGTACAAGTCTTTTTAGACTCAATGGCTGCTACCATTGTTTCTCTGATTCTGCCAGACACAATGAGACATTAGGTCTGGATTTTAATCCACTTCTTTTCTTAGGAAGATGCAGTTGAGAGACTTAAGATCTGGTCCTGTAACTTCTGTTTCACATGAGCAATCTCACTGCAGATTAAAGACTAATCATAGAAGGATTTGGAGGATTGGACTCTTTGATTTCTCTTCATGTTAAGGCTTCTTTATCTGGATCATCGTGTTGATTATCCTTCTCCTTCTCCATATGCCTTTTACATATGGCTTTAGAAGTAATTAGAAGGAAATAAGATTTTCTGACTTTAACTTAATCAGTAACATGTGTACTTTGAAAAGTTACATTTTTACATGACAGAGAATGCATCATCCAAAAGCAAATATCTCCAAGGTATTTGGACTTGTTTCTAACTGACAGCTGGATGTTATCACAACTGTGTGGCTGCTCTTTGTTCTGACTCACAGACACTGTGAATGTTTGATAAATGTTACCTTTTTAATTCTTGATAACATTATGAAAATGTTAAGAAATGTTACAGCAGATAACCTTCCTAGACCAAACAGCAGCATTAACCATGTGAAGTTAATAACTGACTACGGGACATTTACTTAATTTACCTTTAAAAAAAGTTTTGCTCACACTACTCAAACTTTCCCTTCATTTTTATCTCGCTTTCTCCAAGGCCACAGATAAGATTTTTCTCTTACTTACTTGCAGGTCAGCTTTCCATGACACTCAGGTCTGCCTACAACCAAAACCAAATATTTATGGGTATGTGGGTATGAAACACCATAATGATAAATGTATGATAATACACCAGAATGAAAGATTTCAAGACAGTAATGTTTGCTGTCTGAGCTGGACATTTACTTAGTCTGTGTAGACAGGAGCAGGTACTTTGATATAAATCAGATGAAGTGTTTTTGAATGAATAAGTCTATACTGTGAAGTCTGACTTCAGGGATCAGGACATACAGGCACACAGGTGTCATTTTGCAATGAAAGCTGCTAATGCTTTCTGTGCATGTCTAAAAACACTTTGTTTCAAGGTTGTGCTTCTGAGGATATAGCTCTGCAGGTTTCTTTTAAAGAATGAAGTGCTAAATAATGGATTAAAGGCTAAAAAAGGATTTGAAAGGTCTTCACCGTATTTTTAGCACATTTCAGTTATACTTTTTACTCCTTAGACACACACTTCCAGACTGTATTTAAATTTGAAGCATGTCATGACATTGCACATTCTTAGAATGATCAGATAGACTTGGAAGATTTAATGTTTAACCTTCATCAATTATTACACACAGCTCCTCACCTAAGTAAGCAGATGCTTGATTTTAAGTATTTAGGAGTCACACTAGTTTTATTCTTAAACATTTTGTCAAATGAAGGACATAGTGGACTTTCATGCAATTCACAATAAGTCCTTCAGAAAACATAAATACATGCTTTGTTTTATGCAGTTTAGTGAAGAATGTAACTACCAGAGTGTTTAAATTAGATGTTTTTGTTGCCTGAGAACCCAAGTACAAAGTCTCTTCCTCACATTTTGCCATTAATAAGAACGTAAATTAGGTTCTTCCTCTGAGTACCTCTCACAAGAATTCTTATGGGAGAAAGCCATGAGCCAAAGCACCAGTTTCACTTGAGCGGAAACAGGGGCCTCTCTAAAAGACACTATTGGCAAAGGTATGTCCGGAAAAGCTATACTTTAAAGTGACCACAATCTGGTGCTGTCATTTCTTTTTCATTTCCTTATATATAATCATCCCAGTTTACATCACCCTTCAAAATCATACTACTTTGGACATATTTGCAGGGAGTCATTTGAGGGGATGGGTCAAGCACAACCAAAGAAAATCACTTCTTGTTATTCACCTGTGCACTCTACCAAACAGTGCTTAACTGATGCTAAACACCTAGAGGCCAGCTTGCTGATACCTTTCTCCAAGGACCCAAACTCATTTGATGTTCTGATGTCACTGATTTTGCTCATGGATCCCACATGAGTTCCTAGGAATGCATAACCTACTCCATTTTCAAAAGTAAAAACCAGTTTCGTCCAGCTGCAGATATTAAGGCAGCTGGTTAATAGGAATGTTCTTTCAGGATTTAGCAGTAGGAACAGTAGCAAAGTCCAGTATCATCAACAAAAACTATGGGAGATGGATTAGCCCTAATTTTCTTCTTTGTTCCCTTTCTGTCTTAAGACAAACCTTATTACACTAATTTTTCAACTTGTTCTGTAAGCCCACTGCCATTTGTGAAGAATGATATGAATGACGTCATCTCTCTTTAAATTCTTTGAAGTTCAAAGTACAACAGAGATGGAAGAGCAGAGATGATTATTACTCTAGAAATTATTACTCTAGAAATTATTTACTCTCAGTTACCACCAGAGTTTGAAGGATTCTGTCACATTTGCCTTTCTTCAATGAATTAAAATTAGTGTTGGTACATATTCTCATTTCCAGTGTTGCAGTCCTTAACCTTTGCAGCTGTAGTTTCTTGATTTTTACTTGGCAACATTGAAAATTCAACCTGAAACATGAAACTATTTCCTTTTGTTTACAGAGTTCTGATTTACCTTGTATATAATATTATGGCATCACTGAAGATGTGCTTAACTGTGGTGACCTGTTACATCTGTTGAAGTGAACATCAAAAGACCATTTAATCACTTGTAATGTTTTTTTTCCTTGCCTGGGCCAGTGTTTTGTAAGGGTAGAGTTCTGCTAATGCACACTTCTGCCGGGAAGCTTCCCAAGGTGGGGCACAAGAGATGCTAAGTGGCAGAAGGAGGATGAGTAGAAGCCATTAACATTTCGCCAGCAAGGTCAAATTTGATGTTTCCTTTGTTTGTAGTATCCAAATTAAGAAGATGCTTCTCTGCTCTGAGTGTTGCCTCTACATAAACATACTCCTGGGTAATCTCAGGCTGGTCACTTCTCCTCACCATTAGCCACCCATTAACAAGCTGATTGAAAAGGGCCCAGCACAGCTTACACAAAGCGCTGACTATTTTCCAGGAAGGCCAAATTTCTCATCAGATTCATCAACACTTCAGACTATCAATAAACAAAAAAACCCGCCATTCTCATTCTGAAAGGCTATGATCACAGGAGAAACCTTCGAGTACTTTCTTATATTTTTTTATTGAAAACATGTTGGGGAAAAAAAAGGTGTTATCTTGCTCTTTTTTTTTTTCCCCTGAAGCCAGTATTACCAGCCATTTTACTTGTACTTTACTATTATTATCTAGGTGATGGCTGTGACATGTTGATCATATATGGCAGTGAGAAAATTGATTTCCCTCAACAGAAATGCTTCCAATTTTCCCTGAGCCATAATTTTATGTCCACAACAAAATAAAAGGGTCATTTTCCTTAAGATGAGGGAATTGAAATCTTTGATAAAAGCCATAGTAAATGTTGTACTTTTGATTGCGGAAACTGCAGTTTTCACAAACATCTCCTGTCTGCTCTGTGTGTATGTGTGTTTCTGGGGGAGAAAAAAAATAGAAAGGAGGCTAAAAGCAGCTTTTGGAAAGAATGAAGTTGCTTTAAGAAGTTCTGCAAATCTACAGATTCTTCCTGGACATAACTATTTGTTTCCTCAGTGAAAATTTAAGACTCCAGCTTTCAGTCAGGATTCTCCTTTTCAAAAATTACTCTAGGTAAAACCACACTTCAAAATCACCTGTTTCTATGTATGGCTGCCTAATTTTCTTGTGTGAGTTTGAAAAATAGGGGGAAAAAAAGGGAATTATATAATTAAAATTACAGAAATTTGCATTTCTTAAGAGACTATAATCACAGTAGACCCAAAAAAAAAGTAAATAAGCTTTTTGTTCACCCTTAAAGAAGGATCTCTCCTATTGTTTGGGGTTTTTGGGTAGGATTTTTTGTGGTTTTGGGGTTTTTTTGTTTCTTTGTTATTTTGGGGATTTTTAGGGGGTTTGTTTCTTTGTTTCCAGGTTTGTTTTTTGTTTTGTTTTCTTTTGTTGTTTTGGGGTTTTTTTGGGTTTTTTTTTTTTAAAGAGGATCTCTTTTACCCTTAAACAATCCTGTAGCTATGTTTATTAAATTACCACTTCAGGGAAAATATAGAAGCTATTGGCTAATGACAAAATTTACTTAATACTTATTCTTCTATTTGAAGAATAAGTTATATATTTAAATGTATAATAGACATTTTTAAAATGTTTGTTTTGTTTTGACTATCTACAGTAGCAAGTATGGAAGGTCTGGGAAGTTGACCAGGCAATCCACAAGCAGAGTTTTTCATTTAAATTGGTTTTGTTCAATAGTCAGAAAGAAATCTATGCTGAATCCTTGAATATTCAGGAAATCTTGAAAACTGACCTTTTGGTACTTTTCTGCATTTATCTTTTATGTCCATAGTCCCATGTGTGAGTGTAATGCATGTGATAATGTCTCACTAGAAGTTTTTGCCTCTATCAAACTACACTCTTTGATATCTCACTTCTACAAGATGAAAGACTCCCATAATTGGCCTCATCTCAGTTTGGTTTGTGGAGTGGCCAGGGAATTGTGCCCAATCAAAGTTGTGTTTCCAGAATTTACAGTGAAGGAGACAAGGAGCTAGAGACAAAGCATGAACAGTTTTTTCCCTAAGAGTCTGATCTAAGTCTGGTACCTGAAGACAGACATAAAGAATAGCTGTTATTTTGACAGAAATATAGTGTCAGGTAAATAAGAAGTTTTCTCTGCCTTTCATAGAAGTGAGACAGAGTTTACTCAGTTTGATGGCTTGATGGTTTTTCCTTGGCTGCATTTCTTCATATGTAGCATTTTTCCTGACTTTGCTTAAAAATAGGGAAATGTTTCAGGAACTCAGCACTTAAGGAATATGGGAGTGCAAAGTTTAATTAAGATGCTGAGATGATGTTCACAGCAAAAGAGAGTAGTGATTTAGAAGTGCCTTGCATGTTATGCATATATTGTTCACAACATCCAGAAGATGTGCATTTGACAGAAGAGTTAATCTTGTGATCTCTTTGCTTATTTCATCTGTACTCAAGAGAGAAAAGAGATGGAGGTCAGTTCAGATGCATGGGTTCTGATTGTTCCACCAGGGACGTAAACAGGCTGCAGTAAGTCACGAAACAAGGATAATGTTGAAAAAAAATCACAAGAGCTTTTTCTGAGACAGTAATTTTCCCAAAGCCAAGAAAAGTAATTCTTCCCTTTTAACTTGGAAGGTATTTTTTTATTAGTACTATAATTATAAAACCATCATTCTAATATTTATTTTAATCTCCATTGATTAGACTGTAGCAAAAAGAAGGCCATGCTTTTTGCACAGCTGGTGTTGGAAGGGCTTAATTACAACAGGAACTTTGCATTTTGTGTTCTCTGCATGGTATATAGAGAATAGATTGGAAAAATTTTCTGAGGTTGCTGCCGAATTTTGGATTTTTTTATTGAGGTACAGCACAGTACAGAAGTTCCCCTGTGCATGATATTCACAAGCAGAACTAGTGTCAAGGGAAGTACGTCTTGAGAACAAAAGAACTTCTTCACTTTGCTTAGAAGTGTAGGAAAATAGTCACCCACAAAAGTGAAAAGAACATACACAATAAAAAGCAATATCTACTTTCTGGTGGAGTGAGTGAGAGGTAGACAGATTTATTATGACATTATGTCTCATCAGATAGAACCAGGTCTATAGCATAAAAAGAACTTGAGAGACAGAAACACATGCTAGAATGGGGCTTTTGTTTTTCCTCCTAGAATAGACACACTTTTGTGCTCTTGTCTTTAATATTAATTCAAAAAACAGTATAAGAATGAAAAATATTTGCTCTGAGGTGGCATTGATACCAGGAGTGACATTATTGGTGCCTTTTGCTGTCCTCTCTCAGTGGAAGGAGGAACTCAAACACACTGAAATTCCTGGAAAGCCAATACCTGGTTTGGTCTTGGAGACTGACAGCCAATCATGTTTTACATGCACTCTGTTTTTCAAACCTTTGTTAAGTGTTTGGAATTGGGAATTGGGGTTTATGGAACACTGGGAGCCATCACCACTACAGCTGAGAGTGGATGATGGGAAATGGGATAGCAAAGAGGAGCTGTGTCTGCTGGAATGCTGAAATTACAAGCTAGATGTGGGAGCTAGATGTGCTTGGAAATCTTAGGGTAGGTGGTTGTGCATGCTACACACTCCCTGTGCTCCTGTTCCCAGAACTTCCCAAGGGAGGCTCCTCAGCATCTTGTGTTGCTGTGTAAATGCAAAACCATTTTGGGGCAGTATGTAGCGTTGTGCAGTTGTTCTCAGAACCGAGTAGGGCAGGTTCTACCAGGAGCTGGGTCTGAGCAATTCTGTTCAGAGAGCTCACCCACCAGTAACTGAGAAAGGAACCTGCCCCACCTCAGGTATGCAGATCGAAAAACATGTTTGTGATCCAGTTGGTGTCTGGGTCTTTAACAGAACATTTCCACATGAAACAATTTTTAGAGATTTTGCAAAAAAGACAGGAAATACAGTTGTTAAAGTGCAACTCTCCAGGGTTCCTTGAAGCACTGGAGACTACTCGGTTTCACCCAGCAGGCAGATTTTAAAGAAAAAAACCTGATAAATATGTACCTTATTAAACAATAACACTACCATTGCATATTCCTAATTCTCAAATTTATAACCTTAAATCACCTGGATTCCAGGTTTGTCTGACCAAATTCCAACAGCTCTTACAGGAGGAAAATTTCAAGTAGGAAATGTTTTTCAAAAGGCAATGTTTCTTTGAATAAAACTGAGACATAAATAACTGGTATTCATAGTCAAAGTGGGACAAAATGCATTGAAAAGAAAGTCTGAGTTGAAAGGGTAAGAAACTGACATTCTGGAAAAGTAAAAACCATTTTGATACATGCTCATGCAAAAAATATTTGTGAAAGTGCTGCTTTACTATACTTGAGTGTACATTCTATACCATGTCTGTAAAGGAAGGTAAAAATATTTGCCATTGTCATCCTAAACATTTGTCTGTTATTTTCCTTAGGGAATCTGCATTCTCTACTCATTGATTGTTTCTATTAGACTAGGGTTATTTGTCCTTCCTTTTCCTTTCCTTTGTATTTCCCTGGATCTCTACAGATTTAGAATTTGTTAGGTCCTACTTCTTTCTCTCGGATACTTTTTCCGTCATCAAAAATGCTATCTCTTAAGGATCAGATCCACACTTACATGGTGATCATTTGAGAATCCGATGAGGAGACGAGGATGATGCTGCCTTACTAACATCTGCAGCTATTTTCAGGTTCTCAAGAATGGTAGAAAAATTAAGTCCTGGAAATCAAACACAGAATATGCAAAACTAAGACCCACCCAACAGGGTTGCTTATGAAAATTTTAGTCTGGCTAAAATATAGATAATCCAAGCCAGAATCAAGGAGCAAAACTGTTCCTATTTGATGCTCAGTTCTTCCAGATGTATTTCCCAGTGGGCAGTTTGCCAGTATGGGATAATGTTACCAAAACATCTTTCTCTTAGCCGCCAAGTGAATCAGGGAAACAAGATACATTGGCAAATGAGAAACAAATCAGAGGCAGACAAGAGCTGCCCTGAACAGTGGTGGGGAGGTGGTTGGCACAGCCAAGGTAAGAATCAGGAGACACCTCGGAAAACATTTGAGTGACTGGAAAAAAGTTTATTCCAGATCTCTTCCAGGGGTCCCCTTTGCTGCAGGTGACACAGGTCCATTGCAGAACTTGCATTGCTCATCCATATAAAATCCATGTAAACGAGTTCTTACCACATCTGTGAGGTTACTAAGCCCTGTCTGCTGATGGAGCAGTGTTACTGAGACATAGTGGAGGAGACACTTGAACTCCATAGCAATAACAAGGTTATAGCTGTCTTTGTATCCTACTAGAATGTTGCAGACTCTACACTCTTTCTTGTTTATCTATTTTAAATAGAGCAGAATTTGGTACCTGTTATAAAAATAAGGCTTTATTTCTTTCATGGTTTTTAATAGATTTCTCCATGTTCCTCCTCGGTCACCTCATCAAGATATATCTCATAATCCTGTAACATGAGATTTGGTGAAATATTACTGCATATTTATACTATAGACTTCAGATAGAGACGGAGTGATTGGGGCAAGTAAAATGTTAAAGTATTGCTTAAGGAGCACAGACTGGTGGTCCCACCATCAGGGATGTAGGTACAAAGTCTCATTCAAGAGACAAGGCTGGTTGCTTACTCTTCAACCTATTAGAAGAGAAATTCCTAAATTCATAATTGGAGATTGGAACCAAAGAGACAATTCCAAAGCTCAAGCAGAGTCCTTTACCTTTCCTTTTTAATGGGTAACAGGCCTCAGTGACTATTATTAGAAGTGATTTGGCACTTCAACATGCAATAGGCATAGAGTGAGATTTTTCAAAACCATTACACATCTAATTTACATGGACTGAAAATCCCATGAGACACCTAAATACCTCTGGACAACCTTACTCTGCCAATTCATAAATCACCTATCTTCCTCTTTCCTCACATTGAGCAAACTCCTGATTTTTACTATGTGAATCATTATGAATTCCTGTTCCTTTGATTAGGATGCCAAGTTTACATGAAAACAATTTCCAGCTGTTATGGGCAGTCTTTGTAAGCAATGCTTTCCTTTTTTTTTTTTTTTTTTGTTTTGGTTTGGTTTGGTTTTTTTTGGGGGGAGGTGGTTTTTGGAATACTGGTTGCAGTTCTCTGCAGTCGCCTTGCTGCTGAGCATGCGGATCAGATTCACACAGGGCAGTGTGATGCAACAAGCTGAATTTCTTGACTGACCTTCAGCCTTCCCCCTTCGTGGAGAAATACAGCTTTCTGTTCTAACTGAAAGTCAGCAACTGAGGCCAACTGAAATGTAATTCTTTTCACTCTTTTGCAGAAGCAACAAAAAGGTGGCTTCTGTAGATGAGAAATTCTCTTGCTCATCTCTACTGGAGACTGAATTGTTTATTGTATTGACTGCTCATCATTGTGGGCTGGGTTTTAACAGATATGACAATTTATCAAGGATGGGGGGGGGCGAGGTGCTGTTGTGATACATTAAATACCTATGCAATCTTTTTTTTCTTTCTATCTTTCTTTCTCTCTCTCTTTTTTTCTCTAAGCACTAAATCTCAGCATGACTATATCCTGCAGTGGAAAATTACTACCATTCAGAAATGTACCTTGCTGCATTACGGTTGTATATTTGAAGACTCAAAGCTCTATCTGCAGCACAAAGGCAGGCTCAACAAATGACTTAGCATCTTTGGTCCTTTATCAGAACACTTTATGCCAGTATTTTCTACTTGGTATGAGTGAAGGTATATTTGTTACATTATTATTCTTTCTTTTTATTTTATATAATATTTATGCATCTGCATTGAAATGTCATATTATCATTAATATCCATCTGATTTTTTTTCTAGTAGGATCAGAATCACTCCATGAATGAATGAATAAACGAATGTTTTTACAGCATCAGATGATAAAAATTGCAAATATTTATCAAAATGATTGTATGGGAAGATATTTAAAATGAGGCATTATTTTTAGACCAAATTCAGAGAGACACACTCCTTGTCAGCTCTGTGTCTAAGATACAGAAGGCAAGAGGATCCTGCAACACCTACCCTTTTGGGGGGTTGATTTTTAAGAATTTCTCTTTCAATATGCACTTGGATCCACATTAGAAGCAGTCAGAGGCTTTTAAGGGGAGAAAATCTCAGGACAGTGTACAGAATCAGAGCCAGGGTCGTGACCTTGACTATTGATCCAGCCTCTCTTATTTCCACAGCTTGCTGAGGCTTGTTCTTCCAACCTGCTGGTGTACATTAGAGCAGAAATCCATAACATGGCCATGTTCATCCAAGCACAGGAAGAAACTAAATTAAATGTTAAAAAACAATCTGAGGCTGGAGTTGGAGACAATTCATCATGATCCTAGACGTCAGGCAGGTAGGATGACCAAGAGTTCCTCAGCCAATAGACCCCAAACAGAATATGGAGGGTCCTCACTGCCTCATTTGTCAGGTACAGAGCAGATACTCGGAAAAACACTGAGAGAAAAAAAGTGTACCGAAGGTCAGCGTTTTAATTCCCAACCATGCACAAATATTCATCTTTTGGAATGCAACCTGTAATTGAGGTTTAGGGGAGAAAGGGAGGGTGATAACAAATATCTGACATTAATAAATTAGCAGTCAAAACCAGAAGAAAATAAAATTTAGCATGGAAGGAAGTAGTGTAGTAAAAATTGAGTTCTTACAGTTTCTTACCCAACTGAGTTCTTACAACTCTGGAGCAAGGTTTAAGAGAAGAATTTGACTACAGACTTGAGTAACCTATTAAAATCAGCAGTCTGTCTCTTTAACTTCCAATGGTTATGTCTGTGGACTGCTAAGCTTTCTTCTTGATGAAAAGGGTTTATAGCTATATGATCTGTGGGGCATAGAATGGAGAATAAAAGAGAGATTGTGTAGGCTGTTTGAACCGTTTAGAAACTTCTCCTGACTTGTCTCAAGCTGTTGTTATTTGTACTGGACACAGAACACATCCCTTATGTACTCACCCAAAGCATGTGACCTAAAGAATCCATCTCAGGTGGCAGTATTTTCTTCTGGAAGCTACAGAACATACACACCTTGACAATAATACTGTGCAAGTACTGCGCTGATTGAAAATATTCACAAACCCCAATATACCCTGCATGAGTGCTGTTCAAAGTTAGCTGGCTGGTGAGAAAGAAGAACTTGCCAGTTTTGTGAACATGAATTAAATTTCATATTGTGGTTGAATTGTGTTCTCTCTTGAAACATGGATAAGCAGGTGTCTGAGCTGAAAGTAGTCTTCTGCCCTTTAATATTATTCCTAAGTTATGTTACACTATTTGTGCATTATCAGCATGTGCTGTTAAACCTCATCATGCTGAATGCCAATCTGATGAAACATAATAAGACATAACACAGTTTGACAGCAAATATTTAAAGAAGAAATCTTATCTCTCACTATCTAAATAGCAAAGGGCTCCCATTCAGACACTTAGAGATTCTTAGTGGATATCTTGAGAGAGCAGTTAACCTGAGCTTTCTCAGAATGGTTCCCCAATATGGACAGCAGCTTTGTATGTGTGTAAGCTTAAAACACAATGCACTCTCACAGATTGGTAAATTCACACCAAACAATTCCTGAACTTCCTTTTTAATCTGTTGTGCTCTAAGCAAGACTGTGTAGGAAATAGGGATGAGCTGATGGAATTTTGTTCCCTAGATCTTTCTTACCAAATACTCTGCAATATCCAAATGAGATGCCGTATTTTAAAAAGCCAATGAAAAATGAGGTAATTTCCAGTTAAAAAATGTGGGAAAGATGTGACATATCTTATGGATATAGGAGTCTGATGAACATATAGTCCTGCATGCTGTACATCACAAATTACTCTGCATTTTTTGTCTGGCTCTTTTCAGTTTATTTCCTGCATTATTATTACTTTCCATTCACACAGCCTTAACAGAGTATTTGAAGATCCACATATTGGTAGAAGGTCTGTACTCTACTGTTAAAGATATATACTTTGCCATCGTTTTCAAGTGTCTGGATTCCTACTTTCATCCATCATTGGCCCAATTTCTACCACCAAAAACTAACTTAGAGTTAATACTGTTAACTTACAGTAATTTCAAAACAAAGGAAAAATATGGATACTTGTGAATTAATATTGGGGCAAAAATACCGTATGCTGAGCACTTGCTCTAAAAGCATCTCAGCTTTAATTCTTTGGTAAATTTGACTTGAATATAGCTGAGTTGCATGATAACTTTCTGAATTGTAAAACCTTTGAAATTATTCAGGTTGAAAGGAATTTCACTACTAATGAAAAGATCCATCTGCTTCCCAAAACATTTTTTTTTCTTTTCTGAAAATTTAGGATCAACTTTACATCTGGCAAAATCAAGCTGATTTTGTTGTGTGTACACCTGCTGCCACTGAATTGCAGAAGCACCTGTGATCCAGACTGCCAAACTTCTGTGATAATCGCTGTCCAGATGATGAGTTGTGTGCATCCAGAACCCCACTCTGAGGGAAATGAGGTCAGCACACACCTCCCGATAATTCCTCCTGCCCTCACCTATGCACATGCCTGTCCTTGCCAGCTCCCACACAAGTACCAGCATCAGATAGACCTGAATCCTCTGAGAGAGCTGAAAAAAAATCCAAGGCCTTTCTCAGTTTGTCCAGGTAGGAACTGTTCTCATGGCAGTTCAGTAGCATTCTAACAAAGGGGCCCACTTGTGCTGATAATGCTTTGTGGCTATTCCCTGGAAACCTTACTCATGACAATATTTAAATTTCTAGTTTCCCAATAATCAAATAACAGAAGACCACACTGGCAGGGTACAGAATATTCTTTCAGGGAAATGCAGGCAAATTTTGTCAAATTCAGCAATACTGAAGTATTAATTTCCCATAGCACATTAGCAGCTTGAATCTACATACATGTTTGTGTTGTGTTAATGATTTAGTGTGTTTCAATTAGTAGAAAGAGACAAAATGAAGGAGAAATGTGTCAGAAGTTACAGCTTTGAGAATCCACTTAATAGCATGACCTAATAAACTATTTTATTAAAAAATCAGTAACAGGTGCTTCTGAGAAACTTAATGTTGTGTGGCAGCCCTAGACAGTCTAGGGAGACAAAACCACCAATGGGCCAGAGGCAGCTATTTTGAACTGATATTGCAGTCACTGTTAAATCTCACAGATCTACATTTTAGTGCCTTAATCTGGTGTTTGCTACACTGTAATCCAGAAGATTTTGCAAAGTTATCTATACAGTTTTAGGGTACCTTCAAATATGTGTGCCTTCCTTAGACTGAATGTGATCCTCTATATTGTTTCACCCTGAAATAAGAAAATAACATGTGAATTAAACAAGCATTGTTTAGCTAAATGTAAGCTGCATCCCATAAGGACTCCTAAACATTGTTATTTGACCACTTAGATTTCTGAAATGCCATGAAAAAAAGCCATTTTCCCCTTTCATTTGGAATTGGTATTCTTATCTTTTATACCGCGTTAACATCTGAAAAAATAGATTTGAAAATAGTTTTGTGGTACAGTAGTTAGAATGAGAATCTCTGAGGATACATAATTTTAATTTTTTGCTTAACTTAGCTGTGAAATTTGACCCACCTTTTTATTGCACTTGAGCCTACACTTCCTCTTCAGAACACACCAGGGCTGTTCCCCACTGCTTGGGTAATAGGCAAGAGTGTGGCTGATAATTTGCTTCACTGGAGTCCTTGTATTTTCTTTCTTGCATGAAGGAAAGTGGCATCAGTATTTAGATGTGCAGCAATAGAAACAGAACAGGATTTAAAAGTCAGAACTTAATTCATTGTGTTGTCCTTATGGACTGTAATCCAGTAGAACTCAATAATGCTCTGCAGTGAAAAAAGTACCGTCAAAAGTCAAGTTTGAATCTTTTTTAGTACTACTGCACAATTGTCTTTTTTTAAGACATCATAGAGGTCTTAAAGGACTATGACAGATAAATGCAGTCTTTAAAGCTACTCATGCATTCTTAATGGACAGCCTGTTAATTTGAGGTCTAGGTCAAGAATTTGAATGCCATTTACTAAACACCTCTTTGTCAACAAAAGCTAGTTTTCCCTCAGGGTAAATTGTAACTCATTAATTGTAATTAAATTAAACATATGCGACAACTAGAAAACCCAGGGTGCATTCTGTGAGGAACATCATCCTAGCAGTCCATGGCTGAGTGCTGGAATGTTCAGGGCTTCTGCAAGTGAGGAGATAATATGTCTTTAGCTAAATAACACATTGAATAAAGAGGGCAAGTAGTAAATATCTTACCCAATTAATATTTTTCCATTAGATAGTAACTATAAAACAGTGTTAATATTAAATATCATTTGGGGTTTTTTGCGAGTTTAAGCCAATAGACATGATATTGAAGATATTTTGCATCCTGTATATCAAGCATAAGAAAATTTAATTTTAAGACTGTATTTATGTTTATGTCAGCAATCAAACTGTGTTAACAGCAGAGACCTTTGTGTTTGGAAGCTCTGTATAATCCATCCTCAGATTCTAAATTAAATCAGTTTGGTTGTCAAAGAGGAGTCCCTAATGGGCAATGGTCCACATCACAAAGGCATCAGGTAATTGCCACTATTTGGCATATTTGGCAGTTCCTATTAGGTGAGGCCCAGGCCTGAGCTGTACACTGAAGCATTATATCACTGCAGATTGGAGACACCAAACAATGATTGGAATGAAAAAGTTATACTGGTTTGGACATGGCATTTTTTGGTCAAAATGAGGAAGTAGATTTTATTCAAGAGATTTAGAGGCTTTTGACACTTTTCTGCATGGTGAAGATTGCTCTTTTGGTCTAAACTGAAGCAATTGGCTTTAAAGGGTTCTAGCATTTTCATTTTTACAAAAAGGATTTTATTTCCAATTCATTTGCCATAATTATTATAAATTCTTTAAATGCTTCTCATATATTTGGCAGGAAGAATTTTTTTATTAGAATGTTTTGTCTGCTTTCTTGTGAAAAAATATAGTTGGCTGAGAAACAGTGTGCTGAAGACTGATCCACGAGGAGAGAGAGAGCTCTGGTGCATACAGATGCTGCTGCTGTATTTGTGATCTGAACAGTAAATGGCTAACTTGAAGACTGAGGACATTCAGAAACAGTAGATAACCGACCTTGTGTTTTTGTTGAGCTATGTGCTTATAAAAATTCAGTTAACATGTTCTCTGCAGTTTCCTAGCAGCAGCTCTGTTGGGAGCACATCTCTATTTAAAACACGTGTTGTTTAGCATCACTATTTGTATCAAAATCCCCACTGTGAATAGTCAAGTGACAAATATTAAAGTGGGGAACCATGTATAAACAGGAGTTCCAGGCCCCTTTGAATGTGTTTGGAAAATGTTAAATGGAGTGTAGGTGGAAGATACACCTCATGGAGGGGAAAGTATACCTCATCTCTTTCCTGTGTTATTTACTCAGGAGAAACATAATAACATGTTGTTATTAAACACCCTGGTATTGCATATGTATGAGCTGTACATAATAATTAATCCATGAACTTCTGCATCTAAGGCTTCTTTCACATTACTGACTATACAATCCAAGGATCTCTCTCGCCTTCCTCATGGATCTAGTTGTGAGGAGAAGAGCATCTCAGCAGCAGCAAACATCCCATAGTCAGGGTTCTGACTCAGAGAGGTAGTTTCACTAACAGATGGCCAGCACTGTGAAAAGTTTGAATCACTCCCTGTACAAAATGCAAGCTACTGTGCAACTGATATGATTACATGAGAAATGCAAACTCCCAAAAAGGCTGCAGAGCAGAGGGAGACAGGAAGATAAGTATCAGGTTTGCTTCCTTCACTGGCACTAGAAACACAATCTTGAGAAGAAGCCATTTCCTGGGAGCTAAGCAAGCCTTGATGTAAATGCTGGCTCTGTCACAACTTACTCCTGAGGACTGGGAGCTTGCCCTACTAAAAACTTTCTGAGAAATCACTGTTTAAGCAAAGAAAGTATCTGTTTCACAAATAGCTGAATGGAAGCTGGGTGGGGTTATATACACACACACTGGTTTCAACCACAACCTGTCAAGTTCTTTGCTGTGCCCTCGCTTTGATAAGCTCTTCTTTCCCTTTCTCTGCTAGTGACCATTGTGCTGTGGCTTGAGTCTCTTGCCTGTCTGAGGCAGTGTATTTGTGAGACTGAGTGATGCTCAGGAGGTGGCACACCTGTTTTGCTTTCCAAGGTTTGTAGACTCCTCAGCACTCAGTGTGAGGAGTACATTCCTGCTTGCTTTGTCCCCTGGAGGGTTTTCCTATCTGGTTTACTGCATATGAAAAAAAATTTCTTTCTGAGTCCTGACATTCATACATCCAGTCACCTCCCATCCTCTCATCCCAGAGAGAGAGAATGGCCTCTCCCTCCATTGACTTGTTAAATTTTCTATCTAAATCCATAATTGGGAAACTGTGACTGGGAATTTTTTGGGTGCAACATGTAGTGTGACGCTTTGCCATGACACTTGGCTTTGTCTGGAAGTCAGATACCTGTAGAAGATGCTCCTCATATCTCAGCAGGTACTACTCCTCTGTAGGCTGGCTGAACTTAGCAGATTATGGCATTTTCTGACTGTGGATGGACACGGTCTTGAAACTGCCCAGCCATTTTCCCAAACCTCAAGGTTTACAGTCACATTTGCACTGTGGCCGTGGTCCTTGACCACAGCTCCTTACCTAGTCAGGTGGCCATAGGCCACTCAATCACGTTGACCTTCATTACTGAAAATGACCTTTACTCATTCATTTGGGACACATTACAAAATTTAGGTTTTGAATCCCATTGGCTCTGTTTTTATTGAAGTTGCAAGGAAAGAAAAAAAAAATACCTGACTGGTTTTAGCCTATCTGGTCATCTCAAAAAAACCCCTTTTTTTACTTCTGCAAATACTAGGCATCCCATAGCAAGTATCATGTCATTTGTAATTATACCATGATGACAGTGATCACAGCTTTATCACTGTGGTCACAAGAAAATAATGGAGGTTCAGTAAGTGCAAGCAAAATATCCCTTGCTGGCACCCTTGAGGGACTGCTTGTGACCAGAATCTAAAGTCAGGAAGGACTGCTGTGAAGGAGTGGTCACAGCCTCCTCCCATCATTCCAGATTCTTCAAAATCTCTCTCCACACCCAGAGTAAGTGTGGGCATGGGACAGCAGTTCCACTGCTTCTGGTTTCATTAAATACTCTATAAAATCTTCCACAGTTGTGAAATACAGGAAATCATGGCTAAAGCTAGTAAAAGAAAACAGTTCACACTGAGAAAAAGCACTGATATAAGTAATACATCTTACTCATGTTCGCTTGCTTGGGGGTGTTGAATTTCTGGCAGTTTGGCTGTATGATTGCCACTGTTTAGACTGGTCAGCTGTTTGTGATTTGATGAATTGAATGCTCTACTTCTCCATAAAATGAGGTTTTATGCAGATACATCAGTGCCATGGGACATTATTGCTAGGTTTTTTTCCCCCCGTGCAAGCATCTTCTGTCCAAAATATGAGATCAGACTGAAAACACTTTTCAATTGGGAAAAAAGTTACTAGTTCACTTCTACATCTGTAATAACTCTGAGAAGCTATTTTTCTACTATTAATATCTGGTATTAATATTTCCTTTCCTCTGTCAGGAATTGTTTACATTTTTCTGTGAGGATATGTATGTATATCTCTATTAAACTACTTCTCATGTCAAGAAACTTCATGTTGTTTGACAATTTCAGACAATGCTAATATTCTTTTCTACTTGCTTAGAGCTTGTGTGTCACTGCAGGCCCACTGCCAGGTATTAATTAGCATTGACTCCATGATTCTCAGAAGGCTGATCAATCACTTTATTATACTATACTTATTAAGAAACCCATCACCCTTACAGACAGTCAATAAGAATTGATAAACAATTCTTATCGTCACTTGCTGCACCTGTTGTTGTGAACAGGTGGAATGTGTTACAGAAATTTGTTTACCAAAGGGTGGTTTCTTAATTGGCCACTGGTGATGATGTTTAAATTGTAGGACCAATTGGATTCAGGTGGACCCAATTGGATTCAGGTGGACCCAATTGGATTCAGGTGGACCCAATTGGATTCAGGTGGACCCAATTAGTCCTTCAATCTAAACACCATCACCAGTGGCCAATTAAGAAACCACCCTTTGGTAAACAAGTCTCCGTAACACATTCCACCTGTTTACAACAACAGGTGCAGCAAGTGAAGATAAGAGTTGCTTATCATTCTTTTCTCTGGTCTTCTCACAGTTTTCTCTAGGACAGTGCCTGGAACAGCTCTGTGTTGCTCTCTGTGGCCAGAGAGCTGCTGCCACACTTATGCTCTGGAGGAATCGTTTGTTTGTGCAGCATGCAGCCACCTCGCATGACAGGGCTGCTGGTGGGTCCTAGAGTGAGCGGTGGCTGCTGTGCCCTGGCATGAAGAAGACAAAGGTTTTGCTGAGAAGGGCTGCACAAGCCCAGCTTTTCCTGGCTGTTTCTGCAAGGTCATGGGGCTGCACTATGGCTGAGGCTCTTCATCTGACTGAGGCCATCATGACTGAAGTGAGCAGCAGCCTCTTTTCTCCTCCGTTCCCCAGGCAGAGCTCTCTCTGTGTAGCTTATGAGCTTAGTGGCCATAATGACTGTGGGACAGAAAAAGAAATACTTCAAGGAGCTCTACTGACAAAGGAGGATGGATAAAAGGCATCATATGCCATTCCATGGCAGACTGCATAAGGACACTTGAAAGGCAGAGTGGAGTGCGGTGCCTGCTGGGCTGGCTGAGGAGAGCGGCTGAGACACAGGTAAGAGATTTGTTGGGTGCTGTGGGTGCTCATCTCTGATTTTTTTCATATAATTGAATCTTCCTGGACTGAAGGAGTGTGCAGTTCCATGATGAAGAGTGAGGCAGTTGATGACAGAAAATATTTAAGAATACAGAGAATGTTGGGGAAATATAGGGACCAGGACTGTGTTGCTACATCCCTGGCTGCAGTACCCTTCTCCTGCTATGGTTTCTTCATTTTATATTCTTGGATGTTTCTTATGAAAAGTAAAGGCTCAGGAATTCAGAAGCAATGGAGTGTAATTAAAGGAAGGCACTTTACCTGTTGCTAGAGTTCTTGTTTGCTGTAAAGTCAGGAGACAAATATTAAAAAACCTGATCTTCTTAAGGGTTGGTGCTATAGCACAGATTAAGGGATAAGATATTAAACAGCAGAGTTATTAACTGTTTTTCATCTGGTTTTACAAATGAAGATGGTGGAGATTTACTTAGACTGCATCAGATGTTTAAGGCTAACAGATGAAGAATTAGGAAGTGTGCAGATTAACACGAGTAATGATTAAGAAAAGCTTACAGGCTCTAAATCCTATTAATGTTTTTGACAAATGAGAAGGGATACAAAAAGTATATGCATAAATGAGGTTTGAAGGGGTGAGGAAGACCTTGGAAACAGTGAAATTCTGCCTCTGGAAACAGAGCAAGGCTTGGTTTGGTTTTGTGCTCTGAACATCATTGCAAGGATAAAGTTAACTTTGATAAACTCCCAGCTCTTTGGAGATCTTTAATTTACCCTTTTTTATGTGTCCTATTAGCTCTGAATCTGTTTGGTACATATCTGGCACTGGCTACATGGTATGGAGAAGCACTCTGTGGCTTGCAGGTTGTTACCTGTTCGACTAAGACTGCACAAGTCAGACTTGAAAGGCAAACCTGGGACATTTGGTTTATACATAACAAATAGTCCTTATCCAGGCACTCTGTTATTACTTCAGCTGCAAGAAAAAGGTTCTTTGTTGTGGACATATGGGGTTTTGAGGAAATGGTTACTGTCAGTGTAAAATATAAAACTATGGCAGAAGTTTTACAGAA
The DNA here is from genome assembly GCF_047830755.1 of Zonotrichia albicollis. NCBI lineage: Eukaryota > Metazoa > Chordata > Aves > Passeriformes > Passerellidae > Zonotrichia > Zonotrichia albicollis. The sequence continues at coordinate 12,385,341 of NC_133829.1, read as the reverse complement.
TTGGCAGTAATATGAAGATTCCTGTGTTTGAAACTCATAATTTTACCTCTTGAGCTAAAAGCATCTTAGTAGCTGAGAAGTCTTGCAATTAATATTTGGTGAAAGTCACCTTGTCTTTTTCTGGGACCTGCTCAATCATTTCTGGGAGAAAAACAAAAGGAGAAGGCTGACCCATACAGATGGCCTCAAGGGTGGGGGGGATGCTAAGAGGAGTGTGTTTGAAACCCAACAAAAATATAAGGGCTGAAAGAAGAAGGTTTTTGGAAGTTTTGGGAGAGGAAGAAGGGTTAGCCCATGTGCTTGGACATGAAAAAGCTGAAATAAAGGAGAGGAGAGAAACAGAAGGTATGTGGCAAGAGGAATTTAATCTACTTCTCACCAAGCCTGGAGTTAAGAGACTGTAAAGGTAGGAGAGGCAGCTGCAAGCAGGGAGCTGGCAAGTACTGTGAAGGAAGTGGGAAAGAGCTGGTGCCAGGGTAGTGCTAACTGGCACAGGTTGGGAAATCTTGATAAGAGGGAAAGGGGAAAGCCCCATGGCAGGGCTGGGGATGCAGTAAATTCTGGGTTGTTGAATGCTATTTTGGTGAAAGAAGGAACACCACCAAGGCAAGGTGAAATGCTGAGGGAAGAGGAGAGGTTGTTGCCACCCTCCCCTATCCTTATGAGAGGGAAAATGGAGTAAAATGCAAACCTGGTTTTCATGATGGTTTCTTTCTCTACTTCATTTCAAATCTGCATAGTCTGCCTTACTTGGTAAGGGGCTAGAGATTGCATTGGCTCCTTTCTCTTCTTTTCTTAGTCATAAGTGTGTTTATTCTGACGTCTTTGTTTTTGCTTAGTGCCCCCAACATCCCTGAAGAGTCATTTTGTATATGTGAAAATGCAGAGTGAATAAAATTTGTGTAAGCCATGGAAGGTGTTGTCCTCTTGTAGCTTTCATGTGGAAACTTTGCTTACTCTTTTTGTACTCAAAATACTACTACAGGGCTATAGAATACTGTAAAAATATGTTCTGCAACCTTATGCACCCTTTGATTACAACAAATAAAAGTTGAAATCCGAAGTGATTGTTATCGCTGAATTCTCAAAATTTTTGAGGCCATGTTAAGTACTGCTGTTATTAGCATATTTTAGCAGTTAGAGCTGGAGATATATATGGCTCTTTTCTTTCTGGTATAACCTAATTTGAAAGGGCTACAGCAAAGTCTGCCCAGGGAATCCTGGCTCACAGTTCTGATTAGAGGGTTTTTCTCCTGAGGCACCATTGCAATGGTTGCTTCACTTTTGAAGATGGTCAGATGTGTCGGGAGTGAAGCGATGCGTTTCTGAAACTGTATTTTTTGGTAAATCTTTCCTCTTTCTACTGGAATTGTATTTTAGGTTCTATTAATCCAACCTCTCCAAATACTTCCTCTTCTCACGTCTTTGTGATACATTAACTGGGAAGCAGAATTACTTTAACTGAGGTTCTTAGACAGTCTTATGCTGCATATTACTCTGATGGTTTTATTTGTAGAGATAATAACTTCAAGAGAAGTTTTTACTGAAATGGTGATGTAATTCTTTGATACAATGAATTGGACTCTCTTTTTAGATCTGATCCAGGAGCTAGTACTCTGCTTTTTTTTTTTCTAGGTACAGGTGACACTCTGTCTTATTACATTACACTTAAGTTACTAGATCTGATAGAATGTTTTAGAATTACCATTTTATCAGAAAATGTGGTTTACCAGAAAGCTACATAGCAGTGAAGTGTTATCACCCTATGCCACATGTGTATTTGCAGACCATATGTGTATCCAATGATTGAGCACAGGCTCTCAATATTGCCTTTGACACTTTGATAACTTTGATATTCAATTTTTTGACTGTGTTAAGGGCTTTTCTTCCCAAATAATCAATAATTTGCCAAATATGCAGAGTGGGAGAGGACTGGGGAAACAGAATTGTGCTCTCCTGGATGCTGGTTTAACTGTATAAATATGAGAAGCTTTCCCCATCTGCAAGGAGCACCCCTTAGTGATCCCTTCTGTTCTGTGGGTAAGAACAGGGCAGAGGGTGGCTTCCAGGCTGAGCAGCAGGAGGTGGATGGGGTATCCCATAGGGTATCAGAGTTCACATTTTAGCATAAGACTGGTTCAGAATCTCTCTGCCTCCTATTCAGAGTTATGGCACAGAGATCCTGGCAGTTCTCAGAACATGGAGGTGGTCTGTGACAGTGAATCTGAGGTTGTTCCTGTGGCAAGTGAGTGTTACCTCATGGCAGTGAACTGCGAACTTGCACCACACTGTCTTAAGGTCTATAAATTATTTTTTTAGCCTTTGAGATTGAAGGGGGAGTTCAGCTGCTGGGCCAAGCTTTCAAAAGCATTAGGGGGAGATGTACAGTGAGTGGTGAGAAACTTTCAAACAAAAATTCTTCCATAAAAACTGATTTTAAGAGTGCAAAGGAAGCTTAAAGAGAAATCGTGAATGAGTTTGACTGTGATGACATAGTCATCATAGTCAGTTCAGGCTCAGGTTTCTTCCCAAAACTATTGCAGGAGCGGGAATATGGTAAAAAGCTGAGGCAAAAATTCTGAAATCTCTTTTAAAAGCAGCAATTAAAAGTTAAAAAGCAATGTACAGTACAAATAAGGTTTTTTTTTTTTAAGTTCACTACAATGGAACAGTAGAAATAGAACCTAACAACAGGTTTTTGGTGTATTTGAACAGATAACGCCTACAGGCGTGTCCCTATTGTAGTTTTGTGCTCCTTCTCTGGTGCGGCACTGATCGCAACGTCACCAAAGACTAGTGACCAGTAATGAATGTGTCCTACTCCAGATCCCTCCAGGGTTCTGATTCAATCTTTTGAGTTATAGGATCAGGACAAAATGAACTATTTTTCAGGCTTGTAAATATGTGACAAATGACAGTGCAGGAACTATTGATTCCAATCACACTGATACAATGTTTCATAGTCAGGACAGACCCGCTTTACAAATTACTTGCAAGTTGAAGAGCAAAGCCATACATAACATGCTTCAAACCATATCAATCTTCTAGGGTGTTTCTGTCACTAGTTGCCTTCAGATTTGAATAAAGTGCCCAAAATTGAAATGTATGTTTTAAATATTTTTCTGGATTAAGTCAGTGCTTTGACTTGAAGCAGAGTCAGAGAGTGAGACTTGGGCACCGACACGGGATTGGGGCTCATGCACAGCAGCAAGCACATGCTGTCATTTATCTAATGCTGACAATGTTTAAAGAGCCTGTAAATGTGAATAATGGGCTCTTCTCTCTGTAGAGATTGTTGCTGCAATTATTGCAGTACAAGAAACATCTGAAGATGAGTCTAGGACATGTCAGCTGACTCTGAGGAGCAGGTTCAATGTTGGGGGAATTTCTTTAAACAGTGGGCATGATTAGAAAATGTGATTGAGTTTTCTTTGTGTTTCTAAAGTTAACGTTATAATGGTATGCAATTGTAGTAAAACCCTTGATTATGAATATTTAAGATTGCAGGCTGATAGATTATTGTTACCATCTTGGTAAAGAGAGTCAACAATGAACAAAGAAAAACTCATGTTGCATGCACATGTTGAATACACAATTTTCTCCTGGGAGATGTTTAGAGGAGCCAACTGCATGCAGCAAGTTCATAGTATTAGTTAATGTTTTAATAAAACCTGCCTGGATGCCGTGGTAATGAAGGGAATATATAACTTGTACCAAATGGAAAAAACACCTCTAGTCCAGTGCCTGTTGTGTAAAAATAGTGGTAGTTGTTGTTTCTTGGTGGTAGTTATTTGTTACAGATAGGGACCTACACTACTGATAATGCTTGAAATCTCCCTCTGCTGTTCAGCAAAGTCAAATGAAAACTGAAAATAAAACACTTATTTTAGGTGGGGATAAAATGACTGGAAGTTTATGAAAGTTACAAAATTTGACTAACTGGTAATAAATGACTTGTAACATTTTTCAGTGGGACATGAATAAATAGCTTCACTTGAGGACAGCCCTTGGTAAATAGTAGTCATCTTCATAGGTGCAACAAGAAAAAAATTGAAATAAGTATCCATGTTTCTAATGAATTATCATAGTACACCCTTGGTTACAGAAAGGGATGTGTTAATTTGAGATGTGTAACCATTATTTTTGTTTCCTGGCTCACTGCTATTGTCCAGAATTCAGTCCTGGCTCACCATACTTATCACATATCTTAAAGGAGCCCTGTGTGATGATTTATTATTATAGGCCTTTTTCCCTGCTGCTTCAAGGAATAAGCCATCTGTGTACCATAAAGGTATTATAAAAAGCTTTACAGTGTTGTCTGTGAGGCAGATCTGGGCAGTCAGTACAAAGAGCAGCTCTTGTTTTAGAAGGTACTTCTACCACTGTGAGCTCTCTGGACCAGCTGGGATTCAGTTCCATCCTTTGCTTCATTCGCTTTCCCCTCCTTCTAATCTATTTTTCTTCTGTATTAAAGTGTGATAAACCAAAAAGCAAGAGAGATTAGGGAAACAGTAATGCTACAACCAACCTCTCATTAGAAAGTCAAGCTTCTGGCAGGGCTGTAATTAATTAGTGTTTTGTCTGACCACATAACTGTATCAAACCTTATTATTGGCTCAGTCCACTCAAGCCAGGTCAGGCTTCAACTACTGACCTCACTAAGTGAAATCTTGGTCAGAAAGCTATTTTAACTGCAGCATGCTTCTAATTCTAGGCTGTAGTTGTCTGCATTTGGCTGTGCAGGCTGCAGTTATAACTGAGTCAATGCACAGAAAATTTAGTTTTGCCAAGTCAAGCCAGGCTTGCAGATTCCCAAGCGAATTTTTCCTAAAGCTGGAATCCATTTTTTTACTGCTTCACTTGGTTGATCAATGGGTCTCATTCAATGATAATATTGTCTTAAACTATCTCAGAATGTCAGATGAACTTCATATCTCTCTGGCTTACAGAAGGCAATGGTAATCATCTGCAGTTCATAGGCCAACAGCACAAAATTAATAAAGATTTTATTTACTCCTTTCCCAAATCTGCAGGAGGATGTTACTTCAGTGCTTTGTCAAGGGTTTGGGGAAATACTTAATTGCAACTCTTTCACTAGCTTCTGTTACTCTTGGACCCCTGTGCTTGCTGTTCCCTAAGTGTCTATGATCACAATTTCTGTCTCACTATTGAAAAATATATCTGTTTAGTGTTGTATACAGCAATTGGTTTTTAATCTGTTGAAGTGTGAGATTTTGCATTGGCATCCACACTTTGAAAAGGGACATTCACTTATGTATTTTTATTTCAACCAGCAAATGAAAATGCAGTAGGATGTTCCAAATCCTCTTTATAGAGTGCCAGTGTCACTTAGAGCAAACCTTAGAAAAACTCGAGTTCAAATATCATGGGCTCTTATTGTTACCTTGGTCAGTTCGTATTCAAATTCTGCATTGTTATGGTAATCTTCATTTGATGTTAGCTAGTAAAAAAATCAAAGGGTGGGAAAAGCTTTTTTATTCCTCTTTCCTATGAGTTGTCCCTGGAAGTTTGACGCTCCTGAGTTTCTTTGTCTTTGAATGATGTAGTACACAGCGTCATTTGTACTGATGCAAAGATATAAAAAACCCCAGAAAATTTCTTATTGCTCCCTTGGTATCCCTGATGCTGCTGATGACAAAAACAGCTGCTGTGGCACCTCCATATGAAAAGGCATAGGCTTGGCTCCAGTTTCTCACACTGCATCGGTCATTTTAGCTGATGCTCTGTCGGAGTTCGCACTTTCTGTAAAACTGAAGGAAAAAAAATGTTTCCAGTATTTCTGTGGTAAAGGGAAATAGAACAGCACTGTGACCTTCAGCTTAATGTTCTCAAAAATACGTACTGACTCCAGCAGAGAACTTTCAGGGAAAAAAACATTTCCACCTCTTTCTACTCATGGTCTACAGAGATTTCTTTGCTGGAAATATTGGTATCAAAAAGCTCTGTATGAGTAAACATGCAATGCCTCTTTGGGTAAAGCACTTTCTGAAATGGTCATCTAGTGAGTAGGACTGAGTACTGAATTCCCAAGGAATATAAATTTATATCAAAATTTTAAGCAAGCTTTTTTAGTCTTAGAATCATAGAATGGTTCAGGTTGAAACTTCTGTAGATATTCTTGTCCAATCCCCCTGCTCAGGCAAGGCCATCTAGAGCCAGCTTTTCAGGACAGTGTCCAGGTGACTTTGGAATATCTCCCTGAATGGAGAACCCATAATCCCCCTGAGCAGTGTTTGGTCACCCTCACACTATAAAAGTATTTTCTGATGTTCATACAGAACCTCCTGTGTTTCTGGTTTTGTCCATTGCCTTGTGTCCTGTTACTGGGAGGAGCCTGGCTCAGTCCTGCTTGCACTTCTGGTATTTATATCCATCGATAAGATCCCCCCAGCCCTCCTCTAGGTTAAACAGCCCCAGATCTCTCAGCCTTTCGTTAGAGAAGAGGTTCTGGCCTTCTATCCTTCAGTTACCTTTGTGACCCTTTGTTGGACTATCTCCAATGTGTCCATATCTCTTTGCAGTGTAAACTTGTCAATTCCTAGACCTTTGGCCAAGATCTGTGTCTGGGCTTCCAGCCTGCCTCTCCTTTCCTTGTAGCAACCAGTAAAATTGTAGGAAAACTGGTCCACGTGTCTCCTACAACATCCCATTCCCAACCATCATGCTCTGTACCATGTGGACAGTTACTTGCTACACTTAAGAAGCTAATAAGAACCTTTTATCTGTTAACTTTTCTTTAAACTCATAGCATTAAAATGAGACTCCAACTTATTCTGTCCTATAGAACGTGACATTACAGCCTTGATGCTGCTGTATTAGTGAAGGGAAGATTAGGGGTTCTCAGCAGTGGCACCCAGAGACCCGGGACTGCTGGTGAGAAGGGATTATGTCCTGGCAGGGCTTTTTCACAGTCCTGGAAGGGAGATCTGCTGTCTCTGAGCTGACACAATTGCAAGGCTGCTCCATCTGCATGTAAACCTTGGGAGTAGCAGATGGTTGACTGCTGTTATTAAACTCTGCATCTTTCCCTGAAGAATTAAGGTTGTCCAAGTGTAATAACCTTTCCTTTTTATCTCAGAATTCTTCTTAAACAACAGTTAAGAGGGTGAAAGCTGCTGGGAAAACATTATCCCTTCATCTTGGCTACTTATTTAGATAATTTGTGAAGTTTATGTGATGTAGACAAAGAAAAATTTGAGTATTTTGATAACATCAAAACTTGAGGAGAAGCAGGGAAAAAATCTGTTCAGTTTAAATAGAGATCAAGTGAACTGCATGAATAAAGCTCTTGTGTGCAGTCTTTCTACAATTATTAAGAAGGGAGCATGTAATACTTATTACCACTTTGGTGCTGCCAGGATTTTACAACATCACTAAATGATTCTCCCATAACCTCTGGCTCCTTAGCATTTTTCCCCACTCAGAAGGAATGTTCTTTATTATCCATGAAAACATAAAAAATTATTTCATTTAAAATTAAATATGTACATCCTAAGTGTTCTGCTATATTTCATTAATACTGAGTAATGTCACCCTTCTAACTGATAAAATCAATCTCTAATGCAGCAATATTTTTGAAAGATGTAATAAAGTGGCCTTTGAAGTGTCCACTACTTTTAAATTCATTAGATACTACTTTAATTTTAATGGCATGAAGTCCGGTAATACTTTGTTGCCAACTCACTGAATACTTTTCTACTGAAAAAAAAAAAACTCATATTCTCAAAAGTCACATCTGTTTTTCAATTTAGTGTTTCCACAGTCTTGTACATATTGCTGTTTTATTCAGTGCTTAAAGCAAGTTCGTGTGCATGATTTTGCACAAATAGGTAATGTGCCGTTACTAATAGTCCAGTTTTTAAACCATATCAAGCCACTCCTCCCAGCATGAAACAAATTAACTATTGGGGATCTAAACCAGAAATCATTGATAGATCATAGTCAGGTCTTCAGGGTTAGCTTGAATCATAGTGCTGGGGGTGAAAGGTCAGAACTTCAAATACTTCCCAATTCGTTATTTCCTTTCTTAATAACACACGCTTAGGTACAGCTGTTACTAGTTCCAGGCCCAAATGTGTGGCCTTGTTTGATAAAGATAAGATTTCATTCAGGAATACCTATGTGCAGTCTCCCCTTAACTTTGGGGCTGAGGCATTTAAATGATCACACCCATTGCCAGGTCAGTTGTACTCACCATTCACACACAGCCCCCAGTGCACCATCACATGCATCAAATCCTGAGTGGGGCAGGGCAGGATAGGAAAAACTCCCTTTAGTCTTTGATAATGACCCTTTTTATGTCTATTGAAAAATAATTAACTGAAAATTGGAAGAGTTAAAATGGATCCTTGGCTGAGGGGAGATTTTTGTCCCATTCATGGGGACTTCCATGAACTTCTCTTTACACAGGAATAGGACCCATATCTGTATTAGTACACAGAGCCCTTGTGAAGGCTTTCTCTTTAAAGGCATGTCCAGGAGTAGAAAGGATACAAGCAAAGTCCAGTTATCCCTTCCTGGCAGAATGGGTCCCCACAGGGCCAGTCCAGTTGGTGTATTTGGAGCAATTGCCTGGTTCATCTGGTGGTTTATACAGTTGCAGAGCCCAGCAGCCTGGTGGGTGTGTGGTGGGGTCTGCCTCACCTGTTCTGCACAGAGATGATGTCTTAAAGATCTGCCCTTGTGAGCAACTTGTCTCGAGGTACAGACCCTGTGTGTGGCTTTTTGCCTCAGCACAGCTTGCACAATTTGCCAGAAGCAGTGTGCTGAAACACTTTTATATTGGAGACAAGTGTCATTTTTAGGGTATCCTCCCAAGAAAAGGTGGGTGCTAACAGTGGCCTTCAGGAAGCAAGGCTGGTTTTGTGACTTGTAGTCTCTTAAGTATTGTGTCATTTGCCTTTGTCAATGTTTCTAGAACCTTAATTTAATCAATAGTTTACAAATGGCTGGAATTAAATGTCAAGTGAAATTTCAAAATCTGGATAAATGCATTAACTTTAAACAGAAGCTTTCCTTTTGTATTCCAGGTAAACAATTAGTGGCTGGCCTTCTCTGACTTAGTTTTTCTCTCAAGTGTTTTTATTTCACCCTAATTTGTTTTTTAGGGTTTTTTTGTTGTTGTTTGCTTGTTTTTTTAATTTTTCCTCTTCTGACTGATAGGAAATGTATTGTGGGGGATTTTTGGTGGACTTTATTGGTTTGTTTGGGTTTTCTTAAAGCTGTGATACTTCTGTGGTTTATTTCATCTTGCTCATTTCACTCTCTTTCAATCCACGAATCCCCAAAGTAGTCAGTCACTCCCCCGTGGTTCAGTGCACCCCCCTGAATGCAAGTCTGTTACTTCCTTGTTATGAAACTTTTAGGGTTAGCTCTACTTAGGTAACAGATGAAAGGACACCTGGGTCCTGGCTGCAGCTTCCACCTGGAAATTCACTGATGCCAACAAAATGTTGCTTTTTCTAGAGATTTAACACTTTATTTACTTTCCCAAAAAGAACTTGCAGTTCTGTCATTGAGTTTGTCCACTAAAAAATATAGTTTACTGTTAATCTTGGCTATCTCTTGCTGCTTCTATTTAAATTCCAGATGTGTTTTTAGTCCCTAAGAACTGTGTTAATAATCAGCTTAATGGGCTGGATGTATTCATTCTTCAGCACACTGAAAGAGCAAAATACATACCCAACTGAAAACAACTACTAGCATATATTGCAAATGAATTCTTGGAGACAAGTTGTAAATTTTTTCCTCTTTATTGAAGACTTCATTCACTAAGTGTTGTCTTTTTCTTTATTTGTCAGATACACTTTTATGTGATCAGCTGAATGGATAATTCCATGTCTGTTTCTACCTCTGATTTTTTTTTTTTTTTTTTTTTTTTTTTTTTTGCCTAGCATGGCACCCTGGCACCCAGACTACTGTTGCTTTACAGTCCAACATTAATTCCAGGGAGCAGATAACATTGTTTACTTGTCACGATGCTATAATACTTCCATTGTTTCTTCTCTTGTTTAATATATGACTCTAGAGAGACAGTGAATGTAATTTGCTTCTAGCTTTTCTAAGCAGAAACATATGAAGTGTCATTGGTCAGTGGTAGTAGTAGAAATGTTCACAGCTTCATAACTAAAAGTTGTGTAATTTGAAAGAGAACAGAAGGCTATTGAAACATATGGTAGGTCATTGTGATTGACCTTACAAGCATCCAAAGTGATTTCAGGGCCAAAACTTAATCGATAAAGTCAGTTTCTCTCTAGAATAAGTTTATTTCTGTCATTGTCAGAAGGTAATATGTGTGCATCTGAATTCTTATTAGTGCTTCCAGGTTTAAAACTTTGGATGCACATTGTGCTCTCAAGCTGAAACTTGGGATGCGACATTGCATTGCACGCAAGCAGAGCTGAGGTCAACAGAAACAGCAAAGCCCTTGTGCATACAGCCAGTGTAAATTGAAACACAAACATGCTTGATTTATGTATAAACCATTCAACTTTCACTATGAGGAAAAATCCTAATCATAGCATTAAAGCACATGTTAATATAAGTACAGCCAACATATTCAAGATTTATCCTACAACATTCAGTGGTTGTTAGTCTCTTCAGTTCTGACTTCTGCAGTTTGCAGTATTCTGTTTGATTCAACTTCAGAGGGAGAATTGGGTAGGAATGAAGTGTAATTTGTGTAAAGTAGAAATTAGGAAGTTAGTTTGCTTAAGTTTAAAATTGAGGCTAAACGGATGTGTAGGTTTTAACTGCTGTCACCACAAATCCCCCTTCTGCATTAACAGCAAGAGGTCTGAGATACTGGGGAAAAATATCTAGTTTGAAAATTAAACCTTGAAAACAAATTAGTGGAAAAGTTAAAGCTACATAATATTTCCGTAATTTCTGATTTTTCTGTAAGTACACACTAGTGCAAAGAGTCTGAAGGAGTCTTTCCATTCATTCATTTATAATGGGATTATTCTAGTATATATTATAGAAGGGATTTTCCATGCATCAGCTGCTATTGTATGACGATACATAATTGGGTCTAAATGCTTACATCAGCTACCTCTTATGTGAAATTAATTTTTGGAACATATGCTGTTGTATTTATACCATTGTTGTTTCATGCTAGATTAATTCTTCAAGGGTTATAATCACATGACACTTATCATTTTAATTATGCCTCTTTAGTTGCAACATATGACAGCTTTTGACTTCTCACCCTCTCCTCCTACTTGTGTGACAGATAAAATTATTAATAAATGCCTGTTTATTATGTAGTTATGCTGTACATGTCCACAGGGTGTAGGTTGGCCTCATGTATTTTACCCAGAGTACAGTGTCAGCAGAGCCTTTGTGGTTTGCTAATGAGCTAAATCCTGCTAACACCACACACACTCTAAACTGCCAAAAGCCCTTTACACATTCAAACACATACAAAGACTCAGCTGGGTCCTTTGTATAAAAGATTAACTCTTTATTCCAATTAAAGATGAGCTGGCCTGACTTGGTCCAAACAATTAAGAACTGGAAGTAATGAGCAAAATGACGAGCACAGTGGATAGCAACCTTTGCATAGTAAACAGATCTTTTTGCAGATTTTTGAACTTGTTGGGGACAAAAGTTGTGTTCTTGAGAACACTTCCTCATGTTGATCTCAGAGATGTCATTTGTCATCCCAATTTTAGCAAGTCTCTTTTCTAGCAGGGAGGTAGATTTAGCAGGTGGAAAGGGAAATGCTCTGGGAAGATTTAGTGCACTTAAACCTTAATAATCTCTATACCATAACTTTCTACTGAGATCTGAGTTGCACATTACTTCAATTAGGGGAAACTTTTGTTAGTAATTTCAAAGCATTTTGGCTTTAAGGAAAAGTTTGAAACTGGTGCTTTTGGAACTTTCTGGCTGAATTTTCTTGTGCCATTTTGTCTTTTCCTTTTATTTTTTATGTCTCATTACTCTGAAATACCCAAAACTAGTGAAGTGCATATTTTGTGGAACTGTTGTCAGCTTAGACTGGCCAAGTCACAGTCAAGGGCACTTGACTGTATGCAGTGAAAATGAGTAGCACAGACACAGTGCTGCTCAATATGTGAAGAAAATAAAGGCCTTTTCAACAAGAATGTCTGACTGGTGATTGGTGATAGCTTTTCACACAGAAATATAATTTAGATATTTTTAAGTGCATATAGATAAGTAGTGCTGCTTTCAAACATCATTTGATTCCTGCCTGGTCCCATAGGACCTTTATGAACTCCTGTGCCTGAACTTCATTGCAAGCAACACACAGTTGTATGCCAGGACCTCCAGGAGCAAATTTGTAGTCTAAAATGGACATAAATTTTCTGATCTATTTAGACATCCCTGACCTGTGTAGGCAGAGATTCACCCTGGCCCTGTTTGCTCTCAGATTGTCTGGGCCATCAGTTCTCAGTGCTTACCTGTGTCTACCTCAGCCTTCCAGCTGAGCACTCAGTGTGGAGTGGCACAGGCTTGGGTTGGGAGTGGAATGACATTCCCTAATGACCTTCTGTTGGGGGAACAATTTCATCAAGATTTAATAGCACAAAGTAGGAAAAAATATGGTAATTATTTCTTCACTTATTTAAAATAAATATCTAAATTAATAGGAGGTATTTTGAAAGCTACTTGGGCAAGATATTGTTAAATCAAATTAAATAATTTTTCTGTCATATATGTGTATTAATACAGTTCTTCACAGAGACTGAACAAATTATTATCATGTGGATTGCATAGTCTTTTAAAAAGTATAGATAGATATTGACTGAAAATTCTATGCAATAAAGTTTTTATTTGTGATTTGGCAAACTTATGAAAAAAGGTACTTGGGACTTAAACACTACTGTCAGGGAGACATTGTCTCAAAAGATGGAGCAAGGTCTATTCGTTCTTTTTGAAAACCTGAGCCAACTGCTAGTAGTGTTCTAGTTAAATTTGACTTAGTAAGAGGAAAGAAAGCAAAACTTGTGCTAGTGTTACATCACTTCAAGAGTGGAGTTACCTGATTGGGAGGAAAGGAGCTCATGTGCACTACTAGTATTTGAATCTGATACTACAGTTTTCCTTAGGTGCCATAATAAAGGCAAAAAGTCTTAAACCAATTCTGTAAAGTTATTTAAATGCCAAGAAGGCTGATGAGATGACAGTGGGCATTTCAAAACTTTAATAAGAATTTCATGTCTAGGCTCATTTAAAATCCCAGTGGACACAATTTACTGTGTTAAATGTCTGAATACCTTTGGGAAAAAAATCTGTCCTTCTGTAGGTTAAAATCAGTGAAAATTCCTGACAAATCAGATATCTCAATACTTTCATGGCTGGATTTAAATCTCCACTAACTTTTAATGAGTCTAAGGATTTTTTAAAATTATATTTTGTAATGTTGTTACTGTAACATTTGTTTCTCATATTTTGTAATCACACAAGCCACTAGATTCCAGTGTCACTTTGAAGGCTGGGACAGAATAACCTTCCCAATGCATCAGTTAAAGAATGTCACTGGCAGCTGGGGGGGGGCTGGGTTTCTTTTCTTGCTCTGCTTTTTTCACGTGTTCTGTTTTTTCACCTCCATAACCTTGTCTGATGGGCATCCCTCACATTTACAATGCCTGATGTGCTTCCTGACATCTGTTCAATTTGATTTTCTATAATTTCCATTGATGCCCCTGTTTTCCTGCCATTAAACTAGTATATTGCCCAGCTGTATTCTGGGTCAAGAATGGGCAATCTTTTAAATCTAGTATAAGGTGAAATATTAGTGTGGGATGGGAAGGGGAGGAGGGGGAAGACAAGGATTGTAAAACTGAGTGAAGGGCTGTCTGTCCTGGAAAGGGAAAGTATGTGTTTTATCTGGGAGAATGGGAGAGAGGGAAGGTGCATGTATATTTAAGGGAAGAGTATAATATATTTCCTGGCACTGGGAGGCTGTGCATCACCAGCAGCTGGAATTCCAGGGCTGCATGAATACAAGCAGACAATATCAACCTTCCTACCCCACAGTGACTAGCCATTGACCTTAACCCTCAAGGAAAGGGGCACTCTCACTAGGGGAATTGCATGCTTACTCAGCCCTAAGCCACATCTGAGCCAAAGCTGCCAATTTTGCCAAATTATGTGTGATGCTTTTGAAATGTGGACTATTGTCCACAAGGGACTAAGCTGGAATGACCAAATTCATTTCACTTAGGTTTTCAATGGCAATAACATTATTTTTAAAAAATACCAACTATAAAGCATTTATCATTCTGATTTTATTCATCTTTGTCATTTACTTATGTTTCATGGTAGTTTGTAAAAGGCAGTGAAGTTAATGTCCCATTACTTCAAACCCCCAAGGTTAGATTTTCAGGCTTAAATTGAATTTAAAAACCACATGTATAGTTAATTCATACATTAACAAAATTTCTATCTATCAAAGGAGCCTTGAGTTTTTTCAGAGTTTTTCACATTTTACTGAAGTCATTAATAGCTGAAAAAGAGCCTAGAGATACTGAGATAGATACTCTTAAATACTCCGAGCAATAGACAAAGAAAGACTTCCTTAGGTGAATCTGAAGCATTCTTCACTGTTCAACATTGCAAAAAAAAAATCTTAAGAGCTCGGGTAGCTTTCAGTCATGATGCCAGAACTGTCAGAGCATCCCCTAATGGTGTTGCTAGCAAATGTCATAACACAGCATTTAGTTAGTAGGGTGATTTTTTTTTTTTTTTTTTTTTTGAGAAGTCTAAGCCTCGGACCTTTGAACTAAGCAACTTGAAGGTCTTTGCTGAATCAACTGGTAACTTTTTGAAATAGTTACTTGGTCAGGAAATCTATCATTTTTCCCTCCACTGAGAAATTTTTTGTCACGTCTTCCTGCAGACAATGGAAATTGGTCACAGGAGTTATTGGTCTTGGAGGCATAATGATAATGTGTTTTGTGTTAGTGTTTAAATAAACCCAGACTTTTGTTTTTAAAGCAATGAGATTGTAGGAAAATCCTGCTGCTTATTCAGTTTTGAAAGGAAGTAGGAAATGCCCAGACAACAAAAGCTGTGCCTCAAACTGTGTCCAGCAAAGGTGGAGAATGACTGTTCTGAGCATTGTCTGGCAGGGCTCAGCTCTGAGTCCCCCATGTTTGGCTGCTTGCAGAGCCATTCCTTTGGAAATGCCCATAAAGCTGTCTCTCATCTTGACGAGCTGCAGAATTAGAGACAGCCTTTAACTCTGTCTTGCTTCAGCACTCTCTAAACCTGTTTGAGGCCATACAAGCTCTGAGAAATCAATTATTTGATAGCCTATTCCTCTGTGGTCAATTGCTTGCAGCTCAAAACTAACTTTTGGCAGAGCTGAGGATGAACAGACATAAAGGCAGCCAGCCCAAACATTCCTTTTGAACAAAGAATGAAATATGAGAACTACCCTAAAGTAACCAAGGGACCCAGGATGATCTGTGTTTAAAATAAACAAAAAACTTGGTCTTCTCCAAAAATTTGCTTTTTCTCTCCTACAAAAGTCCACACTTTTGTTGTACACTGTTCTTTCTGGAGACCTCTCTTAGCTCAGAAGCAAAAAGCTAATAATGACCCAGTTGACACCCAGGCACTTGTAGTTCTGTTTGCACAATTATTAATGGAAATATTTACACCTTCATGGATCTATTGCCTGTACTTATAGTTCCAGAAAATTGTATCTGAATAAAATAATTTCCATAGGATCTTGCCTGTTTCCTCTTACCAGGTATGCTAATTTCTTGCACTTGCTTCTATTGTGCTTTTTAGAATTTAATTTCTCAGGAGAAAAGTGTATATAACTCCTTATGCTATTCAGCTTCTGGTAGTGGGAACAGTGCCCAGGAGGAACAGTGCCCAGACCACTACTCCTGTAAAAGCTACAAAAACCCCCATTTGTGGTAGGAACTTTTTGAGAACTGATGGCTCATCTCCTTCTGTACATTAGGGTCTGTGGACCGTCTCTTCTCATACAAGGAGAAAAACTGTAGAATTCATGTGTTTCAGACATATGGAAATGAAAGATTCTGATTTGTATGTATAATTATTTTAGGTTTTGGAAGAGAAATGAAAATAAATTACCTATCAAGCATTTTCACCTCAGTTCATCTCAAAGCCAGGTTCCTCTGTAGCTTAGTAAGGCTTAGAAGAAAAGGAATTTAGCCTCTTTCTGGTAATCATGTTTCTCCTCTACATTTAATATTGTGGTAGGAATGAAATCTGTCCTTCCCCAGTTTGAAACCACCTTGACAATAAATATGAAGCTGGCCTTTGAATCAGCTGTACTGTAGGAAAGGAAGTGTCATGATGGTGTCAGGCTGAGCTGGCATTGCTCATCCTGGGATCATCAAGAACATCAGCAACCAACAAATGATCTTTTGCGAAAAGTCCCTGAGTTTTGCTGTGTGTGCTTTTACTCTGTGCCCTGGGCAGTGATGGTGTGTTAGACTTGGGGTGTGTCGAGGGAGTTGTGGTAAACTCTGGGTAATGGAATACAACTCCCTTTCAGAAAATGCATTTAGGGGAAACCTTGGAGAGGAATCTTTCCATGTCATTGAGTGCTGCAAGCCTTACTGTTCAGATAGTGGTATTTTTTTTCTTATTACCCTTATAATAAGGGTATTTGTAATAAAATTCTTATCTATAGCTTAAAAAATTAAGCTACAGGGTAGTAGTAGAAGAAGCAGGGGAATGATATGAAAAAAGTGTAATTTCATACCCATCATTTTTCATCATTGAGTTAGGCTGGCTGAAAAGCTTCTATCTATCCCCATCAGAATCTCATTACAGGTCAACTTGCAAAGCAAAGTAATACTCAGTTAAAGTAGAAGTGACAGGATTTCTCAGCTGGCAGATGGCCTGATTCCGCAATTATTCACCTTAGATGGTAGTTGGGAAAAATATCCAAGAGTCTGTTAGTCCTTTACCAGCAAAACCTGTTAATTTACACAGCTCTGTGCTGATGAAGTGGTTCTTTTCAATTTGCAACCAAAGAACATGCAGCTTTCTTGTGCATTTAATTTAGATTACCTGAGAAATGGTGAAATCTAAAAATGGCCAAACCAGGATGGCCTTGAGATGATTCTGAGCCAATTATCTAGCCTCTGAGTGGAACCTGAAGTAGATACCTAAGAAAAAGAACCAGAACAGGGCAAGCATGTAGTGATACTTCACTAAATGGATCCATTCTGCTATGGTTTGTAGCTTAGAAAGGCTTCTGTAGTACCTTTTCTATTCAGTAGCTCTCAATGCATTTTCCTTCCATGAATTTGCCTTATTGCGCTTTGACCCTGTGTGTAGCTAATAATCATAATTTCTTAGTCTGTGTTCAGTCCAGGTGAAATCTGTGTTGTAATCATTACAATGAGTCTGCCAAAATATATGGGTTTTGGGTTTTTGTTTTGTTTTGTTTTTTGTTTTCTTTTTACAACTGAACTGTACCCTCCTAGAAAGATTTAGGCAGAAGATCAAGGAAGATGGGTTGAACTCTGATGTATCTGAATTTTTCTCCAACACTGGGGAGACTGCTATGCATACATAATTACTTGGCAATTTTTAAATTAATAGATTAACCTCAGATTTTTGTGTGCAACTGCATCCTAGCAAAGCATAGTAAGGCAGGGGTGGGGGGGCAACATAATTAGATGACATGGTACTTTCTGAATCTGTGCTCTCTATTTTGAGGAAACTTTGGTATCGTATTTCAGAAACCAGAGAAAGTCATCTTGAATTACTTGTTTCTAAGGAAAAGCATGCTTCCAAGGAAAACAGAGAAAAAGACAATTCCAGGGAAAGATTTTTAAGCATCTAAGGTTGTATTTCAGGGATTTTGAGTAATACCATTTTTTTAGTGAGTCCTTTTTTCCAGTTAAATTTTGTTTGTGTGTGCTCATTGTACACACAATGATTTTGATAGCTGCCTGCAGAAGTTCCTGCCTTTTGTAGAATCTTGCTGATTCCCCCAGGTCCAGTTCCTTGTTTGAGGAAAGAGAGCTCTCCTGTTGGTCTGCAAAGCTGGTTGCTTCCCCAGAGCTCTCCCACAGGATTGCAGCCACTTGTCTTTAGGGTTCTGTCTGATTGAAGACATTGAAGTTCTACACTCTGCAAAAGTTCACTTTTATTGTTAAGGATCACTGTTTGCTTTTCTTGGCCTAATACTTTAGACACAGATTGGTTTTCCTCACTACTCTAATTTTGGCTGTAGATGAATTGCCTGTTCCTGGAGAGAAATAAAGATGAAACAATAATAATCTTTCTGTCACAAAAGAATATAGTTTTGGGGACTATTCTTGCAGACAGAACAGGCTATTTTTTAAAAGAAAACAGACTGTCAGACCAGTGTATTAGCTTCACTTGAATCTTTACCATTCCATGACATTTTAAGAATAGACAGAAATGCTAAATTTACTGATGTTTTATTTCTTAGGGCCTGGAGGTATTTCTGTAACCAATGGAGAATATTTTGTTGTAAATATTTTTCACTTTATCATCTCCTAACTGTAAATTATAAAAATGTGAGATTCCTTGATTGTTTCACCTTTTTAAAATAAGCATGCTCTGCTGTCTTTTCTGAGGAGTTGAGAAACGTGCTTTGTTAGTAAAAGATCTGGCTCACTTCTCCAAAAACCTTTCTATCCCTAGAAAGCCAGCAGAATAGGGAATATTTCCTTTCCCATTGTTTGTGGTTTGAGCCCATAGTCTCCCATCTTCCTTCATGAGTAGGAAGAGGGCTGGCAGAGAATATCTTCTCCATGGTTCAAAGCAATAAGCAGGGAGTATTTCCCTCTTTAATGATCACATTACTGTACGACAGATATTTTAATGTCCTCATTTTCCAGGGTATGGTTCTTTCATTGACTTCTTCTTGACAGTGGTGAGCTCCTCTCAGTCAGGAAATGCAGTGGTTACACTTCCCCTTTTACAGTGTGGTAGTTTTGAGCTGTGATACCCCATTGGAAAGGGAGGGCTTGTAGTGAGCCGAGGGTGGCAATGCTGGGAAAACAGGGAGGTGCCTGAGCAAGAAGAAATTTGGACCACTCAATAAGAGATCTTGCAGAGCTGCTACTGTTTAAGGCAAGCAAAATTTTAGCCAGGTGCATGGAGAGAACTTGGATCCTTGTGTGTCACTGACCCCAGTGACCTCCCTGCTCCTCAGTGGATGCTCTGTATCCACAGCACACCTCCCAGAAGAGAGAATTTTACAAGGAGCATAACCCCACTCACAATACAGGTCTCTACCAGTTTTCTTAGGCAAAACTCTTCCTCATCATCTTTTGCAATGCATTCAAATATTGGTCTGAGGAAAAGCTGAATAGTCAAGTTCATCTCCATTCCTTCTTTGCATGTATTTTTCTAGGACGTTGAATTTCAGGCATCTAAGTGTGTTTGTTGTTGACCTCAATTTCAAATAAGGAAATCTCTGCTGACACTTTCCAGCCTGAGCTATTGGCTGTAGAAATGATGCAGTTTTCATTTTGTTGACCTTATTTATCATAATAAGGGCAAATGCAGTAGTTTTTTCCTCCATTCCAACTTCATAAGCCCACACAACTCCTCTTTCAGCTCCATTTGAAATCAATGTGAAGAAATTGATTTCAAAGCCCAGTGAATTTAGTAGGAGTTACTCCATTGACTTTTAATGTGCTCTCAGGTGTGTTCTGTAATAGTGGCATGACCACACCTGAAATAGAAAAAACCTTAATTTTAAAAATATGCAATAGGATGATAAAATTCTGATTCTAATGAGATCTGTCCTGCAAGGAGGACTCTTGGGGTAGAGTTTGTCACAATTTTAAGTGTACATGGCCCCCACTGAGGAAACAGTTTGATTCAATCAATCCAGTGAGTGCAGAATCTGAATCCCCAAAGGCTGCGATTAGGCCAAGTATAAATATAAAAAGCTAAAGAAAGTACTCCTGAACTTCAAAACGGAAGGCAGTACTATGGATTCTTTCAACTCTTTTTAACTTGCTTTAAGTTAAATTATGTAGCCTGTTGCTCCAGTACCTTTGAAGTGTCTGGGGATGCCTGTATGTGTAAGTAAGTATTGAAATTAAAAAAAAAAATAGAAAAAACAAGATTGGACTGTATTAGTTGTCAAAGTGGGCTATGCCCACTGTATTTGAGACAACAGCAACAACAAAAGAAAAGAGAATATTCACTCTAAGCTATTTGGAGTCACCTTTTCAAATTAGAAATGAAATTTGAATTCTTTGTGCTTAATTACTTAAGACCTTGAGCCATTTGCAGAGAAAACAGTATAGCACAGTTTTTAGGGAACTAGAACCATTCACAACAGTTTCACAAAGACTCAGATGCTTGTGTTATTCCCTGTACTCAATGTTTAGTGTCAATCCTTTTTGATTTTTTTTCTCTCCTGCACCAGGCCAGGGTGTACATAACTGCATCTGCAGATTCATTCCAAAGCAGCCATTAAATTAGTGCAGTAGGCAGTTGTTCCTTCAAACACTAAAACGATGCTCCCTAGTGAACAGGGCAAATGTCACCTGTATTGGATCAGGCTATAGGTTATTGTTCCTTCTGCAATTAAATACAGACAGCCTTCAAATTCAACCTTATAATGGCTGATGTGGAAATGGTTGTGAACATGAAGTGCTCAAACAAGAGTACAGATAAATATCAGTGCCTGTTACTGGGTTCAGGTTGGAAAATTTTCATTGGTTTCCTTTATCTCAGGCCTCCAGGTCTCTTAAAATCAAAATATTTACTCCAAGAAAACGTCTATATTTCTTTCAAAATATATGTTATTTTCAAAATACAACAACTAGTTCTTCAGACAAATAAATATTTTGTGTTGTTTTAACTGCAGAGGCAATAACAAAAACTAGTAATATTTTCTATAAATAAAAATTATAGGTTCATTCTTGTGCATGCAATCAACTTCATTTTCCTTGAGAGTTGTGGAATCAGAATATGCCTTAATGTACATTATCTGCTCTCTTCTCCAAATCCTGCAGGAGACAATTAACTTTACAATGTCTCCTGTACTGTTCTTTAACGTATGTAATCAAATTTTGCTCTCATTTACCTCTAATGGCCAATAATATAAAATACTATAAACATACAACACACTGGAGAAGAAAAAAAAAATACTAAAACAGACCAGAATAAACATAAATAACTTTTTCACCAAGGTGCTATCTCCAGGTGGTGTATTTGCATGATGAAAAATGGACCACTTTTGTTGTATTCCTGGCATTACTTCTGTAAGTTTTCCATGTACTGGGTTAATAAATAAGACCAGTATGTGGGAATATAAAAAATATTCCTGTTAAATTTCAATTTCTGAAACCTGTTAGCCAGTGGCACTTGCAAAAGGAAGCCTGGAAGTGTTATATACCACCTGCTTAGGACAAAGCCTCCACTTATTTTATTGAAATAATTTGAGTTGCAGGAAGTTTCTCAATTTATTGTGAACTGGAAATATGTGCAGATTGATGATATCTCTATACTTTATATTCTTGCTTTAGCCACTTGTGTCATAAGACAGAAAATTAGGATGGAGTAATATCCTGTTTTAAACAAGTTCTAGCTTGAATTTTATGTATGAATGTCTTCAGCTGATTTGTCATTAATCTCTTAAATAATAATCTAAAATATCAAGTCTCTAGAATGTATAATATTTTCTACAAACAGCCCCATATAGTCCAAGGTCAATATTGTTGAGAGCTCAGCACAAACACAAATTCAAATGCAGGGCTTCTTGCAGAGCAGGATATAATCTGCAGTGTCTGAATTCATGCTGATATAAGTTCTATTGCTCACATTCAAATGAAGAAACCTTTATGTGAAGAAAGGGTTTGCTTTTATTGGCTAACCATTGGAAAACTCAATAAATTCAAATTAAATAGGGTTAAGGAGTAAAGTTTAGTATGAGAACACAAAAATCCTCAGGGCTTAACCATGGAGTGATTCTGTGTTTCCACCTGCTGGAAGCTGATTTTCCAGCTGGCATATACCCTCTCTGGATAAGGACAGGTTAATGCCCAGCTGCAGACATGCTGAAGGGAAAATAAGTTTATTCTTTAAGCGCAGCAGTTTCCGTAAAACCACATGGGTCAGTGAATGTTTGTCTAATACATGTGGAGAAGCTGCAAAATGCAGCCCTGAGGCAGCAATGCTTTAGTTACTTCACTAATGCAGCGTGTTAAAAGAAATAAAAATTAACTTGCCAGTGATTGCTACTCAACTTTTTATAGTTGCTGCAGATGCTGTGATATTTTATTTTTGCAATTAATAAGCTTGAATCAATTTTTTAAGCATCTTACTCTTATGATTTACAGGGGATATTGAGCCATCAAAGCTATCAAAAGCATTAATCTTTAATACAAGGGCAATTCAGTTATCTTGCCAGAAAGTTTTAATTAGAAGGAAATTCTTCATCTCTCTGATGCTTAGCTGTATTAATCTTTCTGCATCAGTGTATCAAGTTTTGGCTGCAGGAACAATGTTTTAACTTAATTAATTCTTTATGAAAAAAGTTGCTCTTGAAAATTGGGCTTAGATCTTGCTTGCTAGACAGCTACTCAGTTTCTTCTGCCCTTAAGTAGAAAGTTACTTGCATAAATTGTACCAATTTGAAAAGTTGAATGAGGTTTTCTGAAAGCTTGTGCTGATAACCTTGGAACTTACAAGTGGATCTTCCCATGCTGGCAGGACAGGAGAGAGAGTCTAACATTTCCAGGTGGGCTCCTTAATCAGCCTTCTCACAGCAATAGGACTCTAATCATTACAGAGGTCAGGAACTGGGACCTGCAAACACCTAATGGATGTAGAAGTCGTCATTACAACTGTAATAGTCAGAAGTGGTAGTGCAATTAATTTATTTTTTTTGGTCAAATGATTCATTATAAAAATGAGAATTTTTCTCTTTGATTCCAGGAAAACATTTCAGACGTTATTGTCAATGTATTATTGCTAAACCTTGATTAAGATTGTTTTTACAACATAGAAACATATTTCAAAGCTTCTAATTTGTCCTAAATTACATTATGCAGAAGCTGCTATTTCTCTTTAACAAACCAATTGCATTAAACATGAGAGCACTTACATTAAATGAAGGAAAAACAGAAACTAAACCAGGCATTTAAAGAAGTTCACAAGGGGAAAAAGTCCCCAATCTAAGAATGGTCTAATTCTCCTCATGTTTATCTATGCCCCTCAGTAATAATTATTAATTGTAATTGCTGATTTTACAGTAAATTGTTAGTGCATGTCTTTTTAAATGTTTATATACACCTCTTTCAAGTGGCAAATTTAAATTTTGCCTCTTTCTGATCACCTTCAAACAGTTAGAACATAGAAATAATGCAAAAGTTCACTGCAAATAATTTTTTTGTTAAACACCTTTTCAAGTGTTTGATAAGGAATAAGGAGGATATTTTTGGGGGAAATTTTTAATTCACTTCTTGAAGAACCACTGTCCTGAGAAATACATTTCCCATGATGTTTCTCTTCCAGAATTGCCAAATGCCATATTAATGTTCTTGCTTCCTTATTTATCATAAGTATGCTTCTGGCATTTGCTTTTTTCTTTTCTTCCCCACACACACAAAAAAAAGAAAAAAAATTTGAAGTTGTACCTTTTCCAGATGATCAGAATTATGCCTCATGTCTCTGTTTCATTCATTGTCCAAGCCCTTCCCAACTTGATTTGCCAAAATAGGAAAATGGAGGTACATGCATTTTTCTCATTATTGTAGTGGTTTGGAGAAGCTGAAAATTTTAGGGGTTAAGTTTCTGCTTTTCTCTTTGACTTAGAGTAATTTCTTGGCTCTAGTCTCTTCATGCAAGGATGTGCTTATGCAAGCAAACACATCTATTGTGGAACATCAGGACAATCCTGCACCAGCAGAAATTTTCTCTGTGTCAAATGTAGTTGATATTGCCAAGAGAACAGCCCAATGTGAGCTTTCAAGCAAGTTGCTTTACAACTGTCATTCCTACACCCAAGGTATATTCTATAGGTATAATTGGTTTTTGTTACGTAATATCTTTGCAATATCTTTTGCTTGGTTTTGGGAGGGAATCTTTCCTTCAGCCATGAATGTGTACCTTTCTGAACACTGAGTTACAGCTGAATAGCACATATCTTCCAGGAACCATTATCCATTAGATAAACTATGAAGAGGTATTAAAACTTCACTTGTATCTAGCTTTTTCTATGTTTTTTTTTTAGGATCTGTTCAGAACCCTTTCTGTTGCAGTTAATGAATGTTTGCTGTTCAGCTAGCTATTGCATTTCAGATGTTAGTGTCCATCTGAGCACTAAAAATGTCACTGAAAAGTGGCAGTGGGTCAAGACTGATTTATCTATATTGTTCTATATTTTGTCATTAATTGACATAAAGATTTTTGAAGGCAGCCACATCTGGGTTTTGCTCTTGAAGGATTAGTACTCATTCTGGACAATCCCATTTCAGCACCAGTTTCCAAGCCCAGTATGTTTTCAGAGCTGTCTCAATAGTGTGTCATTTAAAAGCTTGCTCAAGCTTCTGACTGTGTGTTGTGTCTTCAAGAAAAGGCCTGCCACATTTCTAGGAAATTTACACTATTTTTAAAGGATATATCTTGCAAATATAGTCCTGTGTACTCTGGCTACAGAGAATGCCAAGACCTAACCAGGTTTCTAAATAAGGAGCTGTGTACATCACTGCTAATTTGCCATCCCTGTAGCAACACATGGTATTTGCACATTTTCTGGCTCAGACTGCAAAGTTCAGTGACTCAAGAAGTCTCAGCTCTATTCCCTTCTAGACACAGGCCCCAGGTCAAGGCTGAAGCCTGTTGAAATTGCTCTTCAGTAAAGCAGCTGCTGTACATTGCCAGTGCTCTCTGTAATGTATTTGCCTGGTGGATCAATGGCTTAGATTTTCAGTGTCATAAATCTGGAAGTTCAACAGCTTTCAAAAGCAATGCATGCACTTACAAAAAGTAACCTAATGGTTGAGTAGAGATTTCAATAATGGGATCAACAGTGTTCATGGAAAGCAAAACAACAGAGAAGGTACTTTTAAGCTGAAGAAATCCTAGCAAAATAAAACATTAATCAGATATGGCAGTCATATAATTACATTACTTGATTTTAAAATGCAGCTGTGAATAACCCAATACTAAACACTTAAACTTCATAAATGACTGTGCTAATAGGTACTTACCAAAATACATGGCAATGATTTTGCATGTGTCAAATACCAATAACCCTGAAGACATTTATGTGCTACCTGAATAGAAATTTCGCTCTTATATTTGTATTTCCTTTTTGTGAATACTTGAGTTATGGGCCCAAATTCTGGCCAGAGCACATGAGGATTTTAGACACCTAATATTCTATTTAGAGAGACATATAGCATTACAAGTATTCAAAACATTACCCCCAGAAGTTTAAATTACAATCAATTTGTAAAAATCTTTTCTCCATTCTCAGGAATTTAATCCCATCAGTTTTGGTGATGTACACCAAATGTTCATACCCTGTATTCATCTTCATGCAGGGAAATAGTGATAAAAGTGTATTAATTTTCCTGTGTACTCTCTTCAAAATGTGACTGTGATACAGGCTGATATGCTCTTGTGTATGTCTGAAAGTAGAATCCTTCTATAGATTTAATGTACTATATCAAGAAATCTTCAAACTGCAATATGTATAGGGTCCACCTTCCTTATAAGGCACTAACTTACATTATTCTCTTTGAAAATGTTCTGGCTCACAAATACTGTGCATGAAGGCCTATTACATTCTCCTTTATTACAGCAACATCTCCTTGTGACATTCAAAATGCTTGTCTTTCAAGGATGCTGTTATAATAAGGTCCAGAGTGCTTGTAATAAATTCATAGAGATCAATGAGTAGTTCATGAAATAGCTTCAGAGTCACTTCTGTGTGAAGCAGCAGTGCAGCAATATAAAAACTATGAAAAAGCAGTCACATACAGAATTAAATGCTGTGCTGCTTTTCACATGAAATTGAGAGGTTATGCTTTTCTTTTAATCTACACTACATTTCTGTCTTGAAAAAGAATCTTCAACAAATGGCTGAAAATTTGGAGATATTGAATTCCAACTTTGTCGTGCTCTGGGTTTTTCAAGGATTCCCATGTTTTGATGAAAATATGCCTAAAGGAATAATCATAGGAATAGAAAGCACTTAGTTAATACAGTAATAGGCTTGTAACACCTGCTGTATCTGTTGACTCTGTTGTTGCTACAATAAAAATTGTAGCTCTTATGTTGGGCCATTTCTCTTTCAGTGTCTCTTTATATTTAGCTTAAATGTATTTAAAACCTGGAAATGGTTGAGCAAATAAAATCCAAATGCTATTTCGAAATAGCACATTTTATAAACTTGGATTTATCATTTTATTTTACCTCTTTTTATAATGAGCATTTTTACATTTTATAAAGAATGTGCATTTGTACTACTGCAATGTGCTTGTTGTTACTTGTTTAAAGTGTTTTTTATGAAACACCCTCTAAAATAATTTTATTGATGCTACATGATTTGTGTAAAGCACTTTGACACATACATACTCAATAAATGTGCCAGTTATGTTTGAAGATAATGTCATGCTGGTGCCTCTTGCTGAAGTCGGATGATGATTCTAAATCCATGAACTTTTAACTATGTTTATTCTTTAGAAAGCAACTTTTAAGTTAAATGCATGTAGGCTAACTGTTCAAAAAGTCAATTGCAAAAAAAAGTTGTAATTAGAAACATCTAAATTTATTTTTAGTTAAAACTTTTTATGAAATAACCTTCTTTATACTTGTTCCAGAAAGCTGGTATCAAAATAGAGTATTTTCATGAAATAGCACTGGAAAAGAAGTACATCAGAAATTGCTT
Organism: Zonotrichia albicollis; assembly: GCF_047830755.1. Classification (NCBI taxonomy): domain Eukaryota; kingdom Metazoa; phylum Chordata; class Aves; order Passeriformes; family Passerellidae; genus Zonotrichia; species Zonotrichia albicollis. The sequence goes on along the minus strand of NC_133829.1, from coordinate 12,358,460 downwards.
TTCTCACTCATAGTCAAACCCATCACCACTGCTCTTTCAAACAGCTAAGCTGCTCTTGATTCCAAAGATGGAATATCACTCTGCTTTACAATTGCTTTAAGCCTGTTTTGCTCTTTAGAAATACAGGAGAAAGAAGAATGAGACTGTGTGGGATTTTTGTCTATCAGTCTGCATAATCAATAGCTGGCACAAAAGGACTAATTGCTGTTAACATTTAAACAGAAGAGCTTATTAGCACAAAAGCTGTGTATCCTCTTATTGTAGCTGGTAACTCTACTATCCTGATACTTATCTACAGTCACAGTCAGATAAAAACTGTTGATTCCAGCAAGGATCTGGCAATAACTGAGGGCTGTAGGAAGGTGGGAAGAAGTGTTAGAAGTATAATCCAGTCTGTCAAGAAGTTTCCTCTTTACTGTTATTAAAGGATTGGCCTGATGCTTTTCAATCTTCGCTCTATTTTCAATATTGTAGTCAAGACAAGGTAGGAGAGGGAGAACATATATATGCTCCTTGAAATTCATTTAAATGACACATTGTTTTTAATGTTTTAAAGTGTTCTGCCTCTTAACATTTTGTAGTCATGTCTATTCAGCATTTCCTTCCTTATCTGGAATCGAGAAATGTAGCAGAATTATAGTGAAAAGTTATCGCCATTTAGAGATGCTTTATTTTGAAACAGTGAACAGGAATAGGCATAAACAAAATGTAAGTGCCTTCCACTGGCTGGCTACATCAGATAATGCTCCAGACAATTGATTTTGTTGCATGCACTTATGTATGAAGAAATGCATTGGCCTGATTCAGCACATGTGTATTGTGAGGTTATGGAAAAGGCTTGGTCTGCTTCCCAAAGGTGGGGGTGCACAAAAAAACAATAACAAAAACCAGATTGGTGAGGGCATACACAGAAAACCAGACTGACTAGTATGTTTACAATTTATGCAACACTTCAGTGCTTCCACTTATCATTTGTCTCTTAGAAATTTACTGTACCAAAGTCTCTTTGGAGTTATGACAATTTGATGTTACCTTTGTAGAAAGATTCTGGAAATTTTAATTAGCAATCCAGAAACTGAAGTGCCTTCCACACTCTATTTTTTGCTCCACAAAAAATATGAAGTCTAATTAAATGAATGAGAAGATTCTTGTTAATGTCTCTGATGTTTTGCTCACAGCCCATGCTTCCTGCAGCCTGTAACAGGGAAGCCATGTACAGCTTCCTGAAAGTAGGGCACTGCAATAGAATGTGTCATCATCTTGTCTTGAAAAAATAAAGTATTGAGGTGGCTTGCTGGAGGAAGGATGCAAAACTGAGATATTCTCTTCCCTATAGAAGGAAAGAACTTTTTGTGCCCAAAAACCTTATTAAGCACTGTCTCTGTCTCCCTGCTGTGCCATTGCTCAGCTGTCACCTGTTTTCATGTCCAGCTGTTTGCTGCAGCTGGTGCAGCCATGGCAAGGTGAGGAGCAAAGGGACAAAAGCAAGAGGATAAGGCGCGGGAAAGTTAGCAGGATTGCTACAGAACATTGAATTGCAGAAAAACTTTGCTTTCAGATTTCATTTACCTACCATTAGATGTCTAAAACTAGATTTTGATAGCTATGTGGACATTATCTGGTAGCTCCATGTTTTCATAAAGTCCATGAGAATGGTAGAAGTACAGCATGCACAAAAATAATGTTGTAGGTTGGATGCCTAGACAGACTTCAGTCCCAAATTTATTGATGTTGATCAAACCCTCATTGAAAAGGTGTCTGAGCTGCTATTGTGAAGGAGTAAATAGGACTGTACCACAACAGGACTGGCTCTTTATTGAACTATTAAAAATCAAATACTTGCTTTCACTGACAGATGCCTTAATTTCAGAGCCAGAATTTTCTGTTGGAAGATGGTATAGTTGCATTTATTTCAGCTGAGGAGCAATTAGCCCTTATACTTAGGAGGCCTTCTGAAGATTTAGGTATTGTGTTCAAAATATTTCTTTAAAAATCAGGGGCTTTGTTTAAACCTCTTTTAAAACAACTGATTTCGCCATGTTTTCTTTGCAATACCATAGCCCTGCGCAGCCATATTTTTTTTCCTCTGCTCTTTCATGTTCTCAGTTGTTGAGCATTTTGCAGGTGTTTCCAACTTCTTCCTTCACACTTCAGCAGCTTAGAATTCCTTTTTTTAAATCAATTTTTTATTTGGAAATAATTGTAATTTTATTTGTAAAAAAATTGTAAATTTTAATTTTTTTGAACTGATGTTTGTTTTCCCTTCTGAATTTCTTGTAAAATAATGGCTTGGGTTCCTTTAGGACTTGGAAGGAATGCTTGGTATTTTTCTGTACCTCAGTTGGTACATAATACACCTGGTGTCCAGTTCTGCTGTCTAACCTGTACTTCATGTGAGAATGCTGCTAACAGGGTCTCTAATTCTAGCTGGGAACTTTCTGCTCTTTCCTCTTGGCATATTAATCAAAAAAGCATATAAATTATTACACAAACCTTTAAAAGATACTTGAAAAAAGCCTTTTAAAAGCCTTTTAAAGAAGCCTTTAAGTGACATGGATAGGAATGTTCTAAGCAGCTATTGCTAACCCAACTCTCAAATTCCTCCAGACCGTATTAAATAATTATACAAAAACTCAGAAGCCTTGCTGTGGAACTCTATATAATACAGAATAAACATAGCCTAGCTAATTCAGGATATGAAATTGAGAAAGGTCTGTTTCTTAGAAAAGAATACACTTTTTCACCAGTGCCCCTGCAAAACTAGTCTTTTTCTTCCCTCCTTCCATCTTACATTTATTCCTAAAGACTCTCTCCATCAATGTGTGACAAAGTCATTCTTTTATCTTGATTTTTGTGGAAAAACTGCTTTTCCCTTATGGCTTCTTTTGGCCTAGAGCTTGTGAACCTTCAGTCTTTGTCAGTGTGGAGTGAAGGAATATGAAATTTTCTGCAAATTGCCCCCGTGTATTAGCACTAGGGCTATGCAAACCTTTCCAAGTGCGATTTGAAAGGGTTGCTTTCAAACCACGACTTCTGTGGGAGATCCAGTTCACTTGGGTTCACAGGCCAACCAGTTAAAGGAAAGGTTTCAGGCTGAGCCATCCCCTCCCTTCTCCCTACACGTTTTCCCATGGGTTGGATCTCATTACAAACCCACAGGCAAGGTACAGGGTCAATCACATCATGTTAATTCATACAGGTTCACTGGGACTGGAAGCTGGAAAGGTGAGAAGTTTATCACAGCAACATAACTCTGATCTTAGAAAAACAAACACCTCTAAACTAGGTCTCTTCTTATCATATGAATCAAAACCTTAAATAAAAACAAGATAATTTTAAATAATTGAGGGAATCATACAGGGAATCAATCTTCCCCCGCTAGGAATACTCAGAGGTTGGCTTTATTTCTAACACAAAAAGATCTCTGATCTCAAGGAACTATTCCTTTCTGAAACTTGGATATAATTACATGGACTGAAATATAAAATAATAATGAGTCAGTTCTATATACCTGGGAGAATTACAGTGTGAGGCACACAGGGGAAGGAAACATTTTAATGACTTTTCTGGCTGGAGAAGTGAACTCAACTGAAATGTTTTATCTTCTGAGGTTGGGGGGGAAAAAGTAAAAATACCCTCAGCTGAGCAAAATTGGCACAAGGCAGCACTGATCCCATGTGTTATTTCAAGTTATGGGGAATGTATGATGCATAAAATACTTTTCCTCCATGAGCTTTCTTATGGAATGTATTTGAAATAGATTAATAGCATAATGAGTATTACTGTGCTTCATCTGAAAACAGCTAATGGTATTCCAAACAGTTTTTTTGCTTTGTTTCTCTTTGCTTATTAGTACTGCATTATTATCAGAATGTATTTAATGACTTTTAATTCTAGACTTAAGCAAAACCAAAAGCAACATTTGGATTGTTACCCCTTTGTAGATGTCCATGAGGATTTGTGCACATGCTTTTTTCTTTGTGTTTTCACTTGACTAGATTTCCCCCATCAAAAATTGAGTTCAGTTTGATTTGAATATGCGCTTTGCCCACCTGAGCTGTCTTTGGCAACTGTGGGGATATTCAGAAATGGGTGTGTAGGATGTCTGTATATATACTGTTCTATACATACTTTGCTCTGCGTTGGGAGGTAGTGCTGTACAGTAGATTTGAACCTAAAATGGCTGACTAGTTTCTAAATAATCCCTAAGGAAACAGTTTAGTCTAGGCCATTATCTTGATAGTTCATAATTAGGTTCAATAATAAAGCTTGTTTTGCTGACCTAGGTCAGATCATGGCGTCCAGCGCATCTGTGCGCAGTGACCTTGCTCTGAGAGTGTATTGTTAGAAAATCCATTATTATCATCACATACACTTCGGAGAAGTGGCTGTTTTGTGAATTGATGGTGTGATGTTGCCACTTTAGATAAAAGAATCCATGAATTATTGACTTAATGAGTTAATGTTGCTTGATTTCACAACAAGGTCTTCTTAGGCTGGGTGCTATTTACTGAACACATCATCACAACATATGAAGGAAGGCACGGATAGTACACTACATTTACAACCCTCTTCACTTCTAATAAAGCAAAGTGTCAGCTAAAAATTTTTGTTTTCTTTAGTAAACCATAAAAACTTAGGTAATTACAAGCAATCTTATTTAAAAAAATTAGCAAATAAAATGTTTATTTTGTCACTGATTTCTTAGCCCTTCCTTGTGTTTGGCTAAAGGTCTGTCCACAAGTACCTACTCTTTTTTTTGGAATGTAAACATGTCTTTGTCCCTATGACTAAGCCTAAAGCTGCTACCATGTGGAAGCTCAGGAAAGGTTATTAAAAGTCAATCAATGTCATCCAGAGTTCATTGTTTTAGCTTTTTTCTTTTAAAGCAGAGTTCTCTGGTAAATTTATGATATTCTGAAATCTTGAGAATATAAAGGTTTTATTACAGAATATAACTTGTTTGAGGAGAGAGGGCAAACATACGGAGAATGTCCCAGAGCAGATATTTTAGTGGTAAAGGCATCACGTTTCAAATATCTATACTCCTTTGATCCCAAGGTGTGAATCCCAGCTCTGTTAACTGCTCACTCCTACATGATAAATAAAATAAGGTCTGTTTGCAGTATCTTGTGGAAATGTATGTCCTATGAAAATATTACTCTCACTAAAATGAAACAGTCCGAGGACTGTGGAATTCAGGTCTACATATAGGTCTTCTGAAGGGGACCATATCAACCAAGGCCTTCACGCTCTTCTGAGATTTACATTAGTTTTAATCAGTTCTATGCAAAACCAAAGAACTGCATAGAATTGTCCCAGTGGGTATTGACCTGCACGTAACTCTCATACTAGGGTTCTGTAGAAATGGGTAAAATATGCTGGCCATGTATGATCTGAAATACTGTCATGAGAAAACTTGATTCTGGCACTGAATGTCCTTTTTTGTTCTAGTCTTTAGATAGTGTTAATTGTAGGTAAATGCCTTGTACTGTTGTCCCAGTGGTGTGAGGGTATGCCAAAAGGTCTGCATGTGTAGCTCTGCTTCTCCCCAGTCTCACACCTGGCTGGACCTTGCTAACTCACCAGCTGTAGATCAGGGGGATGACAGACAAAGCTTTCCTTAGGAGTGTGTGTGAGAGCTGTGGGGTGCTTAAAGGCAGTTTGATGTTTTATGGTGTCTTATATCCCTCCATTGCAATCCCTTACACAGAGGTGGAAGGGAGGCAGTGGTTTCATTGGTGTTTTGGTTGAGTGTTATGCGTGCAGTGGAGGGATGTGTGGCTTAGCCCAAGTTCCCAATATAAAATGCCTGCCTTCCACTGAGGCAGAGCACAGACCTTGGTTTCAGTAGTTCTCTGTGCATGCACCCAGTTAATAGAAATGTTGGCAGTGTGTCCTGGTATTTTCTTTATGCCACAGAAGAAAAAACAATTCCAAGCATGTGACAGACTTCAGATGTACCCGAAGTTGATCTGATGTGAATAAACTCAGACTGGTAAAGCATAGAGCCACATAGCAGTAGATGTATTTTGCAATTTGTAAGGCTCACGTGTGCATGCCCTTCTCTTCACTTCCTTTGTACTGACCTTCTTCAGTGTTGTGAACTTAATCTTGCAGGCCTTTCAAGGCAGAGAACCTGAATAATTAACTTTAGAGCATTTGAACATGAGCTGAGAGCCTTTCGGTACTTCACAGCATTGCAAATTGAAAAATTGACATCTTATCATCAACCATGGCTAAAATAGAAACTTTTTTATATCTGGTCAAGCCTACATTGAACAATTAAAGGGAATTTGTGCCTCTTCCCCATTTATATGAAGCACTCAGCTCTAACCTTCAAGTGTTCGGAGATATTGGACGTTAAACTTGTCAGTGCTCCAAGAATGCCCTGAACCTCAGACCAATACATTTTGGGGGCAAATTCCTCATTTGTAGGAAGGAAGAAAACATTTTTTTTAGCAGGTTATTATCTGAAAAAAATGATGGTTGTCTGCAAGCAACTGATAGGTTTGGAAGGTTAGTGGTAGTCCTGGCAAAGATGGATTAGTGGGCAGAGTGCAGGTGAGGCGATCAGAGGTGCTGGAGAAATGCAATTTATCACTTGGTTTGGGAGTTTAGTACATGTATGTCACTGCTGTGTGTGAATATTACATGTGAGAGACAATACTGGTGTTAGCCTTGCTTCAGACAGGAGCAGTGCCTTTATTAATGAGATGATATGAATTAGCTGAGCAATTGTAATGATATTAACTGGAATTCCTTTCTGGAAACTCTTTGACCAAGCAGATCCCTGTGCTTTGTTTAAAATGCATGGTTTTATTTGCCACTTTGTGTATCTGTAAAGCAGACTCTTTATACTGAGATTTGGGTTTCATTCTGAATTTAGGTGATATATTCCAGATTTAATTATTTCATTAGCCAGACTTCCAATCAAGCCCTTGCTCATTTTCCTGTTCTAGTGTCCTGTGACTCTGAGTACTTCCCTTTAGCTCCTGCATTAGTCAGGTTCATTTGGGCTATGCTGTCTTCTAAAAACTTCAAGTTCTTAGATAGGTTATGAGGGGAATTTCTCTTTCTGAAAGAAAGATAATTTTAATTTTAGTTGTCTTTACTGAAATTATTAGCACTGTAAGCAAGTGTGGTGGAGTTTGGCTAGTTGGATTTACTAGAAATAAGGAATTTGTTTCCCCCACCAGTAATTGATATCTTCACAGCTAGGATGCATGCCAGGTATCCAGGAAGGTGCTAAGAGCATCAGATGATCTTTCTGCTCTTGTCTAATAAAGTAATAGTACTTGTTGAGAAATCTTCTGCAAGGCTGACTGTACTGTTTCTTTGCAGTTTTCTGTAGTAAGTGGTCTGCTTTTATAATTGTGGGGAAAAATGGTAGAATACTGGCACCAGAAGAAATCTTGCTGGTGAGAGCAGAGAGACAGTGTTAATGAGAGCACATCTGCTTTTCAAAAGCATCAATAAATTATTCAAAATACTAAAATGCTTCCTGTTCATTCCTACCTATAGCAAAACAGTGCAGTGTTCTGTTGCATTTCTCCACTGGTATAATTTTGACATCTACTCTAATTCTCTGGTGGAAATGGGGATCTAATGTAATTTGTGGACACATTAAACTTACATGGCAGTGAAAGCAATAACATGTTTATGGAAAAAAAACCAACGAACATGTAGTTTGGATATAATTATGTGTAAATTACAGTCTCTCTTGATTTTCTCACTGAATTAATTTCTTACCTTGTATAATGTACAGGTTAGTTTTATTTTTCAGCCAGATGCCTGCTTTTTAGCCTGCCAGAAGTCACCTTGTTTGAATCTTGCAGAGTTTTTTATATTTCTCTTCAGGCACAAACATCTGTCACTCATCCTCAGGAAGGCTTTTGAACAGCGCTGACAGCAGGCATGTCTTTGCAGGGCATGCTCTATTGGGCTCATCTCACAACACCATGGAACTCCCTTACAGGGAGCAAATGTAGGTAGTTGAGGGAGTCAATTGTAACTTTGTGTAGGAATTTATACAGGTGATCCATTACATCAATGGATCGCACATTACAAACAATATAATAGAAATCACAGCACAACTTGAGAGAGTATTTTTAGGGAATTAAGCTGTCTAAACTGTTTTAACACACATCTTCAATAGGGTCTCTCATTTGAGATAAGAAAATACCAAGAGCAATGCTCACTTCTGTTCTCAAGTGTAAATCAGAAGCAACTTTGCTTTGTTATTTAAACCAGCACAAGCAGGGGTAGACTGTCTCCTGACTCCTGTAGCAGTGTCAATGGCTCCTGACACAGCAGTACCAGCACCCAAACGTGATCTCTGCTTCCGTTACATTTTGCTCAAGCATAGTCCCTGCCCACCTCTGCCAAGCAAAATAACTTCAATTACTGCATTCCTCATCCTTCCGTGAATCTCTTCTTTCACAAGCAACTTGACCACCAGTGAAACCCTGAATTGACTCACCATAGTCAGACTTGACTACAGAATCTTTTTGCAGATGAAGATGTCAAAAGGCAATCTGCAGTGAGAATGACAGCATGATTAACCAGACTGAGGCCTAAGTCAGAAGTAGCATGGACCACTGGGAAATTAAGGCACCAATTTTCGCCGTCAAGATTGGCTGTGATAGGGCAGTATATCCTAGCAACAGCATAAACCTTAACCTGACCATCACAGCAAAAACTAATTTTGTTGTTATCTGTTTCAATATCTTTTAATCAAAAAAGTCTTTAAACAGAAAGTAGACACTCAAATGTCACTTTTCCTGGAAGTGTTTTCTTGTCTAATTGGGAAATACCTAATTTCCTGAATTAGAGGTTACAGAAGCTTTAACACATTTCTTTTACCTTGTGTTCTTGAAAGACTGTTGTGAGAAGGGCTTAGAATGCCTCTTTGCAGCTGCAACAGGTTAAGAAAGACTTTAATGTTTTAATGTAACCTTTTTATTCATGCTTAGAATAAAATCTGTATCTTTAAATCCATGTTGCAAAGCTGCATGTTATGGGTTGGACCCATCATGCATGGACAAAAAACCAGGACAAAAACACTTTTTAGAAAACTTGTTAGTAGAAAGGTCAACTTTTATTAGAAAAAATGTAGTATTAAACACTTTTATGGAGAGCCTATATTTCACATATGAAGAGAAGTATAGCTTTAAAATCCTTTTATTTAAAGGATAATGTAGATGTTTTCAAAGAGCATATTTTAGTTTTCCTCCTAGTGAAGGATTTCACATTCAAACAGTCATTAGTGAATTATTTTGCATACTTTTATAAAGGTACTGTCATGATCTCAGCAGTATGGTTTTTGTGAGCTTTGAGGCACTGGTAAATCTTTGGGCAAGGATAATATAATTTAGGGTGGACACTCATAATACCAGACTTCAGTGGGCATATATTTCCTTCAATTATTGTGGTGCAAAATATCTCTATTTTCTCACAGTGTTTTTCTGATTTGTGTGTACATATATAAAGGCACGTGTGTGTGTATTAATGTAGGTATGATCTGTAAGAACAGGTGAGCAGCCTGTTTCTGTGTCCTGCCAGTTCTAGAGCTGGTTCTGCAATGACTGTGACTGGCCAGGACTCAAGCAGCGCATCTGAGCCTCATTTATTTCTCTTTGGGGGAGATTCCAGCCCACAACTTCAAAAGGGAACAAGCTTTCAGCTAGACAGAGAATTCTCTGGGGCTACTGCCTTTAAGCAGTTTTGAAAACCTTGAGAAGGTGGTAATATTTTTAGTCTGATTTTCACAGAGATATGACAAACATCTTCGTAATTATGAAAACTGGACATTCCATAGACTTGGTATTAAAAGGCTATGCATGTTTTACATTGGTATGTGCATGGTAACCTCAATAATACAAACATGTTTGAACATGGTTACCTAAATGTAATTTCTATCCCATGCTTCAACATCTAGGTAGAAGAAGCTGTTTCCCAAGCTGTCACGTACCTGAAGTGTCTCTAATTGTACTGGGATTCCTGGGCATGCATCACTCCTGCAATTCAAGTCAATTATATCAGAAACTCAAATTAGGTTCAGAGCTTAATGTGTATTCATTAAGATTTCCAAATTTTGGAACAGATACAAGGAATATAGACTTTTAACACACAATCCAAACATACTAGTTTTGAATAGTAGTAGCTGTTGCAAGACCCATACTCATAAAAGTAAACCAGATACTCCTTTTCAGTTTACCAGTTCTGGGAGATTGGAGCCACCATTTTGTAAAGTTTGCAAGAAAACAGAGTAGAGCCAGAGAAATACTCCACTGTCATCCTGCTGTACTGGTTCATTTGCATGTGGAACATGTATTCCTGTTAGCTTCCAGGAAAAGTTTGAAAATCTAGATATGAAAGTTTGTCATGCTGTGAGCCAACTGTCCCATATTGATGCAAAAGGGAGAGAGAAAAAGCCAAGAAAATGCTTTAATTGATTCATCAATGCACCAAAGTGTGAACAGGCGTGATGAAGTGTAAAGAGGGATGTGACACCAGTGTGGCAGAGCTGTCACAGTGGAAAGGATTTCCTGTAAAAGTGATGGCACTTAAATGTTATCTAGGCCTCCTGTCTAAGCTTTCATATTCCCTGGAAACTTATGTCTTAGGGGAAGTGTCTGACCAACTTGTGAGCAGCCAGGCATCATGCCATGTCAACAGGTAAACACACAGGCTGTGAAGAACTCCTGCTTGTATCAAGTTAGGGAGTTGTGAGGAGGAGGTAATCTCTGACAGAACTAAACAGTTAACCCATCCACAGAGAGACAATCTTGGGAGAGAGGTGATGATCATTAGCAGTGCTTCAATGTGGTATATTTTGCCCTAAACATCCATTTAAGCAAAGTTTAAATTAGGATTAATATCCTTGTTATTGAAATGATACCCTCTGCAACGTATAATGCAGCAGCTCCTAGGCATTGGGTATTAGACTGTATTACAGAATGGTAGAGTGAGACTGTGAAGGAGAGGCTATTGATAATGAAATATAATTATAGCAGATGGATTTGAGCCAGAGTGTTGTACTGAAGGGTTGTTGCAAAGTTCTCTAAGGGATTTTTACTAAAGAGATTGTAGTGTGCATCTCATCCAAAGAATAGGAAATCAAAAAGGGTAGAAGCCCTTAGAGTCACTCTGAGGTTTTGGCTCTGGATTCATTTGATTAACTGGGTATGAATGTTACTGATTTAATATTGATGCTTCTTACAACACCTAAAATCACTGCTGTGGATATATTCAGTATGTTAAGTTTGCTTGTAAGGGATTTGGCATGGGAATTACTTTGAAAGAGATTTTGCCAACTTGGAGAAATGTATTTGGGAAGGAATCCCTGCCATTATGGCTTCGGCCATTTGCTTTTGCATTCAGAGATGCATCAGCTCCTTTGCAGCTCTGGGAAACCAGAGATTTAAATACAGTCTTGAACAGAAAACTTTGGCAGAAGTACAAATGCAAGCAAATGTGTGTTGTTACTACTACAGTTACTCTGCCACTCTGAAAATCGCTAGTCAGGTTCCATTTGGAGTATCTGCAATTCTGCAATGTATTATAGGAAGGACATTGCTGACTGAGCTTGTAAAAGTGCAGTGGAAGGCAAACAAATGCATGATTTAAGGTTTTGGAAGTATGACTTATAAAGAAGGATTGAACTGACCTGTGTTCTGTAAGTTAGAGGAAAAGATTTGGAGGAGTGAGGAATCCTGGAATGGACAAAAAAAAATACTGAAGCCATCTGGAGATAGATATATGTTCTAGTGCCACATAGATCATATAGCATCACCAAATCAATGGCATGTCTGAGGCTATTTAGACCACTATTAACTGTCTTATGATAAGATGGATGACTGGTGATCCAAGACCCTGTGCTTGGTGCTATGTCCAGCCAGGGAGCAGGCCAGAGGCTGGGGGGCTGAGGTGCCTTGGGCCAGAACATCAGGCAGCAGCTCAGCATAGGCCTAAACCCATTCTATTGAGGGCCTGGCTGGCATCATACAAAACAGGGCTTTTAAACTGATTTTTGGGTGAAAATCTATCAGTAGCTTTCCAGAGGTTTCTGGAAAGATCAACCGAACTAAGAAGGACAATACAGGAGTGGACGTAAGTATTCCTTAAATAAAAAGAAAGTGGTGAGGAGAGATGAAGAGAGGCAGGAACTTCCCTCTGGCAGTGAGAGTCAGAAGCTGTAGAGAAAACAGGGTGTGCTTTGTAAATAAAAAAGGTGAGGGTTTTTTTTATTAATCAGAGAAGGTGGAGCCAAAGCAAAAGTGTTAAAGAAGGTCAGAGGATATAGGAAATTATCTTGAAGTTGGGTCCCAAATATGTACATTTAATAAGTATGGCCTTGAGTGCTGCTGAGAAGACCTGTGAGTATATAATGCTGGCTCAGAATCTGAGTTCAAAGCAGTTCATTTGTTCCTGCTTGTACTCCAGCTAAAAGAGAAGGAAAGAAGGGCAGAGTCTCATGGGTTTATATGTTCAGCTCCCTAATTTCTAGTGCAGTTGGAAAGACTGGTGCAGCAGGGGAGGATATGAGTTTGTGCCAGCCAGCTACTTGTTATCTTGAATATATCTTTATATATGTGTGTGTGATGTTGTCATTGCTCCTCTCAGTGAGATTACAGAATGTATTTATTGTGTTGCACTGTGCATTATCTGCAGTGAGATAATGCAGTCATTAGATATCCAGTCATTCAAAGCTTATTTACCATTTCCATCAACACATCACTTCTGATTTTTCTGAATTTTTAAGATCTGAATCTTTGTGTGTGGAGACAAATGCTCTTCTGTAAAACAATTGGGATCTGGGTCTTTAAGGATGAGTTTGTGAGACACCTAAAAATACTTTTGTTAGTAAAAATGGATTTCCAATCAGTATGATATCAGATGAAATTGAGTCTTTCACTTAAAGATAATTTGTACAAAGACCAAAAAATTACCATTGATTTTTAAGCTCCAAGTTGTACCTTTCTTTCAACTACAAATATAGCAAAGGCAGTGATAGGGACATAACCCAAACCTGAGGTTTCTCTGTCAGTGGTAAGACAGCTTGGGTTTCCCCACTGTACAAGGAACTGCTGGGTTGGGATTAATTTCTCAGCCAGCCATATGCTGTCTCTGTCAGAAATGAGAGATGCTGCTAGGAAAAATCTCAAAGACAGGTACTGGGAATGAAAAAGGGGAAGAGATCAAACAAAAGGTCTTTAATTAGAATTTAAGGATTGCTGCCAAAAGATCACTGCTTTAAAAAGGACGAAGTGTTTTCATGCCATAGAAGAAACTGGACTTCAGGACTTTATAAAGAAATTTACATTCATCTAAGGAACAAAATCAGTATAGACAATTTGGATATCTAGCTTTTTCTTGATTTGATACTCATCTATCTAAGGAATAAAACTGTCCCATTCTAATAATATTTAAATATCCTGCAAGCATGAATATCTAGCTCTGAAAAGTGTTGATATGCTATTTTTCCTTACTGAGTGTCTGGAAAGGTTAGGAAAATGAAATGGTGTGTCCATGGTCACACAAAAAAATTGTGACAAATTGTACAGCTTACTCAGACTAATACCCTGTCTCCCTTCAGCAGCATGCTATGAAAAATGCTGATGTATCATTTTGGGCTAGGGATTTTGTAAGTGGTAAAGCACAGGTATAGGTTTAATGCTGGTAACATCAAAGCCCTTTTTTCTGTGTTTTCTGTCACATTGTCTTACCCATCTACCAAACCAAACTGGGGAGGAACCTCAAAAGGTTTAACTTAACATCGCCAGACTTGGAAGACACTAAAAGAATTTGTGACATTGGAAACTTAAAAATGTTTCAGTAGCTGAAATTTTGAACAAGGAGCAAGAGCACAGCTGCAAAGTCTGTGTTGCTAACAAAGTACAACGTCATGTCATCTCTTGCCAACTGGCTACATTAAAGGTGCGTTTTGTCTTCTGTGGCCAACTGATATTCCTTACATTGCATTAGTAAAGGGCATTGCTTGGGTTAATAAAATGTGTAAATCTCCTTAATGTCATAAATGGCCCCCAGTCACTCACTCCTGGCCAGCAGAGCTGCACAAGCTGCAGGTGCATTGGGGACTGCTTGCTACAGAGAGATTTTGGGGCTTCCCATCCACAGTGGAGACTCTTCCTCCCACAAGAGGAGAATCCCACATTGTCCCGGAGAATCCCTGCCCACTGAGCCTTTCCAAGGTAGGGCTGAGCTGACTTAGGGTGAAGAGGATGCTGCCAAGAATGAGGTGTGGTGAATCTGAGCTTGGGGGATCTGTGGCTGCAGACAAACCATGCGCATGGAATGGAGCAGGTCCTCATGTTTGCCTTGGGCCAAGGAAAAACCAGGCTCAGCTGCTCTAGAGCAAAGGATTGGCAAATCTGATGTGCTGCTCAACTCCTATACTGGGCTCTCTGTCAGTGCTGGGTTTCTTCTATGGTTTTGGATTTTTTAATTTATACTGAAGATTTTATCCTTGACCAAGTCCCTGTTTTCTTCAGGACACAATTCCTGTAAGGACACTTGTGCCTTTTTATTTTCTTTTGCATCACGTATTTACACAAAGAGAAAGCACCTATAGCTTTGTAAATATCTTCAGCAATGTATCTGTTCTGTGGTCATGAAGAACTTGTATCTGTGAGCTGGGAAAAGGGACATTTTTTTCCTCAGCAGGTCAATAAAATGATAGATGGATTTGAGTAAAACTGCAGTAAAAGGCACCCACTTCATTCATTGTAGAAATATCTAAAAAGACAAGTTTATACTGAAGTGGATAATATTGTCTTGCAATCTACTAAAATAAACTAGAGAAGACTGCCAGGACTATGCATATTCATTCACATCAGCTTTCACATCTCTGTAGAATACACATTTTGGTGAGCAGTAGGTTTGGATATAGTCTCCACTAGGTAAAAAGTAAAGGTAGCTAGGTTTTTGCAAAAGTAATCCATGTTGGTTTATATTTAGAGACATCAAAGTCTGATTTTCCTCTCTCTGTGATCAACCTTGCTTGATTTCAGGAGAGATATTCCTGTTTTGTACTTGTGGAAAGATGAGAATCCCACTCCTGAGGCTGATTTTTTTTCCCCTGTTACCCACATGCTGAACAATATTGTTCTTCCTGCCAGGTGCTGAACCCCTCTGGGGATGTCTTGGCTCTCACTGCAGTACTCAGCCCACTCAAATTCTGCATTTCAGCCCAGGTGAATCCTGCAGTCCTATGAAAATGCACAAGTGATTGAAGATTAGCAGGCAGTATTTTAAGTCATCAATTTGTATTCTACTTGGTTCTAAAGTAAAGAAATAGTGTTGCTGAATTTTTCCTACACTGTTTTGAATCTCCTAAATATCTGCACATCACAGATTCTATTGCACCATTACGGCAACAGCAGATAGCTAAATTAATATCTTAAGGACTTTTATAAGTACTTTTCTCAGACACAATCAGTGATGAGCAGTGATGTGCTCCATTTTCCAGGTCAGGCTTAAAAAAGAATGTAGGTGTTTTAAGTTTTTGTCAGGGAAAATTCATGGTAGATAGGTGTGTGCTGAGACATTTGTGCCAATCTACCTTGTAGATACTTGCGTGCCTTTGACTACAAATGTTTAAACTGAGATATGCTAAAAAATAATATTTGAAACATAAATCCTCAATTGAGTACACTGGATATAAACTTTTTTAATAATGTTAGCATAAATTTTACATGTATTTCAGGAAATATTTCTATTTGAAATGTCTGCAATTAAAAACTAAAGCCCTAGGCACTAAAAACCTAAAATTCCTTGTGCTGACCCAATGGAAAAGTCTGAAATATATTCAATAGGTCTTAGAACTCTTTCATTTCTTTCCCTTAGAGGACTGCTTTGGCCATTAGGCAGAGCTGCTGATTAAAGCAAGTAGAGTCTTGCAGAATTTCTGAAGTAGCAAAAAGTAACCTCAGAGGCTCTGGGGGTTATTGGAGAGGGTTTCACCTTGGCTGAAAACATTACTCCAATTCAAATGGAATTTCAGCTACAACATGCCCAGGTGCTCAGGGGAGAGCTGCATGCCTGGAGCACAGGGAAGAAGGTGGCAGGGCTGCAGCATCACTGCCTGGGCCTCTGGATCCAGTGTAAATACATGACAAAATCCCTTTGCCAAAGAGTCTCTAGAGCCTCCACGGCAAGGTTCATGTACTGTGACTTCAAGCTGTGAAAAAAGCTCTCAGGTGCTGCAGATGTCTTGGCTGACATTTGCTTGACTTAACAGCCTGACAAATGCTCCAGCTGTGGGTAATGATCAGGACTGGAAGAGGGTCCTGGGACAGCTGCTGCAATGTGGGGTGGGGATGTCCAAGAGAGGCACTCAAATCCATTTTGAATTTGCAGATTGGATTTCCTGCAGCACTGGCAACAGCAGCTCTGTCTCTCAAAGGGAAAAGCAGATGAAAAGAGCTATTTCTGTGCAGCTCACACTTAGCTATAGGAGTTCCAGGGACAGCAGAACTTATGTCTGGGTTGGAGATTTTTTTTCCTGTTTTGTCTGTTCTGAATACTGCTGCTCTTGATAACTTTTGTCTGCAGTGTCTTGGGAGCAATCATTGCTTCTGAAGTTTGTGCATCTTGTGTTGGGCAGTGTCTTTAATTTGGAGATGGTTTATCTCTATTGTATTGCAAAACTTCCCCTGTTTAAGGTGTTAAGGTAATCAAGAATAAGACATGTGATGTTGGCCAGATTCCCTGGCAGAATGAGCAGGTAGAGTTCCACTGACTCTAATGGCTTCTGACAGCTGTGAATTTGATCCCATACCTTCCCTGCATAATAAGATTTAAAATAATGTGAGTTTAAGGTAGGGCAGGAAGCCCTGGATGAAATATCTTATTGCATTGATTTGTCTCTTATTTTCTGTCCTGTGAGAATACCCAAGTTGCAAATAAAGGGTCAAGAAGGACATTTAGCAATATATGGTTTATACAGTATTAAAAGACCATCTCATAGTTAATCATATGATTAATTTCTACAAGAAGGCTCCACTAAGTCTGCAATAAAAAGAAGTAATGAGGTTTTATAATAAAATTGAAAAGCTTCTGTGATGCACACTGAAGTCTTGTAGATAGAAAGGTAAGAAAAACCAGTTGTCTTCCTTTCAATCCATAGATTGCTGCTATAGCTTTATCTGTGGGAGTCTTGGGCCCTGGAATGACATCTCCTTCTGGCTTGAAATGGTCAAGTTATAGGGTATGCTTTAGGACCCTTTTCCTTTTGGAAGATGCATTTAAAGAGTGAGGGAAATTTCATAAACTGCCTAAGGTACTGTCATTATGTTACTGGCATTTTATACTAAGAGCTGTTGATCTACAGGAGGTTTCAGGCTGAGGTGTATAGGATGGCACTGTAACTGTATAAGAACTGCCTGGTCACTCAGAGACTCTGCAGGCACACATTCACATTTCAAATAGCAAGCAATAAATCTTACTGCAATGCTACACCAGCCATTGTTGTAGTGACTTGGCACTTAAGCTCTGTATTATGAGCATTTTCAGCAAGCACATTAAATTCCACTGAAAATCTCAAGATGTATATAAGGACATCAGCTTTCCCAAGGACTAGAAAGATCAAGGATTTGTGAAAAATGCCTAGTTGAAAGAGGGAATCTAGAATAATGCAGCTGAATACTAATCCACTGGCAAACCCTGCTGTAAACTGGCTTCAACTGGGTCTTATTTCAAACTGAAGGAAGTTTGCTTGTATGGGATCCTGGCAGAGAAAGCCTCAGCTGCTGAATTCCAGTTCTCTGTTCATTAAAGGAGGTGGTACTTTTTGAAAATGTCAGAGAGGTCTCATGTACTCTGTTTGGGATCCAGCAATGTGCTGTAGCAGCTATTGCAGCTCACAGGAAACAATTTTTCTGCCAAGTCACATTTACAGCCTCAGTGCTGAGGCCAGCAGTAGGTTTGGCAATGCAGCAGTGGTCCAGGTGAGCCTGAGGTTTGAGTCTATTGAGGGGGTTTCTGTAGCACAGTACATTTCCTGAGTATGGACATGTATTTTACTAAATTTACTATGTCAGTCTAGTCACCAGTGATTAGTCAGTGTATAATGTTTCCAGGAAAGTAGTTACTGTGATGTTTATTCTTAATGTTCCTTGCTTAAACTATATTCTGAAAAGTACTTCAGTTTATCTCATTGGAGTTAAACAGAAGTATGCCAAAGTGCCTTTGGCCACTATTTCCACGGAGGCCACTACTTAAAGCATTTTATCCAAATTAACAAAGTCTCCCAGGCTCCAGAAGACCAGGAATTCCTAATTGGAAAAAGCCATTAACTCTGTGATGTCCTGCTTGGCTGTAAATATGATTGTGAAAAACCTGCAGAGACTTCCAGTCTTGTCCTCAGGGAAGGCCAAAAAAACAGTTCTAAGACCAAACTGACAGTCCCACACATTCTGAATCTGAAATTCTTTTAGTTGTTGGCTCTGAAATTCCCGCAGTCCTTTATGGGAGTCAAATGTTACTCAAAAACTTCCACTACTTGGAAAGTTGTCTGATTTTTTTCTCAACAAAACTTAGAACACAGCCCCTTGAAATGAGGCTGTTGAAGGGTTTGGACTCTTTATAAACAGAATATGCTGTTAAAATAAAAAGGGGTTTCCTCACCTTTTATAATGTCTGCATCATTTTCTAATTTCACTCATGTAATCTTTCTAAACCTGCAAATGTTAAGCATGTAATAAGAATAAGTATTTCAAAATAATTTAGTTTTCCTTATTAAAAAGAAAAAAGAAAAAAAGGCAAAAAAAAAAAAAAAGGCAAAAGATCCCGCAGACAAGTAACAGTTATTTCAACCTATCTCTATGTGCAAGATATATTTCAGATTTGACTAATGTGAAGGCTTTCTAGCAAAACTCCTATGTGACTCCAGCTCTAAACCCAAAGACTCTCTTTAAGTCTACAGAGTGTCTTTTGGGGTCAGTACCTCCACTGGAATTGAAATATGCCTTATTTTGGGGGGATTTTTTGTAGTTCAGGAGTAGTAGGAGCATCTTTGGTTTTACAAGTAGAAAGGTCTACAGGGAATTTTGTGGTAACTCTTCTTGAAAAAAGCCTGTGGATTCTGACTGATTCATGTTGAAAATGTCTTCAGGCAGATTAAGTTCTTGAGAACCTCTACAAACTTCAATACAAAGTTTCTCCCTTTAGTTTACCCTAAAACCCTTTTTCCTTTTAAGAAGTAGAGAAAAAAAATACAGGCAAGATTAAGAAATGGCAGATCTACAAATCTGGGCAAGCTGGAATGAAAGCCTTGCAAATATGCAGCCATGATATGAGCAGTTTGAGAAGACCAGCCATACAGTTGCATGCAATTTCAAAGATTTACAATGAAAGCAAGTGAAATAATTTTTAGAGGCAACCAAAGAATGTCAGTGTCTGCAGGTCTCAAAAAATACACTTAAGGCTGAATATCAGGCAGAAACTGATCTCTGGATTTGTAGTTTTGTTTGCTATTATGGTTTTTACAGCATGCTGAGATAAATTGATGTTTCTGCTAAAGGGATTACATACCTTGGAAATCTCCCAGACTGCCGAATCTGCCTTTAAGAAAGCATTTCTTATGAGATCTTCCCTAATGCACTAAATATCCTTTTAGATTGAGGGCAAACTGGAAATACTCTATGATCCCTCTTCTGCATTGCTTAGTAAGAGTAGAACAAATCCCTGAGTCCTTATAAAATCATTACTGAAATTATTAGGCATTTTGTCTGATTAGGGATCGACTTTAAACTGAGCAGAGGCTTCATGGCTTTTCCCCATGGGACCTCCAAGGCTGATCAAAGTTAGATTACTAATGCTCTGTGACTTATTCCCTTATGACTAAAATTTAAAGGGCACAAAAATAGGTTGAAACAGGAGACAGTCATCAATTCTAAATATCGGAAAACCTGTTAATCTAAGAGGCACAAGTGAAACACATGCATATGTATTTTATTTTTCATGTATTTCATACATAAGTGTGAGCACATTTTCATTTTCATGTGTCACCTTGAACACATAAGCATGTGAAATTATGGGAAGCAGGCTTAGTACTATGTTACCCACAGTACTGAAATACAAAACAGAACAATCACTGCCACAAAACCATCAGGCTACAGTGTTACATGTGCCACTTCTAACTATGGAAAAACTGTTCATATGGGTCAAAAATTATGGAAATTTTCCTCTTTATGTGTATGAATTCTTTAAATTGTGGTTCAAAGGATGTAGGCAGTGAGTAGGATAATAGCTTTTGTGGGTGGAATTCCCTGTGAAAGGGAAAATTCCACTTTGCCATAGGAACAAAACTTTATTATTTGTCATCACATCTGCCCTGATGATATAAACATTGGCTGCTTTCCCCAAACTACATGAAGATGTAAGCAGTTGGCAGACTTGATGACAATATGTAAATTACTCAGAGTGCACCTAATCTTGTATAATAAATGCCAATTTGACTCTAAATTTGTTAACAATATTTTAATGTGGTAATTGAGGTCAAGGGAGACTCCAGTTAAATGCTAAGCTATCTATAACTGTCAGTGTTAAATAGTACTTAGGTATCCTTGCTGAAAATCAGATACCAGGTTAACATATATCATTGGTCTTTGCAGCCAGAAATCAAATAAAGTTTATTAGTCTTGGCAGCATGTAAGTATATTAGTTTAGAAATGTGCAGCTGTAATTATCCATAGTTTTTTGGACTTGCTTTGTATCACAACAGACCTGTAATTGCACTTTTTCCTGTTCTGTATATAATTTTGATTAGAAATCAAGTAATAAATACATGCCTAAAGGCCTCTGGAAATTAACTGGCATGTTTCTGTTCCATCAGCTGATTGACGAGGTTCAATTTTAAACCATTCTATTCATGGTTTCACTTGTCATTGCTTCTTTAAAAAGATTTCCAGCATCATGATAGACATGCAAGTGATGAGCTTCTGTAGTAACTACACTGAAGTGAAATGATTTTATCTATTAAAATATTCTGATTTCCCCTGAAGGTGTTGGTATTAATTAAAAAATGTGTAGGTAATTGTGAGCCTATATGTGTCTATCCTCTTATTACAGCTTGGGTGTAACTGGAGCAGGTATAGGGGGGATTGTGCAATAATCTCCCTCATGTCCCCTCAATTTAGCATGGAAATGAAGGGTCTTCTCTTTCCCTTATACCCAGGCACAAATAAATTGATAACAGGTAACATGAACAGACTCTTGTAGGCTCAAGGAAATCCAAAAATTTATTTTTTCAAATGTGGAAAAGATGGGGATTTTAATTTGGGGTTTTTTGTAATCTTTTAGTGTGTGCTTCACCTGAGTGTTATTTCAGCCAAAGCAGAACTGTGCAATTTCCTTATCTTAGATTTGTCACTTGTTAAATGTTCAGCATAAGAGAGAACTTTTTCCTGCTGGAAATCAGCCTCCTTCAGT
Source organism: Zonotrichia albicollis (assembly GCF_047830755.1). NCBI lineage: Eukaryota > Metazoa > Chordata > Aves > Passeriformes > Passerellidae > Zonotrichia > Zonotrichia albicollis. The sequence goes on along the minus strand of NC_133829.1, from coordinate 12,337,004 downwards.
GTCATCAATGCCCTATTTGCAAAGGAAATTATTGATTGAGGGGAGTGGTCTGTCTCTCCTTCCACTCCACACAGAGGCACACAGCAGCTCTGGGACCACCAGTGGGGTCTCATGTGCAGTGTGTGTAGAAGAGATTCTGTGAAAAGCATGAGTCCCTCCTTTTCTCTGGTCCCAGACAAGGAGAATGGGGGGTCCCCAGGCAGCCCTTGGCACTCACAGGTACTGTCTGTGCACTCTGGGACAGTGAGGGAATTTCTGTGCACCACCCTCATGGTGAGGAGAGGGAGAGCACTCAGGTTTTGCACGCACAGATTCTGCTCTTTAAAGCAGGTCCTCAGACACTTCACAGATGCTGAAGCTACTGGTGAAGTGGGCACAAGGCCCTGGTGGATGAGAGACGGGGGTTCAGAGTACTACAGAATAGAAAGGAGTTCAGTAACAGAAATAATTTTAAAATAATTCTTGTGGAAAATGTGGAGGTCCTGGCTCATTTGGTTCCAACAATGCTTGCTCAGGACAAACAGCAGCTGCTTCTGTAGCACCCCTTACCTCTGTGGCTCTGTTCTTGGTGGAGTACTGTCTGTGTTAATGGCCTGATAATAGTGATTTCCACTAGGTTTAGAGGAATTACTGTTTAATTCAGTATTTCAGACTTTAATAAACAATTCGTATTCAATTTTGGTTCCAGGAAGGATATACGATGTCTTATTTTATCTGATCCTTTAAATATAAAACATTGTCTTCCATTCTGAACACTCAGGACTCTGTAGAGGCATTACTGCCTATAATTACCCCGACATCTATCTCAGCTAATCTGGTTGGTTTGGGTATTATTTAGCACCTTGTAAACTTTGCAGATCTTATAGGTCTGCACTGGCTAAATCACAAGATAAGTAATAGCTTCAATAAAATCTGCTTTGGTGGAAACCCTTCATGATCGAATTTAGAGAACAAGTAAAAAAGTTCTGTGTATAATCCCTCCTTCCTTATTAGTGCTCATAAAGAATAACACCACTATAAAGTACATTTATCCAGTGAATAAAGGTGCAGCATGATAAAGCAGTTAACAAAAAAGCTGATGTTAAATTTAAGCAGGTTTGATTATTTCTACTTCCTCTGATTTCAGGCTCCCAGTGCAGGCAGTGGGGATGTTTGTCTGGGGGAAAAAGCGAACAGCAGGGCAAGGACTTTAAGATTTAGCCCCAGGCTTCAAAGTGGATTTAATAAAAACAAGTAATAACCTCCAATACACTGTAAACCCTGCAAGGTATAAGAAAGGAGAAGGTTGGCTGAAAATGACTGTGCTTTTCAAAGCAGTGAAGTGTGGGCTATTCACAGTTAACATAGCAAATCTTGGAAGTCTGATTCAAATCCCTTTGAAGTCAGTGCTTGTTACACAGACTCTGAATCAGGTGAGTGGCTTGTGCATTCACTGATCAGCCTAACATTTCTAGAATCATCAGTCATTCCCTATTAGAGTGGTTATCATTTCACTAATACCTAAATGCATTAAAAATTGCATCACAGATGCTGTTAATTCTCATCTGCCTGTTTGCAAATTACACTCAAGGTATTACTGTGGCACCTGAACAAAAGGTTGTGATATAACCTGGAGAAGTAGCACTATCAAAATCCCCACCAGGACTGAATGCAGTGTCTTGATTATCGCACCTTCACATGTCATTTAAGAATAATGTCCTTGTCTTTATTGGGAGCCAGGGCTGACATACAAAAACATTATTAGTAGCTCGGCAAGAGCAGCTGGAGCGGTGCAATGGCACTGAATGCAGAAGAAGCAGTTCAGCCACAGAGCATCTTTTGTCTAGCAGTATTTCCTGCTCATCCTCAAGGGAATCCAACTAAACCCTGGACATTCAAACCCAGAAAATTGCTCTGGCCTTGGCTGGACTAATAGAAGTCAAAACTTCAATCAGGCACTTATTAGTTACTTTGCACACGCGATATAAGGTGCCTTTGTTGGTGGCAAACAAGTGCAATTGCAACTTGGAATTGACAATGAATTTTTTTGCTATCTTTGACTGCTCAATATAAGGTTAGGATTGGGTCATGTACCAGGGCTTTTACCAAATTAATGCTATCGGGGGAATTACGCTTAAATGGAATTCTTTCTATCTAAACAATTTAATCTAGTTTTTCTCTGTGGTTTTTCTTTGTCAGTTGGTATGAGTTTATAAAATAATTCAGACAAGTCAACAAATGAAACAATACATAGGAAGTCATGTTTTGAAAGAGAAAAAATGGTGTAGGCATCAGATGTTGTGTTGCTGCTTAAGCCTGAAAGTGCTAACCAGCTTCTGGCTTTTTTCTTTGCAATTCTTGGGATTTTCCAACTTGCTTTTGATAGGAAATACTAGTTTAGGTTAAATCTAGGATATCTCCCTGGATTTTAGACAGGTAACTTGTAGTTTTGCTGAGTTCTATGCAGCATCATCAAGTATTTACTATTAGTAATTCTGTACTAATAATGAGAAATTATTCATACACAACTCAGTTAAAGGCCACTGCAAAGCTGTAGCTGCATAAAGACTATTTATTTATAAATGAAATCTGCAAAAATCAACCAAAGATGCACCTTGTACATTTGCCTTTCAGGGTGATGCTTGATCACATGAAATGACAAAGCTGTTCTTGCCCCACAGGTTATTCCAGGTGTAGAACATTGCCAGAAATAGAAAAGAAAAATAGCATGTAAGCAATATGAGGACTTAGTGAGGTTCCACAACAATATCTGACTTCAGATTCACAGATTAGAAGAATAAAAACAAGACTGAGCACAAACTTTCTAACTTCACAGTTGATGGACTGATGAATGCAGAGCTTATATTTGACTGATGACTCTCACTGAAAGTAACTGAGGACTGACACCCTTTTGACCTGCCTGAGTCAGGAAGAAAACCTTTTGCAATTACCTTCTCAAACACCTCATGCTGACCACAGGATTCAAAACAAACCTCTTGGAGTTGTGTAGGTCTTCAAACCTTATTTATCTCAGGTGGAAGTCAAAACTGACATTCTTGTTTCCTTAGCTACATTTCTGCCATTTGAGCTGAAACTGTCAGGACTATGCAATGCTCAAACAAAAATGGGTTTTGCTCACAATTACATATTTATCATTTTATTAGACTTTGTGTTTGCTTTGTATTATCCCCTTCTTTTTTTGACAACTCTACATTGACAGTATCAAAGATAACTTTAAGCAAAGTTTAACTGAAATATTTATTATAGAAATGGAGAACAATTTTCATTTAATAATATGGTTCTATCAGCAGTAGGGAGGGAAGCAATGTTATGGAGTCAAATCATATCCTTCAAGAATTTAAAATTAAAATTGAAGGATAAAAAGAAGTCTGGATGATAAGTTTCTTGCACAGCTATATCAAAGCTGGCTTTCAAAGGCAACAGTAGCTAATAAAAACTATAAATGCTCTGCCAACAAAAGCCTGTGTGACCTAAATGGCAACATACAAGTTTTCTATAAATGGTGCTGTTTCTTCTTTATTACATTAACAACATTTTGCATGTGCTTAATCAATGGACTTTTAATCAGTTAATTTTGATTGTATTTGTGTGCTTATTTTGATAAATTATTTTAATATACTCTAAATTTAACTATGTAAGTATAGGCTGGTAGTCAATGAAGTTTAATTTGAAAAGAGTGCTTTCACCACTGACAAGAATTTAATTAACTTTTTATATTCTTCATGGCTAAGAAGCAATCCTTTGTTGTCATACCACCTGAATGAATTGTGCATGATAGTGGAACGTAGATAGGGCTTTTTGTCTCAAGATATCTGCCAATTTAAACCCCATCAAGAAGTTCAAGTACATCTCTATAATAGTTGTTGATTGACAGCACTTGATAGATTGCTAAAATTTCTGTGATGACGTCATGTAAATAATGTTCCTCTTTAGAGTATTATACCATGTGATTATTTTGTTAGAGCTTATTTAATCTTCTTTGAAATAGGAGATAATTTTTACTAACAACATTTGTGTCAACATCCTCTACCAGATGGTGTGAAATAATTTGAGAATATTACCTTTTGATCAAGCATTGCTGTGCAAGTGTGAAAATTTGCACCATAAGAAGTGAAGAAATGCAAGGAATTACAGGGAAGGAGTTAAAATCAGTAGTAGGCAATTTCTCTCTAGCTATATTTTCACAGTGCATACATTAAACCAAGATGATACAGCTGTTCCTCAGACCTTTTGAAACACTGAGCTTCCCCTTGCTGCCAGGCCCAGAGGAGGCAGTGCAGACAGGCTGGGTGCTCTCACCTCCCTGCCCGTGTCACTGACTGTCCCTCCCCATCACTGTCCATCCTCAGCAGCACAGGCGTCGTCTGTGTCCTTGATGCTCCTGCTTCATGGGTTACAAACCAGGCACCATCTGCTGGGGGGCACTCTGGCTCTCCACTGCAGTTCCAGGTTTGAAATCCCATTCTTCCCACATGCCCACATCTGGTTCTTGATTGTCACCTGGGAATATTCCAGGAAGGAAAAGGAGAGGCTGACTTCAGGCCCCCTCATGTCTTGGCATGATTCCCTGCAGTCCGGTCTCTAGGTCTATTTCAGTCAAGCCTTAACCTGTCTGCTGGTCTCTCTCTTGTGTGAACCAACCGTTGAAGGATCTTCAGTGGTTCTTGTCACTTGTGAAAATTAGTGTCATCAAGCTTGTCCTCATATTTATAGGATCCTGGTATTTATAGGATCCTCAGGTAACTTCCTTTTTTATTTTTTTAATTTCAAAGTCCATCAAAATAGGATGCATTGGTTGACTGATTTCTGTTCTCTGCATTTCAAAGAGGGAATGCCTTAGACCAAAACCTACCATGAAAGAATGCTGAGAGCTGGCTTTACAGCTGGCATTTAGCAACACAGAGGGTGATAAGGTTATACAGTGAGAAACAATTGTGTTTTATCTTAGTTCTGTGGTACAGGAAGTAAGCAAGAAATCCAAGACGACACTATAGTCCCTAATTTTGATGTTTTGATAGATTTTTTAGGCATTATTCCTTTCAAGGATTTGTGAATTTTTCTGCATTCCTACTGTCTCAAACAATGGAGGAAGTTTATAATCCTGTGAAGTTTTTGACAGAAATCTCTATGCAAGGGAACTGTACTGCATATTTAAACCTCCACACTAGTGCAGAAGAGATAGAGACTCATTTTCAGAGAGTGAAGATTGTCTATTATTGGCTATCAGTTGTGGCAATAACATTGCAAGACCTATAAAATCAGAAAGTTTTTGTGTGAACATCTCTCGGTCTTGTTAAAATTTCTAGTGCCACTACTTTATTTCCCTTTCAGTATTCTCTTTTGTATGTATCCCACAAAATACATGTGTTTGGAAGTAAATGTGTTAGTAATGGCTATTTGTGCAGATTTGAGTTCTAAAAAGTAAAAGGGCTTGAAGTGTTGATTTGAAATATCAGAAACAGGTATTACCTTGCAATTATCAGAACAGGCAAGCTATAAAAGAATCCTCTTTTACACTAGAAATAACCTTTGGCAAATTTGTAATTAACAGACACAACTTGAACAGCCATATTTTAAATGATCTGAAAATTTGTCAGCTTGTTTTCATGTATATGAGAAGGAAAACAGTTATCACATAACATATTCATATTCAGCCTCAAATGCTTGCCTTGGTATCTAGTGCCATACAATATGACCTACAGCTATTATGTTGCAGTTTGTAATACTTAATTCTTTGCTAAAACTTGATAAAATTCCAGTTTAATCCAATGTTGTATTTTTATGTCTACTTAGAGATGCCTGAAAGTTGGTTTCAGGATTTCTGCTGAAAGACCTTTTAACTACAGCAGTGAGTTAAATTCACTATCATCCAAATATAATTATTCAACTGATATTATAAAAAAACTATGTTACTGTCTACTTATATGAAAGAAAAAAGGAAATTAAAATTGCCTGCCTTAAATAATAGGAAAACAGTGATTTATCATCATAATTTACATCCTTCTTATAAACAGGATTATTGTTCTTTTTATAACATGACATCGAGCCAAAAGTATGTGATTGATTTTATAAATCAGTCACTACACTGTTCATATCATAATTTTTTTTCTTTTAATGCACTCTGCATTAATATCCTGCCTATGGGTTGTTTCATTTAATTTCTTCCTTACCAGTAGAAAGTAAGCAGCTCTGTATGTTTGAAAGCAGTAAGCAATTCTCTGGGAAAAAAAATAGGCGCTGGGAAATAAAAGAGAAAAAACCACAAGAGAAGGTAGAATTTGGGGATCTTCCAGTGGGAATTCAATGATAAGCATGATAAGCTTGTTTTGTGTTTGGAACTGAAGAGTTAGGTTTTCTGTTAGGCTTTTAGAAATTGCTCCTGCAATAATAGCTTTACTGCTGTTAAACCTCTCACATAATATGCAACACCTTTCTGACTCTTTATAAGGATTTCCAATATCTAGCAATGGTAGATAACACTCAAGACTGCATCCTGACCTTCAGCTCTATGACTGACTGGGCCATTTTTTCACTGTCCTTGTGTCCTTGTGAAGCACTAAGCTTCTTCTCAGCCTTTGTTTTTATTCTGATTGCTAACCAGGCAGTAACTCAGCTACCTTTTCACTTGGTCATAGAATCAGGGAATTTGACCAAAGCAGAAAGCCAGAAATCCAAACAGAGGGCATTTGAACAACAGTTCAAATTGCTTTATTTGTGTTAAAATATTTATTGACCCCCATGTACTGGAGCTCTTCATAATCCATTTGATAAATTAATAAAAAAACATCATAAATACTTAAAAGTGCAGACTTCGTTTTTTGTCACTGGCCCCATCTTACTCAAAGTAAAATGTTGTTTCTACTTTATGTCAATGTACCCTTCATCTTGTAAGAATTAAAGTACTGGAAGTTTTGCATACATTTTAATATTTGATAGATCAACAATACACTCAATGAAGTCTCAACCAATTTTCTAGTAGAACCTGTAAATATCTTGTAATTTATGGAGACCACCTCTTTTTATCTGCCTTGTGCTGTTGATACAGATTTCCTTGCCCTGTTGAGGTTGCTCCTAAGGTTTCTCTGGAAAGGCCTCTTTGTCTTACAGTTGTTGGTTTGCTATGATAACTTATAACTCTTTCTCTCAGTATCCGGTGTCCAGATCCTAAACACACTCTACATGTCCTCCTAATTCTGGAGAAGACAAGTTGTTGGCTAAGATTTATTGAATTTCTTTTTTCATGATGAATTCTCTCCATTTAGCATTCAATATCTTTTATAAGTGCATATATTTTAGAAGATGTCTTGTTTCCTGCCTAATGTTTTAGTAGATCTCTACTTCTCCCCAGCTATATGTTAACATTTGTGGGGTCAATATTATAGATTGGCCTTGGCACTTGGCCCTTTTAGATGTCCTCACACTGGTCTGTCACATCATGAAACTTTGGCTTGGTTTGTTGTTGACACTGCAAGAAACATCTGAAATTCATCATAAAATCAGCTTGCAGCTGATTTACTGTAAACATCATATGAGGAGTATTGCATAAAGGTTCTCTTATAGCATTTTAGTAAAACTATGGTACAGTAATTATGTATGTATTTATGTATTTTTTAAGTTTTCCATTCCTTGTGTCAAGAAAATATTCTTGTTATCTGCTAAGAAATCTTAATTTCGCATTTCTGCCAGTCGGTTAAAAGTCAGTGCCTCTTATTTATTGTACCCTTCTCATTCTTCTGTCTTCAGTTTCTGGGCTTCATCCTACAAGCCTACCAATCTCTACTCCCTATGATGGCTACATAAAGGCCTTTGTTGCTTCTTGTGCTACTTTGTGCTGCTTCTGTCAAACATCTGGATCATGTAAAAAATTATTCTTTTAAGACTAGTGCTTTTTGTGCCTTCTCCTACACCTTAATTTCATACCTTGAAGTATGTACCTTCCAGAATATTAGTTTTGCTTTTAAGATTCAAAACTGACCTGGAAACTATTTCAGTGCCAATTTACCTCTATATGTGTTCATTTCTTTTTTCCTAGACTACATGGCAGAGAGTGTACATGCCTCCCCTTACCTTGTAGATACCCAGGATATTTTCCCCAGGAAAATATGAGCCTCTTTTTGCATTAGTCCATCTGCTTCTTTGCCGGGGCAGTTGAGCAGCATGTGCTGTAGGTACATGCAGTGAGGCTAAGATGCCTGCAGCATCCTGGCTGAGCCAGGAACATTATTGCCATATGGAAAAACCCTCAGAGCTTTGTCACTTACAGTGCAAAATGCCTCTCAATTCTTTTCTGGCACACATTGCTCTCATCCAGGAAAACTGGCCTATTCCTCCTTTTTGCTTGTATCACTCCTTTCCATGGTTGCATTTAACATCTGCTGGCAAATGCTTTTGCATAGTGAAAGGCAGGACATGGCACGGTCCCATTAGAGTAGCAGGCAATTTTTAAAGGTTTTATGTTTGGCATGAAAAAAAGGCCAAGAGCTTACTACCAGCCACGTGATCAGAGTAGTTAAATGGACAGGCACATATTTAAAGCTGAGGCAGTAGATGTGGGGCTGTTTGTTCAGTGCTATCCCATCACAGAATTACACAGCTCGCTGTGGTTGCAGTCTGATAATTATTATTGATTCGCTCTCAGGCTGTCAATCTGGGGACAGCGCTAAAGCAGCCCATGATGGACAGAAAGAGGATTGGACAGCCACCATCCAACGAGGAAACTTCATCTTGAAAATGAACTTAGATGAGATGGTGCTAGTGGATAAGGGTAATTGATGATTGTTTCAGAGTGGAAGAAGGGATAAAGGAGAGATAAAAAATTCTTCTTTGGCATTCATCCTTAGTGTCCTGGAAGACTCCAGGGACTGTCTACAAACTCTATAAATTTAAAGTTTCAATTTTTAATGGTTAGGCAAATATATTGCTCTTACTATAAGTAGTGATTAGCTTAGGGTCATCAGGATCCATGGGAAAGACAGAACAGTACCTGAGGGAAATAACTTTTTTCAACCCAGACGTGTTATCTTGATCTGCTTTTGAGTTCCTAAACATAAACAAATCTTACCACATTTAGGCTAGTTAAAAGGTTTAATAATTGAGATGTAAGTATTAGCACTATGGATCACTATATTAACCACTTGCACCAGCAGTAATGAGACAGTTATGAACTAATTTGTCTGATTTTGAAGCATCCATGCTTGCTATGTTTTTGGTTTTTTTTAAATCTGCTCTATTTAGTCAACTCATGAGAGAGTAAATAGATATAACAGAAGTGCTGGACAGTGTAAGCTGACCAGAATTCCATTTATGATGTAATCAACGTTTATGCTTTTGAAAAGCCATAGAAAATGCTTGAGATGGAAAAATCATAACAAAAGAAATAAAAACCTATCTACACACCTTGATATATCTGGTTAGGTAAATTATGCCCGAGCTTTCATTTCAGCACTGATAATGCTTGTTGCAATTTCTTTTGCTGCCTGAAGTTGACCCATTATGGTTTCAGTTGGGAGTTTTCCTTACTGATCATCTTGCATGTGCAGAAGATCTGGGATCTCAAATTTCCTATAAACTCCACAAACCACAGTGTGGGAATTCTGAAGTGCCAGCTGGAAGCAAGCATTATTGATATGCCTGCCAGCTGATAGTAATACCTTTGAGTCTCTCCTGAAAAATAAACCTCTGGGCAGAGGGGAGCAAATGATGGCCCTTCCCTCTTCACAAACACCAGATTTACTCCAGTGTAAATGTTGCAGAGGGAAAGGAGGAAAACTAGTGCCTTTTGCCACCTGTGACGTCTTCAGCAGGTAGGGAGAGCTCAAAACTTCTCTTCCCCCTTGAGGATCACAAGGTTTCCTGCAGCCCCAGGATTTGGGGTGAGCACTGCTGGCTTGGGCATGGGGTTGACTTCTTGTTCACTGTTGTGTTTAAATCTTTCCTTCATGTTACATTTCAACCTAGCAGCTGCTGCATTCATATAAGTATTTTCCCTGTTATTTTTTTTAATTTGACTTTTGGAATACTAAATATTGGCCACAAGAGAAAGAGGTCATGTACAAAGGAAAAATCATTTAGATTTTCATGTAAGCCCCCACAGGAACCTGTCTTAGATGCCTAAGGTATGACATCATACCTTGATCTGACACATGAGTTTGGCTGCTGTTAGATCTTCCACACCTTCCCTAGAGCCCCCAAAGCAGCCAAGTTTCAGCCTGCAGCAGTGCAGAAGGGCCTGAGCAGCTCTCTGCCTTCTAGCTGAAGGTGGAGCTAGATGGAACTTTAGCAAGAGGAGTATCAGACTGGAGACTGGGGCACCACTGGGGTGTGCAGCAGAATGTGCACTCCATGATCAGAGATCCTGTCCAATTTCTGATGCTCTGTTTACAAGGGTTCTTAGGATGGATCAGGAGGTACCAGCCTCTCCCAGGATGTCCAGCTATGTTAATATCTATATCTGCTTGGATTTAATGGTCATGATGCCCTGCATCTGAAAACTCCCTCTTTAACTCAAATTTGCTGACTTTCACGGTCATGACAAGGTCTGTCTAATCTTGCATCCTTTCCCAGAAATTGTGAATTAAATAAAGCTGTGTAAGCTGAAGAATTGTTTCTCTGATAAGATTGTGGTTTTTCACTGTGGATATGAACTTGCATCTTTATTACACATATTAGCTGGATTTCTTGGCTATCCCTGCTTGCAGCAACAATAGCTGCTGGTGCTGGACCAAGCTCTGTAAATGCCAGGAGAAAGCAATCAGTTTTCCGCAGACTATTTTTGTGTTGCTCAAAAATAACTTGAATAGCACTGTAGATGCCTTGACTTCGATATCTTGTCCTATAGCTGGGATGCCTTGTTACACAGGTTGTTGTTTTGCAGTCCCCTGTCCCAGGCAAGCTGCAAACCAAGGAACTGAGCTATCCTCCAATGATATCAAAGGGAGATTTGTAGCTCAGAGAAATGCAGCTGTTCCCATCTTTTATCCACTTGGTAGCAGAAAGAATCCACTTGGTAGCGGAAGTGAGATGGGCTCACTTCTAGGAAATAACAGCCCATCAGTGAGCTTGTCAGCCTGGCTCTGCCCAGGTCCCTCAAATCCCTCCCAAAAAATGAGAGCGCTAAGGGTCTCTGAGGCCACATGAGGGCCATATGTTGTGAGGAGCAGGTACAGGAAGCCAGAGCAACACATATATAGTGCAGGTTGTGCTTTGACTTTAGGGGCCATTTTTTTAACTTCCAAGATGGAATTTGAGAACCTCAGCAGGAGCTAATTCCACATTCTGGTAAATTCCTCCAGAGGCAAAATTGAGGAGTGAGAGTGAAGGCATGGCAGAAATGGTGATGGCTGTACCCCAAGTGCTGTGCCAGAGTAGAGGAATAATTGACTACACTGGGCAAAGGATGGGAGATGGCTGTGCTCTGACAGGGAAGCAGGTGCCCCTCTCATAACTGCTGGAAATAGAAAGTGGTGGTTACTCAGGGAAATGATTAATACAGGAAAGAGACTGACCCATCAGCTCCTTTGAAGAACACCAATGATTAATGGATGTTAGCACCAGAATTTTCTCCTAGCACAAATAGTGCCTGCATGCTCTTAGCTACAAGGGGCACAGTGTTACAAACTGGTGTGTGGGGTGGATTTTCTGGAAGCCAGAGGTCTGCAATTGCTGGGAAGAAAGCTGCAGCTCAAAATATTGAATTTCTTGAGATCCCTAAGCAGACTTGCAGGTATAATAATTGATCACAGAACACTGTAGGCTGGTCTGAGATGTGCAGAGATGAGGCAGAAAAATGTGCCATTCCTCAGCTGCCTCATTCTGCTTCTGTGTCCATCAGGCTTTTTGTGTCACATCTGCTGCCCTGCGTTTTTCAAGCATCTCAGATTCCTCTGACCACTGAGTGGCAGCTATTGCCAGGTGATGACCAGCACTAGAGGATCACTTTAATGTCTGTGTGCGCCTGCATTTTGTTAGTACTGTAGTGTTTCAGATGAGTCCTTTGAGTCATACCACTATTTTTTCTCTTACCATACCAAAGTCATACTCTGGACAGGCATTAGGAAGCAGGAAATTTTTTTAACAATCAGGAAGCTTTTTGCCTAAGGCTCAGTGGCCTAAAAGTAATGTTCTGCACTGGATGTTTTAGTGAGTTTCAACAGGTCTCTCAGCAGCATGGCTGTTCTCCTAGTAATAGAGAAATGATCCAAAATAAGACTCTCATGCCTACCACTGCTGTGATATTTATTCCCTGCATTTCACACTGTGAGTTGGATCTCCCCCAGTAGCACCATCCCTGGATTTCCGACCTGAGTCGGGGTGGGGGTGGGCAGTAGCCTGGTGAAAGGAGAGCACGATAATCCTGTAAATGGTTGGGCCACACTTGTACATCATTTGAATGAGCCTCTGTCAGTCAGCAGGTAGGCAGTTCTGCAATAGTAAAGAAGCTGGTTTGCAGGAGCTGCCCTGCAGTCCCACCACTCGGAGCAGGTGTTGCGATAAGATAATGGTCGCTTGTAGTAACCCTTGTGAATCACAATCCTTGAGGAAAAAGTAGGGACAAGCCCTTCAAATTGGGTTTCAAAAGCATATAAAGAGTTGACCTTACAGAGGTAGTTCAGGGTATAACCTAATCTTTCTGTCCCATATCCCCCGATGTACAAAAGCTTGCCTGAAATTGAAAGTGTGTGTGGGGGAAGCTTGTAAAGGCAATGTTGATACCAAATAAAGAGACCGGTGTCCTCACGAAATCATTTACAGCCTCTCTCTGCAATCTGCAGAGGATTACAGGTTTGCAGCATGTTTATGTCTGGCTGAGACCAAGGAGGTTTTGCTGCAAAATGGTTATCAGGGTAGAATCAAAGCATAAACAACAGCACCGAAGTAGAAAGCCTAACAATTCGAATGAATTGAGTGGAAGAAATGATGTGTCTTAAAGACAATGTTGCTTGAAGAAAATTTATTTTCTGCTGTGGGTTTTTCCTATTATTAAACTATAGCAAACCCCTGTGCACTCACAGACTTGCCTTCTGCAAAACTAACATAATTTTAACAATTAAAGATTGAAGTGTGGACTTCTGAGATGATCCCTTATGACCTACACTTTATTAGATTTATGTTACCTTTTGATATGTTCTATTTGCTGGAAGCCCCAGCATCCTATAATTATGATTCAAACGTGCTTTGCTCTCTGCTCACAAATAATTGATGCTCCCTTTGCACAAAGCATAGTTTTCAGCTGATAAGCAGCAGGGTAATTGGCACCTTCACAGGATATTAAGCTGAAAAAAAAGCATCACACTTAGCAGACAGGAAGCAAACAGGAGAAGGTAACTAAATAATTATGGTAGTGTACTCAGGGCTAAAGGCTTCTTCACAAGTTCTGTATGTTTGCATTTTCTGTAGTAAATATTAAGATTTGTATTTATCAGCAGAGGAGTGGGGGTGCAGAAGGGGGAGCTTTTGTGACAGGAATTCTTGTAAAGGAATTGCTCACAATATATAGACAGAATATGGTTAATCACTTAAAGCCACTGTGCAGTTTGAAATGCAGCTACATGAAGCACCTCTGTGGTCCCCTGTTAGCTCGTGGGTGTGACATAAATTAACAGCACTGTCATAGCAGGTGGGTGGCTGTGAATAACACTGAACTGCAATGGATTCCTGCGCAGATGCGTGTTACACATCGTGCCTACAGACTTGCAGTCTTACAAAAAATTACATGTATTTGAGGAAGCCAAGAAATGCTTTCAAGTCGAAAATCTTAGTCTACCCCAGGCAGATAAAAGCTTTTTGGCTGCAGTCACTGGCAGTGTCACTGTGTCTTTGGAAATATTTTAGCTTGACTTCGTCATGCTATTCTGGTATGACTTTTGTGATGTCCAGCAGCTAATAGCTACACATTAATTTTGAAACTAAATTTTCAGGTTTAGCCATGTACCTGTAAAGACTAAAACCATCAAACAAATGTGCTGTATCAAATGTGAAATCTCATCAAATTCATCTTTTTTAAGCTTTGGATGGTATTTTTAGAAGTGTGGTATTTCTCACCAGTAGTTTCTTTTTCTTTATTTTCTTTGTATATATTATGGACTTCATAGAAAAATGTATTGGTCCATCTTTAATCTTGTGAGTCACTTGTATACTACACTGAGTGCACTGGAAATGTGTATAAATAGAAAGATTAAAAATCACTGTAACTCTGAGATACACTATTTTTAGCAAAAACATTTCTTTTTGCTAAGACACTTTTATTAGCTGCTACTCAAAACTTCTTTATGTGCTTTATGTAAGTGTATGACAGGAGGAGAATGTTATACTTACAAAATAATTTGATGATAACTAGATTCTATTTTCTGGACATAGGCCAATTCTTAAAGCTTAATAGTCATTAAAATATCTTTTTGAATGTGTACAGAGCACAACTATATATGTATGAGGTTTAATTATTACTACCGGGTTACAAAGGCTGTGGCGATGTATTTTATTAGGTAAGAATAAAGAGTGTCAGTGGAAATAAGACCTATCACATTATACAACAGCTTGTACCCAAGACAAACACTTGTGTCTGTCCTGATGATGGTGTTGCTGTATTTGTTTTCCAATTACATCTTGAGTGAACTCAATAGAGCACAAGGCATGATGGGAGAAATCGCCTTTCGCTGCAATTACTCTTTGTGATCTGCCCAGAATAGGGGAAGAAACGTTGTGGCTTCCCCTCCTTAACTGATTTCTGAGCACATTCCTTAGTCCTTGCTCTGAAAGATGAACCTGCAGCCAAAGGAGCCACCTGGCAGAGCTCTCTGGTCCAGCCCTATTTCTCACTTGCATGCACAACAATTACAGCACAGAGGAGGATTGATTTCTCCAACCAATTATGCTTAAACATGCTAAGCTTGTTATCGAGCCACGTTGTAGTTATGTAGAACACTGTGCTTGTGTGGTGCAGCACTCCCACCAATGCTAATTATGAAATGAGTTCTTGCTGTCTTCACAATGCGCAGATGGTGACAGTCTAGGTCTGAGTAACACCCGTAGGGGGGCAGTGTCACAACTCTTCATAAAGCATATATTTGGCTAATTATGGCTGTGCATCACTCACTGCAGTACCTGTCAAACAGAATTATTATTTAAAAGCTCACAAATTTATTATAGTAACAAGTTTCCCATTTAACATCTCCAGAAATAACAATCTGTTTGAACAAACATTCATTTTTTCTCTTTTAGGCAGAAATAGAAGTACTAGTTTTGTTGGAGAACATTCTCAGCTGCTTCTTTAATACTATTAAGTTTTCTCTCAGAATTGTGGAATATCTAGTGTAATTACAGAAGCTTCGATTCCATTTTAAGTTTTATTTAACTGTTTTCTTGTGCTCAGCATTGTTGGCCTGTTACAGCACATATACATAGACCCTTTGTGTGTTTCTCCTATATATGCAGAAGGACCTTAAGTTCACAGCAGTTTCCATTATTCTTGAGGCTCTGCACTGCATTGGTGTCAACCTGGTGGTACCCAGCAACCCAGCTGCTGAATAACAATATTTCTGCAGCTCTGATTTCACAGGCTCCACCAGTGCCAGCCCATGGAAAGTGTCACTGCTGTAGCTCATCAGGTCACCACATGGGCACCTGGAGCTGGGCTCCTGTTAAGTCTATTCTCGTGGTTCACTGTGCTCTGCTCCTCCAGAGCCTGCTGTTAACCCCACAGATCCCACTCTACATGAAAAGACTTCTAATGAAGGAAATATTACTTTTCCTCAGTCAGGAAAATTAATACTAACACATTAACCCTGTGTTGCTCAAACAAATAAAGCCATAAATCAGCTGCAATTTGAGTTATAACAAGAAGCCTACCCTAGTCTCAGGAGCAGAAATCCTGTTAATATGCAATCCCAGCCCCTCCCTTGGACAGCTGAGTTACAGGCCCTCGTGATGCAGCCTTGCAGCTCTCCCCATGGCTGGGGGCACAGCAGGGGCTGCTTGCTGAGGGCTACCCAGGGCTACAGGACCCTCAGCTCTGAAGGGTCCCTGTGCTTTCTCATTCTTTTCCTGCTGTGTTTTAGGCAATCTTGCAGTATTCCTGTGTTGCTAGCAGGAATCTGAGTCAAGGTATCCATTGTGGCTCTACTTCACAAGCAGCCTTCTAATCCAGCAAGTGACAGTGTACTTAATATGGCTCTAGACATTCATTTATAAGTTGCACTTTTTATCCTCCCCTACATCCTGAGTGTGATTTAGGGTGATGCTTTCAGTGCCAGGATGACAACTTGGAATTCTTGATATGATGTGCAATATTGGAACCAGGGAAGGCAAAGCCTGCCTATTTAGATCACTGAATAGTATACTTAACTCTTATTCTAAGATCATTGTTAGGCTCACTTAGTGCATTAAGTAGTTTGAGATTTTTTTGGTGAGTAGTATATTTTTATTAGTATGTTATTTACCTCCTAGTACCATTTATCTAGGGAGGAGGGCTGGTCTGGTGGCCAAAGCAGAAACCATAGAATCAGATGTGGCTCCATGTCACAACTGTGCCACAGTGCTGATTTCTGTTGGTTTGCTTTGTTTTGGGTTAGGGGTTTTTTGTGACTAATCATTTAATCTCAGTGTTTCAGTTCTCCAGCTATAAAATAGGAGTAATAGTGGCCTTGTTCCCAGCTTTTGCTTGTCTTATTATTGATGACTACATTCTCTTTGGGGTTTAGACTTTCCCTTGCTTAAAGGCTTAACACAAAGAGATCCTAATCTCAGCTACTTTAATACAAATAACAGCTGCAAAAAATAGTGTTATTACTACCTGGGCATCAGCATGACTTGTGACATCAGTATCATGCTGACAAGCTCCTTACCTCTCAGGATTTGCTTTGCCCATCTCTGCTCCTAATCCTAATGCATTCAGTCCCACTGGTGTGGAAAAACATCTTCATGGTTAATACTCCTCCCTCATGAAAGGAGCCTTGCTCTGCTTTTCTTCCTATCTCTGCTTGCCAGGAGGAGCTGCTGGCCCTGTTTTCTGCATACACCACTGATTATTTGCTACACTCCAAGAAACCTTTAGTTACTCTTGGCATTTATTTATCCAATGTGTCCACTTTTAGAGGTTTGGCTCTTTGTGAGAGAAGTGCAACCACCTCTTCTCACTGCTAAGCATTTTCTGCAGTGCTTTTCGTTAAAGTGGCACAATACTCCGGCCCCTCCTTCTCTCCTTTCCCTCATCATCTTCACTAGGTTTATACAGACATTTCTTCTAACAGCAGCATGAAAATAGGGAAAGCATCAGCATTGAGCTCATCTGTTTTATTCAGGGCAGAGTTTCCTGAAGCTCTTAGTTGAGAAGATTTCACGATCTTTCCTAGAGGTTCTTGAGGATCCCATGGCCTGCAATGGGCCCCACAAATGCTGCTGCCATCTCCAGGTGACTGGGCACCAGAGTAGAGCCAGGTTTCTGAACAGTTCCCTTGGTTGTAATCTTGCTCTCTTTTCTGGACTAGAGACCTGCAGGAGTTCAGAATGATCTGTCTGGTCTGCAGCATCCTCTGTAGGCAATGTGTATCCCGCCCTAACACAATAACCCAGACTATATAATGATGCTTGGGGACAGGATAACTCTCTGCTATAATCCTTGTTAGCAAGCAAATGAAACAAGCATTTATGGACTGGATTTGGCTAGAAAGGCTGATACACCAAATGGCAGTGAATTCCACCTACCAGAACATGTATTATAGCCTTAAAAGAGCTAAAATGTTAGAAATGAAAGCTACCATTAAAGAAAATTTAAGGCCAGGTTAAATGCTTTTATGATGGGTAGAAGTGTCATAAATTAGTGTTTCATAGTGTTTATTACAGTTTCAGCCAAAGGAAATAATAAATGCAATGACTGGCTGATTAAAAAAATATCCTATTATTGGGTAAATTATTAGTGGGCAGTGACCCTAATTAACAGGGCAATAAACCTGAAGATTTGCTTGTGGTGCAGCTGTTGAGACACCATAAGGTCCATGAGAGTTTTCCCTGAAAATGAGGAGCCCAAGGTTTGCAGAAGAAACAAACCAAACAAAAAATGGTTGATGAGGGTCCCTGGGTTATTGGAACTGACACTGTATTGTAGCTTGTAGGCCATAATTGTCTTGTAAATTTACAGCTTGAGTAATAAGAAAAGGCTACAACACACTTCTTGCGTAATGCACTGAGCAAATGTGGAGGCCCAGATAACAAAGTTGAAATTCAAGCTCTTCTGGAAATAAGAATGACTTCTATTTCCTTCATTGCACTTGGCAATTAAACAAATGAGTGAACATGAACTCTTAATAGTTGCCTTGATAAAATGCATAATACAAAGCATCTTTTGAAGGGAAGGGAAAGAAACAACTGTAATAACAAAATTCAGTGGATCTGAACTTCTTTGCAATCAGTCTCCTCTTTTGGGGATGTCTCCCTTGCAGTTTCCCTTTTTCCTGTGATTTATTTACCAAGATCTTTCTTTTTAGTTCATAATCTCAATGTGACCACTGCATGTTTTGTGCAGTGCCTGGAACAACTGGACCCTATGCCAATTAATGCCTTTCTTTGATAAACTATAAAAATCTTTTATGGGAATTCTAGAAGAGCCCAGAAGCATTCTCTGCATTTGTTGATGCATTTTATCTTTAGAAATTATGACAAACTTTAAAATTAATTATTTGTGCAGGTTTATAAATTCAAGTTAGGGATGATTAACTTAATCATGCTTATATGTCCAGCTATCTGATTTGCATGTTTAATCTGGTTATCAGATGTCTAAGGGCTATAAAGTGCTCCTGTACTTACTCTGGGTGCAAAACTGATGGAGAAAATTAAGGTCATTTTCCAGCATCAGGCCTAATTATGTGCAGGGTGGCCTTGAGGCAGCAAAATTAATCTTGTACATTTAGTGGGGCAAAATGAGGAGCTCCAAACCAGAGGGCCTTCTTACTGCTAAAGTTATTTGTTTCACCACAAAATAATGTACAAATAGAAAATTCCCTGGTTCACTCTTTGTTCTCAGCTGCTCGGGAGAAAAATAGTTATTACACAAGTCTACTGTTTGGATTGCTGTATGTTTGGAATTTCTTTAGCCTTTTTCTTTCTTGGAATTCTTGTTTGAAAATGATAGGGAGAAATGAAGAATTTTTAAATTGAGTTTTGCCTGTAGTTAGGGACGGAGTCATCCCCATTGTCTCTGGGGGCTGAATCAAATGCCACTGAAGGTTTTGGATGTTTCCTAACTGCTTGTGAGTGATTTTGAAATAAGCTATCAATGGCCTAAAAGGAAAGCATAGAATTTCTTAGCAAAAAGTTATATTTGGGGATAGAAATTTACAATTTAACTATAGCTCATGAATTTACCATTAAATGGAGATGTTTTAAGGCGGCAAACTCTTTGTAATATGGTGATGCCTTATCTGTAAGTAGTTCCACACATTTTTCCTCACAAATATAACTTATCAAAAAAATTCAAAGGCAAACCAATATTTTTATTGCAGCCATTCCTTGGCAAAAATCCCTGCTTCCCATAATGCCACCTGACATTGCTTGCCCTGTGAAATTTTTACTGCTACTGTGGTTATTCAAAGAAATTGCCATCAAATGTACATGAATAATGTTCAGCAGTAACCCTTAGTATTTGGGGCTGTGATCAAATATGAAAGCTGTGTATAACACATTTCGTGGGTTTGTATAAGCTGTACCCAGTAACAATACTGGCATTGACTAGAATCTTGTGCTGTATTTCCCACCCCTGGTAACTGAGGCTCCACTTCCTGCTGAAATTCAGAGGCAGCAGAGCATCATCATCCTCATCATCCATGTGCATATGTGTATATAAATATAATAATGTTTGCAAAGCTTTCATGCACTTCCTCCCTATGCTACCTCCCTCCCCAGTGATTCAGTCACTTCATATTGTAATACTTTGTTGACTATTGATTTTTGGTTAAGGTTGGAGCCCAGTACAACTGTATGAGCATTCGTTGGCTTTAATTTGATGTTATGCTGCTGCCTTCCATTCCATATTGACAGGCATCCTCTTATTTTCAGATTGGTGTCCATTCACTGATGAACGCGCACTAGGGGGATCATGACCTTTTCTCTTATCTGGACAGCTCTTGGCTTCATGAACATTTTTTGCTGCAGGGTGTTATTAACAACAGGGTGATAGAACAAAGAAATGAAGCAATGGGAAGCACATCAATGTATGAAATTTGCTTTATTAGGATTCCCCCGAGGCCAGAGAAGTCCCTAATTACAGAGGTGTTACATCCCTTCTTGGGATAACAAACTATATTTTTAGCAGTAATGAGAGCATGATTTTGAAATCACTGTGTGGTCATCCTCCCACTGTACAGATGCTAGTTAATGCACATTTTCCCAGATACTGATTTTGAGAGGAACATACAACAAAAGGAAAGCTAAAATCTCTGAAATTACCTTCATCCAATTGAACAAAGCATCATGCATTTCAATGTATGTATTTTGAATTTTGAGCTTTCCTGACATTTTATTTCACTATTCAGGAATGCAGGGTAATTTGTGAAATGGCCCAGTCTGTTAATATGCTTATGCAGAGTCAAGGTCACAATGCACTGGTGATGTGAGTGAGTCTCTTGTAGCATCAGGATGCTCTGGTTTTTCATCACAGAAATCTCATCTGAGCATGCTTGGGAGGTGAGCTGACACACTGAATTTCCAGGAATAGGTCTTGGTTGATAATTCACTGATTCTTTGTTCCATCTTGATATGGTTCCAGAATATTCTATTCTAATCTTTTGGTCTTCTTGCTCCCAGGCTTCTGACACAAAGATAAAATGAAAAGCAATCAAAATATGTTTGTTCTGCATACATGTGCTTGTTATAACCCATACAGCTTGTAAAAACAGTGTGAGCTCTGCAGAGCTCATCTTGGCCTGCACAAGCTGGGCATACTCCCAGGCACAGGAGACTAAGAGAGTGGTTCCACCACTGCCACAGGTGGAATGTGCTCCTTACCCAAGAAGTGGCCCCTATGCTACTGCCACAGCTTCTGACCTTTCATGTCAAGTGTATCTGCCAGCTTGGCCCATATCGAGAGTTTTAGTTTACAGATCTTTTCGTGTTGGGCAGCATGTTGTGTTGGCTGTGACAGAGGCCTGGCCCTGACAGTAGCCCTGGCTTGGCTGTCCCCAGCTGTCACCTGGCTTGGCTGTCACCACTTCCATCCAGCTTCGTGTGGAATTCTGCCATTGCCCCCTGTGGGGCTGGTCCAGCCCTTACTCCTCCAGCATCAGCTAATTTTGGCAGCTGGTGGAAGAGATTCCCACTTGGAGCAAGGCCCTGTGGGGCAGATTCCAGGTCTAGAAGGGCACATTAGATGGTAAAATGGCAGCTCTGGTTTAATCTGATTTTGGAGATCTTTCTTTGTTTGTAAATGAAAAATCAGAAAATCTTCAGCAAAGACCTTTTAAAGTTATTCATAACATCAGGATTTATTGAAATATTCTGCTCTCTTGCCATGCTAATTGCTGTTAATTAAAAAATTGTGGGGAATAAAACCAAAAACAACTAGTCTTTAATCGATTAAATGTTTTATAAGTGTTTCTAACTGCATTGTAAATTGAGACATATACTGTGTGTCCTTCAGCTCATAAATACTTTTCCTCAATAATTAAAAGATTGTAAAGGATGGAAGTGCTCCGATGTGTTTCAAAACTCTGATGGCAATCCTGGACACTGTTTTGTAAAAATAAATCTGGCCAGAGGAGGGGAGAAAATAATTTTTGGAGCTCAATAAGTAGGGACCCTCTGTTGGGTGAGAGGAAGGAAATCCTCTGCCTGCTTTAAGGTGTGATTATTTATATGAGAAAAAAAAGGTTTTGAAAGGTGTGATCATGGAAATCTCACCTGAAAAGGTCCTGTGTAAAGTGAGGAGGACAAGTGCTTGTCCTTGCTCTGGAGCAGCCCCAGGGACTGGTGCCTGGGCTCCAGCCCTGCCGTGCTGCCTTCAGCCAGCTCCCCAGTGAGCTGCCTCTGTGCTGCCATCACACTGTCCTTGCTGCTCAGGACACGCTTCTTTTTTACAAAGTACTTTTCATTTTAAAATGTCAGGAAACAAAAGAAAATTTTGCTTAGCCTGAATTTTTTGAAAGTACGAGGGGAATAAAAATACAGTATAAATAGAATTGTGGTTCTATTTTGTTGCGATTCAAACTTCATGTCAGAGAGGGATCCACACATGCAAGCGCTGCTCTGTGCTCATAATGCTTTTTGAGGATTCTGCTGCTTTTTATATGTGCTGTGTACTTCACAACTCAGGATTGCATTGCAGGCATTTCCCTCTCTCTGACAATAATTCAGTCAGCCAAACACAAATTAAAGAAAACGCTTAAGTGGCTCGTTTCATTTTAAAAGAAAAATGATACCAAAAAAAATATTTGGCTTCAGCCCTCTTCTGCCCCAGAAGCTCCTTTCAGTCTCTTTTCCCTCTCCCCAGATAGTTGTTTATTCAATATTAAGCCCTCTCTTCCCAGAAGACCCGAGCATCCACATTCACACTTGGGCAGCAGCATTGTGATTCAGTAATGAGGATGAAATGCTTTTGGGATCCCGTGCTCATTGAAAGGCTGAAGCTAAACCAATCTGCTTGGTAAGAAGATGACTTTGTTCAGCCAAGAAATATCTCTTTACTGGGCTTCTAAAGCCCACACTAACTACTATAGAGAATGCTAATTAAAAGATGAGGGTGTAATTGCACCAGACAAGTAATTTTTATTGAGTAATTTTTCAGTGTTAGGTGGGCAGAAACAGCAGTCTCTTCTATTAGTGTTAAGGAGAAATGCACAGCTGAATCCCAGAACCTGATAATGAAAGTTTTCCTCCTTATTTTAACAGTTAAGGCACATGAAATGCCTCTGCAGCTAAAATGCAATTAAATACTTTCCTTTTTTTAGATGACTGACAGATTTACAGAGCATTTTACTCTCAAGTATATATCTTTACACTCAGTGTACCTGTGAGCACTGCATTCACTGGTATCATTCAAAGTACAGAGAAAAAAACCACACATACTTATGTGCAGAAAAAGAGCCTTAGGTGGCTGATCTTTCAGATAAAATAAGTGGTTCTAACACTAAAAGGGAAGGAGGAAGAGAATGTACAGCATCTTCTGTTGTGTGCCTGTATTGTGTCATGAAAGCAAGGGAAAGGTAGCACTCCACAGTCAATTGGTTTTTTCTGTTTTGGGGGAGAATCTGATTTAAAAGCAAAATTTGAAGGTCCTTGTATTTAAAACCATTTGATAGTGAGATTATATTGGAGCCAAGGGTATGCTCGAATCTGTAATCTACTCTAATGTAATCCAGTACAGTTTATTAAAACAACGTCGAAGATTGCAGGCTCAAAATTCTATCTTAAAACGCCATGGGACATTTACTTCATCCCCACAAACATGGGAAATTTGCTCTTTTAATATAATAGTTAATTCAGACATCAGGAGCATATTTCATTTTGCGGGCCCAGGTCTGTGTGTGATGAAACAAAAGCCCTCAGAACACTGGAGAGAATTGCCATGTCCTGCTCAGGCAGTGGCCACTCAGTGAAGGCAAAGAGCTGGCAAGAAAATGTTGTCCTTTTCTGGGTGCTGGCAATATGTCCAGCAGTGGGATCAGTGCATGAGGAGATGGCATTGCTGTCCCAAGCAGCCCATAATTTAAATTATGCACAGGACACTAGGCAGGATGGTTCTTAGAATGTGTCAGCAGGGGTTCTGGAGCACAGAAATGCTGCAGGACATGGCAGTACCCCCACCTGGATGGCTGGATGTGCCTGCTGGGGTCGCACACCCCCTTTGGCAGCACACACCTGTAGGAGAAAGGTGCATCACCTCCTCATGTAGTGTTGCTGTGTGCTGCTGAAGGAGGAACACAAAGAGGTTTATTCCTTAGACATTATGCAAGTTTTTTCAGCAGGGAGGATGAAACTGCCAGAATAAGAATTTGGCCAGGTAACTAGAGATACTGTTCCTCTTCTGTCAAAAACAGTCACAGGAGCTGCAGTGAATACAGCTGGCAGAGGGGCTAAAAATAGCACCAAGCCCACTAACATTATATCGAAATATTGGCTCAGCAGTGATTAACTCTGCTTCTCACCACCCAGTATTGAGCTGCTGCAGCTCCAGTGTCTTCCTCAGCCTCACAGCAATATAGAATATAGCTTGTTAAAAGAAAAAACTCTGCTTTAGGTAGCTAAAAAATAATTTGTTTTCTATGCAAGAAAACACAAAAATGAGTTGTCATGGAATTTCAGCTGTGAGCAAAGGAAGATTCCCCCTCACTCTCCTGCCAGTGTGACACTGGGGATCCTTCCTGTGGCTCCTGAATATTTGCAGCACCTGGCATGGTCTGAGCTGAGAGAGCTCAGTGTCTTGCAAGGTTTCACTTGTCTTGAGGGGCCAGGGATGAAGGGGAAATAGGCTTCTGTACCAACTGGCCTGCCATGTCATAAGCAGCCTTAAAGCTGGTTTTCCACTCAAAGTGGACAAGAGAGATCTTTTCTGTATTAACCTGGGTGAGATTATGGAAAGCTACTTTATCTTGATATGGAGCAAAGTGCAGTAAAAAGAGATGCTGCGGGTTATTTTCAAACTGTGGCGAAATGAATTGCTGGTGCAATCAGTTTAGTATAATGAATAAAAAATAAATGAGGTTGGTCAAATATTTAATATTGACAATAAGAATCTATATAATAAGAATTATCTTATTGATAATAAGAATCTATATAATCTAAAAAAAAAGACAAAATGAATGTGCCAGATACATAAAAGCAATATTTGGGTTTCAGCGCTAGCTTTCACTTCTTTTTTTTATCATGTGTTGACACATTACATTGAAATGCCTGAGTTACTTGGAACTTGAGGATGATTCACTGCATCCAAATTAAAATTGGGTCTTAAAGAACATTATTATTCTTGGAGCTGCTGAGGCTTACAAGTACTGGAGCTCTTGTAACAGTTTGTGATGAACAGAAACAATCCCAAAAGCATCTCTTTGCTATAGAGCAAAGGTGTTCACTACTTATGGGGAGGAAGAAGTTGGTACTTCACTCTGTGCATGTTGTTCTCAGCTAAGACCATGTAAAGGTTTTGTGCAAAGTCTGAATACAGTTTGCATTCATTTGGGCTTTTATTGCAAAAGGAAAATTTTCATAAGGACTGAGAATAGGTGAAAGTGAATCTGAAACTAGTGCATATGACTAGGGTTTGAGAACACTTATGATGCAGGAAGGGAAAAATTTAGAGCTAACTCAGTCATATCCAGGCCAAAAACTTCCTGCTGAAGCCTGAGATATAAATTGGCAGTGGTACTGTACCATCATAAGGGTGGCCAAAAAATGTTTGCTGTGATGCAGATTTCTAGAAGGGCTGAAACAAGGCCCAGTTATTTTTCTTTGGCCTGTGAGTTGAATCCTTCAGTTTGCTAGCGTCCTCCTACAGGATTATAAATCCTTCTAGATTCTGTTGGCATCAGAGAAACTCAAGGACAGTCAACACACTCAGGGTATATTTTTTCAAAGCACTCAGCATTGAATTAAATGGTTGCCAGGCTGGCTAATATTGGGTGTCTTGAAAAATCTATCTGCAGCTGCAAGTTATAAATATCAACTATTTTGTAATAATTTTTGAAAGCACAGCTCTTACAGAGCAAAGGCTCCAGGGCCCAGCAGGTCTCAGCCAGGGAGAGAGGTCAGGAGCCTGTCCCACACACACTGCCAGCCTTTCATTTTCCATCTACACGTGTGCACTTGGCAACATGAGGCTGCTGTGGCCAAAGCAGCACAGACAGCACCATTTGATATCATCATTGAAACACCATTTTAGAGCTTATTGTCAAAATCAGGTGCTCCGTTTTCATGACAAGCTCTGTAACTTGTCATTCACTTGTCCTGGCTGAGGAGAAAGCTCGAATGGGCTTGGGGATGTTAATTTATATAGAATATATCATTCTCCAATAAAACTCAAGTATTCATTCAAAAGATCTCATCTGTTTTCCCAGCATTGAATTAATCATATCTGTCACTCTACATCAGCTACCTTTTGATAGACTTAATTTTGCTTTCTTGCTGGTTCCATGTGTAATTTGTGGCAGTGAGCAAGGGGTAGCACTGTTGGTCGTGGTCTGTGTGCAGAGCTATATGGATATAAATGTATATAAACATATAAAAAGTGACTAAGGTTGTTGGTCCTGCTCTGTCTGCAGAGCTATATTAATAAAAAACAGCAATATCTGCAACTGCATGGCTGAACACACATTGGCAGAGGAAGCCATACAAAGGTGCAGGAATAGATTGGTGCTGAAAAGGACTTTTTTGTGACTGTGAGGTGCTTGCAGTTTGTTGCTTTAGAGAAACCACTGCAAAAATGCTCCTTTTGAACTAAGTGATTAAATACCAGGTTTGAGGTCTGACATTCATGTCATAGCTGTAACATTTTGTTGAACTTGACTGAAACTGTTGAAATTTTTTACTGCACTGTGTTTTACAGAAAAAACATGTAACAAAACATGCAGCTTAGGGCTTCCCCTGCATTTGTCTTGCATCAGTAAAGCCTCACCAAAGTCAGCCCACACAGCTGTAGAACAAAATTAGGTACAAGCAGATGAGGGCTAAAAGCAAAATGCTGGTAATATCTCAGGTAATTTACACGTTAAAGACCACTGTGTAATGAATTACGATGTCATGTCAGCAGCCACGCTTCAACCCCAAATCTGCCAATCATTATAAAGCTGAGTTTGTTGGGCCTTAGATACAGGGACCTCACCAAGTGCCCCAGGCAACATCCATACTTATTAGACAACATGGACCCCAGGGAGCTTTTCAGAGCGTGGCCCTCACCACCTGGCTGAAGCACAGAGTAATGAAAGGCAGCAGTACAACAAAGCACTCAGTGGCTCCAGCCCTGGCTGCCCACTGGGGCAGTGGCCACAGCCCAGGGGACTCACAGACGTGTTACATTTGGGTTTCACATCCTCTGTGCTCAGCAATTCTGCCAGGAGGTATTCCAAAATCTTTGCAGCACCCGTGTTTCATGGGGCAATGAGCCTGGGGTGCTGTGTGGCTCCAGCGGAGGGGACGGATGGACGGATGGATGGATGGATGGATGGATGGATGGATGGATGGAGAGACAGAGCTCCCCGTGGCTGGCCCTGCTCGGGCGGCGCTGAGGTTCGGGCAGGGGTAGCTGCCGGCTCGGGTATCGATCCCGGCCCCTGCTGTGCTGGGAGCAGGGACTAGAGGGAGCCCTCGGCGCGGGCTGGGAGCGGCAGGAGGAGGAGGAGGAGGGCTCCGGCAGGACGGAGCGGAATGACAGAGCTGAGATTTTCCAGCGCCTTTTCTCTGCTCTGTTAGTAGTGAGCGTTGACAAGAAGAAATGCCTGCGTGATGCAGGTTTTGCAGGTAATTTTATACTCTGCTCAGGAAAAAGATAGGGAATAAATCAGAAAAGCAATTTTGATGGGTGAAAGAAATATCTGAAATTGTTATCCATGTCACAGGCAACAGGATGCTTTATTTCTATGCATTTATTCACTGCTGTGTGGGGTAGAGTAATATTTACAAATTCCCCCCGCCCCCCCCCCAGTTAAAGCAGTTGGTCGGTACAGTCTACTTTTTTTTTATTTATTTTTTTCCCTCTTCTGCAACCTGCTTTGTAATACAATGACTAGCTTTAAATCCTTCAGAGTGGAGGACTTAAACATAAAGCCTAGCACAAAGTCATAGTTCAGCAATTCAGACTGGGAAATGAAGTAAATTTTGCCTTCTATTCAGAGAGGGCTGGGGCAGAGGAGCAGGGAGATACCATGCTGAGCACAGGGGCTGTCACTTCTGCTTCCCTTAACTGATCGCCTCAGATTTTTCCTCTCTTTTGAAATACTGTGGGAAGCACTTGCTCCATCGCTGTATGGTTTTTGCGCATAGGTATTGATAAAATCCAAATCCAGTGAATTGTTTATCTGTCAGCAAATTCCCTCTGTATTCCAGGCACCTCTGGATTTAATATTAGAGAGTGCAGCAATAATAATCATCACAGTTTTGTCCCAATTTAGCCATATCTATATGCATTCTTAAGTGCAGATCAACAAGGGTAATGGTAACCAGAGATAGTTAACACTTCCTATTGGCTTTTTAAACCTCCCCATTGCTGTTTATCTGCCTTTCAGAGGCAGAAAGAGCATGAACAGGATGGGGTGTGTGTGAGAACAATTCTATAAAAGATTATCTTGCACACAAAGCGAATGGCCCTGCCCCCATTGTGAAGGCAGATTCCCCCGAGATTAGGAGAGGAGGAATTGCTTGTGGCCAGAAGAGGCAGGAGAACAATAGAGCCCAAAATGGGCAGCAGCAGTCACTGAGGTGGGTGGGAAGAGTGGCCAAATGGCCATTGCAGGCTACGTGGCATTGTTACTGACACCAGAAATGGCTAAAAGGTCTCAAATTAGCAATTGTTATGACTAGCAGGTGGTTTGAGAGATAGGAGGTCCAGGGAAGTGATTGGTGCTTTAGACATCACATGCTATCTGCTCCAAAACACTCTTCACTTGCTCATTAACAGAGAATTATGAAACTACTTAAAGGAAAACAATTCTAATGAAAAATAGAGTGTTATAGAAATCAATTCCTTAAAGGGGTCATGACTTTTTATAAAAGTATTACAATTCCTGCAGATTTTATTTCTGTGAAGGAATTTCATCGGGAGATTGGGCAGGGAAACCAACATTATACAACAGTATTTCATCTGACTAGGAAAAAGTGATGGGATTATTCTAACACATGCAATGCTTTCATGAATAACTCATGTATTTAGATTGTGAATCTGCTCCTAAGAGAGGTCCAAAGACACGTGGCTCAAAACCAAATTTACAAGGATCAGAGCTCAGAAGCATTTTGGTCCAGAGACAGGTACAGTTTAATCTACAGCACTAATTAAAACCATATAAACCAAATGTGCATCCTCTTCTATTTCTTGACTTTGAAGATAGACTCAGGGATGTCAGGGCTTTATTATCACTGGCTCTTTTAAAGACTAGGACTGGATTGTCCAATTTCATGGATATGCAGATACCAATACTCTCCTGAGGACTGTTGTGTTCCAGACCCAAAATCTGGAGCACAGCAAGTCCATAGACACTCTTGAAATAATATCCATTTACACATGAACAAACTGCTCTTCTCGTTCTTGAGACTTATCCTACCTACTCCTATTTTCACACTAGAGAGCAATGACTTGTACCTGACTCAATGAGCACTCACTGAGTGATCTACAGAGTCCTGTCCTGTACATGCTAGGGGAGTTCCTCCTGCCAAAGCATTTCTAGCTAGGATGTTTTCCTCCAGTATTTTATGCTTAATTGGGATTTTTTTGTCCCTGCAGTGTGGCTGAAAGTACCATGCTGATAGCATTAGTGCTGGACAATATCACTACTCCTTTTTCATGTGCTGCAGGCCACTGGGCAACTTTGAGACCCTCTTCACATTTGGCAGAATCAGCTTTAAAAGTACTGTCTGAAAGCAAATACTTCAGTCTCCTGTCCATAATTCCAAGCAACCTGACAGTAGTTACTCTGTTGTTAGCTCAAGATAAAAAATCAGACTGACATATCCAGTACTGGTGATTATTTTGGAAAATATGAGCTCTTTGGTCAAGAAAGTCACAGTACACACTCTGCTCCCAGATCCTCCTGGATGCAACCAACAGGAGTGGGAGAGCAGCTCTGTGCAGGAAAACGGTGGCAGCCCAAGGTCATGTCCCACAAATTTCAGAATTAGGTATCTAAAATTTGGTGGGGTGTCTCTGCAAATGGAGAGATCTCATGAGAGAGAAGATAAGGACAGTTTGGCAAATGAAGGTTTGCTTGCAGGCTCATTGAATAACCAAAAATAAACATTCTGTCTGGGCTCACTGAATAAGCTGAGTAAACAGCTTATCAGCTGCCCATGCCACAGGAAGTAAATGGCAGGGTTAAAAATAGAGAGAAAACAGAGTGAAGGAGGATGTAGAAATGCCAGCTTTTACAGTCTTTGTTCTCATAATTATTGATTTGCTAACATAAACAGTTCATAAGTAGTTGTGTTTGTATTCTAGAGTTATGTATGGATATTTTAATTGTGAAGATTTTTTTTTAAAATCTTAAAATTAAATATTACAGTATTTGCAGTAATTCTGCTATTAAAGATACTGCTTTTCCTAAAGATGTCTTTTGGTGAAGCCCCCATGGCAAACCCTTTGTTTTATGTTCAGTGAAGCCAGAGGTGTTACTTCTCACAAATGAGGCAATTTCCGACTCCAAATTACATGTTCATGATCATATATATTCTAAATAAACCCTTGTCATTTCCCCATCTTTCTGTCCTAAAATTTGTGCTTACAGCTTGAAACAGAAAATTATGCTGCAGGTGCATGTCTGAGTATTTTTTCCTTTGCTGAGAAATTGGGTGTGAAGGTATCTAGACTTGCAAATTAAGGGCAAGAACTCAAAATCTAAGGCAAGTAGTCTGGAAAAAGCCACTCTCCCTTTTTAAGTAATTTACTAGAAAACAAACTATAATCAAGTACTACTGACAAAATCTTTCATGTCAAATTATTCTTAGTCTTGCTTGCTGTTTGTTTGAGAAAATTGTTCTTTGTTCTATTTTTATTATACTTGGAGGGAAAAAAGTATAATAATGGTTGTAGTATATCTACACGGAATTATTTTTCCTCATTTTTTTCTGCTAAAACTAGGAAGCTTTATCCCAGATTTCCAGTGCATGTTCCTGTTTTCCCACCCAGGTGACCTCAGGTGCAAAGCTGAGAACTTGGGCTTCTTTCTGATCCTCCGCTTTTCTGTGCTTTCTTTGCTTTTTTTATTGATGTTCATACTTAGCACAGGCAAACCTTCAGTAAGTTTTTCAAGCTGTTGCAGTTAAAACATTGTTTTTGTGTGATAATGAGCAATGATGAGGGAGGCTTCCTTATTGCTATTGCTTTTCTCTAGGACAGATGCAGTGCAGTTGAAAAGTCTGAGCTAGATTTTAAAAGACAGATGTCCTGGTGGTCAATTGTAATAAAACGTGGGACATCCCCCCAGCCTGCATTTGTAAAAGTTCCCAAACCTTGTAAAAGCCAAGCTGTGCAGACACTCATCTTCTCTCCTGTGTGAAAGAGAGCAAACCCCACCTGAGAGGTGAAACCAAGGCTGCAAAGGGAATGAGGAGGAAGCCTCAGTGTCGTGGAAATGGGTGCTTTAAGCTCTTTTCTCTGGGTTCAGTCAGGTACTTTTATTCTTCTGTTTCACCATGTTTTATTCTGAGTTTGGCTGCTAGGAATCTGTGGATTAAGCATCTGTCTTGTTGCAGAAAATATCAACCAAGCCTGGGAAGTTGTTTACCCTAGAATACAAACCTTGAGTCAATTTTCCATATGTGGAAAATGCAAATTTTTATGATCTACCTATAGCACCCTTCTGTGGGAAAGAATAACAAGGATTTCCCTTAAAAAACCAGAAGAAATACATTTTAACTCCTAATTAAAAAAAAAAAAAGAAAAGAAATAAGGTTTAAACCTCCTCTTTAAAATTTATTTACAGACACTAGAAATTTCAGCCCCAAAGGATGACCTTTTGAGAAATCTGTGAAAAAAGTTGAAAGGGAAACTGCTTTGCAGAGCTCTGCTGCTGCAGCTGCTGTTATGGGCATCCAGCAAAGTGTGTAGAATGAAATAGCACCAATAATCCTCATAAAAAATTTATCATGGATGCAGGGTTTGAAACTTTTCTATCCTGAGTGGATTTTATTTGCTTGGTCCACAGTGAAATAACTCAGGCCTCATCAAATGACAATGAATATGGAAGAAAAATTACAGTTTTTAGTCTTTAGATGGTTAGAATGATTTGTCTGTTTTTGTCACTATTCTCCACTGTTTCTTGTCATATTTAATTCAATTTCTATCAAAAGAAGCATAGAAAAAAGGAGAATTATTAGAAGACTCAACTTGCTAAAGCTAATTTGCTGCCATCTATGGATTTTCAAGTAGAATTAAAAATGGGTGTTGCAAAGAATTAAGATAAATATTTTCAAGTAAGAAATCTGGATAAGGACAAGATGTTTGAAAATAATACTTTAAAGTGAGGCATCAGTCTGTTTTCCCCAAGACCTCCAGACATTTTGAGTACCATTTCTCCTAATACTGTCATTGGCTAGGAATTAGACTGCTTTGTGCTTTTTATGGCAGATCCTTCTTTGCTCAGGATGCTGTGACAATGAAGAGAAGCTGTAATTTTTGTTTAGATATACCTGGAAGTTTCCCCTTTTGAAGGAGGTAGAAGCAAAATTAAAATGAAAATAAGAATTTATAGAGGGACTCTCAGTCCTCTAAGCTGGGGAGAAAGTGGGCAAAAGGATTGTGCCTGAGATTTTCTGTCCTGAGAAGTTAAAGTATATTCAGGATTCAATAACAAATTATGCACATTTCATATGTGAACAAGGCTCTACTGACTTCAGCAGCTTCTGTCAAACCACAAGAGGAGTAAAAGTTTAGTGATATGGGAGGAGAGAGAGTGTAGGAATATATCTGGATATGTCCTCCACTGGAAATAGGAAAGTGTGGGTGCTCTGCTCAGGGGGGATGGAGGAAGCAGGAAGGGAAAGTGCAAAGAGAACTTTGTATTTCAATGGCAGAGAGAGGATTTAGAATACTACTGAGGTTAACAGAGCTGGACAATTGGAGATGTTCATTAATGGAAGGGATATAAAAGGTGAAATGGAGATACAACCTTGAGTCTGAATGCTAAAATGTAAAGATTAATCCAAAAGGATCAAAGTCTGTAACACTGGAGTTCATTCAGTGCCCAAAGAACAGTGGGTCTAAGATCTGTTAGTGTTCATTTACATGTGCAGAACTGCTCTGACTTAATGTAGCAGATTCGGATCAAATCACTGCTGCTGAGAGGAGAACAGCACTAATACCTGTGGAGGAAATTATTCAGTGTTCAGCATTTTCAGAGGTCCAGCATTGGGAAGACTGAACCCCAACTGATCAGACACTTTGCAGGTCCCATTTTCAGCCATTTCACTCTTTGTAGGGAAGTATGACCTTGCTTTAGAAAGTGTGAGTTAACACACAGGAGGAAAAGCACCAAAACACACACTAAGCAAAACCTGAGATTTATTCAAGACTTCCTATTCCAGTTCATATTTATGGAGGTACGCATGTGCTATAAGTGCACATACATAAAAGACATATTTATCTACACATGTGGCTAGTGAGGCTTTAGTTTGGAAAAAATATGTACTTTCCCTCTCTTTTTTAACCTTATCTGTGCATTCTTGGGTCATGTAGCCTTTGTGCTGACTCTGGACAAAAATCCTCCTTTGATGGAGGATACATGCTGAAAGGTAGAATTCTGAATTATGTTCTCTAAATTATCCCGTGCTCAGAGAGCAAGTATTGATTTTAAAAATGACTGAGCCAGACCTCGCATTGCAGTCCCCCCAAAGCACAACAAACAGCAGTCATGTGCTCAGCTACCAAGAGGCCACTGTGCTGGCATTGTTTCAAAAAATCAGAAAGTCATCAATCAACCAAATAGTAATCGGAATAAGTACATGGTATCTAAAGACACATTTTATCCAGTTACATGCTCCAATTCAGTTAGCAACGAGGAGAATTAGAACAATATTGGACCGATTAACAAGCCTACCTTGGGAACTGTGAGGTGTTAAGTTATTTATTTTGCTGCCTTGTATAAAAGAATGAGGAGAATTTCATCTGCATAGTTAAGCATCCAGTGACTTCCCACAATAAATAACCCAGCATCTCTCCGTGCTGGAATGTTTTCCATGGAGCCTGATTGAGAACACAGAATTTTACTGTAATTGGTTTCTGTACCTTTCAAATGGTTTAGACACAATTGTGTTTCAGAGGAAGATTTTTATTTTTTTCTTCAGGCACTGTTAGTCACTGGTGCTGCAGTGAAACTTCACAAGCAATAAAATTATGAGGATCAGTGTATGCAAAACATCATCAAGTTCTGTTTTAATGCCACGATTTAATGATCAATGCAAAAAGCTCAGTTTAGAATTTCAGTCTTGCACAATTCAATTGAATCAATAAACTATGGAGTTTCTATGAGGATGCACTTCACAATAATACAAAATATACCATTCCTAAAGAAATGCACAGCTGAAAAATGCAGCATTCAAGTGAATGCTCCAGCTCTGTATATTTGTGGCTCTCTTTTGGGAGAGACAAGAGAGGAACAGACAGATTATACAAAATGCTTTGTAAATTAAGGTAATAGTTCATGCAAATAAGATTTTTTAATTTTTCTGTATTGCTATATAGCATTCTCATAATTAAATCTCTGTTTTAGAGCTCTCCAAGCTCTGATTGCTATTAAATACAGGACGGGGGTTTTGCTATAGAAGGAATTAATTTAGAAGTAATTTACTTCAGTGAATATGGAGTTTCCTAATGAAAGAAGGAGGTCTCCTAAGGCCTAGGGTGAATTTTACATTTAAATTTTATCCATTTTAGGTATCTGGAGGAGAACAAGTTTTCCACTATTCTTACTCTTTTGCTCTATTCTTGCTAACCATAAATACAAATGAGTTCATGTTTTCTTTCCATGGAGCACCCCACCTGTGCGGGTTGTGTAATAATATATGAAAGCTGAAGATTTTTATTTCTATTAATTTGTATGGATTTGCTGTAACTCGAATTTAGTTTGGGTTTGTATCACACAGCCACTCCCTGCTCTTTGTTTCCTTAGCTTTCAGGAGATGGCAGGGTTGAAGGAGTGGAGCTTTAATTACCTTCTCACCACAGAAAGGGTTGCTTTTCCAAATCTGAGTTTATAGAACAGAGCTGGAAGAATCAGAATTAATTTGTGGGATACCTGGCAGTGTATTCACCTTCTTGAGGGGTATATTAACATGCTGTCAAGCCCCCTCCCTCTCAAAAACACTTATTTCTGTCCTTTTTCCTTGGGAAAAACAGCTTCTGGGCAGCAGTGCATTATTCAAGCCAGGTGAATAAGCTGGACATAGGTGATGCTGATAGGAAACATTTGAATAATTTCTTTCCCATGCAATTCTCCAAAGGGAATTGATTTGTTCAGTAGGCCTCTGTATTTAGGAAAAAACATCCAGAAAATAGATAGGTGATAGTTCTTCCTCACTGTTGTTCCAATGAAAATGTGGGTTTGAGACTCTGAGGGTGAAGCATAGGTAACATGTTCAGGTCTGCTCAGGAAGCTTTTAATAAATCCTTCTCCAGGTACTTAAGTACAGTGGAAAAACCAGGTCTGTGTGATTGAGAAGGTCAATCCCCTTGGGAGCAGGACCTGTTCTTTTTAAGAACCATAGTGCTCTTCAAAGTTCTAGTTCAACTAAATGTGCATCAATAATAAAACTAAATGAGGTTTACTTCAGTACTTTTGATAAAAATCATTTCATGTCTTTGCTCTTTAGCTCTCATTTCAGGGTGTTTTCCTGCTCTGATGTGGATGTCTGTCTCTGCATATATTTTTCTGACTTCACTGAGATATTGTCCAAAGACCTGTTGAAAAAAAATCCTTTGCTCCTGAAGGGCACCTGAAGCATGAAAATCAGATCTTTTCAGTTGACTGTCATTAATAGTATCTAACTTAACCTCGTTTGGGCTACATCATGGTTATCCAGACATTTTACTCTAGATTTGCTGTTTGGTCGTATGAATAATGATTAACTGGAGGGACAGCTGTTTTGGTGGGTGGGTTTTGGCAGCAGGAGCTACCACAGGGCAGAACATGTTGCTCATATTACAGATATGGGAACTAGAAACCACTACAGGCCATGTCAACTGCAACATTGATCTCATATCACTTCTAGAAAAAAATGTCATTGTTTTGTGAATAGAAATACAGAATTTTAAAAATTTGGCTTTGCATGAAAGTGGATTTTTACAGTATGCTGTTCCTGTTTCCCCCTTCCACAGTCTGATGAACAACCCATCAGAATAAAACAGTTCCTACATGTAGTGATCAGCCTGTATGGGAAAAGAAAAATAGGCAAGCCTTAGAAAAATCTAAATACCAGTGCAGAAGTGGTTAACTGTGTGTTCTGGGGGTTGTCTGAAGAAATGCAAGTTAGTCATGCTTTTTAAAGGACAGCTGGCTGATAGTCAGGGTTTTACTTTCCTGTACAGTTCACAGCAGACATTTTTTTCTCTTCCTATGGTGTAAAGCTGACAAGCTTTTCTCTGAAGGAGTAGTTTTGTAAGAGCTTTGAGTTTTTCATGCACGAGTGTTAGTAATTTGGGAGTAAGGAGTGTATGAGCAGCAGAAGGAAGAAACAGAGGTGGTGTAATTCTTACCTGTTTTGAAGTCCCATATGCTACCTAAAAATAACTCTTTGTGGAAACTTCCTGCATGGATGCAATGTTGGGTAAAGCAGGTATTTTCCATTAAAGTAGAACTCATGGAGGAAATTTAGGCCAACTGATGAGGGCAAAAATTGTTCCCTGACCATTCACCATGACCTGCAGCTGCCTCATCTGCCTGGGCCTATTAGTGAGGATCAAGTAGCCACTAAACCCTGCCAGATTTGTCTGTTAGCTTATCCAGATTTGTCAGGAGAGCAGGAGGAGGTAGGACCTGGCCATGCTCCCACACTGAGCCATCCTTCCCTGTGGGTGGCTCTGAATGGATTCATGTGCCAGAGGAAAGGCCAGAAGATCTCAGTGCCATGTGTGTATGATTTCTGTAAAGTATCTGATTTTTATGATGAAATTGGGACCTGAAAGATAAAGGAGAGAAAGGAATGTAGAGAAAGAAGTCCAGGTTCTTTTTCCACTGTGCCAATATTTTACTTCAGCCTAAAAATCATAAAAGGACTGCCTCTTCATCTGCAAAATGAAAAGCAGAAGAGTTGCCTGCAATATTTCGAATGTATAGATGTGAAGCCCTATGTCTCAAACTGTTCTTGTGTGTTGCAAGGGGTTTTGCAGGTTCTACAACGTATGTGCAGCAAAGTACCTTTTTCGGGAAAAAAAGGGCAATTTGCCTAATAATTTTATGTTTTTCAGAAAAAAAAACCCTCAGACATTAAATTATCCTTGCTCTGTTAGCCAATTCAATTGTTTGGTTATTGCTGAGAGCCTTTATGAATTAGAAAATGTAAATGAAGCAGTGAGAAACATGTGGCTGTATCCAGCTGTGGCAACCTTCCTTTGGGATTCAAAGTTTGGTTCATGTTTGCATTCCTGCTGGACTAGAATATTAAGTGAAATTCATATACTTCAAAAAAGGTTCCTCATTTGCAATTTATGAGATGGGAGCACATCAAAGACATAAAAGCAGCAAATGGTCAGAAGTTAAAAGTGAGGGGTAGCTAGACTTCAGAAAAATTAGTTAACTGGTGATGTCATTCTATGAATAAAATAATTTACCTTAAGAAATCCATAATTAGACTATCTCACTTCTGATGAATATCTCTATTCTTAGGTAATAATGTGCTCTGCAAATTGTTTTCTGTATAGTTTTCCCTCTGCTGTAGCAAGGTGCAGGAGCCATGGGTTTGTGGGGTGGCTGAGTGTGGACCAAGAGATTCCTTCCAGAACAGCTGAAGGGTGACTCCAGGCAGGGCAGGATCTGTCCTCAGTAATCCCAGACCTCTGGATTGGCTCCTGGTTTGCTTTCACCTCCTTGACTTAGAAGCCAGAACCAGGGGAGTGAAAGGGTGGCCAACAGACATGTTACATCCCAGATTTCCATTCCAAGGTGTTGAGTGATATTTGACAAAATTCAAAGCTTTTTTATTCTAGTTTGTGCAGTAGGAGTGGGTGTTGACTTAGGCTGTTAGGATCCTTGGTTCAACCTGCTGCCTCTGCTTGTAATATAATTTAAAGTTGTTACTGTGCTTGATGAGTCCAAGTTCATATTGACTTCATATTTGAGTTGTTTGGGGGTTTGTGTGAATATTGATCAATATTTTATAGTGCAACAAAGGAAAACCCCATCTGAGGAGGTAACAGCACACACTTCCCATGGTCTCTGGATGAGGTCTGCTTTGCTCCCTCTGGCTGTGTCTGAGGGCACTTGGATTTGCCACAAACCCTCTGAGTCAGGAGAGTCACTTTGACCTGAGTTTTACTGATGCTGTCACTGTGGTGTCCATGACTCTGAGGTGACACAGCCCTGGTCCTACCTGGTATCAACCTTTCTGGAAGTTGGCAGCTGCAGGCTGTCCAGCCTGCCTGATGCTCCACTAGTCTCTCATGGAGAATATCCCATAAACCATCTATGATATTTGCCTTCTAATCTTATTTTCCTGCTTCACAGTGTACCTACTAAACATTCTCAGAATATGCCCAGAGGAAGAATATTTTTTGTCCTTTTAAGACCTTATTAGAGAAAGAATAGGTTTGGCTCAACTACCATATCTACAGATGTGCTTTCGCCAGAATATGAAGGGGAAAAATATTACATTAAAAGGTGTTTATTTATTCACTGGGCTGTTTATTCAGTGGTCGCTCAAGAATTACTTCTAGTACATGTTTTGCTGGTCTTTTTCAAACTTTTCTGTCCCTGAGATTAGTATTGATACCAGTGCTACTGGGTGAACTTTATTTTTTCTAAATAAAAGCCATGTACAGAAAGGGTCGTCCAGGCTTCCCAGTGACATTCCTAGTCAGTGGAGGGACTGCAGCAGGACTCCAGCAGCTGTCTGCCCCCAGCTCACCTGTCTCTGCATATTTATATGAAGGCTGCTACAGCCTGGTTCCTTCAAACCAACAGTAATTCCCTCTGCACAATAAGATGCCCTAGATTTTTCATGGTTCTCATATGTGTTTTTAGGGACTCTGCCCTTAAAATTCATGGCAGGCACTTGAGAGGTTATGTCCTTTTCATGACTCACTTCAGGGAGTTTCAGATGTCTTCAGTTTGCTCAGGCAGGATTCCTACCTCTGACTCTCCAAGCAGAAGAGAATTGCCATTAGCCTTTTATACCAGCCTTAATTGCCAATTACCAGCGGGTGAACAGCCTCATAACACTGCTGCTCCAAGCCTGCCATGCTTTGCAAGGAGTTCTGGGCAGGGAAATCTCTGCACAAGGAGGGATAAAGGCTGCTGAAGGACCTCCCTATTTCTGCCAAAGTTTCCAGGAGCTCCTTCTAGTTTTGAGAGCTCATGCATTTAACTGGAATATTCCTATTTTTAAAAGTCATGTTTCCATTCAAAAGTAAGGGCAGAAAACATTTAAAAGAATTGTCTTTCAAAAAATAAGACAAATGTATTTTTAAAATTTTATCAACACGAGAAAATATATTGTTCCAATTCATTTTTGAAAAAGAAGAAATTACATATGCAAAGTGAAGTGAAAAAGGAGCAGCTTCTCTGTTCTTTTATTTAATCCCATTTCTCCATATTTTAAGCAGAGCAGGTCACAAGCACAGTCCAGTGGGGGAAGTTCAGTATATTAAATGCACCAGCAGTTTTCTCTTGCAAATTGATTATTTAAATTGAGCTACTCTCAAGTAATGGATAATACCCACGCTTACAAGTATGAGTTTGTGTGGAGATTTGCATTCCAATCCATTCTTCTTTCTATGCTTTCAGAGACATCCAACTTAATTTCTTTGTGCTTATCTCAGCACTTACATCTTAAAATTAAAACTTATTAGGTGTTCATAAATTATTGTAAAGAATTTTTTTTACTGCTTTGTTCTTTCTGCATATGGACACATGCATTCAACTGGATGCATAATTTTTTTTTGGCTGATGAAACTATTGCAGAAATTTGGAAAGGTTAAACCAAAAAAAAATTGCGTTGATGTTTACCCTCAGCTGTGATTTCTGTAATGTGGGACTGAAAAGTAGGGATTAGTGATGATTCCTGCTCCAGTGCCAGCCCCAAAGTGGGAGATGACTTTTTAAGAGGAGATAAAGGAAGCACTGGGATTGGGAATTCATTCAAAGGTTCTTGGAAGGATAGCCAGATTCTGGTGGTTTTGGTAGTTCTGACTTTTGGAGAATTCACAAGCAAATTAAGTTGTTCTCATATTTTCTGCAGTATCCACCACTGCCAACAGCATCCTCACAAAGAGAAATTAATTTTCTCATTTTAATTAACCACATACTATCCTGATAGGTGTATATCCAAACTGCCCTTTGCTGTTTCACTGAGGAGTTTGGATGTGTGTTTCCTTCACAATGAAGAGTAGAGCAATCCTGTCTGAAGCAGAGTTCCTGGGTTCTTCAGGGTCAGCCCACAGGGTTCCTCTGCAGATCTAACTGAATTTCACTGGCAGATCTTGTCTCAGTTATGCTTTGTTCTATTGAGCGTGCTTGGCAACTTGGCCATATCTCATAAGCCTTTACTTTTGGAGCTAGACTTGCCAATGCAGCTTTAAACTAAATGGGGCTGTAAATCAAAATGTCCTCATCTACAATTCTTTCCTAAGCATCTGATTGCAATCATGCTGAATGCTACTTGTACAGGGATGTTTAAAACTGCCTATAAAACAACAGCTAATTGCTGATCTGCTTAATTAAAGAGAGCCTTTTGTTGTCACATATACAAAGATAAATGAAATAATCAGCTTTGGACTAATGAGAGATAATTAGATTATGCAGTCTGATAAATAAAGACAAAAATCCTGCAGATTGCCACTGTATTCTGGACAGCTGAGATCACCACAGGATTTAGAGGTGCACTTTCCTCTCCTTTCCTCACCATTCTTTTTGAATTTTTTGCATCCCAGAATTAACAGGGTGATCAGATCTTCCAGGCATTAATGACTGTTGGTATGTACTATAATTTAGGATTTGTTGTTTGACAGCAGTGTGATTTGCACGGACACAAATTAATTTATTCAGAATTTAAGTTCCCATTTTAAAGAATTACTAGATGTGACTGTTCATTGATGACCTTCCAGCCTGAACCGACACTTGATAATGACAGTCCTCTTCAGGGAGGAAGCTAAAATGAAATGCCTTTGTTTGTTCTTTTTGTTGCTCTATTTAGATTGATAAACAAAGGGTCAGTTTTGTCCAGGAGGGCTAAAATGTGTATGCTCAGCAGGTGTTAGCACCAAAGTCTAGTAACTGGTGGAAATTGCTTGTTTTAGTGGATTCAATTTCTTATAAATGGTGCCCAAAGCTTTGGGGGAGCACTTGACCAGCCTTTTTTATTCTTCCTTTCATTTGTGATCTCTGAAGAAGTAACTTTAGCTCACCAAAAGAGGCTCTGCAGGCACACCTAAAGCATGCAAATCACAGGATCAGACTAGAGGTTGTAGAAAATAGACTCATCACGCCAGGCAGAATGGACATCATTGGACCAACTGTTCTACTCAAGTCTCCTTCTGTTATACTGCACAATTTAGCAATGTTGGCAGATCCCAAGATTTTTTTAAAAAATTTGCCCCAAAAAAAAAAGAAAAAAAAAAAAGGAAAAAAAAGCCTTTAATTATCATTTCCATATCAGTTTTGTAGCAGCTCTACTTTTTACATAGCATGTGTGTTAAACTCAGCAAAACCTTTGTTAGTGTGGGGATATCAATAGATGACAAATTTACCAAGCAAGCAAAAATGAGATGTTTTTCCTGAGCATGGTTTCTGTGGCAGGAGCCTGTTTACAGCTGGATTGTTTGGTTTCCTCCTGGAGCTGGGGTTTGGTGTCAGGAGCCAACACACAGGAAAAGCAGTGGTTGTTTCCTAAGTGAGAGGGATAGGAATTTCTTATGACATCATGTGACTGCAGCAAAAAAAAAAAAGATCAGTCATTTTTCAGCATTTTTGTCTTATTTACAAGGTCAGAATAGAATATCATTCTGACAAGATCTCTGCCTACACTTATGACTAAAGGCCACCCTAAAGAGAATATTAAATCTGTAATCAGTTTTATGCTGCTGTTGTGATACGCAAACAATATTCTAGTGGTTTGAGTAATTTTCACCATATTTTTGAGATAGATTAATCATAGATAAGATTAAACAGCTGCTGTTTTCTCCTCTGCCAGCACTCACCATCCTGGAGCCACAGCCAGGTACTCACATGTTCCCAGCATGTACCAGCATCTGCAGCTGCTCCAGTATCCAGAATTAAGGTCACCTTCACAGGGATATACTGTCACACTGGCACCTATTTTCAACCTATTTTTCAAGCCTCTTAAACCTAGATTAAACCAGTTAATTATTTTAATGTCTTCACATTCAGAGTTAAGATGTTGCATAGTATTAATGCCCATTTAATGAAAGACACGCAGCCAAATCTTCCATTTAAGCTCCATAAGTTTTGCCTGTTAACAACACTGTATTTTGTCTATCCTTGCATGGATCACGACACGGACACAAAGAAAAAAAGGTGGAGAAGTGCATTTAATTAAATAGCAGGCATAGGTCAAGTGTCTGCCTCATATGTCATTGTACAGCAAAAATGACTGCAGGAAAATCCCAGGAAAATCAGTGGAGCCAGGTCTGCTGGAGAGCGTTGTGGCTGCTCTGCCTTGGAGGAACCATCCACAGAGCCTCCTGCCCTGCCTTGCACCTTCACTCAGGTTATGCCTTGTTTCCTGTCTTAGGAAAGAAGAAGCAAGCAAGAGGACCACCACAAAGGGTGGATGTTCCTCACCATGAACAAAAGAAGGTGAACAGGACCATTTGTTACTGGGCAAGAGGCTTTTTTCATGGATTTTCAGCAAGATCCATATACAACACATCTTCTCTCATTAAGGGCAGCATGAACACTTAGCAAAGGTCAGCTCCTACCTGGCGTAGAGCTGTGGGGAGACAAGAGGTTAAG
Organism: Zonotrichia albicollis; assembly: GCF_047830755.1. Taxonomy (NCBI): domain Eukaryota; kingdom Metazoa; phylum Chordata; class Aves; order Passeriformes; family Passerellidae; genus Zonotrichia; species Zonotrichia albicollis. Next base: position 12,294,213 of record NC_133829.1, on the reverse strand, counting down.
GCTGGTGAAATTCCCATGATATCTTCTATGGAGGTGAAGAGATAGCATATGAGAAGAAGGAATCAGTAGAAATATCATGTCCAGCTAGTTAAGAGGAATGAGCTTTTAACTCTTGGAACTTCTGCGGTAAATATTTGTCAGCTGATATCTGGACTGCTCATCACTAGCTACTCAAAAACAATCCTCTAGCAGTTAGTTTCTGAGCAGCTTTTTCCTATTCCCTTTATCTCCTGAAAAGCTGCTGTGCTGCTGCAGGAAGGCAGCCAGCCCTCATCCATATTATCTGGAGGGCTCAGTCCTGAATCAGGACTCTTCACTGACAGCTGCTGCCCAAACCCAGAGCAAAAAATGATCACTGCATCGATAGTTTGTGATCAAATTATTCCCACACAGATTCTTCTTTGTCTGTGGATTGTGTCAATCAATGGCAAATAGTTTCTTTGTACAATTCCTGACAATTCCTGACGTTTAAAGTGCTGCTGGATCTGAAGAGTGAGGTGGGAGAAGTGAGGGTGTGACAGCAGGTCACAGCAGGCTTCTAGGCAGATGAGCCTGAGGTGGGTGAGGAGGGTGCAGGGCCTCTACAAGGGGCAGTGGTTTCAAATGTTCCCACCCCCAATTTGTCTTTTCCAACGTACCAGGGAAGCCAGTTGTGTTGCAATGCTGATTTCTCCAGTCTGAGCACAGCCATCCCTGCAGGATGAGAAGGTGCCCTGGTGAGAGGTGGGAATTTTACCTTCCTTCATACTTCTAACTTGAGTGTAACCTAATTTCAAGGAGCCAACAGCTACTCTCATCAGTAAAAGAATTGACCCTTGCCCTCTTCAAGCCCCAGCAGCACCAAACAGTGTTGACACAATAGGGATGCAAAGCGGGGAAGAGCCCAGAGCAGGCATCAGATGCAGATGTGCAGAATTAGACCAGCTGCTGGTGTAAAGCCAAAGAATATTTATCAAGAGCTAAAGTGAACTTGTAAATGTAGCTGTATTTGAGATTTTGAAAAAACTAAGATGAAAATGCTTTTCATTATCTTAAAAGCACATTAGTAAGTGTTTACAGTGGTGATTTGTAATTAAGTAATTTAGATTTGTCCACAAATTCTCACATATGGTAGGTGTCACATTACCTGCTCACCAAAGCCTTCCTAGAAGCAGTTGAATCCTGACAGAAAGCAAAATCCATTTGAGTTAACATGGCAATCTCAGGGGAACTTTAAAATGATTCTTGAATAATTCTAAAATCTAATTGTATTTACACTCCTAACTGCTATAAGCCCTTTTTCAAATTCATTGGCAAACAAGTGAAACACGTCTGAGTTGTATGATTTATCACATGAGATTTCATCAAGGGTAGCACAGCTGAAATGAACTGCATGTTCTCAAAGCTAACAGGCAGATCCTGCCCCTTTTGGACATGCTGCAGTGACTTTTGTTAGTGACTTTCAGGGGAAGAGTCTTATTTGTTAAATAAAAGTGCACTTCTCTAAAGAACATTTAATGTCATGACTTATAACATTTGCTGCTGGGGACATTTTGCAAGATGATGGGAAAACAGCATATACATTATTAGACTCACAATTTTAATATTAATAACCCTTTGCATTCTCATGGCACTTTTCAGCCTAGAAACTGAGTGCCCTGCTGTGCATAGCAATGTGTATGCCAGTGAGGGAGTGTTTGTTTGCTCCTCTGAGGCTGCTCAGCAAGGTGGGGGCACAGCTCACACCCCTTGCAAGGGGATGATTACGGGAAGACAGAATCCTGCTATGCTGTCTTGTCATAGGAGGCTAAAACACTATCAGCTCTTAGTGTCTCCTCAGTGGTGGGGCTGTCAGGAATCCTCCATTCTTGCTAGCTCTCAATTCTCAGGTATCTAACAATGGCCCTTCACTCTTAGTAACCAGGGATATTCTCTGGAGACAGAAAATCCTGTCACACCATATAATTAAAGAATGTTCCTTTCTGGTTTGGTCCCAAAGCATTGCATTCAGAATCTGTTTTCTAAAACACAGAGTTACAGGATTTTGCTCTTATTTGGGTGTGTACAGCTGTGGATAGGAATGCAGACACCAGGAAGATTTGTATCTGATCTGTGCAGTTGCATGTGTACAGAGTCCCAGGAACAACCTGGTCTTTCACAGACTCTGCAGCACACATACAGCCATGCTGGGTTTTGAGTACTACATTTAACACTGCATTTATGGCACTGAGTGCTCTCTGTTTATCAGTAAACACTCAGTAAAATAATTTCTGGCAAAATTTAGTACACATTGAAGTAAGCAATGTATATTTTCTTTTATATTATTCTATTTTTCTATCTTGCAGCATTGAGTTGTGCAGCTTTAGCTTATCAAGGACTGCTACCACCAAAACCCATGGACTGCAGTAGAATTAGTCACAATATTAAGCATAAATGCCTGCAGACATTTTTATGGTCAAACCCTTCAGACTGAAAAGGAATAAATGGAAATTCACATTTTATTTGGTTGAAGGTGGGCATTGAGTCAGTGTTTGGATGGAGATGCTTTTCATTTTGCAGCATAATGTCTCCTGGTAATAGACAGAAAACTTTCTAAGAAGTGAACACTAAGCAGCTAAGCAAAAGCCTGTAAAGTTATCAGGGCATGGGGAAGATAGGTGTGCAAGGAGTGTTTTGAAATAAGGAATGGGTATTTTAACTGTAGGAAGCCTCAGAAAATGTCTTTTTCAGAGCCTACATAGTGACCCAAAAAAAAAGAAGAGAAATCTATTAGCTTATTTCATAAGCAAATAACAGAGATGCTGATGTAGTGTCCCAAAACAATTTCTAGATGTTTACTGTTTTTTATTTGCTGTGTTTCCTCTAAACCAAAGTCCACATTAGAAATGTAAATGTGACAGATTTCAAATATATCTTTATGATAGTATTGTCTTTTTGGTGCATATTTCAGTTTCTTCTTGTTTATCTTGAATCCCATAATGGTCATAAAAATAACATATTTTCTTTGCCCACCTACAAAGGTACCAGTACAGAAAGGCAGCCCGTGGGGCCTCCTGGAATCAAGGAGCAGGATTTTTTGTTGTGTTATTTACTGGTTTATTCTTCTGTAGGAACAAAGCACTATTTGATCCCCTTTTATTTCCACTACATCTCATTTGCTCTGTAGTTTACCCCCATCCATGTGTTCAGCAGAGGTATTTACAGCACTGATAAAAGCATTTTTCTGTGGAGGGTCAAAAATCATTTCTCTTAATACATTTGTGGATCTGTTTTTAAACATCATCCATTCGTTGTAGCAGTTACATTACAGTGGAAACTGAAAAATAGGTTTTTTACTGTCAGAAATAATTAATTAATAATTCAAGCCTATGTTAGAAAACAGTCTTTTTCTTATAGCACTAATGATACAAGTGACCCACAAACTATTGTCTTCATGCATTATTTTAGCCATCTACCTGCCGAGGGGAAAGCTGCTGTGCTCCCAGTGCTTAGCATGTGGGAATGCAGCAACCTTCCAATATGTTATGTCTGCAGATTAGAAGAGACACAGACTCATCCCTGGCCAGGAAGCTGCTGGCTCCATCCTCATTATGGCAGATTGATCAGTTTATACTGATTACAGGAAATGGCTGCTAACTGGGTGAATAAATAACACATCTGTGAGCAGGGCTTATCTTTATATTTATTGTTCCTTTCTCCAAAAATGAGCACGTAGAAAATCAGAGGAGGGATGACAATGTTCCATTCAATCACAGAAAGATTTTTTTTCCATTTCCAATAATGGTAGGTGTTCCTTTTCCAGTTTACACAGATTAAAAACAAGCATCTTTGCCTGTCCTTTCAAATCTTCTCTCCCAGACATGCTATCTCCCAGCTAATATTCACATCTATTAGCACACAGTGCCCTTGAGTAACTATTATGTCATTTTGAGGAGTCCTAGGTGATACTAAAACCACAGAAAAGTTGCACTTTACCTGGGCTGCAGACTGACAGAATGCACCCTGCCTGTGCCTGGGACACTGGCAGTGCTTTCTGAGAGGGCTGATTTGATTTGGGGAACACTTCCCACACTGTGGCACAATTTGCCACTCACTGCCCAAGAGGTGGGGAAAGGCTGGTGAGAAAAGGAAGGGCAAGTTCACACGCTGCAGTTTTATCAAGCAATCTGCTACACTGACTGTACAATCCCTGCTCATTTGGGGAAGAAAGTTTAGTGTCTGTACTGAACAAGAATATTCTATTCTTTTTATTCTTTACACATTTGTAAAAATAAATTGTATAACTATTTACATTTCAGCCATTCTCATCTTTCCATATTTTAGCTCTTTTTTGCTCCTTCTTTCCATTTCCAGTCTTATTCATAAGAAAACAGGGGTTTGCATCGTATTAGAATCATTTGCTTTATCAAGACCCTGATTAAAGTCCAAATTAAAAAGAAATTCAGTTTTAGTATCACCGTGTGTGTAGAGTAAATATGTTGTCTGCAGTAAAGTTTTCACCTCCATTTGCTTTTGATGCTTATAATAACTTAATAAGTTTTTTATTCCGTTTGTAAAGTGCCCCTTTTTAGCCTCTAGCTGCTGGGTGACACCATCTGTGATTTCCAATGAAATTAAATTAAGTGAAAATTCAATCAACACGAAGATTGTTGCTTCCACAACTTCACTGGGAGGCTTGGGTTCTCACAGAAGTGACACATCTTTCCCACAGGAAGCACAACCACTAGGTGAGGCAGTTTAACTCAAAGGTGAAGATTTCCCAGAGAATGGAGCAGCTAACATTCTATTTCCAGTGTATCATGCCTGGTTTAATTAATGATTAATTATCATTAATGACCCTAGCTCGGCCCTTCTTGGCAGCAGGCATTCAGGATGACCTCCGTGCTGCTCCTCAGTGAGAATCCTGTCTCCAGGTACATCTTTATGATGTCCCCATGCTCTGAGAGCTCAGGGGTCCTTACCTGGGCAGCCCCTGCTCGCAGCAGAGCCTTTCCAGCTGAGGGGAGGAGAGCCCACAAACACTGTGCAGCATGGGCAGCACCTCACATTTGTTAGTCCTGATATATCTCAAATGAGTGGTAGAATCTGAGGTTCAAGAACAAGGACATCAGGGAATTTAAAAAAAAAAAAAAAAACGAAAAAGAGGTTAGGGGTAATTTAAAAAGAAAAATATCTCTTTGCGCCTGCTGTTCTCTCCTTTTTCTTTCCGCTTTGATGCACTTCATTTTTTTTGCCTTTGCCATAACCATATTATAATCTCCTCTTTAACCAGTTCATAACAGGAAGCCCAAAGACTGAGTTCAACAGAATACGAGTGAAAACATCCCTAGGGAAGCAGTCAAGTGGTCAAAGCTTGGCAGTGTGGCTTGTGTTATTGTATCTGCACTGACAATCTGCTCACCTGCCCAAACACTTCTTTGAACATATCAAAAGAAAAAGTAAAACTAATTCCCCTTTCCCTGCAGTCCTCTTTGAGTCAGAAAGTTGGGTATTTTTCACAACATAATTTTTACAGGATTTTCCAATAGGACTTTACACAATCCATGGCCTAGATGACTCATAGTGTATTTACCACAGGAGACAAGTAGTGATTTCCACCTCAGTGGTGAGCTAATTTAATAATGGACACAAATGATAACTTACAGTACCTGAACTTCAGAGTATTTGACAATAATCCCTGCACTTCCCAGCAAACACTTGGAGAAAATGGGGATCAATGTCTAATAGTATTGGTTATTATTAGTATCCTGACACATCAAGGCTTTTTCATCTTCTTCAATGCAGAAATGAGGTCACTTTGAGCATATATTGGCAGAGAAACTTTACAAGAAGTCTTGAAGGCTTAGATGTTTGGGGTTTTTAAACCAGAATAACTTTCTATCTTTTAGCTGTTAAGTTTGCAGAATCCCTTCCAAAGAACATCCAGTCCTTAGCTCAGGGAATGGGGACTACAGAAAAAGGGCTTAACTGATGGCACTGTAATGCACTTTTCATTTTATATTAGTGTCTAGCTGTAAATCTGTTTTGCAGATGGACCATGTGGCCTCTTGTACATCACCTTGAATGTGACAGTACAGTGTGTAAACCATTTGATGAAGGTTACTGTCAATAACAAAGGTGAGAGCAAAGAAAAGGATATCAATCCAAATTCTCTGAGTGTTGTTCTATAGTTCTACCCCTGATCACATAGCAGAGGCTGGGAGTTTTCGGTAACCCAGTATATGTGGGAAAAGAGGTGTGTGTGTGTGTAAGCAAAACAATAGGTGTCACCAGGTGTCACTATTACACGGGGTTTTTTCTTTACATGTGAGCAAATGGCCAGTTTGGAGAAGATATTTCATATTATAAGTTCATGCTTAAGTATTTGGTATAGAACCTTCAGTGGGGGTAGAAAAGGCTCTGCAAATGCAGGAGAATTGCTGTTGTCTCTGGGCTGATGTCATGCACATCATTTCTCACTGGGAACAAGGAGAACCATGGGGCTGAGGTTCGTGCTAGGGAGAATTTCCCCAAGTACTGTTGTGGAATCTCTCTTCTGGAATTAATATGAATACATAAAAATAAACCAAAATGCACTGTAATATCTCATTTAAATACTTCACTGCATCTTCTTCACTGACAAATTGCTTGTAGAAGCCTGATCATCTACTGCTATGTAGCAGAAGATAGATGTAGTACTAAAGCAAGGTGCGTCACTCGTGTGCTTGCTCTACAGTGTTTGTGTATTATACATTGGTGCTTTATACTTTATACATATATGTTGGAAACAAGTGTAAATATTTGGAGAAGAAATGGTAGAGCATAATGGCAATGATGGCTGGGGATTTACTTTTGCTATAAAACTGCAGATATGGACTTACCTGACCAAAGAAGGCTGTGCTGTACTTGAAGCTATGGTCGATCTTTCTCAGAGCCTACCATGTGACTTCCCACAGAATCCTGCAGAAATCCTAATGGATGTGTGGGTAGTGCACTGAATGACTCTCAGACTAGACCCAGACTGTATCTTCATGGTAAATTCCACTCATATTACCAAGCAGCTTGCAAAGAACCCACTCCTGTCTTGCCCTGGGTGGGACAGACACAGCTCAGAAGAGGCTTGGGATTTCCACTGAAGGAAGAAATGTTGCCCAGCCATGGCATGGGACAGTCAGCAGCCTGGGCTGGTGTTTGCCATCATGGGCACAGCTGCCAGTATTTGATCTGAAGTGAGATTGTTTAGGTTGGAAGAAGCTTTACATTCAGCCTGCGTGGTGGCCATAGGGTGGTAAGGAACTGTCCCTCAGACCCCAAGCACTGACCTGTGTGGGGAGCTCTGCAGAGAAAGCACTGAGGTGCTCCAGGGTGCAAATATTGGTTGTTTCAGTTTTAGCAATCCACCTCAGAATGTCATTTTCAGCAAAAGGAATTTCTGACAAATAAAACTTTCCTGCTCTCAACAGCTGCCTTTATCCAAAGCTCACTGGAGGCAATAGGAATCTTTAAGCTGACTGCATGGACTTTGCATCATTCCTGTTTTGAAGATTTCTTGCTTCCTACCTAATAGGACTAGTATGTCTTGTGATGTGCTGCATTGCAGCTTGGTCTCTGGAAGAAGCAGAGTTGGAATTGATGAATCATTCTCGTCCTTGAAATATTGCCTGTATAGGAGGCACTCTAACTGTCATAAATAGTATTGCAGGGACTGAACTTTAAAGTCACGATCTGTGGAAGAATCTAATCCCTTTTGAACATTCACAGCTGCCTCCTTACCACTAACTTCACCTGATTCACTTCAAGGGGGAAGCCTCTGTGAAGGTATTTTCTTTCCTTTGCTTAAGAAACACTATCCATTCCTCTGCATGCTCTGACATTGCTTCTTCCCCTGAAAGCTGGTGCCCTTGGACATTTGAACCTCATTAAATTTAGAAAGCCCAGTAACTTGGGTTTGTTCCCATAGTGATGTTGCAAATCTCATATTTGCATGGGATTCTTTTTAAACATTCATTATCTCTTGTGGCTGCCAACACCAAGTATCTATAATATTGCATCCTCTCTTAGTTAGAAAACATGAATTCTATAAGACATGGAGATTTAGCGCAAAGTAAGGAAAAGGAGAGTGCAGCAAAAAAGGAAATAGTACATTTACTAGTGGGAAAGCTGTAGAAGGTAAAAAAAAAAAAAAAACACCAACAAAAATAGTTTGAGACAAAAAACCTGACAGACATGCACTAGTGCAAATTGAGGACAAATTTTAGATTTGTGGGAAAATCTTCACAATCCTCTCCCCCATCTCAGGATAAATATGAAACAGAGGACTTGCTATGCCAGAGTAAAAGACCTTTAATGAGCACCAATTCCTTCTTGCAGTTCAGCAAGCAGTGTCCTGGTCACAAACTGCCACAGCCTGCAGGTGCTGGCTGCTACATCTCCATCTTAAATACTTGCTCCTGGGCACTCGGAGGAGGGCCAGTTTTATTAAGCCAGTTTGAGGCCATCAAAAAAGATGATACTCCTGATAGCTCAGGACTATAATAAGGTAGTGCATTACACATTGTGTAATAAATATAGCTGGAAGCATTACAAAATGGCTGGAGAAATCTCCAGCATTAATATTTGATTCAAGATCTTTTAGTTGTCTGTGGCATATTTTGATTGAGGAGGCTTGTGAGTATATTTATTTATTTTTAGATTTATGTAAATGTGCACAGTCAACATCTCTTGAGGCACCAGCATGGCATCCAGTAATATATACTGTGTAGTGTAAAGCCCATTTCCATCAGAGCAAAGGAGCCCTGCTGCTCATCCCAAACCCCAAATACTGCTGAATTCCCTGAGGGAAAGCAGGTAGCAGCTCAGAGCACTTGCACTGCGCCAGCAGCAGAGCCGGCTGGGAGGGATGTGTGGAAGGAATGTGTGTTTCCAGGTGCTGGGCTGGGGTGTGAGTGGACGCTGCCAGGTTTGGTGGCCCACCCTCCCTGCCAGCCCCAGTGGGGGCAGCTCCAGGCTGGGCACAGCTTACTCAGGCAGGAGGGCTCATGCCTGCAGCCCCTGCTGCCTCCCTGGACTGCACAGATCTGCTGATGGGATTTTTGGATTGGTAGGTGCTTGATGTTCCTGTTTAGTTCTAGCTCTAATGTCCTATCTCCCAAGGAATTGGTTGTTTTCTAAAAACAAAATCTGTTCTGCCAAGCCCAAATAAGGCAGTTTTCTAAAGAGGTTTTTCTAACGGGACAGTTGTTGTAAAAGAGGAGTCTTTTGAAGATCCGTGTGGTTTGTGTGACTCAGGAAGGCAGACTGTGGCGAGTATGGCTGTAATCCCAAAGCAGAGCAGCTGGGGAAAGGGCTGCCCGGGTCTGTGTTGAGGGATGGAGTCTGGGCACTGTTTGTCACTCACTGGGGAGCCTGGACCCCGCCTGCCCTGGACCCTGCCCTGCCCAGAGCAGCCCCTGGGGCTGCCTGAACCCCCAGCCTTCCCGAGGAGCCCCAGTCCCACAGCCGCCCCTGGGGCTCCCTGCTGGCTCTCCCTGCAGGAATGCTGCAGCCCTGGCAGCCCAAGGATTCCCAGGCTTGCTGTCCAGGAGGGGACACCCAGCACATCTCAGGGGATCACAGTGGCCACATCCAGCCTGGTCCTGGGGACTCATTCAGGGCTGGAGCAACATTCAGGAGTGGTTTGATTTAACCAGTTTGCTCTTCTCCAAGTCTGAGCAGGTCAGAGTGTCTGATGAGAGCTGGGTTTGCAATTTTTTGAGCAAGGTACTTTGTGCAGGTAGAAGTATGGTAGTTATCAAGGTTTAAATTATTGAATGTCATCTAGTATTTTTTTTTCAAAATAGAACAATTTCTGATGAACATTTGTGATTTTTCTATTGCTTTGAAAGGATAAAGAAACATCTGTCCTTTTGCAAAAGCTTTTGATTCTTTGTTTCCTTAGAAAAGTGGAGGAAAAGATTTATTTTTTTTAAAAAGAGATTAAAGATGAAAGAAGTTAGAACCCCAACTTTTATGTCTTTTCCAACAGCAATATTTCAATGCTCTTAAAATTATTTTACACTTTAAAAATTTCATTTAGTTAAACAAAATGCCATTTAAACAGGTTTTTAATGCCTTAGTTTTTCTTTTAAGTAAGGTTAATTAGCAAAAAAAGCCTTTCTTATAGGAAAAAAAATTAAGAGAAATTAGAAGCACCATGAGTTGAGAGAAGATGAGTGCTAAAACTTCATCTGACCATGTTTGCCCTCTTAAATTTTCCTGTACTGAAACACAATCATTTTCTCACTTTCATCTTCATTTCATGTAAAGAAATGTAAGGTCAGAGAAGAGGTTTCTCACTCCATCTCATTCATGCGTTGGAAAGAAAAGTAAAGTGGAAACAGTCAACTGAAAATCTGATTTTCCAGAAATATTTCTGTCCCCCAGGGCAGCAGCACTCCTCACCTTGAGATGTCCCCATTGCCCATCCCTGTGGAATTCCACCATAGGAAGGCGTCTCTACCTCTCCTTCCCTCTCTCCTTTCTCCTGGCTTCTCTAAACAAGCAATAAACACAGTTTTAGTCCTGTCACTGTTTTCCAGTAGTTGGCAACCTCAGCTTTCTGAGGATGGCTTTTGTTAATTGTTCCGGGGAGTGATTCAGCCGCAGCCCGTGAGACGACAGCGGTTCCTCGTGGCTGACATGAGCTTTGTGCTCATGTCACAACTTCTTTGGGAAATTGTTAGCTCCCACTCTGGTAATTCAATTTTGATGAATACCCTGTAACTTAATTTACTCTGTGGCAAAACACAATTGTATAAACAAATTGGTTCTCTCCACACCCATTGTACCTTCACAGGGTATCATTTTAATATTAACTGCTTTGAGCTATGAGAGGTTATGTTGTAGAGCCTGAAGCAGGAATATGGCTGTAAGCACAGGGCAGATGGTCTTAGTTTCCCATTGCACCTTTTACAGAGGTCATTTGCTGAATGTGAGAATAACAGACCAAAATAAAAGGAATTGCCATAACGTATAAAAAAAGGTGAGTTGTGACAGCAGCTAGGAGACCTGGCAGGAACCAGGACACTGTTGCATGGGATCTGCACACAGTCAAACACAGCAACAGTCTATGTTCCTAGGAGTGCAGAGCATAAATACTATGGAAATAAGTTTTAGTTCAGAAATTTTGTTTTAAAAATTGTGAAATATTGACCATCATTTGTATAGGAGATATTGAAAAGTTGTTAAAGAACTTTAAAAGCTCCTTTCCATGCTAGCAGGAGCAGCCTCCAGCCTGTTGTGCAGCTCAGTCTTTGTCTGCACCATGAGATCAGGGCCCCAGAACACCTCTGAGAGAGGAAAATAGCTGGCCTAAACCTGGACTCTGAAATATATTTAGTTGCCTTAAACCCAGATAATTTCTTTAACTAAGTTTGATGCAAGCCTACCTGTAGTCGTTAACTTAGGGCTTGCATTGTTGAGAGGAACACCATTTAAGTTTTTGGATAACAGAATATTGAAGGTAAAATCAATAAGAAATTTCCTGTATTATGTTTGCTTTAAATTATGGAAGTGTTGTATGTAAATATTATAAAAATTGTAATATTTGAGCCTGATAAAACAGGAAAGCAGGGCTGTTAGCAACAGCAGGGCAGTCCTAGTCTCTTTATTTCCTTCACAGACATCCTGATAATTTGACTTCCATATTCCTGGCAAAAAGGGTGATGGAAGATGTTTTAAAAGAGATTGAAGAAACTGACACCCTTTGTACTGCAACAAAAATGCAGTGTGAAGCTGTCCAGACTCACTTTTTAAAAAATGCTGATAACCCTATTGATCAGAGTGGGATTATGTCAGGGGTCAGATCAGCCCAGTGTTATTTCCAGAACTGCCTTTATCACCACCAGTTCCCATCCCATGTTCTCCAAATGTCCAGTGTGAACCCACAGATGTTTCCAGGCACTCCCAAGGCAAACATGTGGCACCAGCTCATTTCAGGTGTTCCTTTAAGGGCTCAAGATGGTCTAAAGAAGGCATTTAGCATATGCTTCCCATGTGCCCCCTCCTGATACACAGTAAGCCTGCAGGTATTCCCCATGGCCCAGGTGCTGGCACTGAGGGCTGGGTGCTGTTTTAGAACCTCACTGGAGTTAATGCTGGATCTTCTGCCCCTTAGATGTGTCCAAATGTGTGGTTCTTCCTTCTCACCAAGTCTCTGTGCACGCTGGGCTGCATCGTGTTCATCCCCTCGTGACTCGGGGTGCGCAGGGGTGCCAGGCACGTGGCGGCAGGAGGGGCTGTGTTCCCAGCACTGCCCCTGCTCAACAGGCTCCAGGGCAGCCCTCCAGGGACTGCAGGCAGCCTCCTGGACATCCTAAGTAGGTTTCAGCAAGTGGAGAAGACTAATGTAGGTGCAAATAAATATTTGAGAAATTGACTTTTAGAACTCCGTTGCGATCTTCTCTTGGCCCCGTCACAAAGGATGTTTATTGTTTGCTGTCTCTGCCTATGGATCTCCTTTTGGAATCTCTGGAGCTGTTATTAAAGGAGAAAGCTGGAAACTTGCTGGGTCCAACTGTTTAATGGGTATGGATTTATCTAAGGATGCTTTGCCCAGCAGCAAGGAGCTGTAAGAAGAGCATGTCACTCGTTCTTCCCAATGCAATGACCTGATGTTGTTTCTGATCTCTGTTTGTAGCAAGCTTTGTTTTTAAACAAGGAGCTTTGGTCAATGCTATCTTGGAAAAATTCAGGTATCCCTAACACTTCTATTAATATTTTTGGCTAATGGAGAACATGATCATACAGACAATGGTGATTTGCTCCGAATTTCTTATTCACAGGTAGCTTCAAAACTTTTCTGTCTCAATGTAGTTTTGCAGGTCTAAGATAGATTTTTAGCCACAGACTGCGCTGGCCTTCTACAACTAGAATTGTTCAATGGTGTCATGGATGATAAACTCTCACCTTGCCCTCCAAACACTCCATATGGATCTCTGATTTACCAGCACATGCCTGAATGCTGTCCTGAGCAGCACTGGATGCAACCATGTCCTCAAATGCCTTGCTGGCTGGAGCCTTGCTGTGAGAATTTGAGCAGTGTTGGGACTATAATAATTTTTCCATTTTACAAAGATCAGTACAAACTGGAATCAAGCTGTTCTCCCTTGATGTAGAGCAGATATCTTTCAACCACCATTTTGGAGTTCATTTAAAATGTTTTTTTTGGTTGTGGGATTTACTCAACCCTTCTTTGATCTGCCGTGAAATGTTATTTCCACCAAAGATGGTCTCTGTATTAAGATGCAAGCTGCTTGAACAGGAGATTAACCATGGTGGTTAATGATGATAATGGATGAATGCTTTTGTCACTAACAAAACTGCATGACCGCATATAAGCCTTAAAAACAGAATTTAAAAAATAGCATTATTTAATCTGTTTCAAGAAGATTGTAAATGCCTTGAGATATTGATCCAGCCTGTGAGACTGCTTATAAGGATACTCTCTGCCTGCTGTAGTGTGCCTAGATACAATCTAATAAGAGCTCATTGAATAATAAACAATGGTAGCCACCCAATCCTAAAAATTTAGATTGACGGAATTCCCTCCCCAGTGAAGAGAAAAAAGCTGCCCATAAACCCATTACTGTCCACTCACCCATAAGCCAATAGAAGATCTTGGATTATTGGAACTCTTAGCTTTAAGAGAAATTGCTTTCCTAAATTTGACCTCCCACACTAAATATAAAATATGGAGCATCTGTAATGAAGGGATTGCAGCCCAAATAGCTATCATCTCTCGGTGGCAAAGGTTACAAGGTTGATGCACATTGGTTCCATGGGGATGGGGATGTTGGTGACCTTTTGGCATGAAAATGGTCACTTGGAGCTGTAATGTGAGAGAAAGGGGTCGGGTATTAGCCACTAAAGACTCTCTGATGCTGTGTCCTTGTTAAGCTTTTACAGAAAAAGCCATGGAGGCATTATGGGAAACAGCATCAAATCCCATCTACCAGATCTGAATATGATACAGAGGAAAAGTGAAACTGGATATATGCTCCATTTGGGTAACATTTCTTCACTTCTTAAAAGGACAAATGCCATCTGAGCTTATGTAGACCATTCAATTCAAAGAATCAGCAGGTAAAAACAATACCCTTTTGGCCACTCCTTGACCGAACTTCCTATTGGCTTATGATGGACCGAGTGTGTAAGTCCCAAGATGCATTCCCTTTCCTTGTTTGGTTAGGGAATCAAATATTGCAGAAAGGAAAACAAAAATCCAGTATGTGGTTAAATGAAATTGCTGCTGTCCATAGCCTGTGTTTTAGTGTAATTCCTGTAAATGATTGTGAGGGGCTATAGAGGGAAACACAGTGAACACAATGTTCCTTTTTGATCAGCAGCTTTTAACAAAGGAAGGATGTTGAACATCTGAAAGTAGGGAGTGTGGAGTTCACTGCAGGTCACCATTAAGGACAAGAACAAGGTAATGTAAGAGGCTGTGTGATTCCAGGTTGACAGGAGGATTTTAAAAGATCAAAAGTGTTTTATATATATGTTTTAGAGGACCAGAAGTGCTTTCAGTCAACAGATGAAAATGCTAATGTTTAGAAATGATGAAAGCAAGACAAATGTGGTGGTGAATTCCAACCGAGTCATCAAAACAACAAGTATTCTTAGTCTGTGGTTTTTAAAAGATTATTGCAAATTATCCATCAGTGCAGGTGTGCTAAAAATGGCTATTCTGCTGCTATATGAACAGCTCACTGCATTTGTTATTTTGGGATGGCAGAGTTGACAGTGAGTTGTGACTTGCAGTATTTCTCCTTTTAGAGCTGGATGTATTTGAATAAGTCTGTTAATTATTTAAGCTTTACATTGTGCTCTCTTCCTGTCAGCAACAGCAATAGAAATGTTTTTACTGTATAATTAAGGAGCTGGAGAGAAAAGAAAGAAACATTTAATAGCTGTTTCTGATAGAACCTTCATCAGTTTAGTGTGAAAAAGAAAAATGATGGAGTAATATTGCCACCAGCAATCCCTCAGTCAGGTGACTTTTTTGCTGGATCAATTCTGGTTGCTAAGCAACAAGCAAAAAGGCACAGTTATGTTTTGGTAAATCTTTTATTTTTGAATATTCTGTGCTGGAGTTTCAGGTACTGTATCTGTTACTAATGCTCTTGATTCAAGACTCAGGGTATCTTCTGAGCCATAAAAGTCCATTTTTTCTTATTTAAAAGGGATCATGTTATTTAGTTTTCAGAAAAACTTTTGTGGCTAATACACACTTGAAAATGCAAAACTGAGCCAGTGATTAGAGAATTTGTTAAAGAAAACCACAGAAAAATCATTACAACAACTTTGACATTTTTGGTTAATGATATCTACATTAATGAGTTAATTGCCAATGCATCACATTTTATGCAACTATCAAATATTAATGTTATCAATGTTATAATAATAGCATCTATTGATATAATTGAAGCTTGCTTTCCAATAGGTGTCACCATGAATAATACCATTGCAGTATTAAAATCAATAATAAGAATATTAGGAGGGCATTATAAAATGTCAATACAGTGAAAACCACTTAAATGAATGCTTGATATAAAACAAACTGACTAAATATACTAAGCTATAATTTAAAAGAATAAATTCACAAGCCTGGGTATAACAGTTTGGACATTGCAACTCTACCATTCTTAAAAGCAGCAGACTGAAACTAATAATCCAAAAAGTTATGAAGGGAAAAAATCATTGCGCATTCAGTGAGAAAATATTCAAAGAGTATATGTCTGAGGAAAGTATAAAATATTTAAGTGGTTTGATGTTGCATTTCAGATAAAGCCTTAGTGTCCAAGTGCCCAAAATCTGCTTGCAAATATCAGAGCCTGTCTTCCTTTGAGGTCAGTTCTAGGCAGACACTGCTGATGCCTGGCACGATACATGCATTGTGTATAAAGAAATCAACTGCCCAGCCCTGGAAGAGACTGGAAAGACAAAATTCCAATTCTCCAACATGAAACACCTTGTCAATTTGTGGCCATTGCTTTTCCTTTTCAGTGGTGGCAAATTGGCACAAAGCTTAGGGTCTGAGGGTAATTCTCTGTGCCTTTCAACGACTGACGATGAGGCAAAAAAAGAGGTCACAAGTAGGCTTTGAACATGCAGCACTTGAATATAGCCAGTTCTGTTGGTGTGGAATAGCAAGCAGAAAAAATATTTTTTGGGGAAAAAAGGCACAGCTAAAGTACTTAATTTCTATTCAGTGGACTGAGTGAAATGCCCTCAGTCTGGATTGGTTTTGGCATTTATCCTGGCACTCACAGGAGCGAGGTGGGCACTGGCAGCTGCTGGGGTGGGAGCGTTTGTCCCTGGGCTGGAGCAGGGAGGAGGACTGGCTCTCCTCCAGCTCTGTAGCTGGGCTGGGAAGCGTCCCTCAGAATGGCCCACCCTGAGCAACACTGAGCCTCAAAGACCCTCCCTGCCCCTGGGAAGCAATAATTTAATGCAGAAAAGCAATTCTGCATTTCTTTCTGTCCCAGCTGTGGTGCTCGCTGGGTTTGCAGCCAGGGCCCTCTCCACAGCCTGAGCAGTGGATCTAGCAAAATTTATAATTAAACTGAGGGGCATAAAGGGACTCCAGAGAAACATCCAAGTTATCAGCTCTGGCTGACTCTCCAGTTTTGGCTGCCCATTGTAGTGATCTTCATTCCCCACCGCACAGGGTTTGCTGCTGGCAATGCATTTGAAAGTTTACCTGGGAACTCCATAAATCAGAATTGTAAATCTCAAGGCTTTTTTTATTACTAGACTTATCTTTAGCTATACCTGCCAAAAAAGTTTTAAGACAGCTCAGACTTATTTGCCCAAAACCATTTGACATTTACTTCATTACTCAGTGGACTGCATTCCCTTTAAATAAATTTTCCAGTGATCTGGACTTTCACCATGAAAATCTGTACAGTGAACTCCTAGTTTATTATGCCTACTTGAAAAGGGTAATTTAATAAGGCATCAGTACAAATACTTAATTGTGCAATGGCTATTGACAATGCCTTTAAACAGTTGCATATTTGCCAGATTTAGCTAATGGAAGTAGAATTGCCACTTAATGTCTCAGTTTGCACTTGCTGAAAATAAATTGTATCTGACATTCCTTTGGCTTTTAAAGGACATATTTGGATATTTACAGTCAGATTGATCTTTTGTTGCATTTATGCTTCTTGTGTGAAAAAGTATGAAGTAATTTAGATGAAGATAGTTATTTACACATACAGTATTTGTAATAGCTTCATTCAGTCTGATGTTTCACAGGCTTGAGATATTGATATCAGGGAGAGTTGATGGAAAAATAACTTGACAAAATCTATTTTTTCAAAAATGTGCAAATTTGTAAAAGGTGAAATTTGCTGCAGCAGGCTACCTCTAATGACGTTTCCGTTTATAAGAAGTTTTAAAAAATAAATTACAAACAGTTCATACAGAACTTTGCATTTCCTACAAATTTGGTTTTGTTATGTTTTCTTTTAAATTTTAATTTATTACAAAATTAAGTCAAAGAAAAATTCTAAAAGCAAAACAGTGGCATTTTGAAAACATGAAAACAAAGTATTCTGTTGGCATAAGGTGAACTTTTTCTTTGGTTTTGGTTCAAGAAACTTTTGCAGTATTTCATTCTGATTTAGGATGCAAATGAGGTCTCCAATACTGAAAATGGAAAAAAAATCATATTGAGTTCTAATGCAGATACATTTAGCGAATTTTGTATTCTCTGTTAGAAATCTAATTACTTATCTCTGTACTTCCCCTTTGTTCATACCTAATTTAAGAAGCAAAATATTTTTTTTAATGAAGCAACTTATCATCACATTAAGAGGCTCAGGAGCAGTATTACAAGTATTGTAATACTGCAGTTTTTTCAATTGTAATGAATGTACTGTCAAGTGTGAATCTACTTTATTCTGATGAAACCGTTTTTTGCATTTCTTTTCTGTAAATGTTAGGGTTTGTCTGTAGATTGATATGCAAAGTTTCTACTTTGAATTTCTGAATTGTTAACATGTAGCAAGAAGGCACATTAATACTTGAGGGGTAGCTATTGACTTGTGAATGACTTGAAATCAGCCCTTGAATTCTACATTTTCCAGAATCCAGGGAAATTCAGCCCAGCTTTGTTGTCTAGACCAATTGCAGCACACACAATCTGTAGTGATAAATACCCATATTTTTGGTCCTAAATGCTCATTGAGAGACCTATGAAGAGGCAGAAACCCAGAATTCATGACACTGAGCTCTCTCCCTGCTTGGCAATGGTCTCCAGCAGGCTGCCCGTGCTGAACCTGGATGGCTGAGGGTAAATGTGGCGGAACTTCTGTTAGGTGTGCAGGGCTGGAGCCACTAAGGGCTTTTAAGGGAATAATGAATCTTCAAATTTAACACGGGAATTTTATGAATAGTCAGTGAATGGAATATATTCTAATGTTGTAGTGATGTGTTTGAATAACTCAGTGACTGATACTTATGATAACTGCAGGTCCATAGGCTCTGAAAATATTAATTTTAGACCAAATAGAAGGACCTCAATTAAAATAAATGTATTAATCAGATGAGGATTAACCTATCAGAATGATGCTGTGTGCTTTTTACCAGCCAGTCTTTTTCATTGGGGTTATTTTTTTATTCGGTGATAAATTTTGATTCCTGTTACAAGTCTATTCAGTCTAAAACCTCATGCAGTTGTTATTTAGGCATTGAAGGGTCAGGGGATTTTTTTTGCCTGTACTTTTTGGTGGGTTAGTTTTGCTCATGTATGCTCTGGTAGAAATAACCATTGGAAGAGAGAAATAGTGGCAGGAAGATTAATGGATTCTCATCTTTCAGGGCTTCTTTTGTGGCATAGAGAGGAGCTACCTTTCCATTTCATAAGAGGATTTCCTTTTCTACTTCCTCTTGCTTGGGCAGCAACATTCAAGCTGTGAATTCTGCTCACCACTCTTTTGATTGCAAAAGGGGGTGAATAATTGCTGTAGTTTCCCTCCCCTAGCACTGTTTTTCCTAACTGATTTTATTTCTGTCTTCTACAGAATACTGGTTTGTTTGCATGTCAGTTGAGTTCTCCCTGAGAAGAGCTTTGTATTCCTGGGCATTTCTGTGAGCCCATCCTGCAGTGGACTGTCTCTTTCTGCACACTTCATTATGAGCACAGAGAGAAAATTCATTGTCTTTTGTGACTGGTCTGTACTGGACCATTCCTAAACTCCACAAGCTCTTGAAATGCAGGCATTAGATGCTGTTAAGGAATTATAGTTAGTTTAGAAAATATCAAATATTTCCCCTGGAGAAGACCACTGCTACAACGTTATAGCAAATTATGTACTAATGTATGGAGAGGGGCAGAGCAGAAAATGACAGCACCAAGTTATGAAAATAGGATAAAGGACATAGCAATAGAGAAACTGGATCATGACCCTGGAGTCCAGCAGGATTTCTCTCTCTGTCCTCAGAGGTATAAGGACAGCTCAGCCACAGTGATGCAATGACACAAACTGCCACCTAAGCTACAGGCTCTCATATTTGCAGTTTGCTCTCGACTGATTTAGATTTGCCAAAGTTCATTATTTCAACATTAAGCAGCCCTGGAAAATTCCACTCACTGGTGGAGAGAGAATTGCAGCTAAAAATAGTGAAAAGAAGCCACTGTCTATGGATTGTCTATAGAAAAGTGCACATAGGATCTCCTGTGTAGAAAGAGGTTTTTGTGTGTGTGTGTTCATTCATTTCTTGGTGGTTTGTCAGCAGTGAAGCAGACACTCCAGATTTTTAGACATACCCCTTTTCCTGTTGCATAGCTGCTGCCAGATCATTGGGAAAGCTCTTTCTATTAAGATATGGGGCACAGAAGCTCTCTGAGGGAAAACTATTTCATGCTTCCACAGAGAACAAATCTGTAGCCAAACTTTCATTCAAAAGCCTGTAAATGTCCACAGGGAAGATAACAATTTTCTCTTCTTGCCACTGTTTTGTTAAAAAAAAAAAAAAAAACTAATAATAGAGAAAAAAAGCTTACAACAAGGAGTAATAAAAAGGTAATCCATAGTCTGGGGCCTTGTGTAAATGCAGTAAACATGAAGAATTTATTAAGTTTTTCTTATTCCAGGTGGAGATTGTTAAAGGCAGGCTTACTTCTCCTGGACTGTTCAAAATTAACTTTCTTGGAGTACAAAGTTTCCCTAAACACCTTAAAATCAGCCTCAAGCTGGATGGTCTGAGAAAGCGGTAGCAGAAGCAATACAAGCACAGTGAAAATAAGGAGAACGTCACTTTGGGGGGGAGCTCTGTCCCTGGCTGGCCCCAGGAAGGGAAGGCTGGTGCCCCCCCCAGAGGGACTGACCCCTGCAAGGACAGGAAGCCACATAGGGGAAATCAAACCAAAATAGTCCTCAGAAGGAAATGAAGAAACTGTAGAGAGGCTCCAGCCAGGGGCACAAAGGAGCTGGAACACGAGCACCCTGGCCTTGGCTCAGTTCAGGCATTTTGTGCCTCTTCCCTGCCACTGCTTTGGCACTGCCTGAGTCCTGAGGCCGGCCCAGCTCCCTCCACTCCCTGTGCTGTGCCCAGCTCCCCTACAGCTCCCCTACAGCTCCCAGCACCCTCACTTCCCTAAAACAGGGACAGACAACCCCTGCTGGGTGCTGGGACTTGGCTGGGCTCTGCACCCAGCACCTCATCCCTGCTGCCTGTGCTTGCTGTTAAGATTTCTGGCTGCTTGGGACAGACTTTGTAGTTTGTTTTTACAGGCTGTAAAAACAGGGTCTAAATTTAGGGTTTCCACATAATGGCTGTCATTATGCACTCCACAGTCAGTCCAGTTCCTCATAATTAATTAAAACTACTCAGGTAGGAAGGTCAAGTCAAAAAAACCTCTTCCTGTTGATTTGAAGCACTTTTTCCACTTTCTTCTTAATAGTCTAACTCATGTTGAATTGTTGTGGCCAAGACCTCTTTCTATCTGGCATTTTAGATCACAGTGATTTCATAAGGAGAGGACCTGACTCTGACAATTTTAAGAATTTGTTCAGTCTCAGGTAATCAAACTCTTCCTATGGAAGACCCCTAGCCTGCCCGTGCAAATGCATCATTCTCTTTTCCCATCGTGTTCAGTGAAACTTGTTATTCTGATTCTTACTACTAATGAAATTTTTGTTTTGTTGTCCATTATAATTGAGATAAACCTTATGTTTTATTGAGGAAGAAGAAAACCATTGGAAAGCTCACATCTTTCTAAGCAATCAAAAACCCGAAAAACTGTGGTTGTTTGTTTCACAACATAGTGTGAGTCTATTTATAACTGAGATAAAAATAATCTTCA
This sequence comes from Zonotrichia albicollis, assembly GCF_047830755.1. Classification (NCBI taxonomy): domain Eukaryota; kingdom Metazoa; phylum Chordata; class Aves; order Passeriformes; family Passerellidae; genus Zonotrichia; species Zonotrichia albicollis. The sequence goes on along the minus strand of NC_133829.1, from coordinate 12,272,903 downwards.
TTTCCACGCTATATCAATTTTTTTACTTAATGAGATTTCCAGATGTAAGAACCCCTCAACTACAGGTCAGTGGCAAGAACCAGTATTTTTTTACTGCAGGAAAAGTTAAGATCCTTCTCAAATCTCAAGATGTATTTAAGGCAAACTGTTAAGGCATATCAGGTGTGCTATGAAAAGCTACACAGAATATCAATATGTAACACCAGGGTGAATCCTCTTTCTTTTAAAATCCTCCACAAACTCTCATAGCTGCATACTCTGCTCCACTCATTGTTAAGAGTCTAAACCACAGGCAGGCTTACCAACATAAAATGAGACTATTTCAGATATGAACAAAGGAAAATGGCTGCTTTGGATTGCACACACCTGATTTTGCTACAAAATGCCTGGGCCTGCTCCCTATATATTACCTATTTAATTAATTTATTATTGATAGTATTACGTGTGCTAAGAGAACTTGCTGAGTTCACAGGTTACCCTGGTAACAAAAATGAGTGTGCACATTTTTCTGCAGCTGTGTTTGTTGCTCAGTCTCAGCACACACCTATCCCGTTCCTACCTGTGCACAGACAATGGTTATGTGTGTGAGTGAGGCAAAGGTGGTCAACATCAAACCTTTGTGTTTGCGTCCCTATGTGCTACCATCGTGCTGTGGCTGGGAAATTTGTAAATATTTAATCAGCTCTGAAATTGCCAGAAAAACAGAAATTGCAGGTTGCCTCTGTGGTGTGCAGAGCCTGGCTGCTGGCAGGGTGGCAGGGCACACACAGCCTGCCTGCTCTGAGACCCTGGCACACAGCAGCCAGCCCCTCTCCTCCCCAGGCAGCTCTGCTGCTCGCTGCTGGGTGAACTTGTCTGCAGGCACTCAGGCACAGCTCAGTAAAATCAATGGAAGCGTTTCCATCAGGCTCCCTGGGTTTCGGGTTGCCTTGGCTCTGTGCACCATAAATGACAGCTGTAAGAGCATGGTGTGGCTCTGTCAGTGCACAAGGATGTGGCAGAAAGTGCTCAGCATCATGGAATTGCACAATAATGTCATTGCTGTACATAAAATAGAGTCCTAAGTTCACCCTACACCTGGTGTGCCGCAGAGACAATGATCACTTAGTGGATTCCCCTATTCTTCACACAAATATAGTGGCAGAATTCAGTTCCTGGTTACAGACCGATTGCTGAAAAGGGAATTGCTACCCAAAGCCAAATTCTGATCTCACTTGGTAGATTGTAAATGCACAGTGAACTCTCTGGTGAAGTCATCTGGGTTTGAAACTGCGTAAATGAGAGAGAATTAGGAACTATATTATAGAAATTCAACACTTGGGGTACTTTGTGAGATAATGCATCAGGCCATTACAACATGAGTGGATATGTTTGTATGTTATCCTAAGAAAAGTCTACTTTTGATCTACTTTAAGATTATTTGTGGTGTTATGTCTTCATTGTAGAGTCTAGCATTGATGATAATAGCATTAACACTGCAGCCCCTTCTGATGTGGTGTCAGTTATGCTCTTCACTTTCATGGAGCAACACTTTGAAATTTCAAAATACTTGAAGATACTGTAACAGCCAGTGCTGCCAATATAGCATGGAACTGCTACTTCACAATTCAAGTAGTCAGCTATTGACTCGTGGCAATCTATATCTGCATTAAAATGGTGAGTTTTGGATTAATGTGGAGCTGAAAGCCCAACTGAGGCTCTTTGCTGCCAGCCTGTCTCTGTAATTGCAGCATGGATTTCACCAACCACAAAGGGCAAAATGAATGTGATCATCCCCAGCAGTCGATAGCACATTGATTTTTTTCACTCTACGATTCGCACAAATATTGAAGCTCATTTTTTAAGCAAGGAGGATTATTAATCTACATTTCTTTAAAAATAAGTCCATTTTGAAGCACGGTACCTTGCAGGGCTTATTTAATGTGCAATATGCAAATCAGATAAGCAAAATATCATTTTCTTTCTTTTTAAGCAAAAAGTGGCATTCCCAGCAGGCTGTGAAACCTCATCCCCACCATTGTGCTGTCATGTGTTGTATTGTTTGGTTAAGAGATTAAAGAAGGAAATGTTGGCGGGGCTCGTTCTGGTCAATGGTCGGCATTTTCTTAGTTTGGTTTCATTTTCACTAACCCTGAGGTTGTAAACAGACTGTGTACAACATCACCTGTGGTTCCTAAGATTAAACAATGATTCAAGGCCATTTCTTCCCTAAATGGATGCTGTTCATCTGTGGTATAACAAATATACTTTAAGTCAGGGGAAAAGAAATGTTCCTGACAAGGAGCAGGATTGTTTCTGAGAACAGCAGCGTTTCTTTTCGTCATTGGCATCACCTGTTTCTGGAATTATGTCTTCAACTGTGTGACTGTGAGAAAGCTTCAGTATTGAGGACCAGATTTACTTCTCTACCCTCTGTGTGTACACAAATGGACAGTGTTTGTTAAAATGTTTCAGCTGTGAAATGGGCTGCTGCACTGCATGACCAACATGTACTCAGTCAGTCCTAGATAAGCTGCAGTCACTTGCATGTGAATGTAATATGAGCCATAGACTGGCTATAAGTTGACTTGTTTGGCTGCAGACTTTCCTGGTTCTGGTTTTACCTTCCTAATTCTGCAGGTCAGAATGCAGTAAATTTCTCCAAGTCTGCATTTCCACATCACTTGAGTCATTGCTGGGCCAACTCTGTGCTGGATTTGGTCTATTTGTTGAAACTTTTCTCAAGGGAAGGGGAACCCATGAAAAGAAACATTCCAGGAGTGGCTTTAATGAAAAAGTAGCAAACGAGCACAAATTAGATTACCTTTATAAATGTCTAAGGTCAATCAGGGCTCTCCTGTTCCTTTCTTCATCCCAAGGCAATATTAATGAATGCAAAACTCCTCTTTGCTGAGGGGCAGCCTTGAATATCAAGTCTTCCTTTGGATGGATTTAACTCAAACCCCTGGTAAATCTTGAAACAAAAGTAGGATGTAAAATACAATTAAAAAAAAAAAACAGAGAGAGACATACTGTTTACCATTTGCTTTGGTCTTTTCAGAAGCACTGAATCAGACTCCCAGAAACAAACCCTTATTTCTTATTTCCCACCATGTTCCCAGTTAAGCTGATGAGGAACCTTTCATGAGTCAGAAATGGTCTTTTAGGTAAATGTGACTGAATAAGGTGCATTTGAAGCTGATCAGGCTCCTCAATGTCATCAACTCTGCTTCTGGTTGTAACTGTTTGTCCCAGTAAATCCTCAAAGTAGAGCAGTTGCTGTGTGTCATTAGCTGTGTGTTTGCTTTCCTCAGGGTGTTTAGCTACTTTCACTGCAGCTTTTATTGCACTTAGCACTACAATAACATCTCAAAATGCCCTACCTTCAATTCCAGAGAGCGGTCAAATGAACAAACATTAGTCACACAAAAAGATAATTCCCTGAAATAAAATACCTTTCATACTATGATCTGAAGAAGATCAAAATTCAATTTCCTTTCCTTCCCTAAGTGTAAGAATAGCCTCAAATATGAAACATTTAAGGCATGAACTGTGCTTGCTGCTTTTAGTGTGCAGAATAACAGGACTGCAGGTCTCAGCTCAAAGCTTGGTAACAAACCCTGCTGCTGCAAGGGCACTTCCAGACTGAGTAGATGGTGACTGGTTGAGTTGTTCTGAGAATCTTCTCTTCTTTCTTTCATGACAGTCACCTGCCACAGAGGATGAATTGTGATGAAAGATAGCAAGTCATGCAGAGCCTTCCGGGCATGATAAATAATGCAGTATAGCAGGTGTATATAAAACAATCTCTTAACTGATTATATTCTGAGGTGACTACTTGATTACACTGTGAAATCCCTTGGCTGGACTTTTTCCACTATTCTAGACATTTGGAAATAGAAGGAAATTTTCCAGAGGTACTCAAGCAGAGGTATTGAGTCCCTCCCCAAAGGCTCCCTTCTATCTACTATTTATGCCCTTTTATCTCCAGCTGGTTTTTTTCTAGCTTCCTGCTGTCCTGCACACATCCTCCTGCTTCCACTCTAAGTGGGGATTTCAGGTGACATAAAATCACTTCAGAGGACTGACACTGACTGACCAACAGAAAAAATGGCCTAAGGCCATAATTTTGGAAGGTGTGGGATTAAAATAATGTGTCTGCAACACAGCAAAGCAGCTCACAAATGGCTTTTTTTCTGTTCATAGCATGAATAGCAGAGTTCCCCAACATGCAGGAGCCCTTGCATGGCCGGAGTCCTTCTGACCAGTGGGGTCAGCTTTTGCAGGGTCTGTCTGTGATACTGATGGCAAGGTTGAGAATAACTTCATGTGTTTCCAGAACCATTTCTGCTGCATGGCTCTGTAGCTTCTGATCAGCGACCTTCGCTTCTGCCCTTTTATCAGTTCTTTGGTGATGGACAGACTTATCACAGGGAAAGAGACAATATCTTTAAGGGGAAAGGTTATTGTTATGTCCAACAGATTTTACCAAGAAGATCATAGACATAATACACATTTAAAATAGTAAATTCTCACAAAGGAGGATCATGCTCCACTGAGTAGTGAACAGCACTTGCCTTTGTTTTCAGGAATGCTTTAGTCCCTTGACTAATTAACTAGTAGTTGTAAAATAGATATGAATCCATTATGTTAGAATGTACTTTCCAAATGTATTTCAAACTGAAATAATTTTATCTGTTAGCTTTTCTGGTGTTGGCTTTTCTATTGTTTCAGGGTATTTGCAGTCACAGTCATGCTGAGTTTGTTTATGCCTTCTGGTTTTGTTTCCATCTGAGTCTCTGCATACTTGAATGTAATAGTAAAGCTTTTAAGAAAGACAGGATGGTCTTGGGGTTAGAGCACAGTAATAGGATTCTGGAGACCTCAGGTCTCAGTGTGATGCTGCCACAGCCTTCCTCTGTGATCTTAGGCAGATTACTTAGTCTTTGACTGATTCTCCTCCTCTGTAAAAGGCACATTAGGATATTAAGCTCTTGGAGAGTCATGTATTAAAAATATATATTTAAAAAGTACAAAGAAATGGATTTTATAAGGGCAAAAAATCAACACCTCACTATCCTGAAGCCATGAGGAGAAGGATGTTGAATTCTTTTCCAGAGCAGTGCTGCATCACAAGCTCTCAATTAAAGCTGTAATGGGAGCAAAGAATACCTGCATTTTGCAGTGCTGGATAGCTAATGAGCTGTGCAGGAAAAAACCAGCCCAAGAACAGTTACAGAAGTGTGCTCTGTGCAGTTTAGCTCATTTACTCTTAGACATATCAGGTCTGTTTTAGCTAAGCACTGAGAAGGCTTTCATCAGTTAGAATACTCAGATTATCAGTGTACAGCTTTATATAAGCTTATGTATAATGCAAGTTTAATATCAACAAGGTCCAACACTTTTGCATACAGAGCATCACAGCAAGCACCTCCCCATTCCTTTGCAAGGGAATAAATATGTTTTCTTCATGGTTAGAGAATCTTCTTTACTTACTTATTGATTAGCTGAGTCAAGCAAACTTGTTAACCTTACCTAATGCATTTTCACCCTTCATTTGCTGCAGCTATAGTTTAAATTTTGTACTTAAATGAAAGGACTCTTCCTTTTCCCACCAGTGACTCCATAGTGTGCAGCTGTGGGTGGCACTGACCCCTGTTCCCCAGCTCTCTTTAAAACCACCTTAGATATTTCTGTGGAGCCAGGAGCGTCAGAAGAGTAGAGATTCTCCCTTGGTCCCTTTTATAAAGAGCAGAGAAGGCAGGACTCCCTCATTATTTTGGCACTGTCTATAGCCAGAGTGATGGTACCTGCTTTCACCATTGCTGAAAGCTCCTGTGTACCCCTCCATGGGGCCAAGATTTATCCCCAGCCCACAGAGAGAGATGTGAGGCCTGACCTCAACCCACTGCAAAATTGGCATCTGATTGATGCCGTCCTTTGTCAGGCCCAGGAAGGAGCAGGGGAGGGCGCCCCTTGGTGATTGAGGAGGCACAGGGAGCTGCGCTGCTCTGACTTGCTACTCCACACAAAGAGCTGCCTAAGTTGGATAAGGTTTGAGAGGAATGTAAAAGCTATCCAGATATCAACATAAAAGGTGTCATTCCTACAGTGTGCAGGAATAAAAGACAAATGGTAATAGGTCATTCTGGAATCAGAATCATAATGACAGAAAGAGAAGTGGGAATGAAAGAAAGGGCAGATAAATGTCAACAGTTAGGGAGCAGAGATCATGAACTCTCTCAGATGGAAGAAAGTGCTCAGAATATTCAGCAAAAGCAAGTTCGATTGTAAAATAAACTTCATCCCTTCAGTCTGGCTGCCTGAATAGCAATGTTTTCTAAGGTGCTGTCACAGACAGATGAAGAAAAGGGAAAATCCATCAGAGATGAGAGATGCAGCAAACCCATGGAATAAATGATAGTGATACACAGACTCAGGTACTCCTCTAAGATGCTGATGGCAGATTATGATTTGTCTCTGGAAAGGGAGGAGATGATCCTTCTCACAGCAAAGAAAGGGGAAGAATGTAAAGTGAGACAGAAAAGTAAACAGGTATGGAAAATGAAATGTAAAGTACATGGGTGGAAAGAAGGGCCTGTCCTTCCCTTATGGTGAAACAGTCTCTCAGCTTTGGGAGTTTATTATAGAGTTGAACCAATGTCAGTCAGCTGAGAATCCCTAGGAACATGTGTCTTGTGCAACACTGATACAAGACATTTGCCCACAGGCAGCTGGTACTCATCCAGGACTCATCAGTGTTAACATCTTGTGACTTTTCCTTAAGTATCACTGAAGATGACCAAGAGGTTTCAGGACTGACATCAGGATGTGCCAGGCTAGATCAGCAAAGTGTAGAAGTCAACTGCTTCCATGGCAGGTTGATGGCTTATAAAGAGTGTCTGAATGCAGTTCCTCATGCACGTAAATCATGGTATTTTTGCATTGGTTGTTGAAGGTGGTGGCATTAGACTACTGGAGGGTGCTGATGTACCAAGGGAGCCAAGCTGGTGTCCTCAGCAGGAGTTTTGCACCCTCTGAAAACTGAGGCACTATGAAGTCCATGCAAACAGCCCACACTGACATATAATCTTTTTTTTTCTCCTGTGAATAAAGAAGATTGTTCCAGAGATTCTTAATAGAATACATTTGAAGTACATTAATTTAAAAAAAAAAATTAAAATCCATAATGTTCACAGCAAATGTGCAGTATTTGACAGATAACAAATCACATTACCTCAGCTCTGAGGCTGTCCATCAGACACATTTGATATGGAAGTGGTTGGTTTGAATTGGCTTGAGAAATTAGAGGGCACAAACTTCATAGCAAATGAATGAGGTAGCTATATTTGCTCTGTTTCTGTTTGTCAGCTATCACTGAACAGTCCTGTTTTGACAACTGTGCCAATTATTTTAGTCTACAAGTTGATCTTTTTTACTAAACATTGTGTATTCATTGTTTTCTAACCTAACAGTGTCTATTTGATCAGCTCTGATATAGAATGTCCTCTTGATCTCTGATCAGATATCTGAAAATATTCACCAAAACAGTGGAGTGTGAGTTATGTTCAAGATGCTTATACAAATACTCAAGACAGGTGTATCCATGTGATTTTCAAAAATTAATTTCCTTAACTCAAAAAGAAAATATCCCATAAGCAATTCAGATGACCACAGAAGATAAAGTGCATGATCTAGACAAAATTACTTCTTCCTTCATTTGAACAACTTTTGTCAAACTATTCTTTTTTTGTAGCAATTGCTCAGCTCCATCCAGAGCCTTGCAAATCACAATAATAAAAAATATAACCACTGCCCCAGCTGGAGAGATGATCAAATACTTCTTACCTTTCTGACAAACTATTTGTCACTATTTTTCCTCTCCCACAGTGACATTGCCTTGTCATGGGTGTAATTTTTTAGCATTTCAAAAGCCTGTTGTTGATCTTCATACAGAGATTATAGATCTTTGCAGTACTTCTCCTTCATTATTTGTAATTTACATCTTTCCCTACAGCCTGTAATAATACTGTAATACTGCAATAGTCCTTCTCTCAGTTTTTGTCCTGCTGTTACTTTATAGTGTTCTATACAGAACTTTGGGACTTGCTGGTGAAATCAGTATGATTTGATTCAGATCTTTAATTACTGTAAAAGCTGTGTGGAGTGGATGAGTCTCTACGAAATGTAAAGTTCACACCCTTGGGCACACACCTGAGCAGAACTCTGTGGCTGTGTGTGACATCTGAGTTGTGTTGTGGCCAGGACAGAGAACAGGACACAGAAGAGTCTCCCTCTGAGCATCCCTGTGTCCTGGGAGGCCCCGAGGTGCAGCTCAGCCTGCACCAGCTGCTCTGGAACTCCAACTCTGACCTGCAACTCCAAACCCGCATCTGAAAGTCTGTCTTTGCAAATAGGTCATTTTCAATGCAGGCTAACTTTGGAATACTTTTGAATTGGGTTTTTTTGCATCTTTTTAATCTTGTATTGTTAATCCTTAGGTAATAAATAGAATTGTTCTGGTTGGATGCTTTTCTCTGCTGCTGTATGGTATTTCTGAGGTTTCATTCTGCTCAGAGAGGGCCTCAGGGTTAATTTATATCCATTTAGTTAACTGGTGCAATTTTAGTGCTTGTTCTCTTTTCTGTCAGACTAAGACTGATTATGCAAATTTAGTTCATGCTTGTAAATTCATAAACACAAATTAAACACTCTTGTGGAAAAGTTGCTCCAGTTCAATCAAATCAGTATCAAATAACACTTTCCATGCCTTTGTGTACAGGCCAGGCCTTAAAGGCTTTAGGTCACCTAACAAAAAGTGAACAAGTCACCTGCTGAAGCCTTAAACTCTTTGGGAGAACTCCCTCTTTAGCAAAGTGAATTTTACAGTACCAAGCACAGCAGGAGACTCTTCACACACTACCTCACTGCAAATCCTGTATGGCAATGTAAACATTCATTTTATAAGAATGAACATAGAAGCTCTGCTATTATTATGGCAGTTACATAGCATCCTAATTAGGTTTCTTTGTTTAGGGGGGCTTGTCTTGCTGTAAAGAAAATCAGATTCAGACAGTGGAACTGATTTCTAAAATCATCTACAAATTAATTCATCCCTGGGCTAAAAGCCAAACTGAGCCTCCAGATGCATGTGAAGGCAGCTCCCATTTTTCTAAGAAGAAATATCTGTGTTCATTGAAGAATAGAACTTTTCTGTTCCAGAAGCCTGGCAGAAGTTTTAAGGGCGATGGGGAAAATAATATTTATAAAAGCAGGCATCATTGCAGAGAAGAATGCTCACACTGCTGTGATTTCAAAAGTTGATCCTGAATACTTATCAGCAGGTGAAGCACAGAGTGCTTAACTTCTCACCATCAAAGAGGAGTTCTAGCAGAATTTCATAGTGAATTAGGGAGAGAGATAAAGCAGCTTAGGGGGTCACACTGTTTTTCTTGCTCTAATGAACTTCTTTGTTGATGATGAGAAGTTACTCCTTCCATGTTCCTTCCTGTTGTCATAGCTCCAGCAGTGCTGCCACAAGGTTCCATCCAAACAGAATAATTGGTACAATTCTTTTTTGGTATTTTACTGTTTTAGTATTTAATGCATCCTTCTTTCTCCTCTGTCCCTTCCCTTTCGTTGAAGATGGAGAACTGGAGGGCTTCAACCCTAAGGGGGTTAGAGATGAGAAAACACAAAAAGATTCCCCATATGAATTCATTTTAAAAATCTCACATTCTTCCAACACAGCTCATTCTTTTTTAGGACATTCATTCCTTCTCAGTGTTAACAGGACTGAAAGTGAGAAGGCATTTGCAACCCCCACCCACTCTGTTGGTGGAAGGAGACAACTTTCACTTGAATTAAAACAAGTTGCATACAGTATTCAGTGTCCCATGAGTAGCACTTCTACCAAACACTTGATCCTGGCTGCAAAACTAAATCCACACTGTAGCAGTAGTGGTAGTAGCCTTGTGAACTCAAATCAAAATGCTCTTTAGTGTACTGTGTTTGTTTTGTGTTTTTTAAAAAAGCATAATAGTTCTTCCAAAATTAACTGCAGCGGAAAAATAACCCAAGAAAGGCTTAAGCAAACAACCATTTCTGAACTGGGGAGTGCCCTGGGAGCCCTGCAGGGAGGGCAGAACTCATATTGCAAATTATGCTTTGATATATTGCTAGATATGGCAAAATGCCCTATATTAATTCCATTTTAATTAATGCAGTTATATTGTGTGACATCTACTGAAATATATATAATCACTTGATAATAAATTGCCAGGTGATTTATGTTACCATTTAGCTCTTCAAAAGGTCTATTTGGTTGCCAAACTCCCAGGCTGGATGTGTGAAACTCACCATTGCAAGATATTTGCTCTATTTTCTTCCTTCCCTTGTGAATATTTCCCTCCTCTACCAGGAATTTGATTTTATTAAATTAGCTGTGAGATTCCTGTGCTTATAACACAGCTACTTATTCAACAATGTTCCTGTTTTGTCTTGATGAGAAAGGAGTATTACATTCCTGGCCAGCAGGATTTGAACATAAGTGCTGCAGGTCATCATTACTGGTGGAAAAAATTTGAAAAGATGAGTTTGCTTTATATATTGCACCAACTACGTGTCTGTGCTGAGATTTCCGGGAGGGATTTAGGGAAAGGATGTCATAGAACAGGGTATAAGAAGTGGGGAAAAGCCCCTCTTGGCAACATCCAAAATTAGAATGTGCCCCTGAAGCTTTAGAAGCATCAAGACACAGAGATGGAAACCCTCAAACCCATCCATGTATTTCTAAGAAGCATGGACAGACTAAGAACTCGAGAAAAGAGCCATAAAATGGGACAGGATAGTGAAATAGCTCAAACTTCCACTGTTCAAGCTATTTCTGGGACTTTCTGGCATTTCTGGGGTAGGATTCCTGGGACAGGCAACCTTTGTTGGCATAGTAATTTAGCAGACATATCCTAAGTTTCAAGAGGGAAAAAATTGTCCATGAGGTCAAAGATAGCATCAGGGTTTTGCTATCCAGTAGCAATCTAGTAGAAAAAGGTCCTAGATAGGTACTGGTTTCACAGCTATGAGAACATAAAATGAGCCAGTTTTCTGTGAATAACCCTGCCTTTTCATGTCTTTTGTGATGGAACTTCCATCCCATGATACTGAATTGTTTCTCCATTGTTTTCTCACACTGTCTGTATGACAGTTCAATGCTGTTGTTTCAACTGATGGAAAATGTTTCAATAGAGACTTAGATTTGGAGGGAAATTGTGGTTTTCCAAAAATTATTTTCTTGGAGGCAAGCATTTCAGATTTTACTTCAAGATGTCTGGTTAAACATCTGGGGCAGTCATTTATTTTAAACAAGTCAAAACTTCCCTTTGAGAACTGGCTTGTCTGGGAATTGGTAGTGGCATCTTCTGTCTACGCAGATGATACTGGTTAAATGTTATTAACGTTTAACAGTTTCTTGCATGGTGTGCCATGACTGCTCTGAGCATGAATCCCTTTCCAGCAATATGTGCTTGTGGGCAGGTTCATCATAATTCTATGTCTGGGATTTTTGAGAGAGTCTAACATTCTACAGCTCCAAGAGCATTGAAAAAGAGTACCAAAACAATCCCAGCAAGGTCCCAGTACTGCTGCTCCTACACCTTTCTGGTCTGGACCAGCCATGGTATTGGGTTTGGGTTTAGGTGAGGGTTAGGGTTAGTGTTGGGGTTGAGAGAGTCAAATATTGGTTTTACCTAGGCTTCTCCCTCTGGATTTTTGTTCTGATAGGCTCATGGTACTGAAGTATGTATGATCTACATTAGGGAGTGATGCAGTGAAATGAGAACGCTTTTGGCTTAGTTCTCTCTGCTGATTGAGGTGAACCAATACATATTAAGTGGAAAAGATTGGAAATTTGCTTGTAAAATGCACTGTGCTCTCAACCAAAACCTTAGCATAAATGCAAACAGAGTGAACTGAAGAAACAGAAGAGTATCTCTGGTTTTGCATCAGTAGATTAAATTAGAATTTATGTTATTTTCTTTTGAGCCTCTTTTGCTGCCTGTTAGTGCCCCTCTTAGTTTAGCCTCCCTTCTGCAACTCTAGTCATTATTGGTTTTCCACTGGTCTGATTCCACAGCTGTGAACCCTTAGAAAACACTGGAAAACAATATGCCACAGCTGGGTAAAATGACAGGTGCTATTTCTTCATTTTCCTTTTATTATTGCTATTTTCTTTCAGGGAAAAAAATTCCAAACCTACTTTGCTACAATATGTGCAGTATATTTAAAAGAAAAGTTTTAATTTTTCACTTATTACTTTAGGACAGTTAGTGGAAAAGTGCCTTCCTTATATCTATCTAGTGAATGTGTCATTGTCAGCTTTGATTGCAGAGATATTGGGACTCTGACCTTCAATGACATTGCTGGCAAATTTTGACTGACAGCACGCAACACTGCAAACCCCTGCTGCACATGCCTGCTCTCCTAGGAAAAATCTTTTCTTTTTAACAGTGCTCTTATGCTACTGACTGATCTTAGATGCTCAAATACAAGGTAAAACCAGCAATATCTAATTGCACTTATCAAATGGGACCTGGAAAGACATTTGCAGTTCCTGTGTAACCAGTTACACCTTCTGTGGTATATTTTAGTGAGTGCATAAAAGCTATCCTCAATCTAAAAATTAAGAATATATATCAATAATCTCTGAGTATGAGTGCTTATACCATGCAGTGTGAGCACTGCTCATACTTACTCACTCATGCTTTACTGTGTGGAAGGAACATTTTCTTTCACAAAACTATTGTATGTGAGTGTGTTGAATATGGCTGAGGCATTCACAGGCTCTGAGGGCTGTCTGTAAGTAAGAATGCACTTGGTGTAGGTAGCTCTGCAAGCAGCTTCAAGCAGTCAAAACCCAGCAGATTTCACCTTCCAATCACAGAATCATTTAGGTTGGAAAAGACCTGTCAGATCACCCAGTCCAATCTAATGTCTCCAGAGGAGCAGTGTTTAGTTTACTAACATCTCACTACAGCAGCCATGCTTAGGAAGGCATGGTTTTCCAAAAGCTACTCCTAGTGCCTGGTTTTTGCAGGCTGCACCCTGAGCAGGAGGTTGGGAAGCACAGCAGCAGTGTGTGCTCCCAGGGCCATAACTCTCAGTGGCTGTGGTTTCCATTTGGGCACTTTCCAGCAGCTCTCTCTGCTGCTCAGGGTTGTGTTGAGTTCCGCACAAGCTTTGCTCACAGGCTGCCGTGCCTGGCTCTGGGGACAGGGCCTGCTCCAGCCTGAGGCTGAGCCACTGCTGCGGCCAACACACCATCCCTGCACTTCTCACAGCCTGAGCAGTACAAACCCTGCCCAAATGGCACACCAGACACCCTGCAGTGTCACCCCCTCCAGGGGCACAGTGCTGGCCGCACGGTGTCCTGCCTCTGTCCTGCCTGATGTCCCTGGCTGCCAACAGGACACTGACCAGGGTAAAAGTCAGTGGCCCTGGGCCCTGGTGAGCTCAGCCCTGGGGAGCAGCACACATGCTCTTGCAGCAGCTCAGTGGGAAGAGGAGAATTAGAGCCTCTGAGAACCCAGCAGTGTGAGTTATATCCCACCACAGCGACAGTGAGGATCCCCAGGCTCGTGCAGATGGAGCCTGCAGCCCCTCCCTGCTGCACCTCTTCCAACCAAAGATTTCATTAGGGGAGCCCAATATGGCTCTTCTTTTCCAGGTCTCCCTCAATCTCTGTCTCCTTGCCTTAAAAATATTCAAAACATTTTAACTGTGTATTTAGTTTTATTTCTCTTGACTCTATATGAATAACATCTCTCGCCCCTTGACACCCTTGATCAGGTTTTTATTAAAACTTCCAGGCTGTGGCTCTTTAATATAATTTTTAATACATTTTAAATTCTTTCTGGAATTTTGTATGGTGTCCCAAATGCTTGAAGAGAGTAAGGAGGTTTATAAATAAAATTATTTTTAGTACACTATAAAAGAAACTGTAACACTAATGCTGCAATGATAAGATAAAGCATGTGTGGAATCCCTTTTCCTACATGCCACGTGCTGCAAAAAAATCTGCTTATATGCAGTATTACAAATGAGTTAGACTAACCCAGAATACTATTCCCAGTACCAATCAATAGACTATGAACACATTAGTATATTAGCAGTTTATGACAGTATTTAGGATCATATAGTACAATAATGGAATGCACTATCTTCTGAGGTACCAGGCAGTCGTATTATCTGGCCTGGTGTGAGTCTCCATGTCCAGCTCCTGTGGTTTCCTAGGCAAAGCAAACAGCTTTTGCAGGCACTGGTTGTTTTTGCAGGGGCAGTGGTCTGTGCAAAGGTCCCTGATACAGTATGTTTGAGCAATCATTGCTGTATCTTATCTACTCTAGGTAACAAAGAGATTCAATTTTAGGGGGACAACTACTAAACAGAATAGTGCCCGTTGTGTCCAGGTACTTGAATTTTTAAAAGCAATTTTCAGAGCCAGAAAATGCCCAGTAACTCATTCCTTTAGTCTTGACAGTACTTCCTTTGACAGCATATGTTCCAGGCCTGCAAAGACTTAATAAGGCTCTTACTGAAATTGCTTCTGTGGTGAGCAACGGAAGAAAGGAAAATGTAAAATTTGTTAATGGGTATGTTTCTGTCATGGAAAGGGGCTTTATTATATGTCACCTGGGGATCCCTGTATGGCTATCTAATGAAGACTTACTGAAAATGGAGATAGATTATGCAATATTGATACAATTCTTCTGCTCATAGAAAAAAATGCCTTTCCCAGCTGTTCCCTTTGCATGCAAGACAAAAAGAAAACAAAGCAAAATAGTAACACAACCCACCAGAAAGCAACCAGTGTGAGAGTAAGCGCATAGAAATGGATGGTAGCAAGTGGCAGAGAAGGCAATCCAGTCATTTGTGTCCAGAAACAACTGTTGTGTGATGTGTCATGCAGAAAAGTACACAGGAATGAGACAGGACAATATTCAGGCATCCCTCTTTTATTGGTGAGTCCAATGAAAGACAGAGAGTGGGAAAAGGCAGTCTGCATATTTGTTTGGAATGTGGAGCAAAGTTAAATTCAAGAACACAGCAATGCTGGCAAAAGTAAAACCTAAAATAAAACTGACGCCACAGATTTGGAGCATTTGCTGCCAGAGCTAGAAACCATCCAGAATGCAGGAAGCTGGTTTGTGATGGGAAATGCATTTTGTCTGAGAGAGCCCTCCAGGATGTATCCAGCCACAAAGAAGATGGAGAACTGACATTGCTCACTGCATGAGCATTTTCTTGTCATCCACAAGGTCACAGTACTCTCTATTCAAATCCTTCCTGGAAAGCTGCTTTTGCTTCACTGCCTCTGAGAAGGTAATGGCTGGGGAGAGGAAAATACCCCTCCTCACTTCTCCCTGCCCCCATAACAGGCTGGAGCAAAATAAACTTTCACATGAATTAGCCCTGCACATGCTTGCTGCCTACAGCAAAGGGAATCTTCCCTTTTTCTTCCCTGTCCCTCCTCTGGCAGGCATGCTAAAAGCACCGGGCAGACAAAGAGGGACGCTGCTACTGAAGAAATAGCAAAACAAAACTAAGATTTCTGACCTGTTACAGAGATTCACTTCAAATGGGGAATGAAACCCTCCAATTAACTCAGTGTCTACAGAAACATTGGCCACAGCTGCTGGGCAATGATTTCCACAGGTTGTTGCAATGGGATGGTCAGGGGAAGGGCACTCAGAGCTGTGAAAGTGCTTCAGGTAGCTGTGGTCAGGTCAATCCTGGACCAAGCACTGCTGGCCAAAGGATTGGTTTTGCCTTTAAAAACAGGTTTGGAAGGGACAAAACCCCAGTGACCTCCAAGGACAGCTTGGTATTGTAGTAACTTAGAACTTCTTTAGAGTTACCTTGTGAATATTTTACATACCTAACGAATTTAAATTTTTCCAAGAAATCTGGAAATCATCAAAATTAGATTTGAATCTATGCACCTATTTGCAGCACTCATTGACCAGATAGTATTCAGGGAGCCTGCTAAATGTCCTCACTTAGTGTTTGCAGTTGCAGCATGCCAGACTTGCCTGAAAACTGTAGTTTGATAGTTTTAGTCAGATGTATACTTTCTACAAGTACAGGAAAAGGTTTTCTTCAGAGAAGAATGACTGCCTCACATTTTCCCTTCCCACCTCCATCTTCTCTTTGGCTCTGCTCACAAGGGTCCCCCAGGACCTGGAAGAGCAGGACTCACTGTGACGTAGACATCCTGGGTAGCTACAATGACTTGTCAAATGAGATCTTCCAAAAATAATTTTTTAGGACAAGAATTTTTCCCTTTATATATTTATATACAAGCTACCTTTGTAACAGGTACTATATAGAAAGCTTTAAGCTAGAAAGCTTTGTCAAAAAAAGGCTTAATCTATTCAACGCATCTACAGGAAGAATAGAAAAAATAGAAATATTTTTTACTATGTGGTACAATTTACTTTGCTCAATAAAATAATAATTTTACAATACTTTATTTTAAATTTGTTCAGAAATAAGTTTGCAGCAATTCAACCAGGACTCTTGAGCATTTAGACAATATTTGTTCTCAACAACCAATTTTTTTTCAGTATGAAAATGATTTTCAATATCAACATCAGCTATATCCAAGTATAATCTATAACAGCACCATGATATACACCATCTTTTCTACTTTTTTTTTTCTGCATTTGTTTATTACTCAGTATGTATCAGGCTTCTGGACCCCAAATGATTGAAATACATGGCATACATGTCAGACTTTTTTCAAAGCTCATAAATGATCAATATATCTTTGAGAGGGAATCTGATTTCTGATACATTTATGTTAATAAGAATGGAAACATAGGCCACTGGAAATTGAGAGATAAATCAATAGAGAGGTTGGACCTTCAAGAAGTTCAGTGTACAATAAAATAGACAGCAAAATATGCTTGCTGCTTGTCTGCAGAGCTTGGAGTGACTACAGCTGACCAACAAGGTAAATCAAATCTGCTGCCAATACATTCTTCTGCTGTCCAGATAAAACAGCGGACTAAGCCGCTGAACTTTCACCCTTCACCCCAGCTCTCTAAGCCAAAGTACAGATTAAAAAAAATCAATAACCCCAATCGATGGGAAAATATTTTTAGTCTCTAACTGAACGATATGTTTTGACAAGGCCAAAGAGGCGCCCGAAAGAATGGGAAAAGATAAAAGACAGAAAATTAGGATTTTGTTTTATTGGTGGAGGTAGGATCACTATTCATTCCCCCTTCCTACAAATCCCATTGACACTGGCTAAAATTATCTCACAGGAAGGAAATAAAATGAAAGGTTATGAATTCATTAAATTCTCTGATTTACTGTGTATCCTTGTAACATGTTATCTGTGCTGGGTTTTGTTGCCGTTATCGGACTCTTAACATTGAGAAGACACTTTGCAATGTGTTAACATGGAAATGGGCACTACAAGCACTTTGCAAGGGGAAAAACAACAAATATTAACAACTTGTGCCTTTCCCTCATGCTGATTCCAGCTCTGACTTCAGTGTACCTAGGATAAACCACAGAATACCAGAAACCCCAAAGCAAAGCACAAAGCCTGTGGTACACCACTGGCAGAGCACTGAGGAGTTACAGCTCACCAACAAAGGCATGAGGGTCTTGAGGAGTGACAGAAGAGGGTTTTACTCAGCAGCTGTAAATGCTGTGTTGTTCAGGCTCTAAATGCCATCTCAGAATCCCTGGGCAGCGAGGCACTGCTGTGCCACGGGCTGGCACAGAGTGGGAATTGAAACTTCTCTCCTGTTCCTCCTCCCTGCTCGCCTCCCACAGAGCTGCAGCCCCTCAGTGCCTCACTCCAGTCCTGCTGGGGGTCTGGGGGAGCCAGGGCTTGTGGGGCACTGCCAGGTGGTTCCGCATGTGATCACTTGCAGTTAATAAGGTTTATGCAGCACTTGGAGGTTTTTTCCCAAAAGGATGTCAGCAAGCTCCTTTACTCATTAACGTGTTATCTGAGTGGTCTCTGTTGTTCTGTTTACAAAACATGTGAGGGGTGATTAGAGGCAAGCAAAAGGTGATGTTGAAGGGTACACTCCTCTGCAGAGAACAGCATCAGATCTGTTTATGAATGCTGATTTTTGTGTTGTTTTGTCAGTGATTATTCTGCCTCTGGCAGAGCCTGCAGTTTGCTGTCAGTCCCAGGTCACTGGGAACCTCCAGGCTGCAAGAGCACAATGGCAAATGGCAGACAGGTGTGCAGGTGGAAATAAGGGAACAACCACCAAATCCACTGTGCAGAAATGGGAGCAGGGCTGGTTCTGGTCAGACTGACACAGGCACACTCTCTGACACTTGCTTTTCTGGAGCAGTTTCTCATCTCAGTGTAGGATGGCCATAGGGCATTTTTGGGAGGTGGCAGTGGGGGAGCAGGCTGAGGAATACATAGAAATAATATTATTCTAAATACGTTGGAAGGAAATTTTTGCCTTCTAATTCCCTTGTGCTCATCCATCAGTAAATAGTTTTTGCTTTGACTTCACTTTAGGGAAGAACTTTTTTGTCTCATAGTTCCACAGGAATAAGCCCCTTATTCCTACTGATTGCCTCCTTTTAATCCAGGTACAATTGCAAGAAACTCCAAAGCCAGAATTCTGAAATACTTCTCCCTAACTTATGTGGTAATTATTTTCACATTCAGCAGGTGTTTCATCTTGGTTTTCTCTCACTGACATTTCAGAATGAACTATGCTGGAGCTTTCATGGAGTGGTGGTTGCAATACAGGCTCCCATGATTGAAATGCTGTAGGTAGCTCTTATCATCCTTGAAAGCTTTCAACATATGCAGTGAAGTATGATGACTGCTAGAATTAATTAGAGAAAACAGATGTCAAGCATTTGCCAAGAGTTATTTAAAGAAAATCCATTGCGTACAGGTAGTTGATGGTAGGGTTTGAAATGTTACTAGCAGCTGAGAAGTGGCTAAACATATTTCTGCTTCATAGCAAGTATACCTAAAATACATTGAAAAGAGCACTTTGGTCACCCATAAAAGTTGAATCAGAATAACACAATGGTGGCCATATTTTTCTTCTTATTAATGTTTCTGTGAGACCCTTAAAGATGATGGGCTTGCCTGGATTGTGAGCAGGAAAAGAATTTGACCCCTGGGACAGCTCCTGATACATTCATGGACAAGGTGAGACCTGGGATACGGAGCCCATTTCTCCAGCAGAGGCACTGGGAAATAAATCTTTCAGAAATGACAGGAAGAATTAGGGGGGTGACTTGGCCCTGGCTCACACAGCAGCTCCAACAAGGAAGCATCTTGCTCCTGTTCCTATGCAGATTGCAGCTGTGTTTCCATCAGCAGCATCCACCAGCTCTCTGACAGAAGGAGCCTGAATGCTCCTCTCTCTGCAGCAGCCAATACACCCCGTGGCCTGTTCAATCCTTTCTGCTTAAATGACTTATGTCCTGGCCTTCATAATTCTGTCAAAGAAAATATACAGCCTTCATCTTTGTTATCTTTCATTGTGCCTAAAGAGGTCAGAAGTTCAGGGCAGTTTGTGTAGATAGCCTGGCTGAATGTAAATATGGCCATCAGTTTTGGTGCAAAAAACCTGCAAGACAAAATTGACAATCTTCTTCCCACAAGTTTTGTGTGTGCAAGCATGAAACTCACCTGCCACTGGCATTTGTACTGTCGTGCAGCATTAATGGAAAGCACAAATACATGAGAATGCAGCTGAAGCCCAGTCACAGAAGGAGTGGATGAATGTTTGCAGGAAATTCAATGCTCCTCTCATCCATCACTATTCACATTCCTTTCCTTGCCTGCAGGTAGAGGCACAGAGACTTATTGGATGGGATTCATCTTACCTAACCTTAGACATATATAGTGTGGATATCTCTATCTCAGCTTGATGTCTAGGCTCTTGTGAATGTCAATAGAGAGAAGCAGGCAGTTCTGAGCCCAATTCATCTGACTGTTTTAGACACCTTCTTCAGGAAGAGATGAAGCTTTCCCTAAAACTGCCCATTTCTCTCTAGTGTCTTAAGGACAATTTAGGCCATTCGGTCAGGTACAGATCCATTCATTGCACTATTTACATGTGGTGAATCCCACCCCTCTAGCACATTTGATAATATTTTTTCCCCAGTTGGATCAGTTGAATAAGACCTAATTGGCCCCAAATTACCCTATATTCTTCTGGGCTTTTCACCCTCCCAAAAAGTTCAGTGAGTTCTATTGAAAGGTTATTTCTTTGGTCTAAACCTGTTCTCCTGACACAGATAGAGGCAATTTTTCAGGTCAGGGTTTCCAAACCAACCTGTCCCCCAACCATGGGACACAGGAGCACTGCCTCTGCTTATTCCTGGAGGTTCCATGTCTCCCTTTCTCTCATGATTCCATGCTCTCATCTGCTGCCTTTCCAAGCCAGCCCAGCCTGTCTCTGTTCTGCTGAGGGTTATGATGCTTCAGCCCACACCCGTCTGCTCAGGTTTGGGTAATGGCTTTGGCTGTTCCTGCTGTATGAGAGCCATTTAATTGCATCTCCTATTCAGCCTGGATAGAGGGTGAGTGGGACATCTATTTGCTTTGACCAGGCTTGTGATTGATGCAACTGTTAATACTTTCCAGCATAACACAATCTTCCCTCACCTCCCAAGGATGCTCTGCTGGTAACATGTCCCTGTGTAACTTTTTCAAGGACAGACAGAAAGTGCTAGAAAAGGCAGGAGATGGCAGTGGAAATGCTGGCAAGCCTCTGGCCCATTGCTGCAGGGTTACCTCCCTCCAGCAGCTGTCCCACCATTTCCTTTGCTGCTGCCCTTGCTGTCAGCAGAAACGGTGCTGCCTCCTTGCTCAGCAATCATTTCTAAAGGGCCACTGGCAAGTTCCCTGTGCAGATCTGCCTGCAGTGTCCTGGGGTCATCTTCCCCCCTGGGAGAAAGCCAGGAGAGACACTTGCTGTCATTAGGAGCATCCTGAGCTTTCATTTTTTGAGATAAAGCTGAGCAAAGTTGTCTTCTCAATGGGGCTGTACAGAGCACTCACCCGTCCCTCCTCTGGATGTGGGGAAGTTGTCAGAGATATCAGCTCCCTCTGCCATCCCAACAAATGCATTGCTGATTCTCACTCCAGTCAGGCAGGAGGCCCAAAGGGGGAACAGCCCCTCTCAGACCTGCAGATGTGCCACATGGCTTTGACGACAACAATTACACCCAGAGCACAAACTGCACAGCACAATATAAAAACTACTACACACAGAGCTCCTCAGTAAAAAACTCCAATTTGTATGATATTCATGGTGTCACACAACAGAATTTAAGTCATCCTTTGGGTTACTGCGAGTCCCAGGAAAAAAAAAAAAAAGCCAACAGCATGTAAGGAAGCCAGGAAGGGAAGGAATGGAGAGAGAAAAAGAATAAGCACAGAGCTGTCAGGGAGGCTCCTGGGGTCAAACCATTTCACTCCCTGTTGTGCACAAATCTACCCCGTGGTCCCCCAACAGAGCAAACTCTGTTTCTCTTTTTAGCAACCTAGCAGAATTGGCGGCATTTGGGATTTTCAGCTGAAGACCACTGTAGTTCCAGCAGGTTTGTTCCCGTAATGCCACAACACAAATAAGTGTGGTTCATGAAGGGCAGTCGTGCCACAAGGACCTGCAGATGGAGAGGCTCTGCAATAAAGTGACTGAGCAGGGCAATGATAACATGGGTAGGAGATATTCTACACTACCAGAATGCTCCTGAGGCAAGACACAGCCAGAGCACTGCAGACAGTGGTGTGAGATGGCCAAGACATGTTGTTTAAAACATCAGGGGAGCAGGAAGACTTCCAAAATTTGCACACAGGAATTCAGTAGCCTTACCTTCAGCATAGAAAAATATCTCCTTACCTCTGCACATTTAACAATAAGGAGTATTAGCAATAATTTAATATCTCAAACACCCCAAAGTGTCAGTTGGCATTCAGGAATCAGCAAGAGGTGCTCAGTAGCATTGGGTGGTTATGTACCAGCATGGTCAGTGCTTTGTAGGACAGGGCAGAAAAAAACATGAGTGTTCCTTAATGCATGTGCAGCATTTTTCTATTGTTAGTGCTTGATTTCTCACAAACCTCAGTGCAGGTGATGGTGTATCACTCTGGCATTGCTTGGAGGTGCACTGCCCTGTAGTTTTTCCTCAGCATTGTGCTTTTTCCCTGCCAACATGCTGGAGTGTGTGTCAGTTTTGCTGTGGGGCTGTTGCTGCTCTAACAGGACAACAGGAGACCGGGATCAGGCCATGGAGACTGGTCTGTGACTTATCATCAGAGGCAGGAGGAGGATCTGTCCTCACCTGCCTCCTTCACAGTCTCAGTACCTGTCTTCTGCCACCTTCTTCCCACTACCTGTTGCCAGTGCTTTCAAGTCTGTGCTTTATTATCTGCAGCAGATCATGCCACACTCTTGGATCCCTCCTGAGCATTACTAGCCACAATTAGATGAGATTGGGAAACACTGAAAAATTTCTTACTTCAAAATATTTCTTTTTAGTAGGAAATAGCTTAAGGAATAGACTAAATATTTTGAAAGGGTTTTTTTTAGAATTTATTAAAAGGACTATAGACCTAAGTGGAGTCCTTGCAGGAAAACAGAAAATACAATAGCAGTGGGAGACCCAAGGGAAATGAAGTTTTGAAACTTAGAGAATAATTGTAGAACTATCAATCCTGGGATATAAAAAGATAATTTAGATACTGCAGAGCTCCACAGTGGCTTTCTGCTATTTCTGTCATAATTTTCTGCCATGTTATTTTCTGTCAAGCCTTACGATATTTCTATAACAACTAACCCATTTGTTTCCCCAAAACTTATCTTTGAAAATTATACACAAGGTCAGAGTTACACAACTGAGCTCCATTTATTACCAGAAACAAGAAAATCTGTCTGGGCCACATCACCAATTGTAGCTGTCCACCTAATGGGATGAAATAGGCTGCAGGGAGTGTAACTGGGTGGTAAAGAGAGGCAGTGCAGGTGACAGAACAAGAGTGATAGGAGAAAGAGCAGCAAAACTAAAAGGAAGAGAAGATATATCATTGGCAACAAAACCAAATCAAGCTAATGCCTCTCAAAGCAAGTTGGGTGAAACAGAGCGATGCATTAAATGAGCTGAAGTCATTTGATTAAAGATGTGTGTAGATCACTCAATTCATAAAAGGATCTCACTGTCATACTCTGCAACTGGAGTCTATCCCAACACACAAGTATCTTCAAAGTGACAATGGTAAAATTCTGCCTATCCAGTAAATATTCTGATTCCTAAAATGTGCTGGTACTGCAGTTTCAAACTTCTATTTTTAGTGCTTTCTTACAATTTTTATGCTGCATCTTCCAGTCTGGGGTGAAGAAGCATGGTCAAAGCAAATTGTAACATTTGCTTGTTGCAAAATAGAGCTCAGCTCTGAAACCTGAGTTTTCAGACAGTCCCAGTGAAGCAGACATGAATCACAGTGCTGAAATACCTGGTTTTTCTGTAGGACATAAATTCTGCCTTTTGCTGAACTCTGGTGCACTTCCCATGGGGAGCATTGGCTCGTATTGTTGGCTGAATCTCACACACAGGAAACCTAAAAGATGTTGGTGTCTTGTGAAAGCACCCATGGTGAAAACATGGTGAAGGACATGCTTCGGGGCTCATTTAAGTGATGTGATGGCTTATGAATCTCATCTCAGTAGAGGACCTGTCTTCAGAAGGGGTGTAATCGATAAATCATGTGCCAATTGCATTTATTCAATATGTCAACCTGTACTCCACTCTGGAGGGCCTGGGCCAGTGTAGAGGGGTGGTGCTCTCACAGTTGTGATGCTCAGTTGGGGTTTGCTGTTTGGCAGCTCAGAGAGCCACAGCTCCACCACTTCCTTCCAAAGGAGGAGGGCAAGGGGAAGGCAGGAGACAGTGGGAGATCCCACACAGGGGAGGCAGGGGTCTGTGAAACACTGAAGAGGATGCAGAGTGCTGCTTAGCAGGGACAAACAAGTCATGCCCTATTGCCCAAGAGAAAAGGACAGGCTGTTGGTCTGGGGTCTCCTGGAGCTGTTGGCTGAGTCAGTTCAGTGCTCTGGAACTCTGAGCCTGCTCCTGACAGAGCAGTGCTGGCAGTTGTGTTTGGCACATGGCAAGTACACAGTGAGAGCAAGAGGTCCAGACATCTTAGAACATATCCAAAGTAAGACCTGTGCTGCTGGGAGATTTCCTCACCTTCTGCTGGAGTATGTTAATAAAGACCTGATGCAAGGCACACTGAAGTCCAGGGCAGACATTAAGCTGCATTGAGTGTGCTTTGGCTTGAGTTTTAACATCCTGCTCACTATTTCACATTTTCTTTCCACATTAAACAAACACCAACACAGCCCACATTGCCTGGAACAGCCTGCTGCCCCTGCTGTCCAGCCAAGCTCCCATCTCAGGGCTGCTCCCTGCCTGCTGCAGGTGCAGCCCATTTCTCCAAGCCCTCTGAAAGATTCACCTCATTTCCAAGCACAGTTTGAAACATCAGCAGACCAACCAGTAAACCAGTGAGGCTTAAAAATAGCTTTCTGCAAATTTAAGAGGTCAGAGAGCCTTTTTTTAGTTTAAAAAGAGAGAAATCAAGTCAAATAAGCCTGAGAGATTTACCTTACATTTAGACCTGGACTATGGTTAGTGCTGTTTTTCCTCTCCATTCTCCTGCACACATATGGTGGCAATGGGAGGGAGAAGGAGAGGGGGTGGGGAAATAAAAGCTGTAAGAAGTGTAATTGATGGCAAAAGAGGACCAAATGTGTGCACCAGATCCAGACACTCTCCAAAATGTAATCCTTGTTTGTCTGTGTGATGGGAATAATAGCCTTCCTCACAGCAGCACTGGGAAGGTCAATAAATAGTTAATGCTGGTCTAGGGAAATGCAGGATGCCTGCAGTGTAAATCAGAAGTAAGCCATTGAAATGCATGTAGATACATATGGATAGACCCAATGTGAAAATGGGCAGATGCAGTTTCTTAAAAGAACAGTTCTGGTTATCCTGTAAACATGTAAGATTCTGTGCTGCTGTAAATCTGCATCATTTCATTGACACCACTGGAAATAAATCACTTTAAACAAAAGCAGCTCCAGCCACTGATGCCTGCTGGCCACACAGCCTGGCACACCATGCCTGCAGCTTTGCCTTTCCACACTTGCCTGATTCAGCCTTGAAAAATCTCCACCTTAGAGTCCCCACTAGCTCATCAGAACTGTATTTACAATAAATTAGAATAGGCAATACAATTGTGGGGGTTAGTATTTAAATGTTCACATATTTTTTAACTCACATGCCCACAAGGTCCCTTACAAGTATTGCATAGGTACCCTGGAGAAAATACCATCTCCCTGCCCCCAAAAGGCTGCTTCTTCAAAGGAAAGCACACACAGCTTCAGAGCACACAGCTCTCACCATCTCAGAAGGATGTCCATGATGCTTTATATCATGCTTTTAGAGAATAATATAAAAATTTCTGGGATGCAATGAATTCTAGACAAGAAAACAAATGCTAATGGATGGTAACTAAACTGGAGCAGCTGTGAAGGCTGTTCTGTGGAGACAAGGTGTGGAGGAAGCATTTCACTTAAGGCCTCAGCAGTGCTGAGTTCACCCATTCTCAGGATACCCAGAGAGGCAGCTTAGGGCCCACAAAAGGCATTTTTCCCACAGAGCAGGCCAGTCTCTAAGGAGATAAAGGAGTAAAAATTCCTGTGAATCCAAGCTAGGGACTGTTGTAAAAGGAGGATAAGGAGAGTATAAACAAATTGGAGTTTCTCAGCCCAAGCAAAGCCAGAGGGTGTTCAGCCCCTGTGCCTGGGTCAGCCCCCACAGCCTGGAAAAATTATTAACCCCCACAGATCTTCTGAGGGCAGAGAGGAGTGGTTCCCAATGGGCTTCTCCTCCTCCCCTGCTGTCTGAGAGGGACTTTGCCTGTATGTATTCCCTTGGGGAGTGGCAAAGGGGAGGTTTGCACACATGAGTGCTGAGATGTTATGATCTCCTAAAAGGACAGCGAGGCTTCATGCTTGCCTTGCCAGGCCTGTAGGCTGCTGTTTGATTTTGGCTCTCCTGCTCAGGTGTATGCACTCTGAGGGGAGGATGAGAAGCAGTTATCAAATAACTTAAAGTGTTTTCCATAGGAGCTGCCTGCAGTCAAACCTCTTGTCAGTCCTCTGCATGAAAAAGTGAGATTGTATTTATGGCCATCAGTCCTGTACCTGCTCATGTCCTTTTTCCCTGCCATGCCATGGTGTTTGCTCTATAACTGAGTGTCACTGCTGCTCTGGCAGCCTCAGGGGAGAGAAGGATGCGGAGGATAAAGAACAGTGAGAAGGTGAACCCAACCTCACGTAAAGCATGGGCCAAGAGGCTCAAGCAGGGCATCACTGCCCAGTGGAGCTGGCCATGGAGCCAGGGTGAGGCATCCCAAGGGACATCACTCCCCAGCTGAGGAAAAGTGAGGCCACCAGAAGCAAAAGTTTGCCACCGTCACAACTGAAGCAGAACTTCAAGGCACCACCTTGAAGCTGGGGAGGAAGAGCAGCCCTGGCTCACTCCCTGTGGAGGACAGGCCAGATTGCTCTTTGTGACGTGGACATCTCCTGCTGGGAGCTGTCCTGTGGCAGGTACTAATCTCATGTAGGGCTCAATCACTGGGCTGCATTTGGGCTGGCAAGTAGGAGGTGGAAAGCACAGTACAACCCTTCCCTGATTCAGATCTTTGGAGCCATCCTGTCCCCTTGGGCTTTGAAGTTCATAAAGCATGTGTCTATTAAAGCACACAGAGGTTTGTGCAGTTGGGAAGTGTGCCCTTTCCTTGATTGACTCAGAAAAGAAGAAATTTCTCTGAGCCTGTAGAAATCAAGGATTTGCAATTACAAGTGGTGTTTACATGCACATCAAACACCTCTTAATGATAGGGAAAAGATCTGAAGGCAAGCAGCAGAGGTTTTGAGCTGAGATGAACTGCTGGAACAGGCAGAGATCTGCCAGCTCTCCTGCAGGAAAAGGAGACAGGAGGCAGAAAGTGGGAGCAGAGGCGTGTGTGCCGGGCAGGGAGAGGAAGAAAAGCCTGGCACATTCACCAGTAGCAAATTGGGCTCCCGCATGGTCTAATTCCTGCTTCACCACAGACTGCTAACACAGCTTGGATAAAAAGGGAAAAAGGGAGAAAAAAATCTATTCAGGAGGCTGCAAGAGCACATAGAGTCTGTTCTGAGCTCCTTCCACAGGCAGACAGAAATCAATAAATCAATAGGAAATGTTCGCTGGCTGTAAAATGGGTAGAGAAGCCAGTGTCAAGCTGCTCTAAGATGGATGGACAGTGGGTTTGCAGTTTGCACAAGGGCTAGAGGTGACTATCACCTTGAGATGGGATCAGCGGCCAGCAGTCCAGCAAGGCTTTGAACCTTGAGTTTATGATGAAGGGCTGGGGCACAGATTGAAACACTCCTGAGGCCCCTGCATAGCCCTCCCTGGGCTTGGCTGGCTCTGCTCCTCCTCCTCCTCGGCACAGGGCGCTGGCAGCTGCTGGCGCTGGCCCTGCTGTGCCACTCCATTGAAGTCAGGCTACAGAAGACTGAATAAAAATTGACTAGATGCCTGGTGCTAGTGAGGATTGATTGAAGACGGGCAGGGGTTTGCTACCCCACAGTTGGATTTTTTCCCTTTCTATGAAGGATTTGACATAATGTGGGCAGAGGCGCTCATTCAGAGCATCGCACCTTCATTCTCTCCTTAATGAGAGCGGCGCAGGCACACGAGCAGTGCCAGAGGTGCTCGGGGAAAGCTGGCATGAGCTGCATCCTCCTTTCCTTTCAAAGGCAAAGGATTTACATGGGGTGGAACAGATGGACTTGCAGGAGCCTCGCTGTGTGCCTCTGTGTGCCCATTCAGGTTCAGAGGGTGGCTGCTCTTCAATTGGTACTTTTCAAATGCAGGGATGATCTTCACTGTGCTGTGGCTCCTGCAGAGCCAGACAAGCAATCTAGCTTCAGGCTTCCTCCCTTCCACAGCATCCCCTCCAGGACTTACATTTCCTTCAGTCTCCATGAACTGCTGCTTGCTCCATTCTTTGAAGATAGATGGACCTTTTTAACCTCTTGTAACTGAGATTCTGGCTCTCATAGCCCACAGAAGCAATGGATTTGGGGCCAGCTTCTTCCTCTCACCAAGAAAGACTCTGTAACACCATTTCTACCCATGTGTTATCATTACCACTGTTTACACACTGCTCTGCTCAAAGGGGGTTGTACACTGACTGCAACAGAATAAAAATTTCTAATCTGGTTAAATAGGACCTGGTATAGTCCCTAAATGCTCTCCTGAAGTCACAATTTTTGTAATGCCAGTCAAGTAATCAAGAATTCAGTTTCCTGGACTGGTTTCGGAATCTTTGTTTCATTCAGACCTACTAAGGCCTACAGAGAAACTCCTTTTGGCAAACATGAGCAGATCTCTGCAGGCCTGAAACTCAGATTGTGAGAGAGAGTCTAGGGAGTGATTTTGGATGGGGTAGTCACAGAGACACTGTTTGGGGAGTTAGGCAGGACCCAAAATGGGCTTGTTTAACACACTGGAAACTGACTGTGGATAGATTTTGTTTTCTTGTCTACACATGGAAAGCCAAGAAGTCCTGGCAAATAACTTGTTTTTTATCACAGAGCCTTGCTTTTGAGGAAAGACTTGGGACAATCCCAACCCCAGGCACAAGAAAGGAAAAAGACTGTGAAAAGCCAGGTGCTATGGCACTACCCCTGCTACAGGTTACATTCACAGGCAGATTAGCTGGCTCCAAAAATGCTCTGATTTATTCCAGGAATGTCTGTGGGAAGCTGCATGGATACCTCACCCAGCAGAGCCTGGCATTGGGGGTCCCAAAATCAGACCCTGATTCACCAGATATGGTTATTAGAGAGCCATCAAAGTAAACACTCCCTCACCTTGTTAGTATAAATAATGGTTAAAAAGGGCTAAAATAAGAGAAAATTAGGTTCTTACAGTGGTGAAAGGGAAGCATTTAATTTCCTGATAGTTTTCAGATTTAGGCCATGTGATTTGCTGTGGAATACCCACTTGCTGTAGAAAATTAGAAACTATCTTAAATGAAGGGGGAAAATCTGCCTAATCTGTTGATTGACCCAGTGCTGCTGTTGCAGTCGAGTGGGTTGCCCAGGTGAGCCTCTGAATAAATCATTTGCAATATTTGGAACATAATTGAACCCCACTGAAGTGAATGGGAACTTTCACCATGAATGGACGTTGACTTGGTACCTTCAGGATAAAATTCCATGATTTTTCTCATGACTACCCATGTATTAATGTCCAGAAGAGATGCATTTTATTGAGAATATACTTTATACTTCTGGGCTCGTGAAGTATATTATTATATTAGTGCTGAGAAAAGCCAGAATTCTCCCCGTGAGCACTCTCCCCTTTGGTACTGCCAGTGCAATCCACATGGACACTTCAGTTCTGCTCCCTACCCTCTGGAGCAACAGCAGATGCATCAGCAATTAGTGACACCTTAGTCAAGCACTGACTTCAGAGTCCTTCCCTTTACATGAGCTCATTCTGTACTCTGCCACTGAACACAAGTACTGAAAACCAGATAAGATTTCATTTTTAAAAAGTTGTATTTGATGAAGTGGACCATGACAGATTTTGTGCATATTGGTCAGCCCTGATATCAGTTTGGGGCTCTTTTCAAATATGTGCATTCCTACCCAGACTTTCTGAAAAAAAATTCAGCTGCAGCTGGTTATGAGAACCAATATACAGAAATTCAGACCTCTGCAATTAAGTGTATTAACAAAAATATAAATCACTGGGAGAAAGGGCTCTACTAGGAAAAATGGCAGGCACCTGAAAGTTCAGGTGCAGCTTTTAAGAGACACACAACACACACCTGCACAGGCAGCACAAAATAAGCAGAGGCTTAAATAGGGTCTTGCAGGTTGCATGGGTTTAGCCCAGCTCTGATGGGGTGGTGGGAGCTGCTTCTAAGGTAAGGAGACTCTGGTTTCTCTCAAGCACTGCAT
The DNA here is from genome assembly GCF_047830755.1 of Zonotrichia albicollis. Lineage (NCBI taxonomy): Eukaryota > Metazoa > Chordata > Aves > Passeriformes > Passerellidae > Zonotrichia > Zonotrichia albicollis. The sequence continues at coordinate 12,242,820 of NC_133829.1, read as the reverse complement.
GATTGTTTTGTAGATTTTTTTAGTTCATCTGTGGTAGAGTGAAAGAATTCTAATGAAAAATTCATTAAATTAGTTACTTTTTTCTGTTTTCAAATCACTTGGAAATAGATGTTGACTTTGATTGATTTGTTTGTGGCTTGAAGTGGTGCTATGCTCTCTGTGCAAGCATGGTTTATCCTGTGGCAAGTTTTGCTATGTGTCTTCACTGCATCTGCTCTCCCTGTTTTTTGTTATGAGTGGTGAATTTGGAGTGCCAGTCCTAGAACATCTTTCTGGGTGACTTATGAGAATTTCAGTTCTCTAGGTGTTTCTGAAAACAAAATATTTATATTAAAAAAGAAATTAATTTTATATTGTTATTATTATCATTTGTTGTGGACCCTTGTTTTTCTTTGCTGTACTCACTCTGACATGAGAGTTCTTCAGATTTAGCAGAAATAATTGTAGAATTAGACACTAATTAGAAAAGAAGCTTGCTAAATAGAGTACCACTGGGATCAAATAGTTGCTTTTTTTAAATAAAATGTATGGATTATTTTAAATTTCTCTTTACATTCTGAAGCTTTTGTTTTAGAATACTATTAATATAGTCAGTAAAAATCAGTTTCTGTTTCCAAAAATAGCATTCTTTTCAACACTAGAAATGACTAATAGAACATTTCAGTTCCTAGTTTTATTTTAATATATAAATAATTCTTAGGAAAGAAAATACTTTTCTTGCAAAAGTGATGAAAGAGGTTTTGTGTCACTCAGTACAAAGAGGAAACAATACAGCAGGAGCCAATATTTCCCATATTGAGTAACAATGAGTCCACAAACAGAAATCAGGTATATAATAAGAAAATGTGTAATTCACTCATCCCACTTAAACTTTTTTTCCTTGTCTGCTGCAGTTCCCCACTGGCTTCATACAAACAACAAATCATCCTATTTCTCTCACCTGGCAGCTCTCCCTTTATTGTTGTTTTTCATGTTTTTCCTGTTATTTCACTCGTGTGGTGCCTGCAAGTCCAGGGAAGCATTTGTTGTGCTGGGATCCCACACAATGTTCCACCCTGTGTAACACGAGGAAAAACAAAGTGCATCCTTAATTGTGCAGTGCTGGGGGCATCCCCAGCACTTTCAGATTCAAGCCAGGATTCCTTCAGGCTGAGACAACACTTTCTTTTTGAATGCTCAGCTTCAGGAAGGGTTTTGATAATTCCCTCTGCAGCCTCTCTGGTGAGATGGATCTGTTTGGTACCCAAGCCCTGCACTCAGCAGAGCCCGCGGCTGGCTCTGTGCTCCACGTGGGATGCTCCTGCTCCCCACAGCCCAGCCTGGGGACACAGGGGCAGTGCCAGCCCTGTGTCACAGCCAGCCCTGGCTCACAGGTGTTGGGCCAACAATGGCTCTGGTGTTTGCGTCGCCCTTGCCCAGCCTCGTGCGTGTCCGTAGGCAAAGCAGGAAACTGGCTGAACACTGATGTAATCATAAAAAACGTGATCTTATCACGGTATATCTTACTGATAAGGCCCTACTTTTGATGTACAAATGGTTGGGCATTGCTGGTAACACAAAAGGCAGAAATACAGCAGCCTCCCCACACAAAGGGGGTGCCGTGCTTGTGCCTAATAACATTTAATGCTTAGACAAGCAGACGGTGCAAAGCCTGTCCCCTCCACGTTTCCCCCCAGCTCCCCTCCCCCAGACCCTCCTGCCACTTGCTGACGCCATTTGCCTGGGCTGGAGGTGTCTGTGAGCTCTGAAAATTGGATCACAGGGATAGCTTTTTGCCGGCCCCGGTCACGCTGACGGCAAGACTCGATCGATCAATACTCTGTGTGACACTTTCAGAATTCATTGGAAATGATGTCCTTTTCAAATGACACCCACATTTTATCGAGGGCAGCTCCCACAGCAAAGCACCAAGTGTGTTTTTGCAAGATATGTTTTGTTAGTAGTAAACTTTGCTTTATTTGTAAGGCTCTCTGTATTTGGGATTTCTTCATCCCTCCCTTCAACCTCCCTTTTGAAGAGGGCAGAGATTTAATCTTTAAAGGTAGCTTTGTAGCCTGACATTTAGAATGTGAGCTGTTCCTAAGCCTGATGTTTATTATGACATATGGCCTCTTCATGTAAAAAACAGTAAGCTTTGGGGGAGAATTTAAAAAGTAGCCTGAAGCTCATAGCACACAGCTAAAAACTGATTCACAATTTTATCCAAAACATTATGACCTCTGGGTAAAACTATTGCTTCTCTATGGATTCCCATGAAACTACTTGGCACTGCTATCTTGGAGCCAGTTCCTGTGGGTGGGACTGCACAGGCCATTCAAAGCAACCCTTCAGAGCCATTAATTGCTCATGTTGACAGGCAGCAAAGAAGAATGGTGCTTGAGCTGGAGGCTTCAGGGATAAGACACAGAGAGAAGGAGAAATGGGGGAATCGTTGGGAATCTCTTTTGAAGGACTGTCAAAAATAAGTAACCTTTCCATTGAATGTCAATATTGAAAAAAGATCTTTAGTCCTTATATTTTGTGACTCCAAAGTAAATAGCTCTGGTTGCTGGAGAGGCTGAAAAGCTGTGTACCAGGCAGCCTTTGGGGACTGCAGAGCAGGGACTCAGAGGATCCAGCCGGGGGTTTAATTTTGCCCTTATCAAAACTAAAGCTAGATGTATCATTTGGACTTAGACTTAAGCCAACCCAAAATGAACAAAAGGTTTAGCCTCGATCAACTTTGTGAGGAAAAAAGGAAAAAGCAATTTCCCAAAATAAATCCTGTGTAATTTGGGATTTACAACATTCATCAAGGTGCACAGTGCCTTTGAAGTTGTGAGTCTGTGACCAGATTAGCACATGGGTAGTCCTAAAAAGAAGTAGAAAAATTAACAAGCCATCATTTTTTGACTCAAGACAGCTGCAGAGTACAAGTGGGGAAGCTCATGGCAGAAAAGCAGTTAAGGTGGGAAGAGGCTTTGCAAATACATATTTGTGTTTTCACTGTGTGTGCACATCAGGCAGCAGAATTCTCTCTGCACCTCATTGCTGTGGCACTCTAACATGTGGGTTTTGTCTAATTGGGGTAAAATCTTCCCTGGGCTGTAACTAGAGCACCACTGCCAGTCCTGCACTGACTCTCTGATACAGTGAATTTTATGAAAGTGAAAATAAACGTTGCAAGGTCCAAAAGTTTGTGATAGGGGGAAAGAGAATATCAGAGGTGGACTATGGACTTATTAATCTGTTCAGTTGCCAGGAAACATCAAAACTGTAATAAATTATTAGATAGCAGTTTATAGGGAAGTTTTCATTTGCTAATCCTGCCCTTGTAATAGCACATAATAGTTTCATTTACTTTGCAAGGAATGTGGCCTGGCAAATTGGGTAACTACTATTCTGATTTATAACATGGGGCTTGAATGGGCCAAGCTAAATACAGAGATTAGAGTGACTACTGCCTGATTTTAGAGGTTAATTCCTGTAGGTCTCCATGCAAATGTAACACAGCTTGTTAGGAAATGTACCATTTCTGATATCTGAGCTCTGACTGAGGGACAGCACACTGAGCTAAAGTGTTTGGGCTTTTACTGCAAGGTATGGAGGGCAATGCTTCTAGTTCTGGTCACTGCCAAGGAAATGGAAACTTCTCCAGGTGAGGATTTACCTGCTCTGGACAAACATCCTCAAACTAAACACTGGTATCAAACATTGCCATTGGGGAGTGTTAATAGCTTATTTTTCTATGCAGTTACAAAAGATGCATTTATTCCCATCCCTTGGTTTAATTTAATTTCTTCATTAACTTTACTTTTAGCTTCATAAGTGTGATCCAGCCCTTGCTGTTAGAGAAGCCATCACTTCCTAACATCAGGATAGCATCAAGAATATCATATAGCCTGTATCCAATGAAGCAACAGAAAGGGATATATTAATTTAGTCAGATTTTTCTAGAACAGATGTAAGAATGCCACATGTCATTGCCAAACTGGCTAAGAAAATAATGAATTTGGTGCAAGGCTGAAGTACACTGGTACACACCATAGAAATGCTGTTGGGGTCCCTGCTTCTGACCACACTGGGAGAAATGGGTTCAAGCAAATGCCATGGCTCTGCAACTCCTGCTGGCTTCAGCTTCTATTAAAATCCAGAACAGTTTCACTATCAGCTGAAACAGATTCAAGGGAAAGTTTAGTATAACAAAAGTGGTTCTGCAAATATTTGCTTTATTGTGACAGCTCTGTGGTTTTTATATACTTTTAAATATTTAGGCACTTTTTTGTACTAGAATCCTTAAATGCTCTAAAGATTCTCTCAGTGAAAAATGCCTTAAATCTCTTCATTTTTGTCCCCTGTATAAATGACCAAAATGTTATCAGCAGAGTGAAGCTTTTAGCCTTAAAGTCCAAGGAATCTTTTAGTCTTGCTGAGGTTTAATGAGTTGGGATTCTAAGCTGATTCAGCTCTTAAACACTCTGATCATTAGTGCTGTATCATCTGTCACCTTTGGGTGATAATTAGAAAAAGAAAGTCAATAACAATAGTACATAACACTACTTTACCAAGATTTAAACAAGTTGTAATATTGTTGAACATCTATTGATGAGTCCAAATGTGCCACAGGCTATTGAGCACAAAGAGTGCTTTGATGTGATGTTTTCCATTATTAATTTGATGTGGTGGAGTTTGTAGAAGTGAGAACATTTGTTTTCATTTTATTACATGTGGGAAGAGATGAGATACTTTACATATTCATTTTGTTTCCTTCTGTTGTTTATGCCACTAATGCTTTTGAGGACCAAGCCCAGAAGAGAAAGAAGGCAAACATCTCAGTTAATCACATTAGACTGTTTGTTTACCATATTTGTTTTGATTTTGAATAGTATTGATTTATTTGACCTCCAAAATATGCATCCTATAGGAGTGTTAGCAGGCCCTGGATGACAGGGGAAAATGTGAGCGGAACTGGTTTTTCCCCAGAATAGCAGCAGCTCTCAGGAGCTGAGCACAGTGTTGCAAAGATGGGTCAGGATTCATTAGTGCATCACTTTACAACCAGGATATGGGGCCTGATGTGCAGAGATAGCCCAGGAATGCAGTGGTCACTTGCTGCTGCTTATTGACCACTTCCTCATCTGCCCTTGGCTCTTCCTTCGGGTGATTAAACTCATTTGTAAAGAGCACAGTTATGGAAATCTCTGAAGAGTGAGCTTTTTGGAGTCTCTTATTGCTTTGTTTTGTCTAATTAATCCCCTAATGAAAATTTTTCCCTTCCTCTGGTCTGTCCTTTTCATGCTTTCTAAAACCACAATAGGTTAACACTTCAGTCATGGGTCTGCAAAATGCAGCTTTGTAGCTGATGTGTTTCAGTGATTCAAACAGGAAAGCTGTTAAGCCAAAAATAGAGCTATGTACATAAAATATCCAAGCATAAGAGAAAAATACCTTTGCAAACTGACTAGGCCCTTTTAAAGAAACACAACAAGCTGTTTTCACCTCATATCTGAGTTATCTGTTTGTAGCACACTTAATTTAGTTTCAAGAGATTCAGATTATCTTTTTCCTTAGCAGTTAGATGAAGATATTCTATTTCTCCTCTCTCATTTTTAGAAATTATAATGTCAGTCCTGCTTTGGACCCTGGAAAGCAACACATCAAGCTGAATCACACAAATGTTTTGTGTGAGTTGGGGTGCTTCTTAGGGGTGAATGGCATTTAAGAGTCACAGATAGCACTGGCATAAATTCTAAGCTCCAAGGATTTAGTTATGAAATCCAGTTATGTTTTGGGCAATAACCACCCATCCTTCATCTGTTTTCCATGGCTGCTCAGTACAACTGCAGCTAAGCAATGGAGCAGGGACACACAATGGCTCAGGTTAACATTAATAGAAAATTAAAATTGGGAATTTTTCACATTAATTGTTGAGGCACTACATGCTGCCATTTTCAGTATGAGATAGAAGTGCTTTACACAGATCAATTACTTCCCTACAAAATGTAAAGGGAAGCCAAAATACAAATGTAACCCAAGTTCAGCCTGGGTTTTAAATTCTCCAAATATCTGGGGTGCATAAAGTAGGGGTTCTCCTTCAGTTTCATCATTTCCTTAAAACAAAGCAATGCCTTTCATAGGCACTGGAGAGATGGAGTTAAAAGCTGCTTGGTTCTTTCTAGTAGTCAAATGTCCAGATTTAGTGAATGAAGATCAATGAAAAGCTGGAACTTGTATCAGTAAACTATAAACCATGGAGTTTCCAGCTTTGGTTATCTACAAATCTCAGTGACACACAGCCTGCTCACATATGCCTCCACACACAGGAGCAGGGCAGCACAATTTCTTGCCAGCACTCAGCTCTAGCAGGTGCCATTTATTACAGAGCACACTGAGACATTTCCTAGACAAGGTACCCACTGCTAAACCTGGCTGCAAAGTCCGCTCCTCTCACCGGGGGCATGAAAGGTGATTGGATTCTTCTCCTGATAAGTAAACGCTACATAATCCTCAGGGATGATAAACTTTGTCTAAAGTCCAGAATCTGGGTCAGATTATCAGTTACCTCTAGAGCTGTTACACCAATCATGAATTTGGACCTCAGACTTGAAAACTCACAATATTCTTTGATGTATATAAATAACTTCATTTTGACATACGCATAAAAAATTCTGCCATGTTTGTGAAAATGCACAGAAAACCCTTCATAAAGCTGAAGCATCTCCATTTCCATGCAAGCCAGACTTAATCACTCAAAATAAATGAAAATATATTTTTAAATAATATTACTATAGCAAGTTCTAACCTGCAAAGGTGCCCAGCATTAGATTATATAGCATCATAACCTTCCTCATTATTGTAAAATAAATAAAATCTTTACTCTTCACAGCTCAGATTTGTATACTCAGACACACCAAACTGATGTCCCTTCTATTATTCTGAGCCCTGAACAATAATTCAGGATTATCTTTCGTACCAGCTGAACACTTTCTTGCTGGAAAGCTTTGCCAAGAGCCAGGCTCTGTCAGCTGCAGGTGGGAGTGGGAGGGTGGCAGGGCTGCATGTGCTGTATTGTGCTGACCTCCTTCCTCCCTGTGGCTGATGGAGAACCCAGTTCACCTGCAGCTGCTTTACAGCTCTGCCTTTCACAGCCCTTTCTGCTGTGGCTAAAGCTCAGCCTGAATTTGAACCTGCTGTACCCAAGTGAAACAGGGAAAGCATTTCTTACTGGGCTGGGCATGGGTAGAACCCTTGGGAACCTGTTGCAGTCTCTGTAGCCAGCTCAGCAAGTTCATTCCCTTTGCACCCCTCACCCCCCTTGTTAGGGCAGCGCTGGGACGTGGTTCCAGGACAAACAGACACAGGCTCTCTGCTGGCAGTGCCTTCTTTTGGGTGCTTGGTTTGTGACCAACTTCATTCACAGGCACAGCACCAATGCCAGTGTAGCAATAAAAGCTTTCCAGATATGTGAGAGTTTGCCTTAAGTAAATGTCTTGCATGTGTATTTACCACCTGGAAGGTGTTACATTTGTGAGTCTTGCCCCTTGCCACTTTTCCCTTTGAGAACCCACCAAAGGTGCTTCTTGGGACCTGTTCTGTCTGCCCAGCTCACCACCCAGCTGTTCCCAAAGGAGGGGGTGGCTCTGTGCCCTGGGATGCACTGCTGGCAGGCAGGAGAGCCTCTGCTGCTGCTCCCCAAGCCTCTCTGGGGCAGTCAGTGCACACAGGGCACAGGTGCACAGGGCCCTCCACAGCAGCAGGCTCCAGTGGGAGCCTTGTCTGAACCTTTCATTAGGTCATTGATGAGTTAAGGCTTGTACAGTGCTCTCTGTTTCCAGTGCTGCGTAAGAAGTAGGAGTTATTACCATCAATAAATAAACATTTCTTTGTTGATGTTTGTACTCAAGATATTTAAGTCATCTTCACTCTTCTGTCCACTCCTTTCCTTACTGGTCCATGGGGCAGGGTTGATCACATGAATTTAATGTAATTAGGCTGAAAAGTTCATGATGAAAACTGAAATTCCATCTGCATCTTCCTACTCATGTTTTATTTCACTCAGGAAGTGCTTGAGCTGTAATTGTCCTCTGGAGCTAGGACAAGTGTGGGTCACAAACTAACTTTAAAAACTATAGTTTTTCTGCATTGCATTGGAAATTATTTGGCAGTTCTATTGATGGACTGAAACAGCCTAAAAGTGAATCTCATCAAGTCTGTCTTTATGTCCAGAATAGTATATAATAAATAGTGTTTTATGGTTTTGTACTGATCTATGTACTGCAGGAGGAACTTCTTCCCTCACCTTGCTCCAGGTATCTTTTACACTAGAGATTTTTCTTTTGAAACTCTGTGGTTTTTCAGGTAACATTCAGAAACCATTTCTTTTGTTGTTGTTTTTGTAGTTTTCCTTGTAGCTCATTGATTTGTTCAAACCAAAAACTCAAAGCCAATCTCTGAGGCTGTCAGCCTATTTAGCTGCAGAGGAAAGTCCACCAACTCGTGTAAATAGAGGCGATAGCCCAGAGGGCTGCTGGAGCTCAGGGCAGTGTGTGCTCAGCCCCAGCTCCAAATAGCCAGGGGGGCTCTGCACTGTTCATGGGACCCCCACAGCTCGTGGGACCCTTCCTTGCAACCCCTGTGGCTGAGCAGCCATCTGCAAGTTGTAGTGCAATAGTCCTCACTCCTCCTCTTTTATTGCTTCCTATTAAAATTGCTGTTGCCAGCAACGCTTTGGAAGGCAATAAGCACACTGCAAGCTCTGTGGTTCTTTTTTTTTTTTTTTTTTAAGTTGATTCATCTTAAAATCTGACCAGTTTTTCAAAAAAAGGTAACCAACATTTGTACTTTGAAATTTTTTTTAAAGGAAGTATGGTTAGAAATGCCAAAGCAAAGTTTAACCAAGGGGTCATTCTGTCACTCCTGGGCAAAGGGGAGGGCTCTGCACTGTGGGTGCTTATCATAGCAAAACTTTAGGTTTATGATTAAAGCTGAGGAAAGTAGAGAGTGGCAGATCCTGGGTTTTGTGCTCATTTTCACTGGCTGGCCTTTGCAAGACTTTGTTCACAGAAGTGAAACCTTAGCACAATCTGCCTGCCTGCATCAGCATTATGCTTTTCCCACTTCTACCACTTTAGAGCCTTTCTTCTTGCCATTAGCAAACCCTCAAGGCCCAGCAATGCCAAAACCCTCCGGGCAGATGAAAGGAAGTGGATCCATTTTCTCTAAACGGGCTCCATGATATTTTATGAAGAGCCTCTTAACAGGTCCAACACTTCAGCTCAAGAATACCTTTTGAAGGCCAGAAGAGCCTGTGAGTGGGACAGGGATTAAAGTAATCCCCTCCCCTGCCCCATCTAGATCCTCTCTTAGAAGAGTTTTATCTGCTCCCATCCTCTGCTGTCAGCCCCTTACTCTCCACTCTCCTGAGCAGCTTTGCTGTTACAAAAGGTCTGCAATATATATATTACATATATATGTATACCTTCAAGCTCTTGTTTAAGAAAAATATTGGATTATAATGTATCCTCTATAAAATAATAGTGGCATGTGACCTAAGAGAAATTTTTATCCTTTGTTTCAAACCTTTACACTAATAACTATTTGGTGTATTTGGTGTCTGTGATTACCAAATAGTGGTGTTTTTGTTGTTCCTCTGTACTGGTGATTCACAGAGTGGAGAATGAAGACATCAGCTGCAGCTATTAAAATGCAAGGAAAGCCATCAGTTAGTTTATAAAGCCATAGATGATGATGCTTTGTAATCCCCATCTCCACACAAGTTCTAGTGATAACAATGTGCATGAGCTTTTTGCACATTATAAATAATTACAGCCCCTGCCTTTGACCATAACTGTTTTTTTCTTAGAATAACTTTTTCCTGGACTGCCTCTTCTTCTGCTTATGCAGGTAAATGCAAAAAAGGGTAATTTCTGGAGCTCTCAATACAGTTCCCATATGTTTTTTTTTTATTAAGAAAAATTTTAAAAACGCCTTTATGCATTTTCTAATACTCTATATGAAAACTTTATCAGCAGCTTCACACTTTTCTTGGCACTGTCTATATTCTTGGGAAAGTTTCAGTTTATTCCAGTGCAGTATGTGCACTCCCTCTTAGAGTCACTCTGTGCCAAAGGAGGTGTGAAAAAAGGTACAGATGGCATCAGGCAAGGAAACCCTGTTAAAAAGGGCAAAAGTGAATCTGGGCAGTTGTTAGGTAGGCCACTCATTTTACCTTGCATGGAAACAACTAATATGTGCAGAGACTGAAGCTCTAGTTTCTCTTATTTTCCTGCTGTGAACTTTTCAAATGAATTTTGGTTTTAAGGTATATCAATAAGTGGTGCTTTACAGAACAAGCACAAGGAGCTTTTTTAACTTGGGCCACTTTGGCTTTCTTAGAAGGAAATTAAAGTATTCTTTCCTGGCTATGAGTAACCTCAAAGGAGCAAGAGCCTTTCCTGTGATGTTTCACTTCTGTTGCTCAGTGTTGAGCTGTGGGGCTGCCTGGGCAGGGAAGTCCCCAGCCCCAAGGAGCAGGGGAGCTGCTGGGCAGTCTGTGGCCCTGGGGTCACTGGGAGACCTCTCCAGAGAAAACCTGGCACCTGCAGCCTTCTGAACACTGAGCTTGGCCACAGCCATCCCACTGCCCATCCAGCTCTGCATCCTGTGGAACATTGCTTCATGAATGAAACTTCAGCTTTCCCTAGGCAAGCACAACAAGCCCTTCACCCATCTCCCAGGTGCTGGATTCAGTGCTTGGCTTTGAGAGACAAGAGGGAGAGAATGAATAGGAGGAAAATACTGACTTCCTCTCAAATCTGGGTTTGCTATCTTATAACAGCTTTAAATGTCTTCATTTAAAGCTAAATGGTTGTACATTTTATGGATATACATTTGTGCTCTATTGCTCTCCATCTATGTTCTGCGTCAATACCTTCAATCTTGTCCACATTTGCATTCTGCAAGCTATATGCTATTAGGAGGTGTGTTTTTGATTGGACTTCTGTTCATCCTAGTTTGTATTTTATAAAACATTGTTACCAGGAATATTCTGAATTCCACATGGACACTAATGAGTATGTTTGCTTGAGGTCAGTCATTTCCTAGGAGCATTGCACTACGCAGAATATATCAAAATATCCAAGAAACTGCTTTCAGGACCATTCAGACACTCTTTCACTGTGTCAGGAAAAAACCCAAGAGCCAAATGACAGGCACTCTGAGGACAAAAGCAAGCAGAGAGGTGAGCTGGGGTGGGCAACAGCTGCCTCCTTCCTCCCCCTGCTCTTTTCCCAGTGATTGTGCTGTGTGATATTGTATTCCTGTGCGGGTACATCAGCTGCACAGATATACTGGTTGGTTGGCAGGGCAAGGAGTCAAAGCTCCAGTTACCTGTTGCCCAGATTTCCCTGCCCTTGAGGTAGGTAAGGCCCCATGGCAGCCCTGGAGAAACGCTCTTGCTTCCTTGCACAAGGACTGTCCTTTTGGGCACAGCTACCCACCATCTACCTCTGAATAATGGTCTTGTTTCTACAGTGGAATGAGGAATAGGGAAAAGAAGGTGGCCAGAACTCAAATGAAGGAATAAAAAAGAGCAGATGAATCAATTTTGGGATGTTCTTTTGATGCTCTTGCCCTCTATTTCCCTACTCTTCTTCTAAGCCCTCTGCAGTTATTTCAGTGTGAGTGCTGCTAGCCACATGGATAAGATTCAGCTTGCAAAAATGTATGCTTGCAGCAAGGAAGACTTACCCTTTAACCTTTAGCAGCCATTTCCTCTGAAAAGCACAAGTTTCATTTTCACTTACAGGGAAAAACGTGTGGAGGGGGAAGGGGAAGGGAACCTCATCGCTGTAAAGCAGCTGAATGGTCCTGTTTCCATCATCTGCACCAAACTTCACATAGCTCTTTCTGCATTATGCAGTGTGCCCTCAGGAAAGAGATCTGGCAGGAAAAGCAAATGCAAACTCTCTCGTTAGTCTTGAAAGGCCTGGTCCTGAGCATGTGGGGTCAATCCCCTTCAGCAGGTTCATTTTTCTTCATTGCAGTTTCATGAATTTGGCCATAAGCAAAAAGTAGGGTATAGTTAAAAAAAATACCCTTAAAAGCCTATATAGTATTCATTAAACAAACTTGAAAATCACATGCCATATTGGAAAAGTCAGGAAGGCAGAAGAAATTCCACATCCCTGCAATATATCCAAATATATTGCAAACAATGTACTCTAATACTAGCAGCCAATGGGGCTCCACTTTCACCTGGGGTAAATCTATGTAAGTCATGTAATAGTTCTAAAAATGGGATGAAGAAAGGAATTTTCTGGTTTGTTTTTTTGTTGTTGTTTTGTTACTTGAAACTCTTGTGCTCAAGAAGAGCACAGATCATATGGGTTTTTTTTTCAGGTCTGACATGACTTGAAAGATAACATACTAGAAGGATAAGCTTTACTGCAAGTCAGTGATTTTTTTTTTTAATTCAGCTCATTTTTCTAGCCATCAAATACAGCTACCAAGTGAGAAGAGTTAATTTCTACTTCAAGGGAACCAAAGGTCCCATCCCTGTTGTTTGCTGAGCTCCTGCCCTTCCCCTTGGAGATTGGCCAGGCCAAGCATTGTGTAGGGTGATGGTGCAGAGTGATGAATTTCCACATAACCCTCATCTTTGCTGCAGTGGAGGGTGCCTGTGCAGAACCCTTACTCCCTGTGCCCCAGCAGCCCTGCTCAAGAGGCACCTTAGCCAAGGCACAACCCCCCTGAGCCACTGCCTGCCTTCCCTCTCTGCCTCCTTCTCCACAATGGCATTTCTAAAGATTTCATACATTTTAAATATGTGACCATCTTTCTGTAAAAGCTTTTGAATTTATTTTTGAATGAAAAGTCCATGATCTTATGAAAAATTCCACTTTCACACTTTGTGTTCAAACAAGTATCATCACATTTTCTCATAGCCTCAAAAAGGTCATCTGAAGGAAGCCCTTGGTGCCCCAACTGTAAGGACTCCACTTGGTCACCAGCCCTCTGTCACATGCACATTTTAGCAACAGCAGCTCTTGGGATGTTCCTCAGCGCTCTGTGAGTCCTGCTAAAGCTTTGCTGTCTTTGCAGAGAGGGCAGAGCATCCCCTCCCAGGCAGCAGAGGTGCTGGACACAATGCTGGTGCCTCTCACAAGATGTCATTGTGTACCAATGTGCATATAAACCACATAAGCCTGGTGAAATGATAAGATATTATATTAAGCAAGATGAAGAGATCTGACTGAAAAAATTAAAAGCTTGGTGATGAAATATAATTATGTAAGAAATTCCCTCAATGCATTGTGAACTGATAGAGAAGTGTTAATTGCAATCCTTTTTGGTTTTTTTTAAGGAAAATGCAATGGATTAATTCTCTTATGGAAGTCAGCATAAATGACTCAGTAGTATGGGGAAAAGGCGTAAAGGAGAGAGTTGAGTGTGTGAGAACAGAGAGTGCATAATGTATTAGCATCAGCAACACTGCCTGATGGGTGAAGGCTTTTATACTACCTCTCTATTGATAGGTATTTCAACCAGCAGTAAAAAACTGCTCTTGACACTCATCTGTAGGGAAAATATCCACATAGTCTTTGCTGTAGGACCAATTAGCCTGTGAAAGCAGCTGGGGGGGAAGGGGGAGGTGCGGGATATAAATGCGGGATGCATCCACACTTGATTACTCTAATGAAATGTCCATTGATTCCTATGGATTAATGTGAGAAGAACGGCAGCTGCGGAGTGGCTAACACCTCTAGGTCAGCAGCTCCGGGTGTGCTGTGGACGTGTGCGATGGAGGGGCAGGCAGCCGGCCCTAGGTACACGAGAGAAGGGCTCGTGTGGCTGCGGAGGAGAGGTGGCCGCGACAGCCGGCGACAGAGGGACATCGGCGGGAGGGCACAGCGAGGGGCTGCGGGCACAGCGCCATGCCTGCCTGCCGCTGCCCCTCGCTCCCGTTTGACTTTGCTGTAAGGCAGGCTGAGCTCACAGGTCATCTGTTTTTGTTAGATTAATTTGATTCAGCGTGCAGGAATAGAGGGCTGAGCGGGCTAATGGCTCTCTGCAGGTGACATTGGGAATGGCCAGCGCTGCATCCTCCTCCACGGCTGGGGCTGCCCAGGGAAGGCTCCGAGCAGGGGCTCCCTGTGTGCCAGGGATGCCGGTCCTGCAGCGAGATCCTCGCGTCCCAGGCACACTGTAATCCCTTATCTCCTGCGCCGTGTCATGTAGAAGGACTTAATTACAACAACGGGCCGGGGATTTGCGAGCGGCCGCAGCGCTGCGCTGGTTTTATTGCACGGGAACGGAGCTACGGAGCTGCCGTAATTGTCACAGGAGATACAACGCGTCCTCTCGGACACTAATTCTGTTATTTTGGGGTTGAAAGGGATGTGGTGTGCCAGGGAAGCCTAGAGGAGCCTCTGGAACCTTAAATTGTACCAGGAGAAGAGATAGATATGGAAATATGAAATGGCAAAGTATTTAGGCTGGGACTCTATAAATTACATTTCAGATTAAACAAAAGTATCTCTGGGCCAGATTTGTGCTGGCATAGTATCCCACAGTTGTACCCATGGTCTGGTTCCTCTGGTCACAATAAAGGGAGATCTGTTACTTATTACTGAGGATGAGGAATCTTGTGGCTATACTGCACTGTGAGGAGAGCTTGACTTCAGCCAAGAACACAAAATAACCAGACACGTTGTGGCTGTTGTTTCAGTTGTTTTAAATGCACACTTCCCCACCTCATTGCAATACTTAGGAACAAGTACTACAGCACTTGCCAAAAATTTTAGGAAGTGTTTCTTTGCAATGCATAGAAATGTGGTCAGGCAATTGCCAGAGCCAGGTGGCCCTGCAAAGATCAGGGTCCCCCAGGAAGTGCAGGATCTGAGGCTGGATATTAATATTCCTGCTGTATTGTGCTAACTCAGGGAGAAATATGAATCCTAATTCTAAAACAGGGCTTTGAGCAACCTGCTACTGGTTTGGCAGCCCTTATATCAAATACCTAAAACTGGTGCTAAGAGATAATCTGGTAAATGTGCTCGTATGCTAACACAGGCAGAAAGAGGTCCCAGTGTGGGGTCACTTGCTCCCAAAGCAAGCTCTCTGCTGAGCCCAGCCCTACAAGCACAGGGCTTCAGCCCACACTGGGTGATACCTGGCACCTCCTGTTTTCATGCCACTGAGCAACAAAACTTTACATCTGAAGAGCATAATTTATCCCTGAAAACACAAATACAGCACCCTGCACACCATGGGTTTTATGTATTTCCCCAGGACTGCTCCGTAGCCCCTCACCCTTAACAGACCCTACTCCTTCCTGGAGGAGGCACAAACCCCAGTGGAGCAGGTGGCTGGGGCTGAGGCTGTGCCCCACCTGTGGCCACTGTGTCCCCAGCTGTCCCATCTGGCAAAGGGCACTGGGGGGGCAGGAGGGGGTTGGCCTCAGTGTGCAGTGCTGACCTTCACTTCTGCAGCCAGACCTACCAAACATGCCTCCACCTCCTTTGGTGACTATTAAACACATGCTTTTAGTCATAACTTTTAATTTCTGTCTGTTCAAAAACATGTATGTCAATGATTTCTCTTTTTAGTTCAGGATTTCCCCTTCTCATTAATTAGTATTTTAATGTTCTGCTCTCCTGCAGAAACACTTTGCTTCTCTCAGATGAAGAATGGTACCTGAATAAAGATGTTTGTTATGGTGCTTCTCCCCTTTTTCAGAGTGCAGGATATGCAGTGTGCTGTCAGCACAGGTGCAGTTAGAGGAATTAAAATGCAGTGCCTGGATGTGTTTGGCCACTGTGGCTCAGGGTGTGTGTGCGTGTGTGTGTGCAGGCAGCAGGGCTGTCCCTTTAAGCCTCGCAGTGTATTTTTAGAAAGCATAAATAGGCTGCATTCTCCCACTTGCTCACCATCCAAGACATAAAAAGGAAGGGCTTTCTGCTTTCTTCAAGTCTCCTTCCCCTGCTGGCACCATATAAGTCTGTCTTTTAAGCAGTACAGGTCTACAGCCCTTTTTTTTTTTTATTGAGAAGCTGCAGAACTCTAACCGGTGGTTCAATAAATTGTATTACATCCCCTTCGTACTGAATGCCCTACAAGCTTTGGCTTTCCATGTGTAATTGCAAGCTGTTATTAGCCCAGAGCTTTGTCCGTTACTGTGCCACACTATTGCTGAGCGGTCAATTTTTTTCCCCTGCCATTTCCTTTGCTCACACCATGCTGACCACGTTGGCCAGGGGCTGCCCGAGGTTTATAGTGCAGCATTGATTTTTCTTTTCTCTCAATACTGACAGAATCATAGATCCAAGGCAAATAAAGAAATGCATTCTGTGGTGATGAAATGTCTTTCGTTCAGCCTGGATTGAATCAAAGGCCATCACAGAAATGTTCTGCTCTAAAATGCTAGTGAAGCTTAAGGCATTGTTGGAAAATGAATTTTCCATTTTCTTAGCTGTAATTTGGATTCTCAAATCACTGTGCTAAAAATAATCAGATAAAACTGAATATAGACTACAAGCCTATGTAAAATGCTATTTGTTAAGTTTTTGCAAGCTGCTGCAGCTGATATGAAATGAATCTGGCAATAGATCAGAAAAGTAATTGCTTAGGTGGATTTCTAGTAAGTATGTTGCATTACTCTAAATACCAAGGTATGAGATGACTTCTCTGTAATTCATAAACACAATGGTAAATAACCAAACCATAAAGATATGTTTTGCATATCTACTGGAGGGAGAAGTTTCTAGTGAAAAAAACACCTTATGTAACTTACATCTCCCTAAGTATTATTGCTTTTTTGGAAGGGATGTTGAAGGATTTATTTTAGATGGACCAATGAATTTTTTTCCATTATACAGAAGGAGATCTAGAAGTAAAAGGAGTCTGTGGGGATGTAGTAAAGCCATACAGTGAATCTCTGGCAGGGCCTGAAAGAAAACTTTGATTCTCAATGCAAAATAAAAATGGCCATGATTTTCATGAGATCTGTGAGAATGGGTCACTCCATATGGTCACTAGCACAGGCTGCTTAAACCCAAGGTGTCCCCAGTCTGTGTGCCTGGCTGCACTGGCATGGCACTTCAGCATTCCATGGAAAGGGAGCACCTTGACTCATTTTCAGGCAAATGTCATTTCCTACACCATAGAGTCGATTAAGGAACCCAGACCTGTCATCTTGGAAAAGAGAAGACAGAACCACATGGTCAAGATTTCTGCACATTCTGGGATTTTCCTTCTCTTTTTTTTTTTTTTTTTTTTTTCCCTGTGTAATCAAGGCTCACAACTTAACATTACAAATTGAACCCAATTCACCATCAGGGACATCAATACTTTCCTTGAAAAAACAATGACTTTTGCTTTTCCTCAGCCTTCCATGATAAGTTCATAATAAGTTACGCAGAAAAACTGTGCAGAGGATTCTTGTGTTCTTCACAGAAGTTTCCTCTGTGGTCTGCAAAGGTAAAGCCCCAACTTCTACAAGGTCCCAGTGTGAAGATCATCTTACCTGGCACCCCAAAATGTTCTCTGACTCCACACTTCAGGGAGATCTCATGTGTTACTGAGGAATTAGCACAAAAACAAACAAACAAGAAAAAAGAGAGAAGGAAAATGTACCCAGAGAATAGTAAGAGTGGAGGAGAGGAGCATTTATATATGAAAATAACAGATGGCTTCAGCAAAGTTAAAACTACAAATTCAAAAAATAAATACATTTGAATGTTGCCCTTGGGCAAAATTTCATTAATTCCCTAGCTTTGGACCTTCCTTTTTCTCCTTGCTTAATGGCTACACATTTGATATCAATGTGCTCTGGTTTACAGCTCCTTCTTCACAATCGTATTCCTGGCAATGTGCAATGTGTTATGCAGTCTTTACACTGCATAACAAATCAGATTATTTTTCTTCACTGATGATCCAGAAAAATTCTTTAAAAAAAAAAAAAAAAAAAAACAACCTTTTTGGGTCAAATTCAATGTATTATTCAACCTGAAATTCTTCTAAAGTTTTTTTTTCATCAAAAGGACATGAAGAATTCCTTTCTCTATCCCAAATTATGCAGAAGTTTTCCCTACAAAATTTCTCAAAAGGTTACAGTGTGACTGAATGTGTGTTACTCACTGTGAAACACTGTGCAGTGCTATGTGGCTTTCATTTGTTAATTTTTAAGAATGCTCCACAATGGAAACAAAATCAGGGATAGCTCTGTCCCATTTGTCCTCCCAAGGTTCAGAAACCCTTGAGAAACCCCTTATTTTCCCTATCTCCCATTTTGTCCAGCTCCAGCCTTATGGTGTTCAGTAAAACTATAGCAGAGAAAGCTCTGATCTAAAATCAGCTGCAAACCAGCTCAAATCCTGGGAGGTGTTGATCTGTATGAGACTTGCAATGATTTTCAGATCTTGCACCCACAGCAGATATCATTATACTGTTGCCACAAATGTTTCTTTTTAAGTAAACCTTTTCCAGAAAATTAATTCAAATATTGTCCTTGCAATATTGGCTAATGCAAATGGATAGACCTCAACAGTAACAAAAATGAGGGACTGCTACTTGGGTGCAATAAAACCTCCAAATTCACTTGCCAGGATTTTTGCGAGCAGATTTGCACTGAGATTTAAAATTCATATTCAGGGGTTTGGACAGTGTCTCCGTTAGAAGTTGGACAAGATAAGGAGTGGAGGTTACCAAGTGTTGGTAATCTGTCCAACACTTACAAAGGTACGTCTTGTAAGTCACATTTACAAAGGTACTGGGGGTACAGCTGTACAAGGTAAAACCAAAATTAAGATGTGTGTAAAACTATGAACAGAGCTACTATACGCCTTCCATCACTTTATGGATTTGTGGCATCACTTATGGCTAAAATCCAGCCACTGCTCTGTACAGGCTGCAGTCAGGAATCTCCATTCTAGGAAGGGGAAAGTGAGGAGAATCTCCAAACAGGATTAGTGTCAGGGAATGCAAGCGTGATGAATACTTCCACATATTACCAAATTGTATATAATAGCCTAAGTAGGTAGGAAATCATTGTCAGGGGAGAAAGCTGTTAATTGGATCATATGTGAAATGTAATGTTTTCTCAGTGTCTCAGCTGGTGCATAAGTGCTTGTTGACTGGGGCATGAGCTGTGTTTTTATCAAATGCCCATACGAGCAAGCAGCCATGATAATTAATTTTTAAGGGGGATGGAAAAGATCAGCTATGCTTGAGTTCCAAATGGATGTCTCTTCTCTGATCCACTGGGTTCACAGCTTTAAGTGTAACAAGCAAAAATGGTTGAACAAGCAAAGAGCGAAGGGAACTACAGTGGCATCAAAATGCAAAGCAGCTCTACTACCATCTGCCATTCGGTGGGAAAGCAGCACTCTGTTCTCCTTCCTCTGTCAGCAAGGAGCAGCTTCTGGTTTAAAATGACAAAAAAGGCAAAATGAAGTTAAGATTTGTGTGGCTGTAAGAAGAGAATGGTAGTAATAATGATTTTATCTCTACTGTGACAATATTGGAGATGTAGCAGGAGCTTTGGTTGGTCTGAGGGCCAGGTGTGGGGCTGAGTTTGCAGCTGGTTCTGCAGGAGGCATCTCAGCTGGGGTGCAGGGCCAGGGCAGCACTGCAAGCCAGGGCAGGCCCAGTCTGGCTGTACAGATCACACTCCTCATCAGAGATGTGTAACTTGAGTTTCCCCTGCTCTCTGAAATCTGCTAAAGGGAAGGCAGTCAGCTCCCAGCTGCTTTCAGAGGCTGAGGCCATGCTGCCTGCCAGATCAGGAACATTCATTTGTGGTTTTCCCTGCCCTGCCACAGTGTCCTCTGCACTGCAGCTGCCTCAGGTGCCTTGGTGATCCTCTGCACCTCTGGCCTGCAGAAACAGTGACATCAGCAGAAAATCTTTACATGTATGGCAAAATAGAAAGTTGCTTGTTTAGTGAACCACTTCCTCTTTTTATTGTATCTATAAAGCCCAGCTCCCTTTTGAGGCACTCATCTTCCTCCACTTCTGTGAATGTCATCTTTCAGCAAAAGATCAACAGGCGCATTCACATTTCTTGGCAGTCCTCACCCTACAAACACTGTAAGTGCCTGAGAACCTGGTCCTTTTCTGTGTACATGTCCCTGCAAAGCCACCCAGTGTCTTGAGGCCTCCCAGGTTTGAAACTTCCCTCACCACCTTGTCCAGCCCAATAGGTGCACACTTCTAAACAGCTGCCAATACACATGTATTTGCATAAAACATACAGAAAAGTGGCAAAATTATGATGTTCACTGGGAAGTTCTGTCTAAATTGAGACTTTTAAGCACTAATAATAATTAACTACTTTCTTAGCAACGAAAAAGTCTTAAATGCCTATTTACTTAACAGTCCCCTAGGGTGTCTTTGTTCTGAATGGGCTAAAAAATCTTAGCTGCAAAATAAGCAGGCAATTCCAATCAATAGAGCCAGAGGACTATATTGATTACCAGAACTCCATTCTTTAGTCATTAACCCTGTGAATTCTTTACAAAAGCTGTGCAGGACAATTCCTAACCACTATACCATTTGAGGAGGCATTCAGATATTTGAATGTCATTAAACTTTCATAGCTTGTTTACAGCCCTTTCAGCCTTGCCTGAAGGATTGTGCTCTGAGACTTGCTGCCACGCAGCCCCACTCTGCCCAGCTGAACTGACAAACAGCATTAATCAAGCCCAGGAATTTCCTCTGCAGATATGATTTTCTTGTTGGCTGTTGCTAATGTTGCTACAGAGCAGGGAAATGGGTCATGGAAGGAGAGAAAGAATATTCTTAATTTTTCCACGTTTCAGCTTCAAGCCAGAATACTCTAGTTGATGATAAACACACCTTTTATCCTTGTAGGAAGAACTGCTCGTGCACCCTGTAGGTCCCTTTCTTCATCCATAGCGGAGGCCACAGGCCTCCTTGTGTGAACAGGAGGGCAGTGACACAAAGTGGGGCACTGGAGAGGGAAGGGAACAGTGAGGGGGAGGAGGAGGAGAAGGAAATGATGCTGGGGATCTCCCCAGCTCTCTCCACCTCCCTGCCCTGCCCGAGCCCTGCGGGACCTGCCCCCGCAGCACCTCCCTCTCTGCAGCCCCGTATGGGGAGGGGATTCTCGCGTTTCGCATTGGGAGGCTTCGTGACACACGGTAATGGCTCTAAATGGTAAATTCAATCACAGTCAACAACTGAATAGAGGCGCCACAAATGACCCAAATGCCAGCGATTCGAGGCGATGCTGAAGGAACTCCCAGCAGTCACAAGGCCACTGCAAAGACAGGAACCCTTCCTTCTCAAAGTTCAGGCAGCTTTAATGTTAGAGGACATGCAACATTCTCTAATGCAATTTTCTTTGCTGTGGAAGCTGAGAACTGCTCAGCATCTTTGTAAATACACAAAATGGAAGTGGTAATTTCTGAATGTTTTCTCAATGGTTGATATAAATTTCAACCACAGCTTGTCCTTGGACTGCCTGCTCCAACTATTCTTTTATTGGTTATGGCTTTGGCCTAATGCCCACTGGGTATGGGGATTTGGTTTAGGCTGTGTTTGGGCTGGTTACACAACACAAACATGGTTTTGTTCTTTGTCTTCCACTGTACAATAAAGTTTTTAGCCACAACAAGTAGATGAGCACCAAGGAATCATTTGAGCTGAAGGTGAGGATCCCATTTAGAAATTAAGGAACAGCTTGAGAAACAGACAAGAATCTCCATAAATATTTGCAAAAAGTGAATGTTATTTCAGAGTTATAACTGAGTAATATTCCTACATTTAGACCCAAATTGTCCTTCATCTTTTTTGCAATTAGTACTTGATCTAGTCTAGCTTCAACTTCTGCCATTATCCTTATCTATTTGAAAACTTCCCCAAGAGAGCTATAATGAGCTGGGGCCATTTTCATGACTATTGATTTCATGGTTAAAATTATAGTATTTGATTGTTATTTGACCGAACTGAGATTATTGTATGTTTTGAAAACAAGAGCAGTAGCAGCAGGAGTCATGTCCCTGGTAAAGTACAAAGTCAGGAGCTGCCAAACAGCCCCAGATGTTTATCTGCGGTGCCACAGGGCTCTGTGGGAGCCCCCCTGTGCTGCTGCTCTCCAGAGAGTGAGCAGAGGGCACACAGAGCTTCAGTGACCTTCCCAGTGTCACCCCATGCATCCTGGCAAAGCATGGGATGATGCCAAGCAGGTGCCCTCACCACTGGCACACGTTTTCCTACCTAGAAAATGCCCTGCAATGCTGCCTGCAGGCACAGGGTGTGTTTTGTGGTGAAGACTCTCTTAGGGCTGAAAGGCCTGAATTTCATTATAACTCCTAGTAAATAAATAAGTGCTGGACAACCATTTATGAAGTTTATTTTGCATTGTCACAATACATTTAGGAAGTGTTGGTAAACCAAGGACTTTCTGCATGCTCTGGTTCCTGCATTTCAGCAGACTAAACCAATCACAATTAGCAATGGATTTCAGATAAATCCAGAAATGTTTTAAGCAAGTTCCTAAATGTGATAAGAACTGCAAATACCTTTTTGAATAGGGTGTTTCAAATGATTATTAGGACTAAATGGTCTTAGTGCATTATAGGGACAGAACTGCCTTTTCTTTGTACTTTGTTTCCTTTTTTTAATCTGAGACCTGTCTGTATTTTATTAGACTAAGAGCATAACTGACCATCCTTTCTTTTCTGATAAGAATGGCAGAACTGTTGATTTTCAGGTTGTAGTGATGTTTTGAGCTGTGTGAAATCCAATAAGGCTACAAGTATTCCCTGGCAAAACCATGGGCACCATCAGGGGCTGGCAGTGGAGCAGCAGGCAGGAGCTGCCTGAGCTGTTGATAACTCCATGCAAAATGGGGTGAATGTAGATGCAATTGTCACATTTTTCCTTTTTTCTATCAATGCCATGGCAATTATCTCTGGTTTAAGGAGTGAATCTAAACATCTTGATGCCAGTAGTTGCTGCTGCTGACTTCATCCTCAGAGCAGAGCATTCTGACATCCCATTTTCTTCAAGCGGAGTCACAGGTCAAAGGGCAGTGAGACACCTTTCCCCAGCTGTCAGTGATGTGCCTCCTTGAAATAAATCAAAACCACCTGCCCCCAGAGGAGCAGCTGGGGACTCTGTGTCCATGTGGGCAGGATGGCTTGGCTGTGCCCTTGCAGGGCTCCTGTGAAGTTGTTCTGTGTGAGTGGTTCCCATGCTCAGGGCTCTCCTGGGCATCACTGTGCCCAGCCTGACCTCCCATGCCATGGCCCCCAGCCAGAGCTGAGCTTCCAGACACTGGGACTGCCTTGAGAAATGCTTACAGCTGAACTGCTCACCAGTAAATACACCCTTGCTGCATTTAGAGCCTCCTCCAACTCAGAATAATCAGTGCAGTATCCTGGGGGACACAGGGGAGAGCAGAGGGAGGTGATGGAGCCCTGCTGCACCCAACCAAGGTGCAGCACCCAACCACTCCTCACCCACTCCATGTAACATCCTCTACATTTAATAGAGGAGAGTTGGCTGCTTTCCTGTCCTCTGCTGTCCTTTTACTTAGAATTCTGAGTCCTGGAAATCAGTTTTGAAGTGACACTGCACATGCCAGTGCTGTGTCCATGCAGAGCTGAGGAGAGGACCAAGCTTTAGGCATACAGAGCTTGCAGATGATCCTGCTGCATCTTGCAGACAGAAATGCCCACAGTGCTTTAGTTAGAATAGGAGGGGTGAATGTAAACACCTTGATATATGTGCTCAGAGCTGTGTAAGAAGCTCAGTGAATTGCTGTGGCACTCAGAGCTCTCTCTGTATCCACCACCCACAAAAAGTCTGGGTTGTCAACCCAAGAAAATGTTCCCCTCCAAAAGTCCTGAGCTCTGTTGCTTTCACCACTGAAAAATCTGGGCCATTTAGTAACAGGTCTGTGCTGTCCAGTTCTGAGAGAGATCTGGTACTGCCATCCTGTTGTCCTTGTGAGCCAGAGCCACTTCTGTGGAAGAAATAGGTGCTTAAAGCCTTGTTCTGATTACATCTCCTCCACATAAAGCACAGGAACTTAACCTCCAGCCAGCAGTCACCCCGGTGTAAAACAGCGTTGTGGCAGATCAGAAGCTGGGTTGTAATCCTCTCATTGCCCCAAAATAAATTTCCTTCTTGGCAGCAGGGCTTAACAGCAAATGTTCAGTCCTGACTTGTGCAGGGCTTAGGAGCAGAGGACAGGCTGTGGGGGCTGCTCTGAGTTCCACAGCTGCACCCAGAGCAGGCTGGGCTCCATCAGGGGCTCTGGGGAGCACCCTGCAGCAGAACTGCTGCCAGTGGTGACATTTCAGGAGGTCTCACCTTGGAGAGGCTTCATAAATGTCATCCTGGAAGCTGCTGGTGGTGGCTGCACTGGAGGGAGTAGGAGCCAAGTGATGCCCCAGAAGGGATGGCTCCATGTCAGGTTTCTCCATCACTGTCACACCTATC
Source organism: Zonotrichia albicollis (assembly GCF_047830755.1). NCBI lineage: Eukaryota > Metazoa > Chordata > Aves > Passeriformes > Passerellidae > Zonotrichia > Zonotrichia albicollis. The sequence goes on along the minus strand of NC_133829.1, from coordinate 12,218,370 downwards.
TCTGATAATATTTACTTACTGTTTGAAGGGGAAATGGCTCTCTAAAGCCATTATTTCTTTCTCCCTTTCTGCTGTCATAAAGGTCTTTGTGATGGAATGATGGAGGATTCATCCACAAAAAATGGACAGAGCAGGAAAAGATACCAAAATATAAATATAAGGGCATCTCTAGGCAGGGCACTGTAATATTACTGTGTCTAACCATGGTGGGCATGCTCTTTGCATATAACTAAAAATAAATGGGTGAGATGAGCACTGATATTTGAAGGACTTGAAAACTAGATTTGATTAAAATATTTGTTTTTATAAGAGACATTTCACCCCATCTTATCTTTTCCTGTATTCCTTTCTGCCCAGTTTGGACTGTAACCTCAACAGAGTGCAGTCTGTTTATCATTAGTAAGATGTAGGCTGTATTAGAGCAGCAGTAACAGTAAGTCATTTGGAGCGTACGTCACAGGTTACAAAGCAAATAGGGAGGCTGTTTTATTATGCTGGATCTGTAAAGCTTACACTAATACAAAATATTGCTGGCAGTCACCTTGCTTTATTCTTCTTTTAACAGCTTACTAACAGTGTGTAAATATAAAAGGAAACTTTGATTTTTCCATCCGGATACACTGAAAACTCTTTCAATAAAAATGCTAGGGTGCATTTAACACTGTGACCAGAAATATTGAAATTTGACAGTTAGGAGGTTAAAGGTTTCAAATTTATACACAGAGGTGTTTTGCTCCTGTCATGGTCATAGCAGCTTGCTCAGGGTAACCCCTTTTGCTTACTGAACCTTTGAAAAGCAGAGAACATTAAGCAATACATCTTGGCAGATGCCCTGGGATTTCACACCACCAGCAGAACCCCATATGCACACAAAAAGTGAACCTCTTAGGTGAAAACTGGTCAAGCCTTTCTCTGCTTCTGCCCCCGTGCTGGCAAGCAGCTCTCTTGTGCTGTTACCATCCTTTCCATGACAATCATGGCAATTTCTGTAATTTTCAGGTATCAGGTGCTACTGCTTTTAATTTCCACAAAAATCACTCAAAATGGTGGCATCGTGAGAACATGTACAGGAGAGGTATTGGTTATTACTCTCAGGCTATTACTGGGAGGTAATGGCATCAAATAAATAGGTCTTTTAGATTCCTGCCATAAAGTACCTGCATAAAAGATAAAACTAGACAAAATGTACTTTGCATCTCAAATGTCAAGATTTTAGATATGCTCTAGTCTTTATTTTAGAAATTTCAACCTGTGGTGTGTGTGTATTTGCCTCTCTACTGCCATCTGAGAGAAAAAGTGCAGCTGAGAATAGACAAGGTACCACAGTGCTTCCAACTTTTTTAAATTCTGTTTTCAAGCTCTACCAAAAAAAAAAAAAAATAAAAGCAGCTATGTGTTGATTTACTGGGAAGCTATCCCTGCATAGACCTGCTGGAAACATTACAGCCTTGACACACCAGCAAGTAAAATTATCAACTTTCCTTTTTCTACTTATCATATAACAGAACCACTATGGGCATTTCTTTTCATATTCACCATAAAACTGTCCCCATAAATATTACTACAATAAACAATTACAGTGAGCACACATTTTTGCAGATGTTATTGCAGGCATCTCTGCAATATGAATGCAGCCCCCTTACAGTGGGGCACAGCCCTGTCCCACCAGCAGCAGCTGGGACACAGAGGGGACACTGCCAGGCAGGCTGCTCTGCTTGCTGAATGTGCCCCTCACTGTCTCCAGGAGCTGGAGAAATTTAGGGCTGGCTCTAAACTCAGGTTATAGCCCCTATTCACTTCAGGCTGAGGGTTTGCAGCCTCTGCCTTTGTTGCGTGCAGGGGCAGCAGCAGGCAGGGCAGAGCCCATCTGTCTGCTCAGGGCTTGGCCTGGGGCAGCAGGGTGGGACAGGGGGAGATCAGGAGATCCTGCCATGGACTGGGAGCTCTTACAGGGAGGGAACAGCAGGCAGGAGGGCAGAAACCGGTTGCACATAGGATTGTAGCAGTTTAATGGGTGTGTAAGAGTCACTTATTTGTTCTCTGGTCCTGTGCTGAGGCTGCACAGCACTCTCTCCCTTGTGCGGTTTGACAAGGGCAGGTGTATCTGAGGAGAGGGACTCTGTCTCTCCTGCACAGGTGTTTGTTGTGTTTCAGGAGTGGAGGCAGATGGTGCGGAGGAAGCATGCAGAAGGGATCATGGTTTGCCTGTAAGTGTTTGGGCATCACAGTGTGCTGGAGAGAGGAGGTTGCCACATCTCCTGCAATTCTTCAGGGTGTTCAGATCTGCCATGCCTCAGAAAAGATGGGACTGGAGATTCAGCTTTACATGTTCTTCCAGTTAAACACCCAGGCAGGGTCAGGTGGCTGAGAGCTGAGCTTTCAGTGCATTCAGAGAAATCACGTGTCTGTGCATGGCAGAGCTGCATCTCCTGCAGGGCTCCAGATTTTTGGCTGTTGGTGTAGTTGTCAAATTAAAGCACATGTGCCAGTGGCAACAACTGAGCTGTTTTCCTTGAATAACATCCTGCTCCTCCCTGCTCTCTCTCTCTGGTACACTGCTCAGGGTCCTATGCATCCCTAAGCTGATGGGTAGAGCTGTGGGGTAGAGGGGCACTTTAGGCAGGGAAGAGAGAGGCTGGATTAGAAAACAACTGAAACAGAATTGTCAGTTAATGCCATTGAAAACATTGGACTCCTCTCTAGGAGCTGCATTGCTCCCCAAGGCTTTCAGTGTGCCAGCTAGCTACTAGAAGGGCCTTTTGTGAGCTCCTTGTGTTGGGTGAATCTCCTCTGTTTTGTTTTCAAGACATAGATCATCCAGGCCTTCAGAAATTCAAATTAAATACCATGAGGTAAATATACTCTGTGTTCTTTATGTGTATCTCTAGTTTTGCTGCAGCTGCTTGATTGGTTTATTTCCCCCAAGTGTTTCTTTATTGGCCCGTTTCCCTCTCTAGAGCTGGGGCTGGTCTGCAGGAGCCAGCAGCTCCAGGGTCCTGCCTCACCTCCGGTACAATCATGCAAAAGAAGCAATTTTTCATTATTGATAAAATGTAATGTCATAATGTCATGGCCTTTCAGGTCATCATCTTTGTAAGTCAGCCATGACATTATCACAATTTATAATGATAACAAATGACCATAATGTTTGCATGTAATTTTCATTGGCTATTGCAGAATTCTAAAGTCACTCCTTTGAAGGAAGGATTTCATTAACAAGCTACTGCGATTACTGCTTCTACTGGGAGCTTTTTGCTAACATGAAGTCTATTCTGTCTGATATGGGAGATTTATGGACTTAGTAGAAATTTAAGACTTGGTGGCTCATGGTTAGTTAAGTAGTGATGCAAACTGAGAGAATATTCCTGTCTTTTTATGCTATCAGGAGCTTCATAATATGTCTAAAAACTATAATTTCTACAGGTTATGTAAATTCAAACTCTGTGAATATTGCTGGCTAGAAGGTCTGACTTGAGTGTCAGACTCAGTCTTGACTGTAGTGTTGGCTTTACTTATTTAATATTTCATTATAAACTTAAAAGATTTACAGCTTGAGGAGCCGGTGAGAATCATAGGGCATTTATTTTCATGTGATATTTAGAGGCTGGAGCTTCAGTCCCCAAACACTTTAAACATATTCTTAGCTTTAACATCTGGACTGAGAACATCACTGGGGTGGGTTCCCTTTGCTCTGCAGGATCAGAACCTCAGAGTGAGTGCACAGAGTTCAATAGAGATGAATCTGGAGCACTTGTGGGGAGCACTCTGTCAATCTAATCCATAAATAAATACTCTTCTACTCCTGAAGTCCTCTGAAGCTAATGCATGGAAAACAATGAAATGCCTGGGCACTCCAGGCCTCTTGAAAGAACAGGGCCAGGCTTTTGTATCTGTGTGTATGAAATAAATTCAAACAAACAAAAATAAATGTTTCTGAAGGAGCAGCTGTGAGTTATAGTCTAGCAGACTCCATGACAGGCCACCAGGCAAAAGGACTCAGAGCTGCACAATTGGTCCCCAAGGGACACAGTGCCTCAGAGAGGACAAAGCAAGAGCTGGGGACTCGGCAGGGCTTTGTTTTGGCCCACGAGCCTTATCAGACTCATGTTGTGATTCATTTTTCATTGGCAGCAAGAAGCTCGCAGGAAAAATTTACCTTTTTCTTTCTTTCCTCTTCCTTGAGGCTGCTACTTTTTTCCACTGAAAGTTACAAAAGTACTGCCCTTCTGAAAAATATTAGACTAAGTTTCATCCTTTGTCAGTGTGACACTCAGGCCACCTGGCTGTTATGGCATTGTCCACCAGGTCATGCAAACCCATAGCAGAAGGCTTTCTTTCCTTGAGAGTGAATTGTATCCAAAATGCCTCCTTGTCTGGAGAATCACACTGTATGTGGGGTATTGCCCAATTATATTCACGGCCATTCCTTTTGTAGGGCTTGTACATCACTCATATGGGCATCTCCTTGTTATGTCTTTGAAATCCCCACCATGAAGACTGGTTTCATCAATTTTCCATGCCTAGTGGCCTACAAATGACCCAGTGAGGTCACTCAGCTCAGTCTCCATATCGTGAATGCCCTCAGACCAGGGGCAGTTGTTTTCTTTGCTTACAAGAGGAACTTCACCCTCAGCAGCCAAGGGGGCTGCACTCCACTGCAGTACTCAGACACACTTGCATCAGGATAAATTCTTTTAAATTCTTTTAGCAGAAAACTGCTTGAGCTATCAAAGTCAGTATGCACTGTGGGCAATGAGCATTAACCAGTCTTGGGAGATACCAAAAGAAAACAAAGTGTCTGTGTTTAATTGTCCTTCTTGAAATGCGTTTTTCTTGCACATCCCCATTGCTCACTTGGTTTGCTCAGTCTAACTCAGGTTTTACTTTCTTGTTTGGAGGCATTGACAGCACAAGGGCTTGGTTGTATCAGGGAACATTTTGCAAACTCCTGGAGAGATGGCTCAGGTTAATTTTAGCATAGCTCCAGCTCTTCTCCTATGGTTTGTGTCCCCAAAGAAATGACACTCAGGGACTTGAGTGGGCTTATCTTATTTTCTGTTTTGCTACCCCAAAAGACTTTTCCCTGAATTTTAAAGCTGATGGCTGCATCACTCTGCTTAATGATATTTTATTTGGTGACACATAATGAGATGCCTGTGAGATTATGATACCATTGCAACAGTCCATGGGATTTTCATTCCACTGGAATTTCATGGCTCTGCAGGGCCCCACCTTCAGCTCAGCGCTGGCCAGTCTCTGCTCTGCTCAGGAGAGCTGTCCTGCTTGACTTCATCTGGCAGGGGCTCAGGGCAGAATCAGAGATGGCTCTTCCAGAGAGAGAAGAATCTAAACACGGCAGAAAGGCACAAGGACTCCATTGCATTCTCTGGCCAAGCCTCCTTGAGCACAGCAAAGGTTTGCCAGGGTGCTGACACCCCTTGGGTTCATCTTGGTGCTGTTTTAGTGAGCCATCCTTGCTCCCTCCCACCGGATGCTCCTGATGCCGGAGCTCAGTATCCAGCTGTGCTCCAGCTGTGAGCTCGGGGCTGCTCTGCTGCAGATGGCCAGAGTGCTCCCTGCCAGCTGCAAACAGCCACAGCCTGGCTTTTGCTTGGCAGGACCTGGCTTTGCTGAGCTGCCTCTCTTCACAGGAAGCAGTGGCACATGCCAGGCTCAGGGCTGGAGGATGTTATGAGGTTCAGGGGGCAGCAAGACTGGAGTTTCACAGGAGGGGAGGGGAGGGGGAGGGTGGCAGTGCTGCCAGAGCAAAACCAGAACCACCTGATCCTGCCACAGCACACACAGCCTGAAGGCCAAATGAGAAGTAGTGTAACATGCAGAATTAACAGAGATTTGCTGTTTTGTCCTTAACAGTGGGTTTGCTGCCAAAGGAGCAGCTTTGCTGCCAGGGAATGTCTGTTTGTACTGTCAGGCCCCTGCTCAGCACCAGCCTGTGCTGTGCTAAAGCAAACGAAAGGGGAATTATAGAATATTGAATGTGGACCTGGCTTTAAATGCATTGAAAATGTAGGTTATTGTCTTCTGGCATTTCCTAAAAAGCCTCTTGAGCTCCTGTTGGCAACCGCTGATATTGAGGGTACTTTTAGCTGTTTAAGTCTTCCTGTTCTAACAGGGGTCAAAGGGCTGTAAAGATCTTCTCAAAAGGATATAGAAGGAATCATTAAAAGGGAGGAGGAAGAAAGTGACAGAAGGTCAGCCTTTTTTTTTTAATGGGTGCATCCCCAAGGGGGTCAGACACAGTTGTGCATTATACTCCAGCTCCAGTACCTGACTTTTAGAAACCTACAGCAAATCTTATTAGCACTTCCATAAGCATAAAATACAGGACAGAGCCCAATGTTCCAGGCAGAAGTAAAAGAGAAAAACCATGAAATAAATCAATTTAGTCTTTCAAATTAATTTAAATCAACATAGTGCAAGGATATGACCAAGATGAGGACAAATGCTCAAATATGTGCAAGGCATTTTATGGTCCCTGGTAAGCGTGTGCATGTATCTGTGTGTGTTTAATTCCCTTGTTGATCTTTTTTTTCCTTAGAGACAAATTTACTGTATGCTCATTGCATGGCATGTCATGTAGCTTTTTGTAAGGACTGGTGTAGGGCAAAAAATTTACCTTTTTATGTGACACAGCCAAACAGAATTGTGAAGGTTTTCAGTGATTTCTAGACAGCAAGCAATAAACTGCGTTTGCACCCACACACTTACTGCCTAACACCCCATCTGGTAACATTTCCACGTCTCCAGGAAAGAAATCAATAGCAATAATCTGTGAGGGCCTCATAGGGTGTATATTTTTTTATCGCGCTGCTATTTGGAATTTTTTTCCTATCTGCTTACAGCACTAGATTGTTCTTTTTTTGTTAGCTAACATTGAAATCCTGGAACCATTATTATATTTTATAAAAAACAGGATCTAACACTGGGGTCAGAATAATATATTCTAAACGCTCATATTCAAGAGTATCACAGTGTTCAGACAGCAAAGTCCTAGTCAGTGAAGGCACTGAAAAATCTCCTGCAGTAAGAACCTGTGCATTTCAAATTATATGCTAGCACACTTCAAAGACTAGCATCCTAAAAATTCATGATTACTTAAAGATAGTTTATATTAAAAGAGAGTATACCTCCAGCTTTCATCTTGCTCCAATGCAGAGAAGAAATTGTCCTTATATTCTGAAATTTAGAACAGTGTCACTGTTGGTTTTCTGTGTAAGGAGGAAATATGATGCTTTGTTACTGGTCTTATTTATTGCAGACCTTGTCTGGAATCTAGTATTGAAGCTGTGCTTGATGAGTTGCTGCCTTGAACTTTTCCACTGATCAATGCTGGTGCTATGGCTGCATGAAAGAATAGCTTTCCTGAGGAGAAGCTATCACATGGGAAACACACTACACAGTAAGCTAAGAAATCTGCTATAATCTTGTATGCTTAGGCTTAGAAACGTGTTTCCCTAAAGAAATGGTGATAGGGAATGACCATTTTAAAACAGATGTTACGTGAGCAAGAGGTCAGGTGAAGAACAGGGGGGCATTAAAAAAAAAAAGGCAGAGAAAGAAAGAAAGGGAAGACTGGGAAAAGGGAAGAAAGAAAGAAGCAGAAACCCTCCTTTCACTGACATGATAAGGCACAACTGGACAAAATGCACAGCTGAAGACAGCATTACAGAGCCAGGAGACAAGAATCATATTTCTTCTTCTCCCTGCAGTGACAAATAAAAGGTTGTTTTGATTTTTGCTGTACAAATGATAGGCTTTACTTCAAAACTGTAGCTGCTGAGTTGTTCTCCACATAAGTATTTTTTGCTTTTTGTCCCAATGGCAATTCTAGAGGAAAGAAAAGGAAGCATTTCTGTAATCAGCATAGATTTTATTTACCCATGGATTGTCCTAAGCATCTTGCAGTGGGGGTGGGATTGACATTCTGAACAGGAGGATTGTCCTTTGGAAGTGGGATTTCAGCAGCATTTAGCATGGGCAAATCCCTGTCTGTGCTCACCAGGCCTTTACTCTGTGCCAAGGCTGCCTCTGGTGCCACTGGGGTGTTTATCCCATCGGGCATACACTGGGATGGACCCACTGGGATGTCTTTTTTTGTAAGTCAGCAAATTACCATCTCATTTGGTTACCAGAGAGCGCATAGGAGGGCTCTCAGTGTAGCTGGCTTTATTCATGAGTGCCTCTAAATAAGCCAGTGGTTAAAACAAGGACTCGGCCTTTCTGAAGCACAGCCGCAATCAAGATCCCACGAAGACCAGCTGCAGAGACACACAGGGTGCCTTTAGTTGTAAGCAAAAGATATTTTAATTTTTTTTTTTAACTTAGCACCAAACCTAAAATCTCTGGATGAGATAGCCTTGTTACTGCTATAAGTGACTGCTCTTACCTCATTTTTGCCCCTAAAATTCACCACTTATCTGTCTTCTCTTACACTCTGAAATGTTGAAAAGCCAGATCTCAAAGCTGAACAAATAATAACATGTAAATAAGGACCTAGCAGATCAAATCACTGGTGAAAGGATAAATGTGGCTGAGAGTCCTGCCTGTGGATAGTGTGAAAAAAGAGTTACTGGATTTCTTTACTTTAGGTAGGTTCATAAGGATGGCTTTGGGCAGCAAATCTTTGATTTCTGTCTGGTTTTAGAATCTTTTACTTGATGTCTCTGCTCTTTGGGTTGGTAGGAATTAGAAAAAATAGGGGAGGTAGGAATGAGAAAAACCAGTGCTCTTCTTATTCACATTGTTGCAGTAAAAATAAATCCATGGTGAGGTGGGTGTTCAGGTGCTGTGGGAAGGATGGCTATGTAAATACCTCAGTCAGTGGTTTTTCACCTGGGGTCCATGGGCTGTGATTGAGAGTACTATAAAAGATAAGCAAGGATAGCAAATCTCTTGTCAGTTGGCTTAAATTTTCACTATAAGGGTCCCTACCTCCAGCAGAAGATTTTAGATACATAAACATTGAAGAGATTGAGAATCACTGATAGAAAGAGGCTGTCAGACCAGTGCAGGCACTGAAAGCAATATATTCAGCCAGCATTATCTCAATCTGAACATTTGAGTCATTTCTTCTAATACTATTGAATTTCATTTCTTAGTCTAAATTAAAACAGGAGTAAAAACTTAGTGTTTTTAATAAAGTTATATTTGAGCTAAGGCTTTGATGATAAATAAGCCATTCACTTATGTACATCTGCCAGAGCATTCATAGGAAGCACTGGGCTTAAATGAGTTGTGACCTTATGAGACAGTCTACTGTTTGGAGACTATATAGGTGACTGCTGGCTTTTGAGTCTTGACCTTTCTGTTTATATTCATCATGAATGTGCAGATACTTTTATTCTTTCTGGGAAAAGGCTGTCAATCTTCACACTAATTTTAATGCCTGTGCAATGCAGAACAGTGGTGGATCTTGGCAATAACAATCACCAACTGACTAAAATTAACTAATTCAGACTGCTATGCTAAATTGAGTATGAGGGGGTTTGTTTCAGGCTCGGCAAGGAAGCACAGGTGCAGTGGATAAATAGGGACACATACGGTGCCTAAACACGCTTGTGCTCGTTGTGACCTCCCAGCAAAAAAGCTCTGACAAATCACTTGTGACTTTCCTGAGCTTGTCGAGCTGCTGCTCAGTTGATCTGTATTTCTCCAGACTGGAAGTGACAGGAAGAGGCACTGATACTCGTGAGCTTGAAAAGGACTTCAATTCCCATCCCAAAATCAGGGTGCCTTCCAAGGGCTGGCCGTGTAAACAGCTCCTCACCCCTCTGCTGAGGCCAAGGCTCGTCAGTCTCTGTCCTTCATCACATCTCCTTCCTATTTCTGCCACTAAAGTTTGCTGCTGTCCAGGGACCATCTCAGGAGGTCTTGCTCCATGCCCCTCGTTAGCTGGGAGTTGTCTCTCCCTCTGCCCCCACCAGGGAGGCTCATGTGGTCTCCTGGCAGTGCAGCCTGGGGCACATTAGCATCCTGACATCACTTCTGCCCCCGGAGCTGCTGAGATAGCCTGCTGCTGGGAGGTCCCAGCTCAAATCACCCAAATAGCAATGCAGAATATAGCCTAAAATGATGCTGAGACTGTTCCAAGTGTGGGATGCTGAAGTATCCACCAGGCTCTGGAGCAGCCACTCTCTACCTTGCTCAGACACAGGCATAGAAAGAATATTCTTATGGTAAACTCCAAAAATAATGTTCTTTAATGATTTTAACCCACTTTAGTGCTGAATAGAAAAGGAAATTTCTATTAGTGCTTTGGCACACTGAGCAGAAGAGCTTCGTGGAGCCAGAATCTGATACTGGGTGGCAGAGCTGTCCTGAGCCCTTCTTTTCCTATGGCCATGCTTTTTACTCTGGCACCACCAGCCCTTCCCCAAAATCCTTTCCTGCTTTTGCCACCACTCCTGCACTCTCACTCTATTTCTCATCCTCACCAAGTGTTTTTCTCCCAGATTAAATCTTCATATATAACTTCTTTATCATGGTTCTTCAGAGAAGCTTCAGCTGGGGAAGCAATTACCTGAACAAAAATAAGAGGAAAAAAAGGGGGTTTCCTTGTCTGCCAACTTGCCAGGAGCCAGGTCAGTGCTAGCAAGGATACACAAAGGTATTTTTCAAGCAAATATTACAGAGCTCTTTCAGTAAAGGCATATTGGCTTAAAAGGGCTCCAACCCTACTAATATCTGAGCTTCTTTCACTCAAGAATCGTTCAAATCAATGCAAGTTATATTGCTCCTTTCTCCCATGCTAGCCCAAGTAAGCTTTTATTGCCTTCCCTGCCCTGCCAATCTCTGTGATCCCAGGCACTGCCAGCCCCTCACTGCTGGCAGTGTTTCCCTCCCTGCTCAGAGCATTGTGCACCAGCAGCTGCTCTCAGGGTGCGAAAAACACCACAGTGAGGCAGCTTCAGAACCACTTCCCTGTTTCTGCCACTGCCTCTGTCCTTGTTTGCTTTGCCAATGGAAAAGGGTAAATTAAATTATAGTAAAATGTCTTCCTAAATATGCTTTCTCACTCCTCCTTCATGTATACAAGCACTGCAGACATAGCAAGAGATTATGTATCCCAAAGGAATTTGGTGCAATATTTTGTAATTCTGATTGAAATGTGTTCTGTCTGGTCCCCATAGTTTAATTTAGAACAATTAAGGTTCAGAGTACATGAGCTTGCAAAGCACATTACAAACAATGGCTGCAGAATAAACTGCAAATCAATCCACACTAAATCACCCTGAAAATCCCTGCGAACACAACAAAGAGGTCCAGATTCACGGTCCTTTAATACAATCTCCTCTGTCTTTGTAGCCATAAGTAGTTCAGCCTCTTCCTTTATGGAAAATTGTCATCATATTGTTTCAGGTTAGGAGATTTTTTGTTTGTTCCTGAAAATGAAACAAGAAGGAGCCATCCCATCCGTGATTATGCAAGCATGTCAAATCAAACCGCGAGAGAGACGCTGCCGCTGTGCTCCGGTCTCTGCTCTACCTTGCAATGCTTATTCCTAATGATTGCCTTGCTGCTTTTATACAGGATACACATGAGCAGTGGGTACTAATATAATTAAACCTGATAAGAGGGTGTCCTGAATATCATGCATGTGCGTGCACAGCCTGTGTAATGGGGCTAGTACATGTCACACATCAACTTTCTATGATTTTTACATTACCATTATTACTCTGGCTGACACCCGGCTTCCTTTTATATGGCAGTAGCTTTTCATTAATACTGTACCTAAAACATTATTTTAAGTGAGGTGAAGTCAGGTTAAAAAGAAAAGTAAAGATCCTCTGATTTTTGCAAAACTAAGATTTTATTTCCTGTGTGTGCACTGTGAAACCTTGGAAGCAGCAGACAATACATGATGTTTTTAGCAGAAAATCTCACAGAGCATATTCCCATATTCAGATAAACAGGCACAAACGTGTAGATAGTTTTGCAGTCACATGCAGCAGTGTTTTGTTTTGATTTTGAGTGTGAAAAAAGTGGGTGTCTGGATCCAGTCAGGGTTCTGCAGAGTCTGCTTTTCAAAGCCTGGACAATAACCCATTCCTCACAATCAAAGTTCAGTGAAGGGAAATGGCTTCCAGGAGAGCACAGGAGCCTGGCCAGCCCCAGAGCAATGGCTCTACGTCACAGAAGGCAAAGCAGGAGCTAGCAGAATAATTGTCTCTGGAAATGACCACAGGGGAGGGCCTGATCCAAAACCCTCACCAGTCAATAAGGCTCCCACTGATGTGGGCTCACATCATCACTTGTTATAGTGGAAAGATTTTTTTCCAGGACAGTAGTTCTGATTTGAATGTAGCTCTGATTTGAATGTCCTTTGCACAGAGCAACAAATAGAGATACCCAGCCATCAGATGAGGCAGGGGCTGATTAAGGGAGGTGACAAGGTTGGCACAGGGCTGATGTATTCATCAGCACTTCTGTGGGGTTCACATCACCTCTGCAAAACCCCACAGGTCCCTCTGTACGTACCTTATTCACCACTGCTGATACATGAAGGAGGTAGTAAGACAAAATGCTGTTGCTGGTTTTCCACATCACCATTTTGCTGAGCCCCGCAGCATTTTGCGCAGGGCACTGTCTGTCCCCCAGCACAGGCACTGTCCCCTCAGTGTGGGCAGGGATGCAGCCTGGCGTGCTGTCCCTGCAGAGCGGCACAGGAGGCTGTCACATTGAAGTCACCCACCCCACAGAGGGTTATGGATGTTTGTGCTCCATGCAGTGCCCCGTGCCAGGCCTGCTGGGTGTCTCCTGTGACACCTCCCAGCCTGCAGCACCCTGAGCTGAGTGCAGCCCTGAGCCCCAAATGCCCTCGGCACATGTCACTCACATCCCCATTGTGTTCAGCCCATTACAGGTTTTACAGTTTCCAGTGAGGGCGATGTGCAGCCTGGCTGAGGCCAATCAATATGCTCCAGGACCATTATCCTATAAAATTCCCACTTATTTAAAAAGGGGGTGGGGGGCACAGACCTTCAGTTCTGATCCAGCTCTGTAAAGTCAATGGCCAAACTTGCATTGATTTTCAGAGGCAAAGAGTTGGTATGTGCTTTAAAATATTCACAAGCCAAGAATAATAGCAACAAGCAGATATGGATGCAGCATCTTTAATCCATATGCTGTGGTCTGTGTGCTACTTCTGCCATAAAAAATAAACAATCTGATGTTTGGGGGGAAATAAGGGTACATAAGCAATTGTGCATTTCAGAATCCTTTAAAGCAAGTGCAGTTATTATAAGGGCAAAGCATAAAACCTGGGAGGTGTTTTATTTGCATGTTGTCACACTGGTTTTTGAACCACTTTTTCCTTTCTCCTAGCTGGCGTTCTGCTCAGCCTCACTGTTGTGCTCATTAGTCTGGTAAAGCTGCACTGCAGGATTCAACTTGTTGTTTCAAGCAAAATGATTTCATTAATCTTGTATTCCATCATTTCTTTTATTTTGGGAAACAAAGGTGTTTAATCTGAGTACAACAGTGTTTGTTCCCTAACCTAGGAGCCCTGGATTTTAAGCAGAGCCAACAGATAATTTTCAGAGGGGAATTAGCACAGCACTTGTGTCTGCAGTGGTGTCTGTGTCATGCCCCTAATCCTGCTCTGCCACTGTGCAGAAACAACAGGGAGTGCTGAACTTGTAAAGACCTTTAGGAATCAGGTAACTTCCTCCACGGTATGAAGTTCTTCTGTCAAAGGTTCCCAGCATCTGTGGGGTTAGTGCTGATTTGGGAGGATTGCATTAACTGATTCTCTCTGTCACAGTGCCACTGGTGAAAAGGCAGATGATAAAAGACTTTCCTGAAGAAAATGTGCTGCCATTTTCATTTCAAACAACACACTGCTGTGGTTATTGTAGTTTCACGTTCACTGGGACAGTATGGGTGAAGAGAAAGCATAAGCATTTTGTTTTCTAGCTATAGGGGGAATGGTTGGTAACTCCTGGCAAGCCTGTCCTTGGATGCTGGATCATGGGGACAGCTTGAGGGTGGAGTGTCCCTTTAGGGGCTACCCATGTCTGTGTTGGTCATATAGGTGGGCATTTCCTTGGAGCTGCTCACATGCAGGAGTTATAGGGACAAACTCCAAACAGGGAGGGAAAAATCTATCTATTCATCCATCCATCCATCCATCCATCCATCCATCCATCCATCCATCCATCCATCCATCCTCTGGAAAAGTTTCTAAAAATTCTAAAAACCTTCCTGCCTAGCCATGCCATGTATCCACCCCCAAGCCTGGGTTCACAGTCTGCTCTCCCCATATCTGAGTCTGTGCTTTGACTCTGTTGAGGAACACTTTGCTTTTTCTCCTGTAAATGCAGCAGTCCTACAGCTTTGTTGTGCTTCAGTATGGAGGAACCATTTCTATCTTAACAGCCAGTGACCCAGGAGGTTTATATATATGGGAGGACACTAACCTTCGGTCTGAATGTTTCATCCTTGTTCTCTGCTCAAAGAGAGAATTTTATTTTCCTCTAAACATCTGTGAAATACTTCTTGGCCATTTTAGAGACCTCCACGTATGGGGCTCAAAAAGACAGTTCCTTCTCTGTCAGTAGTATTTCAGATGCTTTTATACAGAAGGTAACAGGAGATGACTATTTGCTTGTGTCTTTTTTAATTACATCAGTCCTTGAATGAAGTGCGGGGCCCATCCTGCCTGCTAGGTGAGTGCCCTACTCTCTCAGTGAAATGCTCGGGCTCATGGCTGCTCTCACTGCCTCCAGGGACCTTTCCAAATTGCATTTCTCAACAGGAGGGGTGAAGAGCAATTTCCCTCCTGGTCCCCTCACAGGCTTTTCCTGTAGAAGAGTACAGTTCAGTAGCCACAACTCCCTGTACACAAACCTCTCAGGCAGAAGAGGAGAAGCCCAGGCCTCCCTGTGCCTTAACCACAGGGCTTCACTGGGGAAAAACAACCAAGGGAATGGCAACACCTCTCCCCCAGCTCTGTGAAAAGAGAGACCAGAAAGCACAGGCAAGGCTGGGGGATATGAACAAAAGCAGAGCAGATGGAAGATCATCCCCTTCTTGGACCTCAGGAGGTGCCAACCTATTGAGCCTGGTCATGCTGGAGGATCTTCTGGCAGCATGAACCGGTGTCCACTTGAACCTTTAATACAACCTTTACCTTTTAAAATACAACCAGGTAGCATTTCTAAAATCAGGAACCTGAATTTCCCCTAAACTTCTTTTTTGGATCAAACCTTTGACAGTTTCTACAAAATGTTATAATATTTTATTCTTTATGGTTTGGCAGAGTTGCCACATGATTTGAGAGTGCTGTTGTGTAGGAATGGACATCAGTACATGTTTAAAATTTACGCAAATGCACAGATGCTTTTTTGAACCTGGGGGCCCAAGAGTATGCCATAAAACTTCTCCTGGCTTGACCTGTGCCAGCAGGAACAGAAGGAGGGTCATCTCTTATGCTGTATTCCATTTATTCATTTTGAGTGTTGTTTTCCTTCTCCTTTGAGGTTGCATTGTAACCAATGAAGTGGAAAATTTCCAAGCCATTAGTGTATCCCAGATAGGAAAGCCATGTCTCCCCATTGCCAAAGAGCAGGAGGACAGGGCACAGTGGCAGCACATCAGGGTCCCAGCCAGTGCCCAAGAGCAGCCCTGGCCACCACCATGCCCTCACCAAGAGGGACAGGTTCTCATTCAGCCTGCAGGGTTCCTCCCATGCCACATCCAAGGGTGGCAGGGCTGGGGGCTGTGTGGGCTGGGGCTGGGTAGAATGCTAATTTCATGAGGGATTTATTGGAAACAAGACTTCAGATTGAATTATGGTGTAATTATGAACTGGTTTTGTGTGTGCTGCAGGACTGGGCAATTTGCCACTGGGCACAATCCGCTGTGCATCAAGTAACCGCAGGAGAAGCTGGCAGTGCTGCCAGCCCTCCCCTCTCCCTCAATTAAACACTCCTGACTGCCAGTTACACGAATTAAACTGTTTTGGCCTCATTTACAATATCATAAGTGAGGAGCGACAGGCTGAAACCATCAAACACCCTCAGCTTTCAGCAGCCTTACTCCTGCAATGACCATATGCTTGTGCACAGTTGTCTTTCTCAGCTGATCTGATACAGAATTAATTGACACTCAGATTTTAGCTTTAACATACCAGCTGTTAGCTGTAAACCAACAATCAGGGCTGCTCTTTAATCAGAAAATGTACTAGCTACCTTAAGGGTCTAATTTTTTTGACAGCTATGAGTGATTTCTTATGCTTACATGATCCAGGCATAATTTTAGATGAAGCTGAAATGCTGCTAAATGTAAATGGTTTTACTGCTTGTAAAACCAAACACATCCCACTGTTTTTCTCCTCGGCTGGAGGATGTTTGGCACTTGGCAGAGAGGCAGAGGAGGGGCTGGAGGATAAAGGCTGCATGGCTGTGGGGCAGGGCACAGACTCATTTCCAGCCACTCCTGCCAACCAGCACCCTGAGCCTGATGCTCCTGTGGATATCTGCAAAACCTCCTTGGACAACTTCTCAGCTGGTATAATAGAGCATGAGTGATTTACCCCAGCTGGAAGAATGGGCTTGAATTTGGCAAATACGTTTAACAACGAATGAGCACTCCTAAAAAGCAATTGTATCACAGGATAAGCTAAGATGTGAGAGCAGAAATTGGACAGCAAATGTGGCTCTCACAGTACTTGGGCAACTCACATGGCCAGCCAGTTTCTAAATTTGGGCACTTAAGTCTCAACATATTTAAAAATATTATATTTTTTCCTATTCTTTTTTTTTTTTTGCTGATCTTTCATTCTGCTTAGAATGATATTTTTCCTTGAGTTCTAATAAAATGAGTTAAATAATTAATGCCCCAATCCAATAACTGATTATAGAATTTTTTTCAAAATTGCATGTAGAACTGTTCACATACTAAATCTTTTTGATTAATGATTTTTAAAGACAGCTTGTTACATCCATAATACAAAAAAGTAGAGAGATTTAAGCTACTGAAGTATAAGTCTAAATACCTTTTATGAACTGTAATTCATTTTATAAGCTTGATTCTTGATGTGTATGTAGGAAATACTAACATGGAAGAAATATTGTAAAGAAACTGCAGATAGAAGCCTCCTCTTCCATACCCCCCTGAAATCTAGTTTATGTCCATAGGTGAATTGCTGCTGTGAAGCCACTGCAATTTGACTTTGTACAAAAAGGGTCATTGAACAGAAGGTCAGGCAGCTGGCCATTTCCATTTCAAAGATGCTATCAAAAGGGCAAGAGGCAGTTCATCCAGCAGCCCTTTAGCAAACAAGATTTTCTCCTTTCTCATTTATGATATTTTTTTATGCTAAAATAGTTTATAGGCTGCTGAGAGAAGGCCTTGATTCATTTTCTTTGGAAAGAAAGTGGACTAAGTGGATCTTGGAAGGGACTTTGGTGCAAGAATGCATAGGAGCTTTTGAGTAATGAGGAGCCATTTGGTGTCCACTTATCAAGAGCCTGGCAGTAAGGCAATAAATCATTACGGGGGACTCTGAGCTTCAGCCAAAGACAATTGGAAAAGGTAGCTCTTTTATTACAAATTATGGCTTATCACCTCCTTAATGGCAGGCCTCAGCTTTATGAATACTTGAGCTTATTAATCAAGATAAAGCAAACAAGTCCAGAAAAGTTTGGGGATGCCGCGTGCCATCACGGGGGAAGCGCTGCAAGGTTTGCTCCTGACAGCCAGGGGCACAATCCATCCCTCCTGCCACTTGCTGACAGCTCAGATGATACTGCTTCTTCTGGGACTAGGGAATTGCCTCTCACCAATGAGCAGCTAAAATTCACCCATTAGGGGATTAGAAAGACGCTGTTCCTCCCCCAGTGCTCAGTGTGCAATGTGGGACAGAGCAGGAGCTCCAACCCTGGCCAGGCCAGCAACCCTCAGGAGAGTGATCCTGCTTGGGGAGGGGGCTGGCAGCTTCACTGTCACTTAAAGAAAAGTATCTTGCTCTCAGGGAAAGAATGCTTAAAACCATTCAGGTCCCATATTTTACTCTACTCACCATTTTGCTTGTCATGTCAGAGAGCTTTTGCACTGCAGCTTCACGGGCTGTGTTCACAGACAGCAGGGGCAAAAGCTCTCCCAGCAGCATGCTTTGGGACTGAACTACCAGGCTGCTTGTGAGCAGGAGGTGTGGGTGCCTAGCTCCACCACACAGACCTTGGAAGGAGCAAAACAGTGGAACTAGGAACTATTTCCCAGTGTGGAAATTTCTAAAAAGCAAATTAATCAACCTTTCTCTAATCAGTGTGAAAATTTTGGGCTTCATTAATTCTTTTTTATTGATGTATAGCACAAAGGATGATTTATGGAGCAAATTTTGCAAGTGGGTCCCCACTGCAAAGAGACTCCTGACCTGGGCTTGGGTTTGTACATGCCAAACAACTGATAAGACCCCAAAACTCTAGTGAATCTTTGGTCATTCTCCCAGCCCTTGCCATGTCAGAGATAAGTGACTGAGCTCACAGCTTCCTCACCACCACAAATATTTTCAGAAACATGTCAGTGTAAGTTCAAAATATGTCATTGTAAAATGTTTATACAACATTGAGCTGAAAATCTATCGATATATCTGTGCTGTACTAATACATCCTGATAATAAGAATGCTTCATCACAGCAGGTCAATATTTATTGGAATAAATCAACCCCTTGCCAATGCGGAAATGAAGGTGTCTGTTACCTGAAATTGGAAGAGTTGTATATTCAATTATAAAAACCAACAAATGAAGGCTTTAGCTATAATATAACATCACTCCATTGACTTGATGGAGCTGCATCAGTTTACATCAGATAAGTCTGCTCTTAAAAGCCTTACTGGAATATCTGGAAAGGACTTGGATGATCTTTACACAATGTAGTTTTAGAGGGCAGTGCAGCCAGATATGCAGCAGGCAGAGCAGTCCCCTGGTACCTGACAGAGAGGGTGACACCGAGCACCAGCCCAGGGAGCAGCACTCCCCACAGGGAGTGTACTGCTGGACAAAAGGCAGGGGCTGCCGGGACAGGAGGATCCTGGGCCTCTGGAAAAACCTGTCCCAGAGCACTGCCAGCAGCACATCCCTCTGCTGCCAGAGTCCCGTGGGAGCTGCATCCCTGGGCGCAGAGTGAGTGATCGGGGATGGGCTAATGCAGGGCTGGGCAGGACTGTGCAGGGAGAAACGAGCAAATATTTTCTGTCATCCCTCCATATCTTTATCCCTGTTAACAATATTGATTGTGGAGAGTGAAGGTGAAGTATATGGTTTTAAATACAGATGTTGTGGGTCATAATTCAAATAAGGACATTTCAAACATGTCTGAAGCATGGTAGAGCAATCAGCAGTGCAGGGCCACTTGAAAATATAGTCACTGAAAAACATGAGGCAAATTGCCAGCTAAATAAGAACTAGAGGAGCACCACAGCCCGCTGTGTTTTCCAGGTTGGTAGTTATGAGTTAGTTCATTGTGTTCTTAGAAGAAGGAAGAGCATTTCCCAGTGGCAGATTTCTGCCATGCCCCTGCTCCAGAAGCTCAGCTGCTCTGGCAGCGCCTCCCAGGGCTGCAGAGGCAGCAGCACTGCCTGCCCCCGAGGTGCCCTGCCCTGTGCCTTAATGACACTGCTCTGCTCCTGGGCAGCAGCAGCAGCTGATGCTGCTATTGTTTCTTTGACAATAATACACATTTTAGACTTACTAGTCACGGAGGCATTTTTCTTCCTCTCTTGCTAGCGCAGCATAAGCTCCTTTGGCACCCCAGGGACGGGCTCAGGCACAGCTCTGCAGAGGGTTTGGTGCCGCAGCGCTGAACCTGTGACCCCAGCACTGCTGTGGGCATGCAAGTGAATGCAGAGGGACCAGGGGTAACTCTGGGCTCTGCATCCTCTGCTCATCAGCTCTGCTTCAGCATCACAGCTACACCTTGTGCATTTAGGCTTAGCTCAGTTTCCACTTGCCAGAAGGGGAATGAATTAAAATGTTCAGATCTGCAAATGTAACGAGACCTTAAGGTGCAGCTTCCCCCACCAGGCTGAAGAGTGGGCTCCTCTGGGATTGCTCACAGCAATTATAAAATGAACTATGCAAAAAAAACTGTGAAGCAACCCATCAGCTCTCAGTTGGTTTTGAAAATGCTGGAAATTGTCCTCAGGTGTTTCAGAGGGGCCTCCAGTTAGAGCTCATTACCATAAGGGACATAGGTTTGGCTTTTAGGTAAACCACTGGCTCTATCAGATTTTAAGGTACTGGGAACATCAGACTGTCACCTTTAAGCATAATAATGTTTTCTTTTTAAATTTTCTTTTTAAATTCAAACATTGTTTTTGTAACCATCAAAGCCAATGAGAGTTTTGTCAATGAGCTCACGCTTATGTAAAAATACTACAGAAGAGGCAATCATTCCTAGGTTTTGTATTTTAAAAGTGTAAAACAAAGACACCTTCCTTTCTACAAAGCAATAACATGTCAGAGAACTGCAGACTTATAACCCAAGGATCTATACCAAAAACCTGTAAAGGGAAAAGCTAACAAGAGGTTGTAAGAAAAGGTCGATGAAGCTGTACAAAAGGGTAAATATTCTGATGGTTTCCTCTCAAATACATTGATATTAGGTTCAGAAAGAATTCTCCAGGTATGTCTGGTGCTCAGTTTCCCAAGTAAATACTGCTTACTTCTGCTTTTAATCCAATGTAAGGCCATTGGTAAAGGTCTGAGGAGTTTGGGAAAATTCACCTGAAATTTTCAATCTTTTCAGTGTGAATTCATGCAGGTTGCAGAGGTGTAGCAGCTGTTATTTCATTATATAAAATGCTAACATTAAACTTGACAGCAATTCCAGGACATAAAACTTCAGCAGAGCCATGGAAGTGGTAGAGCAGCTACCTTGGACCTTTGGACCATGATAAATGGGGATAGAGAAGTTTGTGTGCAAGGGAGGAAGGATGATGCTTGTGCTGCTGTCACTAAGGCAGCACCTCCTGCCAGCTGTGCTCCTCCAGCACTGGCTCATGGGGCTCACACATCCCACAGTGAGGGATGTAAGGCTGCAGGGGAACATCTGAGGCAGAAACACCTAAAGGTGCCTGCACCAAACCTTATTGAGGGAGACAGCTGAGCAGAGCACCCCAATTAGACCTTTTGGGTGTACAAACTATACTGAGTTAACAGCAAGAGGTGCCAAAAAGCAGCCACCAAAACGGGCTGAGGAGTGATTTGGGCTAGCTGAACACCAGTATTAAGCCAAAGGGATGAGTAAGTACAACCTCTGAGTAGTGCTTCAAAGGGAGGTTATTAGGAGCCTTGATGAGCTGGGCACTGCTGCCCTAGGGCTGGTAGCACTTCCCTGAGTGCTGGTGGCACTCCCTGGGGCTGGTGGCACTCCCTAGGGCTGGTGACACTGTATATGTTGGTGACACTCCCTGGGTGCTGGTGGCACACCCTATATGCTGGTGGCACCTCCCTGCTGCACCTCCCAGTCCCGCTCCCATTCCCTGTTTGCAGGATGTGCTGATGGTTCCTGCTCTCCATCCTGCCAAGCAAAGCCAATTCCCCTTTCCCTGGCAGGGTCTGACCTGCCCAGAGCCCCTGGGATGAGGTGAAGGATGTTGGGTGGGCAGGGCAGGGGAGGATGGCTTTGTCACCTGAAGGGACAAAGGGAAGGGAACTGGTTAAAGTGGATTTGAGGCTGAATTTTGCCACCAGACCTGCTTCAAAGGAGCCATAACCTGGTACTTGGTATTCCTGTAAATTCTGTCGGGTTTGAAACTGGTGAATTTGAAACTTCCCTAATAATACAGAAAATATTTCCCACGGTGCTAATGACAGCTGTAATATCACAGTTAAAATAAATAATTGGCGCTTCTAAAAGCACTATTTTATTTCTATTTTATTTCAACTGTGGTCTCATGATTCAGATATTTCTATGTCTGTTCTATGGAATAGACATATTTTCTTTTGACATCTTTACAAGTTGGGTTCAAAATGTATCATTACGATATATGGTCAGCTGCATTAAAATTATAATTAAAAAATTACTTTTTACCCTGACATGAAAAATTTAAAGCTGATACCCTGGAACAAAGTACTTTAACCTACTGGGTAAAAGGAAAGCAATGTTTTATTTTAAAAGTGAATTATTTTTCAAGAGTTTATTTTATAATGGTATAATGACATTTGTGGCCCCTTAACCAGAAATATTAGTCCTCACAGTTAATTAGCTCTTAGAGGGAATTTTGCACACCCCCATTATGAATTATAATTCCTTGTTTCTGGGTTCACAACGAGGACACCAAAGAGGAAGCAGCACCCCCAGAACCTGTGTGAAGGTCCCTGACCTTAGCAGGGTCAGGGTCCACCTCCCTTAGCAGCAGCACCGGGGGTGGTGGGGACCCTCCCCACCCTGCTGCTCCCCAAGGGCTGGGGCAGCTCCTCTCCTCACACAGGATCCCTCTCTGCTTTCAGGGGTAACCCTCTCCACAGCTGCACAGCCACAGCTGCACCAAATGTGCTCAGTCAGGGCTTTTCCATGATCACCAGTGGGTGAAAAGAAAAGGTTGCACAAAAAGGTTAATTGTGAAGGGACTCTGTGTGGGAAATGAACATGAGCTTGAGGAGTCCTTCTCCTAGAAAGCCATGAGGTTATAGAAATTGGGAGAGGGTTGAGATGGATGCAACTTCAAAACTGTGACCAGGAAACCCAGGTGGGTCAAATGGTCTCAAAGAGGAGACACAGCCAGAGCCCAGGGAGTGCAGGAAGCCAGAAGAGGGTGCTACGATATCTAATTATCCAGAGAACTTATTTAAATTAGTTTAAATATTCTTCTGATGGGGCTGTGAACCCCTCCATCTGCCAGGCACACACCCCCTGGCTGCTGCTGGGGCAGCACTGGAAATGCAGCCGCCTCTGGGCTGGGTGTGGGACGTGGCACTGGCTGCTGCTCCAGGGGGAGGAGATGCAGGACAAGGTGGCACCCTAGAGCTGGACTCTGAGTGGGGAACAATCTCTGGGCCTCATTCCCTGCTCCCCAGGGCCTGCTTCACTGGAGCTGCAGCCTTTCCTGCACTATTCCAGGGTTTGGGGTGATGTGAGGGCAGGCAGGGGCTGCTGCTCAGCTGCTGGTTTTGCTTGTCAAGGAGTGTTATCTGCAGGTGGTTATGGCTCACACACATTGCAGGAGTGCTGTGCTGCACTGGCCATAGTCCAGGTAATGTCAGAGATGGCTGCTTTACATCTCATGACCCATTTTAACTCATCTGATTTAAACCTTTACCTGGTCAAGAGTGCCATAAAATGTATTGATAAGACTTGTATTGTTCATTGCTTTAGAAAGTGCCAAATACAGGAGGTGGGACAAGTCCCTTTGCAGGCAGAGAATTATATTTCCCTGCTGCCAACCAGGAAGGTGCAAGAAAGGACAAAGAGCCCTGGTCCCAGTGATGACATGACACAAAAGCTAAAGTCAGGTGCATTTATAAATAGTTTCTGTAGGTGCAGGTTTAAGGTTTCTCTTCTCTAGGACACTGCAGAGAGAGCTGCTGTCCACTGAGCACCTTGCACTGGGTATCTGGGCTCTACAGCCTATTAACAGGAAATCTGGCAGCTGAAATAAGCATTGAATCAGTCCAATTGCCACTGCTGTTAGTAAATACCTGCAAGCTGCTGAGAGCACAACCAGTGCTTGAAAAACGTGAGGAGAAGCAATGCTGTCCTGTCCTCAGGAGCTTTGCCACAGAGATAAAACAAGTCAGGCACAAGATGCAGTCTAATATTGTTTGCATGCCAGAAGGCTCTGTGCAGTAATTACAGAGATGCCTAGATGTCATAACTATTAAGAGCTGTCAGTGTTTCCATTACAATCCCCCTGTGCCTGGATGAGCCCCAGATGCCCCAAGGCTGTGCAGGGTGAGGCTGTGACTCTCAGCTGCATCATTTGGCCAGGCTGGTCCCTCCTGGCCACCCACATGTGGCACCTGGGGAAGGAGCCACTCCACACCAAGCAGAGAAAGAAAGGATGTTCCAAATTCTGGTTTAATGCTGCACTCAGTTCTTACAGACCTTGGAACAAATCCTGACAAGGAGACATTTCCAGAGGACAAGAGTATGATGTTCAAGGTGTCAAATTAAATAAATTCCAGGTGCTCAGTCTGAGAACTCAAGCTGCTTCCATCACACTAGCCAAGTGGCACTCCACAGCAGTTTCCAAATGGGGCTGCTCACAAAGCATCAGTGGAAGTTGATGGGAAATATTTTTAAAGCTTATACTTTTTGCCCAAAATTTTTACAAAATTATGGAGTTCATCATTTTTAAGAGCAAATGTAATTTTCTATCAGCATATTTGGAGATGATTCTAGTGATACAAAGTGTTATTGGAACATGGGACACTGTGCAATGTTTTATGCCAGTTATTATGCAAGCAGGAGATTTGGAGACAGGGTGAAAATAGAGTGTTTTTTCTTGTAGGACATCATGTTTCTGTTCCCATTCTCTTTTAGCTCACACTTGAATAAGTGTGATTTAATGCATACTACCTTATAAAGGTAGTCTTTTAAACCATATGTTAAAATGGACTTATGAAAAAATAATCTGATTTCTTGTTCTTGGTCTGTTTGTTCCTCCTGTGAGCCTAAATACAGCTTTCTGTCCATGGTAATTTACACTGATAGCAAAGCCAGTCAGTAGAACAAGATGTTACAATACTAGGGCCATATGTGGCAAATAAGATGCTATTGAAGATAGAAATATGTTAAATACCATGGAGACATAAACAGAAACTGCAGACCCTTTTTTCCTTTCTGGTCCATAGGGAAGACACAAGCCTGGCACAAACATGGGGAGTCTCTTCAGCATCACATCAAGTCCAGCACTCACATGCAACCCAGCAGAATTTGTTGTCATCTGAGGGCACCTGCTTTCCTTATCTTGGCAAGTCCAAAATTAACAGGAAAATTAGGAGTTCTTGACCAAAAGGCATCAATCAGAAACTGCAAAAAAACTAACTGGTTTAGAGAAAACAAAATATTAGAAATCTCATTTGGATTGCCCAGGGAGAATCACATGTGGGGGGTTGTTTGTGTTTTGAAATGCCATGTTGTTTTACCTGGAGATTATTTATTTGTCACCAGTCAACAGCTGCCTGAGCAGCATGCCTGGCATTTGTGAGCAGCTTGCTGCTCAGGATCTGAGCCCTGGCACTTGCTGGGGCCATTCCTGGTCCAAAGCTGGGAAGTGGGGGCACAGCCACTGTGCATGGAATGCACAGGCTGGAACGCTGGCTCTGAGGCTGTTGGGTGATGCAGGCAGATGTGAGGGCTGGCAGCATTTTCTGGTGCCTGCTCTCTGCAGGCACCATGCAGGGAACTGAGAGGCAAAGACATCCTGCAAGTGTCCATTTCAGCTCAACCTAATTGGCTGTGGCCTTTCAATCAGGCACTTCATGAAGACACTTAGGAGTGTGCCTGCTGCTCTTCTGCATGGGCAAACTGGAGATGATTTGAGGCACAAGTGAGGGAGGGCTGGGCCACCCCACTGCCATCATCAGCCCTCATCAATCACCACGTTCAGCAGAAGGGCTGGAGTGCAGCTAACAAGACCTAGTCAGTTAAAAGCTGCAGCTGAGGGTATCACAAGTGTTAAAACACTCTATTTACTATATGTGAAGGTAAAGCAATCTATATCCCAATGGCTGGAGTCATTTGAGGCTCACAGTTTGCTGACAAATGTGGATGGACAGATATGTAAAGATGATGCGTCATGAGCTCTGCTGATGAGTTTACAGCAGAAGCCTCTGAATTCACATCAAATGTGTCAAAGGGTGACAGAACTACATCACACAAACCCTGGCAGTTTAATTTGGTGTCAGCTATTAGTGTTGACTTTCAGCACTATTGCTGCTCAGTGTTTCTGCCAGCAAGGTGACACAGCCTCCAGATTGCTAAATTTCTTTGTTGTAAGAAATAGGGTTTGCTCACTGCACAGTAGTCCTCTAATAGAGGAAATCCAGAAGGTCAGAAAACTATTTTTCCAGGGTGCAGTGGTCCCTTTTCTGACCCAGATTTTTCATTACATTATTTTTGGTTATGTATTTGATTGTGTCATTACATAAGGAAAATATCTGTGTCTTGGGTTTTTTAATTTTTCTCAGTTGTTAGGAAAGGTCTTATTCATGTTATGGGCTCTGCTCAGGGATGCTGGAATTTACCAGATATACTGAAGGACTGTAGAAGGGTGGAAGGCTTTGAGTTTTCCAATCAAAACCTTTTTCAAGGCAGCTGTTTGTTTAATGTGTTTTGTTTATCAAACACTTTTTTGGAAGATGGTTTGGGAGTCTGTCAGTAGACCCAAAATGAAATCTCCCTTTTTCTATCTCTTCTTAGCAATTGTTGCTAACCTTGCAAAAATTGAAAAAAAAAAAAAAGTAATAAAGTGGAGTAAAAGTGGGAAAAACAAAAGCTATACTGCTTGAGAACAGGAAAGAATTTATAGGAAATGCACCCAAACACAAAACATTTTGTAATGTGTCATGTTGAACAGTTTCCTTTATCAACAGAATGGGGTGGGCAAAAAGCACAGTTGTGTCCTCTAGGAAGAGTCTAAATGGTACCCAGCAGTATTTCTATAGAAGTGCCCAGTGTGGGCACAGGCGCACCCAGACACTGCTCCGGGAGCTCCTGCTGGGCTCCTGCAGGGATGGGCTTTGGTGCTCCCAAAGATGGAGATGAGAAAATACAGCTCCCATTGCAGGGAGAGTGTTTAATGCACACTCTCTATCATTCACCAGTGCAAGTTTAAGCAGCACATAAGCCACTTTGACACAGCAATAGATCATTCAAAAACAAAACCCGTGCACTCTGCACCAGGCAGGGGTGGATAGATAGCTCATCACAGGGGGAGAGAGTCTTTCATCAGCTGCCTTTCACTGGGTGATGACAATAATCATTTCAACACAGAGTACACAACCCAGAGTGATGAAGGCAGCAGAGCACATCTGGCCTGATCTCTTTAATACCAAATATTTTAAAACCTGAGAACATTTGTCGGCGTGCCTCAGCACAATGCCTGAGCCCATAGGAGAAGGGGTTACATTTATTAAAAGAAGAGCCAAGAAAATAGAAGACAAACTGTTTGTGACAGAAAAGCACAGTACGTGCTGCATCTAGTTCTGACCTGCTAGTAACTTCACACTGGGGATGTTATAAGGTCAAAGACATTTTACAGCGTTGAGCTCTGATCCAAAACTGACCAAAGTCAATTCATTGCAGTCCCATGTATGTCAGTAAGCTTTGGCTGGGGACTCTGTACTTACATCCACTGTGTGCTGTTCTACACAGCAATATTCAGTCCTGAGATTGTGTTGTCCTCAGGGTAGAGCAAAATGCTGGATCAAAGTGGCCAGCATCACTCCCGGGGGTACCCAGGGGGGAAATGGATGTAGAGCAGTGAACTTGATTAACTAAGGCCACCCTACAGATTCAGGGCCAAGCCACTTCTGGAAACAGGAAAACTCTAAGCCCTTAGGTAGCATTCAAGTATATTTGGGTTGTTTCCAGCCCAAAGCAAGCTGCCAGGTCTGGGGGTGCTTTGCCTGGTGTTGTGTTATTTTCTGGCAGCTCAGAAGTCCCATATATGTGCAATCCCATGTGAGAACTTCACATGGATGCCCCCCAAACACAGCATTGGGGGTGTTTTTGGTCTAGAGCTCAAGGACTATTTCCTGCTTGTCCACTCCCATTCATACAGCACACATGATAAGGAAATAGAGACATCATCCATCTTCTGTGCTAGCCTGTAAGGACTAGGAGAATTGAGAAAAAGTTGTGTGATGGGACACAGGGGTATGTGCTTCCTCTGCCATTCAGGGCCACTGATATTCAGGGGAAAAGAGCCTATCAAGGGCAGGAGATCATTTCTGAGCCTCTGAAAGAACCTGAGTGGGTGCCCACACATAGCTACCTTGACATATTTTTTCTTTCATGTGAGGTACAAACAATGTCTAAAAAAAACCTGTTTGCATCCAGGTCAAATGTAATGGGTATAATTCAGATTCTTGAGGTCTTCCAGCAAGTAGGAGAACCTCAGCAAGTCTAGAGATAAAGCCCTAAAATAGAGCAAAATTATGTCTTTGAGTTTTCCTGATATTTTTTACAGGATCATCCATATACAAACCAGCTCTCTGCTCAGCAGCAGTTTTTCATTTTCTGTATTTGACACAGAGACTTTATTAAAAACTCTCTGCACAGTTAAATATGGATTAAAAATGAATTTAAAATGAATTTGTATATTAACATGTTGCTCAGAAAAAAAAAAAAAAAGAAGAAGAAAGAGATGGAGAAGGGTGTAATAAACAAGACAATAGGAAGAAACAAAGCTAATTGCCAGCCTGGGAGAGCCATGCAACACATTCCTAGTAAGCTGTCTGTCTTAAACCCTCTGGATCAAAAAGTGATTAATCCTACAGACAAATGTAGCCTTGATGGTAGAGAGACTCAAAATCCCCTAAACAGAGAGAGGCAGTGTTATACTTACCATTCTGAAGGCCTCAATTAAAGGCTCTTTAACTTCAGCCTTTCCCATTATGTTCCCTGATGTACCAGAAGCTCCCTCCTCGTGGCAAACTACTCTGAGCCTCAAAAATGCCTGATGCCAAGGTTTTTCTGGAAAATAGCTTTTTTAAAAAATGAAAGCTGCTTTCCTGTTAAAAAAAAATACAGATAGCTTTTTGGCTGTCTCTGCTGGGTTACTTTATTCAGCACATCTCCAATCTGGTTTATAAGGCATTGTGTTAAGTGAGTCCTTTTAGGCTCATCACTAAGGTGCAATGCACTAAAAGGCTTTAGAAAACACATCACACTTAAAGTATGGGTGCTAGGAAGTGCTTTTGGCACTATTTGGCAAAGGGAGGGGAAGCCTCTATCAAAGGCAGGCAGCAGTTACACAGTTTGCTGCCCTGCCAAGTGCCAGGCTCCAGCCCTGCCCCTCAGCACCTGGGCGCGCTGCAGCCAGGCTCTGGGCCAGGGCAGGGCAACCTGCAGGCACTGATTCCTCTCCCCACTGCAGCCCTGCAGGGGCAGCTGCCAGGGAAGGTGTTTGCTGGTGACTCCAGGTGCCCTTGGATGCCTCTCAGTTACTCCCAGTGTTAAGGAAATGCTCAGAACAAACTTGCTAATACAGCGAGTGAAAACAGAAATTTGAGGGAAGTCTAAGTGAGCACCTTTATTGATTGAAGAATTAAGATGTGAATTATGTGGCTGTGCTGGGGCCTCTCAGAAACATAAGGCTGAAATATCCAAGTTTAGGGGACTTGAGTAAACAGGCACAAAAATGGGGAGACTCAACCCCATGTATTGGAGGTTGAGTGAGAGGTAATCAGTGTGAAACAAATCTATCATCCAAATGTTTTTCTCCATTTGCCCGCTGAAAGCAGAATTCTGATTCTTACAGAGAAGATCCTTGCCATGTACAGTGCAAGGCCTGGACTTCCCTGCAGCACTGTGCTGTTTCATGTCCCAAACACTGCTCATCTACTGAACCAACCGGAAAAGACAGAGTTCCCAGGGGAGGAGGGCAGCAAGTGAATACCTTCCTGACCCCTACAGTTGCTCATTTTATGCCGTGAAACATGAAATTTGATTACTCTTATCATTAGCTTAGCTCACATAGCTACAAATGTTATTAGTAGCCATAAAATTATTGAGGCCCTTTTAAAATCCATTTTTAAAGAGTGTGTGACATGTAGTAGCAGATCTGAAACCCTGATTTCAAATACCCTCGCTGGAACATCAGAAACAAAATGTCGAGCTAAGCAACAGTGACAGGGCTTGAGATGTGCTAATGAAGAGTGGTGCCATTGCCTAAGAGAAACATTACACATTATTAACACATTAGCCCACTAAGGCACTGTGCCAGCTGTAATAAGCAACCAATTTGGCATGCTAACTTAGATACACAGGACCATTGAGAAAATCTTCATTCTTTCTTTCCTCCCCAGTGACAAACACGTGGTGCAACCTGTTCCCACCTCACTAATGCCCCAAAAATCTCTGCTTAGCTGGGCCCTGATTCCTGTGCACGTTTGGTCACTACACTATTAATACTTTGACACCAATCTTTCTGATGTGAGGTCCAGTTCACAAATTGGCTACATATATTATCTGTGCATGGGAGTGTGGGAGGGATAAATCATATTCATTATTCACATTCATGAAATTCCAAACACATGGGAAGTACTGATGGTGTCCTTGGGGAGCGAGAAACAGCTTGTCAGAGATATCCAAGTAAAAGGGGTGCAAAATCAATTATGAAAGGAGGTGTTTCCTGCTCTAACAAGCTAATTACTGTACATCAAGTCACAAAAGGAAAACTGATGCTTTTTATTTTTTTAATGGAGGTGCTGTCAGATTAAATCAAATCTGAAGGACGACCAGGTTTAATGTATTCCCTCAGCTGATGCTCTCTTTAACACATTTACATATGCAAACATGTTAATATTCTGGCAGGATCCATTAAATAGGGCTGACAGGGCAGAACCTAACAAAACAGTTATGTGACCCTGCTCCTGCAGCTTATTTACGTCATTTACATACGCTGGGAGCTCAGCTCCTGCTGAGAGTGATTGGCCTGGGAGCCAGCACTGTGAAAGCAGGAGCATCCCAACAGGGAAATGACACATCCCTGCTGCTGGAAAGATCCATTTTAGGAGACAAACCAAATGTATAAATTGCTAATGAGCTATCCCTTCCTGTCCAGCACAGCTTGCAGAGCTGCAGATGGTTGATTCCTCCTGGGATAATAGGTGAAGCTGGGGTATTTGTTAGATGGCGTCCAGGTTATCTGCCAGGAGCAAACAGCCATGCCACATTCCCTTTTCCACAGCAGGGATCAGAGCAAGGGGTGTTTGCTGCCCTCCTCTCCCAGCCCCCTGGGCAGCCTGCACCCACCAGGACACACTGGCTTTTCTCAGGGCTTGTCCAGGAGAATGCAGTGTTTCTCTGCATCCCAGTATCCATTTCTCCATCTGTCTCTGCCTTTTCTTACAGACCCACAAGGCTGAAAAAGCTTGCAGTCAGCAAAAGCTCCCTGTGCACACAAACCTCCACGCTGGGCAGTGATGCTCACCTGTGTTAGGGGTCGAGGCACTAATGTTTCCATTCACTGCTCTCCAAAAGATTAATTGTTTTCATGCAGCCATGTGCACTGGGGCCAGGGGTCACACCCTGCCCACAATGATGCTGTGTACAGCCAGCACCCAGAGAGCAGCGCATGGATGAAGGCTTGCACTGCCCAGCACCCAGCTGCTCTGCAGCACCAGGCAGGGGTGGCAGGGAGGGCTGGCAGTGCCCAGGAGCCCTGTCCCAGCACCAGCCAGCTCCCAGCCCTCAGCACAGTGCCAGGGCTGCACCAAGGAGAGGTCACATCCCTGCACACACCTCCAGGACAGGGAACCAACCAGCCTGGGGCTCTGTGCCTCATCAGAGTGGGATGGCAGAAAGCAGCCCCAAGGCTGTGGCCACCCCAGACCTGGCAGCCAGGCCTGGCAGATGAACAGCTGCCAGGGAAGGGGGCAGGCTGTGCTCTGTCCAGCTGCAGTCTTTGCAGGCTCTGGAGCATGGCTGCACCCAGCTGTGTCAATCTGCTCCCACCTTGGGCTGAGTGCAGCTGAAAGACGGATGACCTGTTATATATTTTCCCACTTTTAACTATTCCCACATGATGGGAGTTTTTCTGGGGTATAGATAATAGGTGCGCTCTTGAAGTCTTTATCAGGGCCAGGTTGTCACTGGTCCCTCACACACCAGGTGAACTGGGGAAGATTAGAAGGAGCAATCAGATTTCCATTTGTGCAAAGCAAAGGCAGAAGAAATTTCTATGCTTAGACGTGGTAACAAGCTGCTTTCCGTTGTAGTCAACAGACAAAACCTTATTTTAGAAGAACAGGAGCATCTTCCACTGCACACCACACACCTGCAGAGCCAGCCAGGAGAGAATGTTGTGTTTTTCAGGAGGTGTGTCAGCTTGGACAACACCTCCTTCCAAAGGAATGTAATCAAACTCCTTACTCAAGCAAAACTTGAGTCAGTCAGCATAGCTCCACCTGAATGCAAAGGGAGAAAAGATTCAAAACCTGGTCCAAGATAGGCCAAACACCTGTTTATTTGCCTGTTGTCTTCTCTCCTACAGAGTAAGCATAGGCAATGCTAGGGAAACCATGTCATTCATAAAATGGATTGATATCCTTGAAGCTGTTCAGCTCCTCCTTGAGGAAAATGCACAACCTGTGTCTTACACTCAGATGGATTCACTCACTTGTGGAATTTATCCCTTGATACCATTTTCTGACACAGGCTTTCCTTCACACACACATCTGCAGACAGCAATTTCCTATTACAGATGCTGCCCATCACCTCCATGTTCCTTTCTTCCACCCACAAGGAATTCAGATGTAGGCACTTCAGTGCAAGCTGGGACAGCCAAGGGAAGTCTGGCCCCAACTTGCCTGTGATTTAGCACAGAGCCAGAAGCACCTCATGGAGAGAGCAGAGTCCAGCCTGCAGTCCTGGCAGCACACTGTGCCCAAGGCTGTACAACAGAGCCCTTTTCTCCAGACTCCATTTTCCTGGTGGTCCCAGACAGAGCACAAACAGGAATGGTGATGCTGTTAATGATGAGGGGTGCTCCCCAGGTGGCTGAAACCTCAAAAAGTTCACCCCAGAGCAGCCTGCATCCTTGCAGTCAGATGGGAGCTGATGCTGCCAGGGCAAGGGGAAAGTGGGGAATGAAGGTATGGGAGCTGCAGGGTGTGTGTGTCAAACCCTGCCTTGCCACACAGGGTCCCCTCGCTCTTTCATGGCTGGAGTAGATGCCTTGGGCCTCTGGGAGCTCTCTAAAGAGCCTGCACTGGCCTCACTTGCTGAGATGCACTCTCCAGTGAAGTCTGTCCCCTTGATAAAGGAGAAAATGAAGAAGATAGAGACATCTGCTGGGAAGCTGTCAGGTTTATTAGATACATGCGGGCTTGGGGATGGAGCACCTAGAGGATCTCAAGGAATCTGAGCTCAAAGAAATAAAGGCAACTTCAAAAGGCACCACCAGACCAGCAGAATCACTTAAAACCAGTAATTTTTTGCTGGAAATACAATTGAAAACACCTGAGAATCAAATCGGGATTCAGCCTATCCCCCGGCTGGAGTTGCAGCTGCTATTGATTCTGGGCACTAGATCTTAGGAAAGCTCCTCTGTAAACTCCTGACACTGGCCATTACAAGTGATCCCAGATGTGAAAGGATTTATGGGATCCCCACACCTTAAAATATGCACAGATTAAAGACTGTGCTAGTTCTAAAGCTAGAGGGAGATAGGGCTTGCTCCCCCTCCTCTGCTCAGTGCTGGGTGTCACAGAGGTGCCACTGGCTGCTGGGGCCAGGGGGCTCAGCCTGGGGACCATGGGGCCATGGCAGCTCGTGGGGATGGAAAAACACATCTACAAACACTCCACAGCAACCCCTGTGAGATGACTTACTGTCTCTGTCAGGAAATCTGGTACCAATCACCAGTCAGTGATTTGCTGTTAGTGATCCTTACCTGGAGCCCTTTGTCATGACCTGAACTGCCTTGCCAGGGCACAGAGGAGGGACAGACAGACACACCTTTGTCACTGGCTGGAGGAGAGCAGGTTCTGCCAGGTTCCTACATGCTCCACACCAGCATTGCAACTTTTCCTTTCAGTTTCATCTGACAACTCTCATCCAGGGATCCCAAGGCAGAAATGGGGAGGTTGAAGGATGGAAACAGTACTTGTAGGCTTTGCAAAGAATAAAGCAACCTGGTCCATCTTCCACCCATCCCAGTGCCCCTAATACCAGGGAAAAAAATTATATTGACTCAAGTCAGGAGGAGATCAGCCCCTTTGTGCTGCCAAAATGGATGAGGCTGTTCACAGTGGTAAATACCAGGTCAGCTGCATTCAGAGAAGGCAGTTTTTCTTCTGTGGCAAAAGACAGGAGCGTCTCCTCACTGTGTGTACCTGTCAGCATCACTGCAAACAGCAGCATCCCCAGAAGGCAGGTTGGTCCTTTATGATTTTTTTGTTATTTGTCTTAAATAAAACAGTAGTCTTTAAGTAAAGAAATTAAAATCTACCTGATTGGAAAGCTGAGTGTGTGGCAGTTAGTGGGGTTTGATTTTGAGCAGTGAATAGAGCAAAGCAAGCCGCCAGCTAGTGTTCACACACATCTCTGAATTGTCTGTGAGGTCTCAAAACTAATGATCAATATGTTGTCTGTTGTGGTAAACAGACATTTTTAAAAGATTCTTGCTTCATAGTCCACAGAAGAATTTGATTTCCATGCCTATTAAATAATGATAGATTTTATGACAGCAAATGTAAGATCTGTCATGTGACTGGGATCAACTTTTGCTGGTAATCCAATATCTGACCCTACAGCAAACTAGTGTTTCACATCTCCAGTGCAGCACCCAGCCTGCTTTTACACCCTCATGGGCTGCACTGTCCCTTCTCCCAGCACCTCACCAGCCTGCTGCCAGCTCCTCCTAGGCAGGGAGAATGAGAGAGCACAAAAATACACCAGCATTCCCTGTGTTTGTACATAGCTGAGGGAGGAGGCTGTGAGGGAAGATGCACAGGTTTGCAGGTTCATTGCAGGCAAGGCATCATCTCCTGTCCTTGTGTGTTTTGTAGGGATTGATGTCATGTTCCTGTGCATGCTCAACTCATAACACCCATGGCTGTTCTCATGTTTTCTTGGCACATCTGGCACAGTCTAGAGCCTTTGTCTAATGAACCTTTGTCTGATGCCATGCTCTGTGCTTGGCCAGGGCTGTCAGGAGGGATGTGAGCTCACAGGGGTACATCGTGTCTGCCCCAGGGAGGTACCAAAGCACCAGGGCACTCCTCTTTAGAGGACAACTTCACTTTTTGCCAGCAGGTGAGAGACTGAGTCAGCACAAGTAACAGATATCCTGAGCTTCTCACTAATGAATTAACAGAGATCAGGAACAGAAAGGCAACTTCCCAGGACCTACCATCATGTGAGTGAGCTGCTGCCACACAAATGCCTTAAAAATGCCAGCCCAAGCCCCAGATGAGCTGTTTGGAGCCCCACAAATCCCTGCACTACTCTGGGTGACATTTTCTTTTGCTTCCACAGCCTCTAAGGTGAATGACTTGCAAGACTGTTACAGACAAGAGCTCCAAAGAGCTGCTCAAGCCCTTTAGAAAAACAAAGTTCTGCGATCATTAACAAACACTTGTGATGTGCTACCATGTTGAAAGAGAAAATTACTATCCTTCAGCAGCAAACAGTAAGTATATAAAACATGAAAATCTACCAAACATACCAAATGCTGATGCCATGAGGGGTATGCAATCTGTCCTTGAAATGAAAGAACATGGAGGGGTTCACTTGCTAGGTATAATCCCACTGAAATTATAAATATTGTGGGTTTTCATGGGCCGAGGAATTTGTTTTCATTGAAAGAGAATGAAAACTAATTCTTCATTGTCTTGATTCAAAGTCAGGAATCTCTCCATCTCTGAATACACGTGAAATCTGCTCCAGGCAGAGCAGCCCAGTGTCAGGTGATGTGGCCAGAGACCTCTGATTTGGGCCACCGTGTCAGAATCCTCCTGGGCAGAAGCCACAGCTCGATCTCTGCCTCAGCTGAGCTTCTTAACACACCCAAAACAAGGAGGAAGGCTACCAGGGAGACTCTGCAAAAGGAGTCAAATGTGACAAGACCCCCTTTTGTACCCTCAGGGCTCCCCTGAGGGAGTCAGGGGCAGGGAATGAGATGCTCAGATTGCCCTAGCCACTTCTGGGGCAAACATTTACTTTAGATTAAGTGGCTTGTAAAGAAGAGAGGAGCCCTCTCTGGCTGGCTGCTAGGGTTGATAGTTAAATATTTATAATGTCCAAATTAGCATAGTGGAAACTCAATTCATCAATTTGTTCTGGTGTGTTTGTAGGAAGGCGCGGGGGTGTGGGCCCGGCAGGCGGTGCAGCCGTGGGTGGGCAGGCCGCGTGTGCCGTGTCCAGCCTGGCTGCCACTGCCCTGTGTCCCTGCCTCGCCCTTTGCAGGGTCAGGGGAGCGGGCAGGGCTGCAGGGACCCCCGCTCTGCCCAAACCCACCTGCCCGAGGGGGGCAGCCCCAGAGCTGTGGGGAGCAGCCTGGTCAGGCAGCACCGGCCTGGGGCTACCCGGGTGCGGGCTGCAGGAGGGAGGGGGCCGCCCTGGAAGGGTTAAGGCTTTTCAGGCCAAAATCCCCCAACAGAAGGCAGGGTCAGCCTCGGAGCTGAAATCTAAGTGCTAATGACTGATGCCCTTCACCCCTCGGCTGCCTGCAAAGGCGAGTGGCCTGGATGAGCCGGGGCCGGAGAGCATTTAACATTTGAACTTCTTCCGCCCGGCGAGGCAGCAGGCCGTTGTGCGCGGGGTCGCTGACCCCCAGCCCCGCTCCCCCCAGCCCTCAGCTGCCTCCCAGCCCTAATTGAATGACAGATGGTCAGCGGCAGCGAGAGGGCAGCAGCGCCGGGGGCATGGGGCCCTGCTCCTGCCCACGCCGCCCCCTCGCCGGCCGGCCCCGAGGCTGCTGGCACCCCGAGCCGCAGGCACACACCTGGGGGATGCAGGGCAGTGCCCAGGGAATCTGGGCAGGAACAGCTCACGCCGGCCTGATTCCAGCACCAGTTCTTCTCATCCCTCTGCCACACGACAAAATAGCACTAAATCCGGGGAGACCTGAACAGTGCAGAGCGCCCAATGCCTCTCAAGGCACCTCCTGGCAGTGCCAGGACAGAGGAAGGAGCTGGCCTGGGCTGTCGGGGCTCCGTGGGAACGTGGGGCAGCCACAGGGAGCCTGGCCAGGGCAGGCACAGCTGCGAGCGGCCCCTTCCCCTGCCTGCACCGCGGGGCTGCTCTCGTTCCCCTCCGTGCCTCTGGCCGGGTGTTCTGGAGGAGGATGCCGCAGGTGACAGGAAGGGCCCCACTGCAGCCATCGAGGGCTCTGTGGAAGTGCTCGGTGGTGCCAGAGTGCCCCTGCCCCGTGCCCTTAGCCGTGCCAGCGGCCTCGCAGGCGGGGCTGGCAGCCCGGGCTGGCGCTGGGGAGCAGAGGCTGTGCGAGCGCAGCCCCCCGCTGCAGCCCGCTGTCCCTTTAACTGAGAGCCGTGATTCCCACAATTACTGGGATTACAAGGAAAGGGTTATCGATTTGCAGCCTGCACTGTGTGATCAGCGCCCGTGCGCCCCCCCCTCACAACCCACCTCTCCTACTGTAAGCACGAAACCATTTATAAATGTTTTATTTCACTGATCGCCTCACCCTTGCTGCATAATAATAACCCCAGCAGCACGGCGATATATTCTCTGCACTCCCCCTCTCCCTGTGCCCGCAGCCTGCAAAAGGCACCAACGTGATATGCAGCAGCCCCTGATTTGTGTGTATGTTTTAATTACCGCCGGAGAAACCTGTACACAAGCATAAAAAAGGGTGAGGGAAAGGGAGAGCAGGCCCAGACGGCGGAGGCAATGGCAGCCTAATGCACCGCTGGCTGACAGCGACTTCCGCTCAGGCACCTTCTCCAGATCGAACCCTTCGATTGTAACTGAAACAATTTGCATACTGATTCCTCTCATAGCCTCCCGATCCATAACCAGCCAGGCAGCTATTCAAATGCAAGTAGCATCCCTAAATGCAAGGCTAGACTGACCAAAATGCGCTGTCCTACAAGCAGGAGGAGAAGAAACCCCCCTTGATTATTATTTCTATTTTTGTTCCTTTTAACCTTTAAAAGGTTTAGCTGGAAACTGTTGGCTTATGGCTGGGGATGTAAGGGAAGGAATTGATCCTGAACTGGACTTAAAGATGGAGCAAAATGGGGCGCTGAAGAGATTTTTCGTTGTGGTTTTTTCTTTTTTCTTTTTCCTATTTTTATTTTTACCTGAGCAACAAACTGAGGCTCTTTGGAGGGAAAGAGGGTCCATCCTCTCTCCCATCCCCTTTCTCCACCAAAACCATCTCAGCTCGTGCAGACCCAGGGAATACACAAATTGCTGCCTGTGCCTCTGCCTCTGGTGCCTGTTGGGCTGATGAAGATCGTGTAATTCTGGCTGTAAATTCTTGCATTTAAGTTGGTCCAATAAAAGGTCTCTCCTACACCTTGTGAGGGTTTGGTGCTTTATTTTTTTAAATGGGACTGGCGTGGCAGCCGCGGCGTTTGCCCTTTTTTTTTTTTTTTTTCATTTTTTCCCTTCTTCTTTTTCTTCCTCTCGTTCTCATTTGAAATTATGCAGATAGAATTTTTTTTTTTTTTTTACTTTGAGTTTTCTCCTCCTAGGGACAATCTGGGAGGCGAGCCCGCAGCGGATGGCCGTCCCGGCGGCGTGCGGCGGACGCGGGGTAAGCGTGCCCAGCGGGGCACGGCGCGGGCGGCGGGGCCGGCGGGCGGGGCGGGGCGGGGCGCGCCGGGGCGGCCGCGGCCGCGCAGCGACGGCGGAGCGGGGTCCGAGCGGCGCCCGCGGCCTCCTCCGCGCCCGCGGAGCGGGCTGCGCTCAGGCGGGGCAGGGAGCCCAGTCCGGAGCCTCCGCGCCCGCAGAGCGGCCCGCGGTCCTTGCGCGGGGGCCGCGCGTAGGCACCGGGCAGCTCCGCACCCGCTCCGCCGCCGCGCAGCCCCGCGCAGGCTGCGGCCGCTGCCCGCCGGCGCGTCCGAGAGCGGGAGCGGTCCCGGAGCACCGGCAGCCTCCATGTTTGGGGCCGTTCCTTGCTAAATTCACCGTGAATGTCCCCGAAATCGATGCCGATAATTTTCTTCTAATAAGGGCCCCGCTTTTATTTCAGCCGGGCTAAGCAGCTCTGCGCCGGCCATTGCGGGTCGGGGGATCGATTGGGAGCAGGTTCCTCCGCAGGTTGGTGCGCTACACAGCCCAGTCGCACGGATGCCCGAGCGTGTGCCTGCCGGCTCGCTGTACGCGAGAATAAACCATAGAGATGCGTAGATATTTTATTATTTAGCGGCCGCCGAGGGAAAGTTTTTAGGATGCCGTGGAGCTGGCTGGCTCCTCATCCCTCTAAAATTCCCATTTGCCTCGGGCTACGACCTGTTATTTGACCTTTAGACACCCCGGAAGATAGCTGAGTTTTTCTTTCGAAATAGAAATAAGCCGACGTGGTGGGATGACACGGCCAAGGGGAGCCGGGCCCGGGCCGGGCCGGCCCTGCCCTCTCAGGGTGCACGAACAGGGAGAGCTTTCGGCCGGGGGCCGGGCTGAGCCCAGGGTGACACGCGTTCATTTTGATTTCATTTGAAGACATTTGATGGTTGTAGATCTTTCTCTGGTTTGTTGCATCACCACAGCTCACTCCTTAAAACAGTAATTCAAGATGTAAGTAAAAGTGTTTTCATTTTTATTGATCCTGCTAACATCTTTCATTACCCAACACGTAACCACAACAAATGATTGCTCATTTGATACGCAGAATTTTATCGACGCTCTCCCAGGCCGGGGCGCGGATCCTAAATCCCGGCGGCGTTAGGCGCGGTGCCGCGTAGCGGCCAGGACGGGAGGGCGGGCGCTGCCCGAGCCCCCGGCACGGCCCGGCACGGCCCGGAGCGCTCCCCCCGACCTGGCCCTGCCGAGGAGAGGGCGGCAGGGCTCGGGGGGAAGGCAGCGCACCCCCAGCCAGCGCCGGGCCCTGCGGAGCGGCCGGGCTGTGGGAATGCCCGCAGCTCGGGGCTGCCCGCGGCTCGGGGATGCCCGAGGCTCGGGGACTGCCAGCCGCCCCTGCCCGCTGCTCCGTTCCCTCGCAGCCAAACCCAACAAGTAGCGGGAGCAGAAGCGGCCGCGCCGCCGGCCCCGCACCGCCTCGGCCGCCACACGCCCGGCAGCGCCGGCAGCGCCGGCCCTGCGCTCTCCTCTTCCCTTCTATTCTCCCTCCCGTTTCTTAGAAATACACTAATTAAATATTTTTTTAAGGGGGAATTTTGTTGAAAAAAATAAAAATAGAAATCACCAAATCTTTGGGGCTAGTAGAGAACACCGAACGATTTGAAACCGCAGATCCTGTTTTATTTACATGACCTCTTTCAGCTAACGGCGTGAAAGGTTTTTCAGCCAGCAAACAAATGCTACTATTTTAACTCTCTTTGAGAATATTATTTTTGATCTTAATACTAGAATAGAAGGCAGGTTTATGAGGGAGAGGCTCGAAGAATTGGTTTCGATGCAAGAGACCTACAGTGAAATTAAACTAGGTGGATTCTTTATTAAATTATTTTCGGTCTTCTGTGGTTTTATGAAAATAAAAGGGAGCACTTTGTCATTTTTAACAATGTAAGTAGCCAATAAATCTAATTTTCACATTGATTTCTGTAGGAATTAAGTGATATCTACACTATCTGCTGTGAATTGTTTTTGGAAACAAGTGCGACTTTCTTCTGGTGGAAGCTTTTTTAAAAAATAATAATTACAAAAATATATTTTTAAAAATATTTCTTAAACCATTAGGGTTTTAAAGTACGGGGGAAATTATCTATGAGATTGATCATTGATATCTGAGACGGCATCTAGACAAAGAATTTTATAAAATGCTCTAGGACAGGCAAA
Source organism: Zonotrichia albicollis (assembly GCF_047830755.1). NCBI lineage: Eukaryota > Metazoa > Chordata > Aves > Passeriformes > Passerellidae > Zonotrichia > Zonotrichia albicollis. Next base: position 12,177,743 of record NC_133829.1, on the reverse strand, counting down.
GGAAGAGCATTGCATGGGAAAATGTCTAATACTAATAATTACAAAGGCGAAGACTTTACAGAACCCTCGGTCTGGCGTCCGCGGAAGGGGAGAAAACGATAAAAAAAATGTGACGGACTATATTCGCTCCTACATGTAACTAATAAAGATCTCAGCTGAGAACCCAGGGCGCTGCGAGCAGCGCTGCCAGATTAAAACGTGTCCCTGCCTTAATTGCTAGCTCGGCGCCACGTGCTGCCGGCGCGGCCAGGTGCCCTTCCCGGGCCTGGCACTGCATCACCTCCGTGCACCCCGGGGATTTAACTGCACCTTTCCCTGAGTAATGACCCAGAAGAATGGCGTTCTCCAAAGCCTATTGATCCCCATTGTGTCCCCGTCCGTGGGCTCGGACAGCCCGCGCCGCTGTGACCCCGAGGATCACTCCTGTTTGGGGGTACCCGTGGGGCGAGGGGCGGTGGAGAGGGCAGGCGGCCCCGCGGCCCTCCCGGCCCGGCCCGGTGAGGGAGGGGGCACCGGGGCAGCACCGGGGCAGCAGCGGTGTCCCGCCGTAGGACGGGCCGGGCCGGGCCGGGCCGGACCCGCCGGCAGCTCCTGCCCGCGAACCCCGGCTCGGCGGGTGAGGCTCGGCCCGGCCCCGCGGGTCGCGGAGCGCCGTGGGCGGTGGCTGCAGGGGAGGAGGAGCGCGGCTCCTTCCCTCTCTCCTCCTCCCGTTCCCCCAGCTCTGCCCGGCCGTGCCGGGGACGCTCCGCAGGCCATGCCGGGCACAGCTGGCGGCGGTGCCCGTGAGGAGCGCGTCCTTTGGCCCCGGGAGTGTTTCCCTGCGGCTTTCCCGGGGCATCCTCGCAGGATCCACAGCCCAGGGCTGCCGCCCGCCGCGCCGCCACGCGTGTACCGTGCGTGGATCGTGCGTGTTTCGTGCGTGGATCGCACATCCCCTGGGGCCCGGGACCGCCCCGGCGAGGGGCAGCGCCCCGCCGGTCCCAGCCTGCCTCCGAGAAGGCGGCAGTGTAGAGTTCAAACGCATCAAACTATCAGAAGTCATTTATCCGGTTTCATAAATAATGTTCTTATTATCTGCAGCCCCCTTAATTCATACTCCTGTCCTCTTGATTGCGGGGTTTCAGCAGATAAAAAGTTTATAAGTTGGTCGGGTTCTTGTTTTCCTTTTTCCATCATTAACATCATTAATATAAGCTATCAATAACCCTGTCGTTTGGAGCATAGCTTCACAGTATTGATTTGCGCAGCTATTCATCTCTGCCATAGAAGACACGGAATAATTTTCGCATTACAGTACCTTGGATTTGCTTTTAATTCATATTTAAAGCTGCAACTGGCTCTGTGGAGCTCTCTGCGAAAGACTAGAGGCGCCTAATTAATAATAAGTTAGAAACGAAGGAAGGCACCAGCGGATAAATAATTAATACAGACATCTCTGTCTCTTTGAGTATTGCTACTTTAAAAATTTAGACTTACCAGGGCCATACTGTAAGTCTGCAAGTTATATTGAGGAGATGATTTAAGAAAGCTATTTTTTTTTCCTGAAATACAATGCTAAATTATTTACGGTGTTTTGCAATCTTCCATAAGTTCCTTCATTAACAAGCGCTGCGGTCTGCTCCGGGGGGTGCGGGAGAGCGCGGCTGCAGAGGGACCGCGGCGGCTCGGCCGGGCAGCGCCCGGACTCGCTCGATGCCCTGTCCCAGCCCCGCGTCCTTCAGACCCCACCGTGGGGCTCCAGAGGGGAGAAGGGAAGCGCCCAGCGCCCTTAGGCGGGTGGCAGGGGCCGGCTGGGAGCGAGTTCAGCCCCCGCGCTGCCGACCCCGGGTTCCGCGGGGCTCCCCTCGGGCAGAAGTCGGGCCCGGGGGAGAGGGGAAGGGCAGGGCCCCCCCGGGCGGGCACCCGCAGCGAGCCCCCGCCGCGCCGCAGCTTCCCCTGAAAGCCAGGCCCTCCCCCACCTGCCCTGGCCGGCGCAGCCCTCTGTTCTCTGCCTGCCCCCGACAGATGTATATGTTTTTGTCGCCAAGCAAGTTTCCAAGAAGCTCGACAGGGGAAAGTCTGGAAAAGTTAATCCCCCCCGGCAGCTGTTGGCTTTGGGAGCCTTCGAGCGTCACCTTTGACACGCTCCCCGTGCGAGGGGACCCGGTGCCGCAAGCTGTCACCGCACAGGAGGCGCGGAGGGCGCGGGCGGCAGCAGCCCCCTCACACGCCATTAAAAGAAAATCAAAGTGGAAAAGTAAAATACAAATAAAAATAAATTAAAGGGGGAAAAAAGAAAATAAAGGAAAAGGAAAAAAAAAAGAGAGAGAGAGAAGAAAAGAACAAGGGAAGAAAAGAAATTGTGTCCGGTCGGTTGCAGCGCGCTGTGGCCGCTGCCCCGGCCGGGCTGCCACGTCGGGCGGGCCCCGGTGCCCGCGCGGTGTTTGCTGGCGTCAGGCGGGAGATTACGGCCGTTTCATGGTGTCATTAGCTCGGATTTAAAAAGCACACACACGCCACGCAATTCAAACAAGCAAAGTTGCGTTTTAAGTCCGCTCCGAGTATCTGCTGATCAAATAAAGACTTAAGGGCGGTAACGATTATTCTGTTAAATATATGGTACTTGACTGCACAAGCAGTAATTGATTAGCGCACCGAAATGAGCTCTCCCCGGCGCTCGCCCTTCGCCAGTGGGGCGGGAAGCTCCGCGGGGGAACCGCGCCGGCTCCGCGACGAGGGGAGCCCACGCACGGCACCCCCGACGGCGGAGAAGGGAGAATGCGGGGAGTGTACCGGTCTCGTCTGCCCTGTCCCAGGCTCCTGCGAGCCCATCCCGGGCTCCCGGGGCACCCTGCGGCTGAGACGGGACCGGGGCGGTCGGGCCCAGGTGCTGCTTTGTCCTCCGCGCCCGAGGCTGTTGCGCACCGGAGCCGCTTCGTCGTTGGGCCAGCCCAGAGTAACGGAAAAAATATTTTAAAAATAAAAGGTGCATGTAGGACTGGGGGGAGCTGGGTGCGTTTGTACGGTCACTCTTTTCTAAGGCTAGAGATTGAACCTTGACGGAGGCCGGCGTGTCACAGGACTCTCCAAATTGTTAGCGGTCGGGTTTATACTCATTTCTTGAAGAAAAATTGGATGTTGCAATTTCCTACAAACTCGAGGAAGTAACATATTCGCTGTGACGTTTGCTTTGATAACTAATCGCTAAATACACTGAGATTAAATATTTTTAATTAAACTGTAAATTGTGTACAGATATTGATAATGAAGAAGCTGACAATGTTTCGATTAGATCTGTGACATCACCTTGCGTTGGCTTGGGAAACAATCACAGCTGTTCACTTCGGGCTCAAAACGTTCTCGATTATTTTATTACTGTATTTTATTACATTTTAATTTTGTATTCTATTGTATTTTATTTTATTTCATCCTAAACATTTTCTGAGATCATTGATTAGGTTTCAGGTTTATTTTTTCTTCTTTGGCAGATATACATCTCCTTATCTATTCCTCGCTATCAGAAATGGAGATACTGTCAGCGTAAAAAAATTTAGAGAGTTGTGGAAGCGTTTAGGATGGGGACGGCTGGGGTGGCAGGAACAGTGCGGAATCTGTACGTGGGATTTTTTTTTTTTTTTTTTTTTTGCACAAAATAAAATACGGGGAACTCCTTGCACCCAGGGAAAATGAACGGTAGTGAGCAATTGATTTCTTTCGGAGACGGGGTTCAGTAGCTCAGAATTCTTAAAAGTGTTTGTATGTATGTGTGTATGTGTGTTAATTTCAGGAAATACATAAAACCGCTGTGCAAATTCCGAATTTACAGAGGCGAAAAGAATACTCGCTTGCAGGGCCATACACGCAACACACACACAGAGGATAGTTGAGATTCTAAAAGTTTCCTGCGAGCCTCCGAGCGCCGGCACACGCAGGCTGTGCGCCCGCAGCCACGCTCGGGGCCGGTCCCCATGCATTCCCCCCGCTGGGGGCACGGTCCCGTGAGCGCCCAGGAGTGCGGGAGGCACCGGGGGCTCCGCTCAGCTCCGGGTCCCGCTGATGTGTGAGTGCGGGAGGCCGGGCCAGGCGCTGCGGTGCGAGGCACGGTCCGCACCCCGCGGCGGGGCCGCAGCTGCTCCCGCGGGCGTGGGGACGGGCAGCAGGGACGGAGCGGGGCCAGGCCTGGCTCCGGCCGTGGGGTTCAGAGCCGAGGCTGTCGGTGCGGTGCTTTGGGCTCAAAGCGCGGGGCCAGGGGTCTCGCTGCCTCGGTGAACCGGAGAACAGTGAGACCCCACGTTACCCCGAGCCGTGCCCTTGCCCTCGCACCGAGGGGACTCTCCGCAGGCCTTGTCACTAAAGTTATGGCAATAACTCCGAGAAAAGTAACCCCAGGGGCTGCTTTCAGCTGGCTGCCAGGGGGACCCTGCCCCAGGAGCGGCTCCTGTCTCTGTCCCTGCGTTCCCCGGGGGCAGCTGCCAGCCGCTCCTGCCTCTTGCCAAGGAAGGGGTCTCGGAGCTCTCAGTGGAGCGCGGGACGGTGACAATGCCCCCGCATTGAGCCCTGCACGGGTCCCGCGGGACGCAGCGGCTCTGCGTGCCGCCGGTGGGCTTTGCCAGGACAGGTGCTCGGCTCCTATCCCCGCTCCATGGAAAAGACACCGGGAGCCCGGCCCGAGCCCCAGCGCGGCGCAGATCTGCTCGCTGTACCCGGGCCTGGCCATGGGGACGATAGGGACAAGCGGCTCCGCAGGGTGCCGAGAGACACCGCGGTGCCCAAGAGCGGAGCGGGGGGAAGCGGCGGCGGCCTTTGTGCGCTGCCGGCCCGGTGCCGCCCGGCTGCGGCCCCGCGGCTCGGCTCGGCTCGGCTCGGCCCGTCCTCCCGCCGTTCGGCGCCGCGCACACGCTGCACTCTGCCCGGCGTGGTTCGTTATTGTTAATGGGCGAACAATAGGCACATCTGCCCTTTCTTCCAGCATAAAGGCACCTTAGCTAACGAGGGGGGCCGGCGGGTGAGCTCGCTTGTTCTTTCTCCTCCGCCTCCTTTTCTTTCTTTTTGAAGAAAAAAATAAAAGAAAACCAGCGGCATGTCCGGCTGCTGGGCGCCTCGGGACATATGCTCGCCTTGCACTGCCCGGGGTCCCGGCGGGGGCTGCAGGGGGGCGTTCCTGCCCACGCACCGCCCGGCCGGACCCGTGGCACCACCGGCAGGGCTGCGGGAGGGGTGCGGGAGCGAAGCCGCGGGGCCGGCCCCGGGACGCGGCGCCGTGCGGCTCCCGGCCCCCATCCCCGGGCCGGGCTATGGGAGCTTCCCCGCAGGGCACCTGAGAGGAGCGATACCGGGACAGCGTGGGCACATACGGCGAGGAGTGCGGGGGACACGGGGGGCACGGCCCGCGGGCACCGTGGGGCAGGGCGGTCCGGTGTCACCTCCGGAAGCTCCTGGTGAGGAGGCTCCGCGCTCACGGAAAACGCGGAGTCACCGAAGGGGCGGGGCGGGTGTCCCTGGCCGGCAGCGGAGGCGGGCTCTGGGCCCTTTGTGCCCCGGGCGGGGGCGGCAGACCCGGGGCAGCAGCGACGGCACCACCAGCTCTAGGCGCCGCCGCGCGGGGCTCGCCCGCTTAATAGCGGCGCTGACGTCACGGGGCGGGGCGGGGCGGGCGGGGGCGCCGCGCGCATGCGCGGTGCGGGCGGCGGCGGCGCTGCAGCAGGGAGCGGAGCCGGAGCGCGGGGCAGAGACAGAGACAGAGCCATGGCTGGGGATGGCGAGGGACGCGGCCACACACCCGCCGCGGCCGCGGCTGCGGGGCCCGGCCTGAGGGAGCGGCGGCCCTAGGACCGGCCCGGCGGCGCCAGCCAGCAGCGGGAAAAAACAAATAAATACATTGCCACGAAATAAAAATTAAAAGAAAAAAAAAAAAAAAAAGAACCAACCGAAACCGGGAAAAAGCCAGCAGCCCCGGCAGCAACAGCAGCAGCAGCACCGCCACCACCAGCCCGCAGCGCTCGCCCGCCGCCGCCGGCCCGCGGGAGCAACCGGCCGCCGCCAAGAGCTCCGGGACGCCCCGCCGCCCACCAGATAGATGTGCGGTCCCGCCGCCCGCACGGCCGACGATGAACGCGCAGCTGGCGATGGAGAACATCGGCGATCTGCACGGGGTGAGCCATGAGCCGGTGCCCGCCGCCGCCGACCTGATGAGCGGCAGCCCCCACCACCGGAGCGCGGTGGCCCACCGCGGCAGCCACCTGCCGGCCCACCCGCGCTCCATGGGCATGGCGTCCATCCTCGACGGTGGCGACTACCACCACCACCACCGGCCGCCCGAGCACGCCCTGACCGGCCCCCTGCACCCCACCATGACCATGGCCTGCGAGACACCCCCCGGCATGAGCATGAGCAGCACCTACACCACGTTAACCCCTCTGCAGCCTCTACCTCCCATCTCGACGGTCTCGGACAAGTTCCCTCACCACCACCACCACCATCACCACCATCACCATCCCCACCAGCGGATACCGGGCAACGTGAGCGGCAGCTTCACGCTCATGCGGGACGAGAGGGGTCTGGCGTCTATGAACAATCTCTACACCCCCTACCACAAGGATGTTACCGGCATGGGGCAGAGCCTCTCTCCGTTGTCTGGATCGGGCCTGGGGAGCATCCACAACTCCCAGCAAGGGCTGCCCCACTACGCTCATCCCAGTGCCACCATGCCCGCCGAGAAAATGCTCACCCCAAACGGATTTGAAGCCCACCACCCTGCCATGTTAGCCAGGCATGGCGACCAACACCTCACCCCCACCTCCGCTGGCATGGTGCCTATCAACGGGATCCCACACCACCCCCATGCCCACCTGAATGCCCAGAGCCACGGGCAGATCCTGGGCTCTGCCAGGGAGCAAAACCCTTCTGTAACTGGTTCGCAGGTCAACAGTGGAAGTAATTCAGGGCAAATGGAAGAAATCAATACCAAAGAAGTAGCTCAGAGGATCACCACCGAGCTCAAGCGGTACAGCATCCCCCAGGCTATCTTCGCCCAGAGGGTGCTGTGCCGCTCTCAAGGGACGCTCTCAGACCTGCTGAGGAACCCCAAGCCCTGGAGCAAGCTCAAATCCGGCCGGGAGACCTTCCGCAGAATGTGGAAGTGGCTCCAGGAGCCGGAGTTTCAGCGGATGTCTGCTCTGCGGCTTGCAGGTGAGCCCGCTGCGGGGTGTTCGGGGCACGGAAGCGGCAGAGCGGGGCCTCGGGCCTGGGCAGGCCGCCCCGGTCCCTGCCCGTCCCTGAAGAGCAGAACCGATCCCCGCTCCGCCACTCCATTTCTCTCCCTTGCCCTCTCCCTCTCCCTGCTCGGTGCACCGGCACCGTCCGGTTCCTCAGACAAAGCCGAGCCGAGCCGGGGCTCGGGGCTCGGGGTTCGGGCAGCGCAGTGCGGCACCCCGGCTCTCCCCCTTCCCCGGGCCAGGCTCGCCTGCCGCGGGCAGGAGATCGCCCAGCGCGCCCGGTAACGGGACGCCGCCGAAAGCCGCTCGGGCCGGCGGCAGCGCTGCCCGGAGCGCGGAGGCGAGGCGGAAATGCTGGAATTGGCGGTTGAACCGGGCCCATGGACGGGGTACGGGGGAGCCCTGGTAATGACCGCCGAGAGGAGTCGGTGCCCCTGCTTTGTGTGGGGGCGGTGGGCTCAGGTCGCGGCGGGGCTCGGGGCCCGCGTCCCCCTGGGTCTGGGTGAGCTGGGACACGCGTTTGGTTCGAATGAGCCGAGCCGGGCGGGTGAGCGGTGCCTGAGAAATGCTGGTGGCTAAATTCGTTTGATTTCATTTTTTAAATTTTTTTTTAACTGGTTGTAGTTATCATTAGGCCGCGCACTGTGGGTTTTGCGTGGATGTCTCTCCGTGACACGAACCGGCCGTGTCGCGGTTCCGCTGCCCCGCTGCCGGTGCTTGCTGCCGGTGCTTGGTGCCCGGGGTGCTCCCGAGCGGGTCCCGTATTGTCCTCTCAGAGATGGCCGTCCCGGTCCGGACCTGTGCCCTGCCGCCTCCCCAAACCCTCCCGTCTGCGCTCCGGGTGCAGAGCCCGGCTTTAATATACCGTGAGTGAGGGTTTGTTAATTAAGTGATAGGTCTCCATTAATTTGTCCCTTGAGAACGCAAGACAGTCAATCCGAGTTGGAGCCAGGGTCACTGATCCGTTTCACAGACAAAAATAAGGGAAGGGCCAAATCTTTCTCCTTTCAAAAGCACAACGGGTCTTGCGCTTTCGACTACCGAGACGGTGAGAACTTGCGAGCGTTCCCCGGGTGTGCAGGGACGCGGCTGGGCCACCCCCGTGCTCTGTGTCTGTTTTCAGTCAACCACCTTGTTCCAGAAACCTAAAGCAGGGCTAGGAAGGGTCTGGGGCAGGGCCTCCCTCCCCGCTGTAGCTGGCCCGTAGGTGCCCGCCGGTGGAGGACGTTGCTCTCTTTGGCTTCCACTCCTGCCGAGTCGGTTTCAAAGGTCTGAGCTCTCAGAAATTGCCCTTTCCGCCTTCCCTCCCTCAGCAGCCACCCCACTAGCGAAAAAAACTCGTCTTGCTGGTGCTACCCACGAGAGGAGGATGGAGTTTGTGTTTCCAATCTCCCCGTAACGATTGCTAAGGCGAACTTTCTTCGATTTGGAGCGTGTTTTTACGACAATTTGGTCGACCTGAATCTCCGCTCATTTGCATAGATCGATACTGGAAACAACCCCTCGATTCGGAGCCTGCTGGCATCCCTTCCCTGGCGCTGCCGGCCAGGGAGCTCTGCCAGCCCCGGCTGCTGCAGGCCGGGAGGGACGGAGGGAAGGAGGGAGGCGGCCGTGCTCTGCCCAGCTGCCGGGTCCGGAGGGTCCCATTGTTCGCTGCTGCCCCCAGACCGCCCCTTCTTTCCAGCCACCTCAGCGCTGCCCTCTCATAAACGGATCCCGGTAATCCCGTTAGAGAGACAAAGCCTCATTATTCCTCCTTCCCTTTCCGATGAAACCCCAAAGCTGGCACCTTACAGAAACGGCTTCCCCGGGGCCGCGAGGGGCTGGCAGCACGGGGGGGTCGGGATGTACAGCATCCCGAGCAGAGCTCTCCCCGCGTCCCGGGGGCTCCGGGCCGGGCCCGCGGAGCTCTCCCCGCGTACCGGGGGCTCCGGGCCGGGCCCGCGGAACTCTCCCCGCGTACCGGGGACTCCGGGCCTCGCCGGGCGCTGCCCACCCGGTGCCGGCAGCACGTGGGCATTTGCATAGAGCTGCGTCCCTGTCCGTGGGGCGGTGCCGGGGCCCCCGCCCCGCCCCGCGCAGCCTGCGCGCCCCTCCGCGCCGCGCTGCCGGCTGTAAATGCATAAAGTATCGATTTTATTTTGTGCAGGTTTTAAATGTGTGATGATCTTACTAAGTGGTAAAAATCTGCCCCGATTGATATTGATGTATGAACATCAATTCAAAATAACATAAATTACTGCGGCCGACGCAAATTAAATTTCACGTCCAAATTATAACTCACTCCCGGGCGTTTAGAGAATTATCAGGTAGATAAATACCCAGAGCCGCCTTCATTTCTTCCCTTTCTGATTTCCTGCAGACAACCGGGAGGCAGTGAGGGGGATGCAGCCTGCTTATTTTAGGCCTCGCAGTCTCGCCTTGCACTTTATCTTGAGTATTTGCCCCTTCCAGCCGTCCCTGGGGGATTCCTACCTCCCAGATTACAGAAGCTCCGACAAATAGAAGAAAAATTGGTAGTTACATGGAAGCAGGATTGAGGTCTTGACACTTCCTGGGCTGTCTCTTGAAATGTAAGCAGAACTGCTAATTGCAAAGCTGACCTCTTCCAGCCTCCATCTTATTCATCCCATCTCCCTTCTCCTCTCTGTTCTTTTTTCCTTTGTCTGTCCCACTCTCTCTCTCCTCTCTATCACTGAATATTTATCTATTTGACTGTCTCTCTGTTAGTCTTCCCTCCCTCTCCCTCGCCTTCATTGACATTTGCAAGGGCTGTGAAGGGACGCCGAAAAAATAAATACAATTAAAAGAAAAAGTACATCCCTCCTGCAGCCCGCTGGGATTTGAGGCTGAATTCATTTCAGTTTGCTGGATTTTTTCCCCGTGTGTGTGAGAAAGAGGAAACAGGAGAGGATAAAGGAAGAAAAAAACCCGACTTTGTCTTGTTCAGGAAAAAAATAATCTACTTCGAGCCATTCATTGTTGGAGCTGCGACTGTCCGCCGGCCTCGCTCGGGAGGAAGGGTAGCGCCCGGGGAAAACGCGGCAGAGACACATTTTGTGAAGGCGCCAGAGGGGTGTAAGGGAGCCCGAAGTTCTTTAGAATCCACTGCCGGAGGGGGTCCTTCGCCATGTGCGCCCTCTGAGCGGGCTCGTCCCGAAGGTTCCCCGTGGGCCTCCCCGAGCGGGGCAGCAGCGGGAGGCACCGAGGGGACCCCGCGCTCGCCCGCGGCTCTCAGGAGGGGACAGCCCGTCCCTCCAAAGCTGCTCCATGTTTGCCCGCGACCTCACTGCTATTTTTCATAGCTGCACCTCTTTTCCTCCCCTCCTCTTCTCCTTTCTCCCTCCCGATGTGAATCCCGGCTAAGCTAAAGCCTTGGGAAGCCGGCGAGAAATTCTCGCCAAATTAACTGTAAAGAAATCGATGGAGTAATCAGAGCGTTTTCCACATTAAATATGAAATCTAATGACGCCGTTTGCACCTCTCGCCCGCCGCCGCCCCCGAGCGCACCGGGAAGGTCTGGGCCGCCCCGGCCCCGGTGGCCTCATTAGGGGCTGTTTAATATTTACCCTGCGGGCACTTTGCATAAAGGCTTTTGCATCAGGGAGGCGGGGGGCATCGACCGGGGCCTTCACCGGCGACACTCCGGGCCCGGGGGAGAGGCCCTGCCCCTCCCGATCCCGCGGGCCGCCCGGACGGGGACAGCTCGGGCCTGGCTCGGCGCACCTCGGGCCGTGACAGCGCCCGCGCTGCTGCTGCCGGTGCCGTGCCTGGGCCGGAGGGATCGGAGGGTGGGAGAGCGCCCGGAGCAGTCGTGCCCGGTGCGCAGCCGGGGCAGTGCTGGGGCGCGCTTGTTTGCCGGCCGTGTCCTTCGGCGGGATTGATTTACAGCCGCGTTTGCCCTTCGTTAATGTTTGCCCAGCGGGAGGAGGAGCGGGGCCGGGCGAGCCGCGTTCCTCCGCACCGGGCCGGGCCCGTCCTGGCACAGCCCCCGCCCCTCGGCGCTGCTCGGCCCCGCCGTGTGTTCGTGCGTGCGTTCGCCGCTGTTTGTTTGTTTTAATTAGCGCCGCGTGGCGGGGCGGCACCCGGGGCCGTGCCCGCTCCCACCCTCGCTGCCGTTTGAATCCAGCAGCCTCAAAACAGGGCGGGGGCCGCCCGTGGGCGCCGCCGGGGCCGCCCCGGGTCACACAGCCGGGCTGCGGGCGCGGTGCCCGCCCCGACCCGTTGGGGCCATCGTGCCGTCCGCAGCCCTCGCCGGTCTCCCCTCGGTTCCCGGGGGTTCTGCGCCATCTACTGACCGCCGGCGGGCGGGAGCGGCCCCGCCGGACCGGGTACCCGCCCGCACCGGGCACCGGGCAGCGGCGGCGGCTCCGGGGAGCGCTGCGAGCCGAGGGCCCCGCGCCGCCACCGGGCTGTCTCCGCGCAGGACGAGTGAGGCCCTGCTGGAGTTCAGCACCACGAACAGCGGCCGCCGGCACAGCCCGGCCCCAGCTCCGCCTCCCGCCCCTCTCCCGGGCGAGCCCCGCAGCCGCCGGGGCCGGGCCAGCCCCTCCCGGCTCATGGACGAGGCCGCCCGGGCGCAGGTGCTTGCTGAGCCTCCCCACGGCTGCCGGCCCGATGGGGAGCGGCATCGCATCGATTGTCCGTAGCTGCAGCCGGCAATTAGCGCCGCGGTGCTGCGGCCAGCGCCGGGCCGAGCGCACGGGCTGCCCGCGGCGGGGGCGGCTCGGCTCCCGGCAGCACAGAGCCCGGGGCCCCTGCTTTGGGCATGAGTGCCTGCCAACTGCGTGGCCAGAGGGGAGCGAGCTTCCCCCATCACGGTAACTCAGCCGGAGGGGTCGGGGTGCCCCAGGAGGAGAGGAGAGGTGAGTGGCACCGGGATTGTGCCCGCTGCAGGTGACACCGGTAGGGAGCCCGCGCTCTTGCCGGTGCTCAGCTGCGTTCTGTGCGATCTGCCTTGTACACAGCCAAGAAGGAACGTGATAATCAGATTGAGACAAAATCATCTGGAAATACATAGGCCAGGTATGCTTCGGTGCTTGGCTTTGCCTGCACCGGCATTAACCCACCGCTCCGGCTCTGCCTCGGGCAGCCCTCATCTGTGCCTGTAGCCGGAGGGTCTGCATGAACTCCACACGAGGGACGAGAACTCCGGGAGTTCTAAGGTGACTGGAGCGTATGAGCTGTTGCTGAGGTGCTGGTGATTTTCACCTGGAGACTGCAGGCATCGAGGGGAGCTTTTCCTGAGGACCGACCGGGACCCAGCACGGCCGCGTGTCGGGCGCTTCCATGATCAAATCGATAAATGTACATTCGCGTTTCAGACATAAATCTTCCTGGATTAATCATACCCGGACAGAGAAGTGACCGATGCTGACAGACTCTCTTTGGAAACGCAGCTGACTTGAGCCGTTTTGGTTAAGAAGAAGTCAGTTTTATGATGCTGAAAGATTAATTTGTAGGAACTATTTATTAACGGAACAGTAGTTTTCCTTTCCCCCCTCCCCTCACTTTAGGGCGATAGGAAGCCTCAGTGGTGACATTTTCCGTGCAGCCCGAACGGAATTAAAGCTCGATGGACGGCTGCTGTTCCGCGGGGCTGCGGGCAGCACCTCGGGGCGCAGAGCGCGGTTGGTGGTGCTGGAAATGCTGCTGCTTCCCATAAAGTAGTGAATCGGATGGCACAGGGGGCTCTTCCTAAACGCTTGGGTGCAGAAAGCCACTGAAGTGAGCCCGAGCTCAGGTTTTGGATGTTTTTAGGGTGCAGAATTCTGCGCTCGTTGTCACACGCATTAGAAACCCGTCGGTAAGAACTGAGCCACAGGCGGGAGAGTTGCCCGCAGCCCCATTTCCCCCGTTTCCCCCCGCACAGGCAGGTTCCCAAACGGCTTCCTTAATGTCCTCCCCAGTCGGAGGAACTTCTTTATGCCATCACTGACTCATTTCTCTTTTATTTGAAACATATCTCGTTATTTTGAAAAAAATGGAATTGACGGAGAACTAAAAAATTGGAGCCGGGGAAGCGACAGCCTGTAGGAGCGGAACCAGAGAAACGACCTGAGTTTTTCAGTGAATCTGGCCATACTCAATGTTGCAGTGAAGCTTTTGCGTGGTTTCCAGCGCTCAGAAACTCAATTTTCGGCTGCTGTAGCAAAGTCTCTGCCTGGGGCTGCGGGAGGGGGCGGAATGTGCCGGAGTCAGCACCCGAACGCCGCGGAGGCTCACAGGGGGATTCGCTCGCACACTCGGGGCCGGGGCCAGTGGGACGGGCGCGGGGTCTGTCCCGCGGGGCGGGGCGGGCCGGGGGCGGGACACGCGGAGGGTGTGGAGGGCACGGCCAGGTGCGCAGCGGGCGGTGCTGCCCGGCCGGGGGGGCCGGCCCGGATAGGCGGGGCGCGGCGCATAAGCGGGGCAGAGCAGAGCGTGAGCGGGCGGCGTTTTCCGGCTTGCGCTATGCGGAGTGCAGCGGAAAGGAACGGAGCGGCTGGCTCTCCCCAGCGGGATGCTGTGCCTTGGTGAGGGTGAGGAGCCCAGGGCGCGGCGCGGAGCCCACGGCGTGCTGTGATGCCTTAGGGAGGGAACCTGCGGTGCGGTGTGGCCCCCACGGTGCAGTGGGATGAGGTGCTGAGCCCCGCGGTGCGGTGGGATGTGATGCCATGCCGCGGGATGTGGTACGGTCCCCGATGTGGCGTGCGGTGCCGTGGGATGTGGTGAGGTGCGGTGCCATGGGATGCGGTGGGATGCGGTACTGTGCGGTGCGGTGCCATGGGATGCGGCGCGGAGGCCCGCGGTGCAATGGGACGCGATGCGGTGCGGTGGGGTGCGGTATCGTGCTGTGCAGTAGGATGCGGAGCCGAGCCCCGCAGCCTGGTGGGATGCGGTACGGTACCGTGCGGAGCGGTACCGCGGGATGCGCACCCGGGCCCCCCCGCTCGCTCCCGCTCCGCTCCCGTGGCGCGGAGCGGGCGCCCCCCCGCGGCCGGGACCCGCCGGTGCCGCTGCGGCGCGGGGCGGGGGCCGGGCCCGGCTGACGCGGTTAAAATATTGATGTAGTCGCAAAAATCGTTCATTAAGGCAATTTAATCTTTGCTATTAAATGTCCTTTCAATTCATTTGAGGTAATTAAGATGCAGTTTAAGTGATTAAATTCTAATTACTTATGCTACGCTAAGAAATATTTGTCACACTAATATGGTTAACTAAAGAGCCAGCTAAAGAATTTTAACGTTTGCTTTAAATGATATCACAGGGAAATCAGGTGCTTTCCCCTGATTGATCCACTTAGCAACACATTGTGTAACGATGATGTCAGTTTGCTGAAGTGGTTACAGATCCATCAACACCGAGTTTGTGTAAACCCCTGAATCCCAACTGCTGAGTCAGCACTCCTCAGCCAGATTCACTTCATTATTCCAGGGGCAGCAAATTAAGGTCACTCATTTTAATACAGTGCCCAGGAGTGAGATGTTTACTGTTCTGGCTCAGCTGGGATCTGTATGTTGGTGGGGTGATGTCATCCTGTGAGCTTCCCATACACACAAAGGTATTTTCATCTCTTTTGATGTTATGAAACAACAAAAGAGTATTCCTTGGATTTGATGACAGAGAAAAGAGACACAGATCAAAAGATCTCTGGGCATATGGAGACACCTATACCCTGAATAAGCATAAATGCAAATCACTAGAGAAACAAGTGCCAAATGCTGAATAATGTCAGGATTAAAAAGAGAGAATTCAGTGTGGGCTCACGTTTCAGAGTAGACCATGCTCTTTTCAGTTGATAGGAGAAAGCTTTGGGGAGCAACCTGTGTCACCCAGGTGGGCTTTCATCTCTGAAAGCTGTGCAGGGCCTTACGCCACAGTGGGCTGGAGCTGAGGGAATGCTCTCCCAAGCCTCAGTGCTGTCTGTGACCTGCTATGAGCTGCCTCCATGAGTGGAGGCTCTCTCACAGAATGCCTTTCCAGAGGGATTCCATTTCCCAAGCACCTTTGAGGAACCTGGGGCAGTGCAGGGAACTACTAAATAGTGATGTATCATAGTGAATGTCACCCAGCAGTTGTGGTTATTATTCAGGTGAAACAGATTTGCTTGGGTTTAGTTCATGTGGGGACATCTAACCTTCAGGTAGCCTGTGTCTCCTATGCCCTTTTATTTTGTTTTCATATGCCCCCAAATATGAAGTTTTTGATAATTGGGAAAGGTATGTTGTTTGTGTGTCTCTCTGCAAGCCCCAGAGGTGTTATTCACATGATAAGGATGTAACTTATCACACTTTATTGTGAGTTATTGGCACCATGAATTTACCATAAGCTTTTGGCTACTGGTTTCCACTGAGCTGTTGTAGCCAGTGTGATTAGAACCATCTGTGATGGCCAAAGTCCTCCAGCAGTTTCAGCCTCCTGAGGAAGCAGAAACACAGCTGCTTTCTCCACCAGAAGGCAGAGCCTCCTACAGAAGAATATCCTTCAGGATATTCTCCAGTCAATACCAGTGAAGCTTTCACTCTCCACACACGTTATTGGATACTGTGTGATGTTTCAAAACTAGAAGCAGGTGATTTGGAAAGGGGTTCCAAGGTGGATGCAGTTCAGACTATAGCTGAGCTTTTTAGACTTGACACAACAGATATTAGAAAATACATGTAAAGAGAGACTTCTAAAAGGGCTTTTTATGTCTTAAAGACAGTCCTGTACACACAAGGTTGGGATAACTAAAGGACTTTTGCAGGAGGAGGGGTAAAAGACATCATCTCATACAAGGCACTTGGTGGCTATCAAGTAATGGTGGCTTTGGCCTGGCTGTGCCTGTGTGGGCACAGCTCTCTGAGACCCCAAATCCACCATCTGCCTCGGTATCTACACCCTTCCATCCCCTGTCAGAGCTTGTTCTGTGCTGGCACCACAGTGGCCACCAGCTGAGCAATGCCTCTCCCAGGGAGAGTTCCCCTCTGACACCAAAAGCAGCCACAGGGATGGGGCAGGGCTTGCCCAAGTAAAATTCTCCGTTGTTGTTCCCTCTGCTGCAGTGACAGTCTTCCAGAAAGCAGCCAGCAGAACTTGTGGTGATATTTTTTTTGTTCACAAACCAAACCAGAACCCATGGGAAATTAGGTTTATTGAGAGCATCACCAGTTTTATTCTTTGCTTCTGTTTTTTAGAAAGGAAAACTGGAGTTTGCCAGAAACAGCAAGGCACATGTGTGCACACCACATGCTCCTGGAAATTGATGTATAGTAATCAGGGTTTTTTTCCTTCAATTTTAAAAAGAAATCCATCCTCTAGGCTTGAAACATTAGATCAAGCACCAAGGTTAACACCTGTGCTTACTATAATCTTGACTTTTACACTGACTGAATAATGCTGTTTATATCACAGATAGGCAAAACATCCTCTTCACTGTCTCGACCCAAAGATGCAATTAGTGCATTTTTGTAGGGGAAAGGGTCCTGTTTCCACCCCTGGCAGGGCAGAGCTGCAGCTGGGGGCTGCAGAGCAGGGCCAGCAGGCCGTGGGGCTGCAGAGGTGGAGCCCATTTCTGCTCCATGCCCAGGCACCTGGGCCTCCCTGGCATGCACAGACCTCACAGGGCCTGGCAAGTTTGCTTGAGCAAATCCCTCGGGTGCCTTAGAAGGAACAAAGGGAGGCAAAAATAGATTGATGGGTTGTGTCAGGAGAATTGCAAGTGTCAAAAATATCTGTTGCTCAGGGCAGAGGAAGATGGAAGTGACTGGGAGAGGCCAGAGTTCAGGACTGGATTTATAAGGCTCCTTCTGGCACTGATAATATTACATTGTCATATCTGCACGTGTGCTGCCAGAGTCAGGGTGACTCTTCCTTTATCCTCTGCTTTTCTTTTTTCTTAACAAGATTTTCTTGAAGGCTTTTTCAAAAGGCATGACATGGAGCATCGCTCAGCTGGGGCACCCTGGAGACAAAGAACAGGGCTCCTGCAGCAGGCAGTGAGGGCAGGGAGCCTGCAGGTGTGGCCTGGGGAGGTGCACACCTCCAGGGAGCACAGCACCCTGCAAAGCACCTGAATCCAGATTCTGTGCTCTGGGAGAGGGTCCTCTCACAGCGCTCAAGGGCAGGGGCACGAGAAGGACATCAGTGCAAATTACTGTTATTATCTTCTGCTGTGTAAGATAAAAGAGAGATGGAGTGTGCGATAAATTGCTGTGAGGACAGGCTCTGGTGTTTTTCCAAAAAAACCATTTCAGCTGACATCTCCAACCTCAGTGGACATTAGGGGAGGCCCTGGCACTAGGGTGTGCTGCTCTGCCTGGGCATGGCCTGGCTCAGAGAGCCTGGCAGCCCCACCTTGCCAGGCCCATCTCTGTGCCTGCTCTGCATCCACTCTCTTGTTGGAGCAGATTTTATCCCATGGTGTGCATTTGTTCTCTGGCAAGCTGGAAGCTACAATTTATTATTAAAATTGATTGGCTCCAGTGCAGGGAAAACGATCGCAAGGAAACCCTATTACAGTTTTTCATTATCACTATTATTTATTTTTAAGTGCTATTAATATTCCTGAGCCTGGACAAGGCAGAAGATGAGAGGTGCTATCCACTCCTGCTGCTCACAACCTGAGCCTGCCAGTGCAAGGGCTCCTGGAACAATTGAGTGTGTTGGGAAATTTTTGCCCTCAATCTGCCTCTGGCAAATGCTAATGGAAGTAAAGCTGAAAATATTTGCAAAAAAAGTAAAATAGGCTTATTTGCCTATCATAGACTGGATAGGTTTTATTTTTTTTTTTCTCCTTAGTAATGAGCTATTTTCTGTGATGTAGTAATGACCTATGCTCTGTGATGTCACTAGCATTAATTAAAGGGATTTTGATATGGCTGAAACTGAGGAACAAGGTATGTTGTAGCTCTTGGGACCCTGTCCATGGAAATAATTGTTCAGGAATGCTACATTTCAGGAAATGAGCACAAGTTCAGGAAGACAATGCGTTATGCAAGCCAGTTTCCCAATAGATGGTTGTTTTTTTGTTATTCCCTGCTATTTCAGAGAGCTCATGTAGCAGCTTGTGATCGAAGCCCCAGAGGCTCCCATCACTAATTGAGCTGGCTCTGCACCTACTGCTGTGGCTGTCATTTGTGATGTGGTGATTCACACTGAAGCATTGCACAGCGCTGACTCGGATCACGCTAGCTGTGCCATTAGGATTTTGTGACAAATTATGATCTGGATGGAGTATCTAGGCAGAAGATGGAATTTGTGTAGCCTTTGAGAAAGGAAGGTGTAAAGCAGCATGAGCAGAAATGAAGCACAGTAAATGTTGTCTCCACTTGGTTTGTCTTCTTTTCTGCCTGAGCCTGTTAGCAGGGGCAGCCAGAGCTGGAGGCTGAGGCTGTTGTAAAGCTGAGCTCCTGCAGCTGCTTTCCCAGGAATTTCTGATTATGGTCAGACATGTATAAAAGACTGAGATGCTGTTGGTATCCTCATTCTGAATATGTGGCAGTAAATAATAGACTATTCTTGAAAAAGCACTTTTAACCCTTGGTTTGCTCATGTCAGCCTCCAGTGGGGATGCAGATTATTTCAGCAGGAACCAATCCCCACAGTGAATTCAGCAGTTTGGCTTCAGCAGGGGCTTTTGAGCATCCGGAAACCTGGTTTTTAGCCCAGAAGCTCCACGGTGGTTTAGAGGTCAGGATGTAACTTCAAAGTGTTCTTCAAAGGCTTTCAGATAAAAATACCTGTAGGAGACGTGAGCTTGGCAGCCCAGTCTATTTGATTGATGTGTGATTTCTCAGGAGAGAGTATGTGTCTGGAATATATATTGCCAGGGACCTTTTCAAAAGCCTCTCCTCAGAGGGGACTGAGCCACAGTGCCTTGGTCCCAGACTGGGCCAGCACAAGGAGCCCTCACAGCTCTGGGCTCCTGCTCTGTGCAGTTCCCATTTCTCCTGCTCTGTGCAGTTCCCATTTCTCCTGCTCTGTGCAGTTCCCATTTCTCAGGTACACAGGGGGGATGACTATTTTTATACCTCCCATGAGCAATGAATCCCTCATGCCAGGGCCCGCTCTTGATAGTAATACAAGCTGTAGAAAGGACCTTTGCAAAGTAATTTGTTGTTTGCATTCCAATAATCATGCTGTAAGTAGAGATCCTGCACAAAATTCTTCATGTTGTCAGTACTGATCTCCACAGGAGCCAGGACTAGACGGACCCAGAGAAAGAACATCCATATTGCCTTCAGAAACATATCTCTCAATCAGAATTAAAGGACATGGTCAGAGAATGAAGGGAAACAGACAGCTTCAGAGCATTTTGAAAGTGAAAAAGAGGAATCTGGCCTCCCAAGGAAGCTTTTATCCTGGCAAAATGCTAAGATGGGCTGGCACACGGTTAGAGGCTGACAGAGGGATCTGGGAGTTTCTCTCACATCCCATCAGATCCTGCATGGAATGTGCTCTGGGAGGCAGATTACAAATTGCAAGCACCCTTTATTAATGTAGAGCAAAATAACACTCTCAACGGGAAAGAAGGGATGATTAGATGAAATAAGGAGCAATTCTAAAATGAAGATTTTCTATACCATTGTTTTTCATGACAAAACATGTTTATTTTGTTCAGAATTCATTTGGCCTGTAAGACTGTAGTAGCATCCTGCTTTCTCATAGTTCATTAATTCTCAGTCAACAAAAAGCTACAGAAATGGATTGAAAGCAGCTAAAAATGGTGGAAAGTATGACCAAGATTAACTTTAGAGTTCCCTGAAATTCCACTCTACCTCCTGGAGATATAAAATAGTTGAATTCTCAGCACTAATGGGTAGTATCAAAATGTAAGTTCTCAGTAAAAGCATTTGCTGAGTTTTGACAACAACAAAGATATTTTCTAACTTTTATTCCTTATACTAGTAATAGTTTATGATGAGTTAGAGATGTAAATGTCCCACATCCTGTCCAAATTCAGAACCTGACACGAACATTCTTTTTTCCCTGATTTGCCCTGCACTGTGCTCCCCGACTCCTCTGGCAGCCCTCTCTAACTGTGCTCCCCTCTCTTGCAGCGTGCAAGAGGAAAGAACAGGAGCACGGCAAGGACAGAGGGAACACGCCTAAGAAGCCTCGGCTGGTCTTCACCGACGTCCAGCGTCGAACTCTACATGCAATATTCAAGGAAAACAAGCGTCCGTCCAAAGAGTTACAAATCACCATTTCCCAGCAGCTCGGGTTGGAGCTGAGCACCGTCAGCAACTTTTTCATGAATGCACGGAGGAGGAGTCTGGATAAGTGGCAAGACGAGGGCAGCTCCAATTCAGGCAACTCATCTTCTTCATCAAGCACTTGTACCAAAGCATGAAGGAATAACCACGAACTGAAACCTCGGTGGAAAAGCTTTAAAAAATGAATAAATAAATAAAATAAAGACAGACCAAGACCTCAAAATAGCAGGTTTATACTTAAAACTATTTGAAAAAAATATTTATAAGTCCAAAGAAACCAAAGACTTATTTCACCTGCATTATGACTTTGTTCTAAGACACACACTTTAGTAGGATGACGACTTGCAAAAAAAACAGAGAGGAAGAAGGAAGCGAAATGGAGGGAACGGAACGGAAAGCAAAGAGAAGAGGAACAGACCACTGGTCTCACACCTTTGCCCATCATCATCCTCACCGTACTTGGCTGTGTAGTGGTTTGGAGCATAGTGATTTCCTGTCATTGAGCAGACATCTCTTTGGATACAGCTCTTCACGGCCACAGCAGTTGCCATGGAGGTGTCAGTGTGTCCGTCCTGCGTGCACCCAGTGGGTAGGGACTTAGGGCTGGTCTCCAGAGAGGGCTGTGCCAGGGCACGGCCCCCAGAGCGTGGAGTCGTCTGAATTCCTTGGAACGGTAGTGTGATTTTTGCTGTTTCACAGTTTGAACTTGTCTGGTGCAATGCCTCGAAACAAGTTCAAACTAGGCAAAGAAATTTTGAATGGTACCTAAACCAGTGCATTCTCTTTGTTTGTTAAGGAATGTTCAGATTTAAAAAAAGGAAAACTATTCCATCCATAAAAAAAAAATCGACTAGCTACCAAAGAACACATTTAATAATTGTATTGCAGGTATTTTATTGCAATGATTTTAATATTCCAAAGCTATTTTTACACAAATACTATGTAGAGTTATAGGTATAAACTAATCTAACTGTATAACACATAAAACTTGTAATCAAGACTGTTATTTGCAATTAGTAAAACCACATTATCGTTTCTTTCTGTGATTGGCAAGAAAGAATGTCACCCGAGGAGAGCACAGGAACCAGAACGGGATGCTGCTTCCATTGAACTCAGTGAGCCCTTTCCTCACTGACTCCAACGGGAGCGCAAGAGGGAGCCGCGTGTGACACCGTGCGTGTGACACCCTGTGTGTGACACTGTCCCCAGGCGTGTCCCGGCTGGAGCCCGGTGCAGCTGCGCTCCAGCGTGGCTCAGCTCTGCCATCTAGCCTGCGAACAGGGGACCTGAGGCACTCGGGATGCAAAACTGAAAGGAACTGAGGGATGTAAAACCGCAGGGCTCAGCGTCTGATCAATACTCATTGACATTAGCGAGCTTTTTTTTACCCATCGACTTTACCAGGCAATAGTAACAGCTTTGCCGGCTCGTGGTCCTTTCCTAGTGGAAGCAGTGGTAGAACATCAGTTTACGTGGGAGGAGCTCCAAGGGGAGCTCCAGGAATGCTTTTGGAAGGAGGAATTGGGATCTCTCTGGAGTCAAGAGCAAAATTCTCGTGACACCAAGATAGAGCCCGATGTTTTGTGGCTTTGTATCTACGTGTGGCAGGCTGAGCTGGTGTCCCGTGCATTCTTTCTTGCTCATCTCTTAGTCAGGATAATGCATGAAATAGTTTGAAGTTTGTAGCAGAAAAGCTTTAAACGCTCTGTTGCTAACAGACCCATAGGAGAGAAATCATCCCGTTCCTACTCTGATAAAATTAAAGAGAAAAGCGTGAAATATCTGCATATTAAATTTTAATGTAAGGGGAAAATAGACTTTAAGAACCATACATGTGCCTGTTAGATTTCTAACTGGTATTTCAAATTACTGTAGTAATTATGCTAGGTATATTAAATTCCAAAATAAGCAAATATGCAGGTATTGGCCCAATGCAAGGACTAGAAATAGATAATCTTACTTCCAACCTTTTTGTTTTTAAGGAGAAAAAAAAAGACAAAGGAAAATTCAAGGTAAACTAGAATCCAAACACTATAAACAGTAGCAGATGCTGGTTTGGGGGATAAAGCCCACTCAAAATACCAGTGACACCCAAGTAGAGCAACTTCTGTAGCACCAGTTGTTTCCCAAGAGGACAGGGTCTAGTCAAGGTTCAGGGTATACAGTTTATTTCCACCCAGTGTTTAGAATACAGGTGAAATATCTCTTTATTAAAATAAAGTTAAATAAACCCAATATTTTTGGCACTGAATATTTCTCCATATTTCAGTATGTTAAACCCACTTTAAGGCTGATAAGGCAATTATCTATGAAAATGGCATCTAATCTGGACGTTTTTGAGTCTCTAGCTTACCTTAAATTTTAGCAAGCTTTCTTTTGAAGTGTTCCATCCCCATGGAGACATAATTGACATGGAAACATTGATAAGCTCACGTAGGAAGTACCTTATGAATGCAGTCTCATTAGTGTAAGGTTAGCAAAGGACAGTGATAACTAAAGGTTTAGTTTTTTTCCAGCAAAACACTGCTTTGTGATGTACCTATAGTTTAGAGAATAAAGCCTTATTTATTTAAAACTTGAGAATTTAAAAATGCAGGGAAATTCAAAGTACATTGCCGCATTTTTAGTATTTCCATTGTATTGTCTTTATAGACTACTTGCTGAAACCAAAGAGAACTTTCATACCAGCATTAAATTTGCACCCAATATGCAATTTCAGGATCTCTGATACACACACATGCAAGCCCCTAGACAAACAGGACTGTGTATATGTACATGCACACACATTTCGATGGGGTGTATGTATGTATACATGTGCACACACATGTTCACACACACTAAAACTGATGCACAAGTTGTAGATTTTAAGTGTTTTGGGTTTTTTACATGTCTGTTTAAGTAGATATAAACCTTTTGGTTTTCTCTAAGCCATTAGGAACAAACCACTCTTCCCATGAGCAATATGCGCCTCATACTCTGAATAGGCAAAGAACACAATTCTCCTCAAATTCCTTCAAAACATGAAGCAAATAACTCTGGAACTGCTCAGTGTAGCTGTAAAGCTGTGTTACCTCTGAGCAGACTGCCCAGCCACACCGACTGAAGCACAGACAGGTTACCTGGTGCTCCCTTGCTCTGCCTGGTGCCATCACCCAACAGAGCATCCTTGAAGGGGAGTTTCCTCTGATGCTGCATTTAACATTTCCCAGGAAACCTGTCTCTGCCTGTTAGTGTCAGTCTTTCAGCTCATTTCATTCTGACAAAATGGAAATTGGTTTCAAATTCGACAAGAGGATCCAAAACTCTGCCAGGAAGGAATAGGAGAGGGAGCAGAACCCAAAACAGTCTGGGAGCATCAGGAGATGGGGCTTCAGTCAAAGGTGACTCCAAGGGCAGGAGGGCATTAGGAACATGCATTCAGCAAACAGGCTGCATCCAAACACGACCGCAGTGACCCACGGGGGGAGGCTGGCCAAGAGGTGAACTGTCCTCATCCATCCCCATTGTACATGGCATCATTTAGATTTCTAGGAAAAAAAAGCAAAACAAACTTAAAAAAAAAGTCCTCCTTCAGCCTGCCCCAGAGCGCTCCTTCAGCCCTGTGTGCTCCGTAGGGCTGCAGCCTCCTCTCTTTACTCAGGTAAAGCAAACCCCCCCAGAGCCAGCCAGGCACGGGGCCTGTGCTCGGGAAGTTGCTCCTGCACCCCAGGCCAGGAGCGAATTCCCGGGCAGGCAGGCAGGGTGGCCTGGCACGAGAGCAGCCCCAGCGCTGCCCTGGGCACTGCCGGGGCTGCTGCTGCCCAGAGGGCTCACTGACACTGCTGAGCTAATACCAAAGAGTCTTAGGACACCTCTCCTCACCTGAGTTGTAAACAGGACATTTTTACCCCAAAAACGTTCCTTCTTTCTACTACTCTTCCTCCTATCCTCCTCCTCTTCCTCCTCCTTTGTACATAGGGATGAAAACTATGCATTTAGCAAACAAAGAGAAAGCACTTACCCTTTTCTATCTCACTGCGTTTGGGTGCATTCAAAGGCCCAGGGGCTAATTTTGAGACTTTACTTAGCCTCCTGGTTTATTATTGTGGTGTGGTTAGCTTTACAATACATTTGGTAACTATTTGCTAAAGACAAAGAAGCAAAAGGTAAGGAATAGCTACTTCCACGTGTTAAAAAAAAAAAAGAAAAAAAAAAAAAAAGTGTGTAAAGATCTACTATTTATAGTGTGAACCAAAGACGCTACCTCACTCGATTTCCATTGGTGATTTTAATCACATTGATGATACCAAAGAATACCAAAGATTTTTCATGCACGGCCTTGGTCTGGAAAGGGAACTCATCCTCCTTCTTGCCCCCATCCCCTGACCCCCTTCCTCACCTTCACTCAGTGTGTAACCTTGTCTTCATTCTTAGTGGTAATGCTAATAACCTTATGAATACTTCTCTTGCTACAACTGCTACTACTGACGATGATAAGGATAATAATAATAATAATAATAATAATAATAAAGCTCTTGGCAAACATGTTGCAAACTTTGTAAACTCATAGGACGAGTGCCTTGCTTGAACCAAAGTGTTAAACCGCTGTTGACCTCTTTATCTCTCACCTTATACTCTTTGAATACCTCAGCCTGTTAGAAAGGCCACTAATGAAAAAAAGGAATAATTCTTCACCGTGGTGCTTTTTGCCGTGCAACCATGCAATGAAACTTTCTTTGATACCAAAGGAAAATGTTTTTTTCCACTTTTTTGCTGACAAACCAAAGGTTCCCTCTCCTTTCCCCCAAAGCAGCTTGAGTCCCTGAGCCCAGACAGGCCGTGCATCGCTTTTACCAATTCCTCCAAATACCTCATAGTAATAAATCTTTAGGGTTATGTTGTATAGAGAGTCTATGTGATAAGGCAGAACTTACTAGTTTGATAATTGTTAAGGTTACTTAAAAAAAAGCTTTATAATTCTTATTTATTTTGTAGGGGTTGTTTTGTTTGTATATTCCTTTTATATTGTTTGGTTTGGGTTTCTTCTTTTTTTCCTTTTTTTGGCAGAACTTCTCTGTTATACTCAAGGAAGATCTTATTCCTGGGAATGTTTCAAAGTGGGTAAAGATCGCTGTTTGCAATGAATGCAAGAAAGGGAAACATGGCTTCAATTACTTTTGTTTCAGCTAGGATGCTTTGTGTTTGCTAGTCGGTGTTCTTTTCACAGGGTAAAAAAAAAATATTCTCTGCTGTGATAAATGGTTCCTATTTTTTCTCTATAATGTGCTGTGACTTTTAATTTAATTACATTTTGTATACGCTTATTTAATCACTGCTTTAATTTATGACTATGTAGTTTAAAAAAAAATTGTATATAGTAGATTCAAAAATGGCCAAAGCTTTATGTTACAATCTTTTCATTCTTGATGCTGAGATGAACTGAAGGAGAGTGCTTCTCTTGACTGCAGGGTGTATCTTCAGCCTTGTCTTGGCATGCACTTCCACCCGTGTTACAAACACTGCCAGGTTACCCCCCCAGGCCTCCCTTCCCCCAATTGTACATGCCAAAATGAGTGTTTCAAGGTAGTACTTTTGTCACTTAGAAAGCAGAAAGGCATTATTAGCGTGTTTTTTCTTTAATTTATTTGTCTTTTTCTAGAAAGATTGCTTTGTGGGTGAGACCCACACATCCAAAGAATTTAAAAGTCGTTTAATGTTTTAAAAGCACTGGCATTTGTGAGAGATTTTGCTGAGTTTTTATTTTCCTTCGCCATTCGCACGGGTAGCGCAAGCAAGAAGCGGGCGCGGGCCTCGGGAGAAAAGCTGACTTGAATCTGGAAACCTTGGGCCCTGGGAGAAAAGCTGACTTGAATCTGGAAACCTTGCTCATGGAAAGGCCTTTGCGGCGGGCACTGCGACAGCGCGGGCTCGGGGCCACCCTGGGCCACCTGGTCCCCAGGCAGGGCTGCAGGAATGGCACGGGATAGGATGGGATGGCTCTGGGGGGCTCAGGGCCACCCCAGGCGACCTGGTCCCCAGGCAGGGCTGCAGGGATGGAATGAGATGGGATGGGATGGCTTTGAGGGGCTCGGGGCCACCCCAGGCCACCTTGGGTCACCTGGTCCCCAGGCAGGGCTGCAATGGGGTGGGATGGAGTCCCTGGGGCACAGCTGGGTTCCCGGGGAAGCTGCAGCTTCTGCCAGGCTCAGGTGGTGCCCCAGCTGTGAGGGATTGCACAGGGAATGGAGCTGCCCTGGCAGCCCCGCAGCTCCAGGGAGGACAAGGCAGCTCAGAGTTGAAAAGCAAAAAATAAAGGAAGGGTAATGACAATGATACTTCTGCAAAGCTGATGATGGCATCATGGCACAGAGAATAGGATGCCACTCACTTGAGGTTTATTTTGCATAAAGACTAGAGTCTGGTTCAACCAAATATCGTGTACTGACATGGTTTGTGCTGGCTGTGAATATTTCCTGTCCTGTGCAGTAACTGAGCCCCTGTAGCTCGTGTAGCTCGTTTTCCTCTGAGGGGATAGTGAAGGGGTTGAGGGAGGGAAGGATGAGGACAGGGTCTGAGCTTTTGGTGGAAGTTACACTTTCTAGGTACATTTTTATACTTCAAGTATTGAAATGGGGCAATAAAGAGGTTCTGAAATGAAGGATCATTAAATGATCTGTTGGCAGGCATTGGCTCAGTGTCTGCTTTTAATTCAGGAGTTGATGCTGTGCAAAGATTCTGCTTCACGGGGAGGGGAGGCGAAGCATTACAGTCAGCGAACCAGCGTGAGCCATGAGCACTGGCACACCGTGCTCGGGGAGCCGCGGGGTCCCGTCCCGTCCCGTCCCGTCCCGTCCCGTCCCCTGGTTTGGTTTGTCACGGCATGTTTGCATTTCCCGCGCTCCGCCCGCCGTGGTTCTGCAGCGGGAGCGCGGGTACAGCCCTGCCCGTGCCCTGCCCTGCCCGGGGACCCCCGCCCGCCCCGCCCGAGACAATCACCGGCCCCGGCTCCGCAGGGCCAGGAAACCTTCCCAGAGCAAGCGGCAATTCTTCCAGAGCAACGGAACAAAACCAAAACAAAAACAAAAATAAAAAAAAAAAAGAAAAAAAAAGGAAATTAAAAAAAAAAAAAAGAAAAATAACGAATACGAAGCGAAGATTTTGCTAAAGCCCTTTGCTGCCATCTTTAGTTCGCCCATTAGGAAGCAGCAGTAGTTTATGCGTTGCATCTGCATTTCAGACTAAGTGATTATTGTACCTAATTACGGTTGATTGCTGATATTTCCTCACTCTCTCTCTTAGTCAAGCGCTTCTTCTGTATTTTTGTGTGTAGCGATGACAAGTGCAGTGCGCTAGGCATTGCCCTGGGTTGGGTATGAGTATCTCCTGTACTGCGTTAAGATTTCCTTAAGTTACTTTTTTTAAGCTTTGCTACTGTTCTCACTTTATGCCGTGCAATATCATCTGCTGTGTTTGCTAAGCAAAAAAAAAAAAAAAAAAAAAAAAAAAGAAACAAAAAAAAGAGAAAAAGTAAAAAAAAAAGAAAAAAGCAAGTGATGATGTCATCATGCTTTTCAGTGTTACAATGTTTCAGCGTTACAATGTTTCAGCGTTTATGTAGTCACAAAAATGTAGTAAATAAAAGGTTGGATTTTCCAGCACTTTAAATTTAGACATTTCTTGCCTTCTTTTATTTGTCCATGTGCAGCCCCGAGGCACTGGGCTGAGCCAAGGGGAGAAGGTGGGGCCCGGGGAGGGACATCCCGGGGTGGGGGGATGTAACAGGGGAGGGAACATGGAAGGGCACCTAAGGCTTCCCAGCACTGTCTTCTTCCCTCTGTCCACGCAGCTGTGCAGCGTCTGCCCCAGCAGGCACTGCCCATCCCATCCCATCCCATCCCATCCCATCCCATCCCATCCCATCCCATCCCGTCCCGTCCCGTCCCGTCCCGTCCCGTCCCGTCCCATCCCATCCCATCCCATCCCAGTGGGCTCTGGAAGGATGAGTGCCAAGTGTCTGAGAGGAGAGCAAGGCTTATACCAGATGCATTTCTCTAATTGAGGGAAAAAACATTAAGAAAAATAAGTGAAGCAAATAATCTTGGTTTCCTTTATATCATCTAAGGGTATGGATGTCACCAAACTAATTCACAGAGGTGTTTCCTTTTGTGTGATGGAGTCCACCCCAGGCCTGCAGGATCAATATTTAATTGTTTAAAGGGATATTGTATTCCTTTCCTGTCACTGTTGTTAATGCCTTCGCTCTCTGTAATCCCACGGGGTCTTTTCCTGGGGATCTGATCAGAAAGATTACCCATCACTCGGGAGTGGTGGGAGGAGAGTCCCAGCCATAAAAGATTCAGGAATGCATTGAACCATTTTCTCTCTATCTCCTAATGAAGTGATGAAGCGTGTGCCACAAAATTTAACAGGGTTTTGTGGCAAATCAGGTTGCACTGCTGAGAGGAGGATTAAACCTTCATCGTTGTCCCATAAATCACGGCATCAGCTACATTTATTCTGATGGATGGCCTGGGCTCTGCTGACAATATTTTATCTCTGGAATGCCTGCAGCCTGTGCCCTGATGTGCAATTTCTTTTTACTGCTAAGCTGAGAGGCACCGAGCGCATCCCTCCGGAGCCTCCCCCGGGCTCGGTGTCCCAAGAGCAGGTCAGACACCAAGGCATCACCAGGAACCCCTGTCCAGGGCAAGCACAAAGGCACAGGGGACATAGGAGGCCAGAAATGTCCTCCAAGCCAGCAGGAGTGCCTCTGAGATTGTTCATCTGCAGATCATACTGGGAAAACTCAGCTGGCTCGGTCACTGTCTCCCTGGGATGGTGCTGGCCACAGTGCAAGGTGAGGGCTCCAGCTGTGCCAACCTCAGCTGGCAGACCAGGGGACACAGAAAATGCTTTTTCTAAAAAAAACCAAAATAAATCCAGAGATGCCACAGAGAAGCACATCAGGCAGATGTGGGGACTGTTTGCCAGGTTCTCATCCCATGAGCCAGGGACAACAATGGGCAGCATGTGGGCAGAGCCTGTCACAGCCACAGCAGGTCCCCTTGCTGTCACCTCTCTCCACAGCTCCTGTCCCTTGTTTCCTTCTCACAGGAGTCACTTTGGTCACCAATCTCTGCCCAGGAGCATGTCCCTGGGTGCACCCATCCCATATCTGGGGCACTCCTGCCCCCCAGCCCACGCTGCAGGGACAGGCCAGTCACAGGCAGGGCCAGCTGCATGCCCAGGAGCCTGCATAGCTCCCCAGTGACTTCATCAAGCTACAACTCCATTTTGGAGCTCTGTTTAACTCTGGTGTGTGCACCACTCATGCCAGCACGCTCAGGGGAGCGAGCTGGGCTTTCCACAGAAGCCCACAACACAAACAGCCAAATGAGCTTCACAAATTTTATTTTCTGAGCACGGGCAGAATGCAAGGGGAGCGGAGCAGTTCAACCCCAGGACAGGGAGAGGGGTGGCTCTTGCCTCAGTTGCACCCAGACCCTTTCAGGGGGGATGACAGCAGCAGCAGCTGACCCTGCCTTACCCACCCTGGAGGCAGCTGCAGCCTGGTTGTGTGGCTGACCCAGGGCAATAAAGGCTGCCTGAGCTGGCCCTGCTGCCCAGCCAGAGGAGCTGTGTCTGGTAAGGGGAGATCTGGTGTGTTTGGGGGGATATGGGCTGCTTTGTGCTCAGGTTTGAATCTTTAGGGTTTTGTGCTTATGTGTGGGGGAGGAAGCTCTGGGTCACGGCTCAGGTGCCCTGTGTGTGATGAGGCAGTGCTGCTGTCAATGTTATAAATTACCAATAAATGCTAAAAGCCTCCAGCAGGGCTGTAGAGGGGAGGTGGGTAATGAGGCAGGGGACAGAGCTGGAGAGATGTGCTGCTGCTGCTGGGGCCTGCAGCTGGGCCTGGCTCTGCAGCAGGGATGGGGCCCAACAGGAATGCAGGGCGCTGGTGCTGGGGCTGCTGAAGACTGGGACAGGACCTGGACAATTCTGGAGCAATTTTCCTCCTTTTCGG
The DNA here is from genome assembly GCF_047830755.1 of Zonotrichia albicollis. NCBI lineage: Eukaryota > Metazoa > Chordata > Aves > Passeriformes > Passerellidae > Zonotrichia > Zonotrichia albicollis. Next base: position 12,147,369 of record NC_133829.1, on the reverse strand, counting down.
GCACTGCTGGGGGAGACGAGGCTGCACAGTGCCCAGCCCCTGTGCCAGGGCAGGGGGACATTGTTCTCCCTGGTGACAATCCCTGTTTGGATGGAGGTGGCAGTATCACACCCTGCATCTAGGAGCCAGCACAGTTATTTATGGACAGGAAAAAGCCCTTTGTAAAAAAGGGTCTATTCATCAAGCAAAGCAATTTCCTGCCCAAGGGAGGTGCCCAGAATTTGAGTCTCAGTTATGATTTCAGTACTAATTATCACTTAAGGTTAAAGATGATTGGGAGAGAGAATTAATCCCTGTTATTGGCTTCATTAAGGAGAAGCACTGCAATGCAAAGTGTAAGTACCTAGTGGAGATGAATCCGCAGTGGCTGCTAATACATAAACCACACACTGCTCAGAATATCAGCTGCAAGTGGTGGGCAGCAGAGAGAGTACAAAGGAATGCCAGCCCATTCTGTGTGCTCTGCCCTGGGCACCCAGCTGTCCCTGTACCACAGGAATGAACCCTTGGCCTGGCTGAGGGTGACCATGCTTTTGTTTTGGCAGCCTCATGAAGCAAATACAACCCCAGACTTTACTGCTGTCTCCCCAGGGCACCCCTGCTCAGCCCAGGTCTGTCCACACAGGCAGGAGGGGCTGCTTGAGGAGCTGCTGTGCTGTGTGTGACAGGGTTGGCAATGCCCTCCCTGGGAAGGGAGAGCAGGATTTCCACTGCTGGGAACAGGCTATAGGCTGGCAGCCAGGCCACACCACTTTGTGAGCCTGGGCAAAGGTTTTGTGCCTCTGGTGTCACCTGTGGCCTCACTCTTGGCACGGTGTTTGCTGTCCCAAAGAACAGGTACTGAGCTTTCGTCCTGAGCACAGTGCCTTGAATGGGATGCTCAGCACGTGCCTGGCACTGAGCCTTGTGTTTCAGCACAGTGGGACTCCTGCCTGCTGTGCTTGGCTGAAGGCTAGCAGAGCATCTCACTTGGGCTTTGCTTGGTGGAGGATGCTTCCAAAGCCCGCCAGTGGTGAAGGGTAGCAGAGCATCTTATTTGAGCTTTGCTTGCTGGAGGATGCTCCCAAAGCCTGCCAGTGCTGCGAGAGCGCTGTGAGGCACAAGGAGGCCCCATGGCCATGGCCCTTGGCTGTGTGAGGCTCCTGCAGGGCTGGCAGCAGGCAGGGGCAGTGGGCTCCTCCCTGCACTGTGTGCTGCCCGGAGTGACTGAGCCACAGCAGGGACCATGCTCATCACAAACAGCCCTGGTGATGCAGGGACAGGCCGAGTGAATTACTCAAATTACTTGAATCTCCCCAGTGGTGCAGGGAGATTCAATCTCGGGCTGGCATTAAATCAAGTCAGTGACATAGATCAAAGGATACTGCTTTAATCACCTCGTTAGGCCACAGACATCATTAGTTACTCATTATGATGTGTTGATGCTGGCATTCTCTGAGCACAGTTATGTACACTCGCTATCAGACATTTTTCTCATCAAACGGGATGTCAATACTTTAACATCTTAATGAGTTACAGTCAATATCCATTGCAATAAAGCTCCTGTTTTCTCATGATTTCATCTACCCTTAGGGTTTTGATTAAAATGGCCGCTTTTCCCAGGTAATTGATTGAGGAATTAGGGAAATTCCATGTAGGAACAAGCACATGCTGCTGTGCAGGCTCTGAAAACCTTCAGTTGTCTGTGAGTGCTTCAGACACTACAAGGGAGGTTGCAATTTTAATATGGATTTTGGATACTGTTGCTTAATTCTTCTTTCCCAATCACTTGTAAAACAGATTTAGTATCAAATAAAGTAATTAAAATATCTAAGAGTGTATTGGAAAAATGTTCCAAGCAAACCACTGGTTTGCAAAGGTCTAAGAATGAGAACAAGACCTGCTGTCAGGTGAGCAGCAGTCTGGATGAACTTGCATTGTAGGAAGGTTTTCTGATTTACTGCATTGGCAAAATATTAAATCATTTGCAGGAACACAAAAGCAGGCAGGACAGACTGCAGTGTTATTTCAGGCTCAGGATGAGCCAATGTAATTCTGCAGAGGTCTCCAGTTGTTCAAATTAGGGGTGAGGCATCATCTATTCCAGCAAAGCAGATTTTTTTGCCAAGTGAACTGTGAAAGTTTGCCAATGTGGTGGGAGAGTGACGCCCTGAAGCTTCCCCAGCCCACTGACCACCTTCTAAATTAATCTGATGAAAAATGTTCATGCACCACCAAGGAATCAAATATGAGAAGGGAGATGACGGAGCAGCAGCCAGGCTGCAGAACTGATGCTGTGCCCATGGCTGTGTCCCACCCAGCTGGAGCAGAGCAGACAGCACACAGGGCTGTGCTGCTGAGCTTGGCTCTCCCTGCTCTGCCCACTGGAGCCCTCCTGCTTGCTCACTGCAACCCTTCCACTTGCACCCATCTGACAAATCCTGGCTCCAGTTAGGTATACCACTAAAACACAAATAACTTCAGTAATTCCCCTTTAAACAAACCTCCATGAAATTTGACACTTCTAAAGACAGCCCTACCGCTGCAGTTTGGGACTGTAAAGCCACATTCAAACTCTCTTTTATTTTAAAAATGTCTTTTAGACAGGAAAAGACAGCAGAGGTTTCCTGGATCTAATTTAAATCCTGAATTGGACTTTTTTTTACTCTTTATGGTAGTGAAAGGCTATGTGGTTGCTGGACTTGTAGGAATAAGAGAAAATTTGTCATATTCTTAGCAGCCACTGGAAATAGAAAGCCAGGCACTGATTTGCTGTGGAAAGCCACAGCCTCTCCCAGTGCTGAGCTGCCAGCCCAGCCTGGCCGTGCTGGGGGCACAGACACCCGGGGGCTCCAGGGGCTGGGGGCAGCCCTGGGCACTGCCCAGCACACACCTGGGCTGGGGGAGGCAGGGAAGGGGAGCACAGAGAAAGTGAAAGTGTGAAGAGTTCTGCAGAAACGCTAATGCATGGGGGAATGCACGGGTTAGTGTGGCCATGGAAAGCCAGCACCCCAAACCTGGGCTCACCTTCTGCTCATCACAGCCTGAGGGGCTCCTCAGGGCCTCTGCTGAGAGCCAAGGCTTCATTCCCTGATGTAGGGTTATAAATCACAGGTTTCTGGTGTGTGAGGATTACATGCAGTGTGGAGCTACCAGCAGGAGTCACTTCAGTCACCCAGTTTGTCTGGATCACTGGAGTCCCAAAGTTTGTAAAAAAGATAAGAAATCCACTCAGAAAATACCCTGAATGAAAGCCCCAAGGAAAAATGTGGCTGAAAGTGTTCCTTTACACAAGAAGGAAAAGCCATTGCTTTCCTTTCTGTGCAGCCCTTGCCCCTGTGCTTTTCAAAGGTGCAAGGAAATTTTGCACATTCATTTTGAACAGGGGCATGCAGATGAAGAGGTGCAGGTACAGATGAAGGCCAAAGCAGCAAAGGCAGCAGGTAAAAGCACAAATATCCAGAGTGTTGGTGAGGGTTTCAAAGGCTGTAAAGTACCAGCCTGGCTGAAGAGCAATCCCTTGAGGTGCTGGGCTGACCCCAGCCCCTGATCTGTTCCCAAACCTGTCCTTCTCCATTGAAATCCTTTTTCGGTTGCTCAAAGGAGCAACTTGCCTTCAAATTTATGTGACTGCCTGCTTCCAGTTTTATCAGAAGTCTCACAAAATCTGTTCTTTCCCTAAAGCCTGACTGGCCAGAGGGAGAGCTGTAACTTTCACTTGGGATGCTGCTTTGACAATGAAAGTCAGAAAAAACATTATGGTGGTAATCCTTAAAAACTTCAGAACCAGAAGGCACATTAGACATGGCAAATTCTATCAACTGCAATCCTTTTTGATTGTAAATCAGTGCCGTGATATTTGGGAGTTTATTGAATGACATTAACATTTGGGTTAATAATGGTTTTCTCACATTGATGGAGGTTTCCATGAACCTCTGGAGGGAGAAATTAGTGGCCAGAGCAGGGCTGACTGTGACCCATCAGTCTTCCAGCTAATTTTAGTGGGCTTTGCATCAGCTGGGTGTTGGCAGCTTTTTCAGTGTCACTCACTTCTGAAGGAGGCCTACCTAGAGTAATTAGCTCATTCACCTCTAACAGAAATTATATGTTCCTTATCTCTTTAATTAGAGTGTATATAATGTTAGTAATGATGTATTATCTATGTATTCATTTTAAAGGGTTGTTTTGATGTCAAGCTTGCTTATAGAGGGTCATTGGTATGAGGATATGCATTAAACCCAGATTTTAAATCCCTGAAGAGTTATACAGCCCTGCATTTCCAAAGCACTTGACCTTGGAAGTACTTTAGATTGCTCCTTTCTTATGTTTCACTAATTTTTACATTGTGCCTCACTTGGCAAACACTAAATTGCAGGAAGTCATGTGCAATAAGGGACAGAAACAAGTTCACTTTATTTGGCTCTTAGTGTCGTTATTGGCACAATGAGGAAGAGTGACAGCATGTGAGATGAAGACACAGCTGTAAATTCTGCAGCTTCACAGCCCCCCAGGCTCCTGCAGTTAGCCATTAGACCCCTTAGGGAAGGCAGAACAGAGAGAGCATTCCTTGGATGCAGGTTTGCTGCTGGAGTTTTGAGGATTTCCGTCAGGAGCACTGTGGTGCTGGGTACAGAGTGCACATGCTGCTCCCCAAGGGGTTGCCACAGGAGATGCCCTCAGCTGAGCTCCAGCCCTAAGGACAACCAAAGGTCTTGTTTGTCCCTTCAACAGCCAGACTGGTGATGGAAAGGCTCATCTGTCTGATCAGAGGTAAGGCAGGACTGAAGAAACACCAGAGAGCAGGTTTGAGGCACAACAGTCTCTGAGGATGTCATGTCCCAGGACTCATCCAGCAACACACCATGTGGATGGGACTCAAAAGATGTGATCTTAATTTTAGGAAAACCAGCAGATTTTAAAGAAGTTCTTGTTCCAGAATGAGTGATGGGGAACCCAGGGTGTTTTCTCAGCTGCAGTCTGAATTGGCAGTGTGGTTGTAGCATTTTTCTTAGGCACTATTCCAGCAAATCACTTGAGTATGTGCTTAATTAAATCATGTGAGGAGTTTAAGGGGCTGGAAAGCACAAAGTGAAATCCTTTGCTGGGGACTTAATATCAATGCCTCAGTTTCCCTTCTGCACCATAGAAAAGAAATATTTACTTCCCATACAGAATGCTGACAAGCTTAATTCAATCTTCCTTGTAAAGTGCCTTGAGGGCTTTAGGGAGAAGGTGCTATAAAAATCAGAATATTATTCTACACTCCCCAGCAAGACAGCACTTAGCTTTATATATTATCCTGCTGGTGATGCATCTCCCTCTGGCTGACAGCAGGATCAATTAATGTATATAAACCAAAAGAGGCTGTTTAGGAGACTTGTGGTCCATGTAATCTGCTAACACCTGATGACAAATCCAAACTTGAAAAGATGGAAAAGTCAGAGGTTTTAAGGCATTTTAGTGTAAAACCAGACAGTGGAAGACTGTGTGTGTCTTCAGAGCACAACAGGAAAGGGGCTGTTCCTCCAGTGATCTATTTTTCACTCCTCATTGTTTTTTATGGCCTTTGCTATTCCCTTTTCAGTTTTTCTGATCTTTGGTAGATTAGCAAGCTGTACTCTTACACTGCTCTCTTATTTCAAATTTTCTTCATTAGGTTGAGAAGGATCTGACCTGACCTCAGAGGCAGCTGGAGTTGAGTGCAGACAAGGGAACTGCTGCCAAGGAGGGGCCATCAAGGAAATCCAGCACGGGAGAGGTTAGGGCAGGGTGGAGCTTTTAAAAACCCTCTAATTGTGCTTCTGCATTTAAACATGTGGAAAGTACTGCTCAGGACAGAGTATTGCAAACAACACACATTTTCCTTAAGATTCACTGATGTCAGTACAGCTAACACAGGCATTTTGGATATTTTTAACCTTTGTCTTTTCAGGCATTGAAATACAAGTATACTGTAAGGTGTGGAAAAATAGATACTCAAAGTGAGTGAAAAAGTGCTACTTCAAAGTATCTCCCAGGTAAAATGCATTTATCTTATTTAATGTTTATATATTTTTAAAATATTTTTAAGATTGAAAATAAGAAGCTCTTCACAGGTAATTGTTATGAATCCAACATTTCCTGCCTTTAATTCTGCACATTGTGTTCTGGCTAAACTTAATGTTTCCCCCTATTTTTGTTTTCTTTCAATGACAATACTTAAACAACCACATAGTAAACATCAAGAATCATAGCTACTCCTTTAGCATTTTTATGTTTACTGTGTATTTAATGAATAAAGTTATTACAATGAAAATGAGTTTTAACAAATCTCTAAATTATGTGAAAAAGTAAAAAGAACAATTAATGAATGAGTGATTGGTTTGTTTGTTTAATTTTTTAAAATATGACCATTGGCAACTCCTTTCTGCATTTATGTGTTTGTGCCCTGCCTTTCCAGGATACAGCCTCTTCATGGAAATAATATTTCCTCTTCTATGCCCGCTGCACTTGGCACACAATGGAGTCTCATTGCTCAACAGAGCCTCTACGTGCCATGAAAAATAAATAATTAAACTCCAGCCCTTTCAGCAGGTAAATACTGCCTTTCTCGCCCCTGTGCATAAAGCAGCCAGTGTTCCACACCTGGCAGTGATCTCCTCTGCCAGTTCAGCCTCCCTGCAGTCCTGTGGCATGGAACACAGTGTGTGTGACCCCAGGGCTGTCCTGGGACAAAGGGAGGGGCTCAGCAGTGCCCACCACCCCTCTGCCTGCTGGGTTGGAGACAAAGGTGGAGGCATTTTACAGCCAAACTGCATTTCTGTGTGTATGCATCTCCCTTTAGAGCACCCTTCAGAGCTGTAGCTTCCACATGTGCTGGGCAGATGTTCAGTCATGCTTTCCTCTGTTCCAGCAAAGATTGGCTCTATGATAGCTGGTGTGGTGCATGGCCTGGGAGCTCCACACAGATCCTTGAGAAGGATGAAATGCTGTTTAGCTTCCACCAAAAGAGAGAAGAAATGCACACCTGCCTCCCTGAGAGTCTCCAGCTGCACAGTTCTGCTGCACTGGCAATTCCCAGCAATTGGAAAGGGTAAGAGCAGAATTTGGGGGCCAGTGGGGCCCACCAGTGTCTGAACAGAGCTGATCAGTTTTACTCTTGTGTCTAGAATCATCAGCTTCTTCTCATGTGTAATTTACTGTGTTTTCCCCTGAAAATATATCTTCCCTCACTCTGGGGAAGTGGGAGGAAATCTCTGGATTTTCTCTTCAACATAAGCTGTAGCTTCTACCCTGAGTACTTTTGGTGTTTGAGTAACAATGCAAAAAAGGACAACCCCTCAACTGGGATATAATTTCTCAATCCCTCCAACAAAAGTTCCAAAGGACAGCTGAGGGAGGGACAGGGCATGTCAATCAGCCCATGTGGCTCTGACTTGTGTAAAAAATGCAGGCTTAATCCCTGCTAATGCCCTACAAGCACTGTCCACACAGGGTTATACAAGCACCTGGAGCTGCTGCCGGGTGAGTGAAGCCTGTGGGTGCCCTGTGAGGCTGCAGGAGTGTGTCGCCAGCAGGGGTGGTCCCACAGCATGGCAGCCTGTGTGTGCTTGGCACAGGGGGGCAGCGCTGGTGGCACTCCCCAGGTGCCCTGGCAGCACTCTCTGTGCCCGAGCTGCCCCTTACCTCTGCCATGCAGGGCTCAGTGTGCTTTGGCAAGGACAGCTGCCACCTGCTCCTCTGCAGTGAGGACCTGGCTTCCAGATTTTTAAACATAAGGGAAGTGAATCTAGAAGGCTCATAGCAAAACAGTGATGAAGATTCATGGCTACAGTGACCAGAGATGTAGAGGATGCAGAGAAAAGCAACTCTGCCTTATTTATGTCAGAAAGGTACCTACCATAAGTTACAGCATTCCTAAAGATGCTGTGATCTATAGCAGCCTCCGAAGGCAAACCAGAATCCCCTCTTCAAAAGCAATATATCTATTTATTTAAAGAAGGGAAAATATTACAAATCTGACAATGTTCTTTCCTGCCAAGGAAAAATCTGAAGCGTTAAATGTGCAGAGTGACTTGGTGAATCAAAGCTGGGCAGTGGCTTTAAGTGTGCCACGTGTTCCTTGCTGGAGCCCTGCTGCTGACAGCTGGTGGCAGCTTGCTACTGGCTCTGGACAGTGGAAAAAGCAGCCTCAATGACAGCAAAGGAAGAAGAGTAAAACCCTCCCCTTCCTTATAACTGGAGTGAGGAAATGGACCCTTAGTATGGTGGGCTGTGACTGGAGCCCTGCTTTTGAAACGTGATCCGTATGTGCAAATCCCACACAGACCAGATGCCAAAACCACAGTCATTCTTTGACATTTCTGTTGAGAAAGAGAACAAATGTGCTCTGTACTCATCTTTTGTTTTTTGAAATAAAACCAATTAAATTAACTTTGAAACAATGGCTTTGATTACTATCTCTCTGGCGTCATCTTTACGTTGCTGTAATTCTATGGACTGGTGGCATCACTGCTGATTTGCACTGGTGTAAGAACAATCAGGCTCTGTGTTTTCCAGGCACTGAAGCTGCTTATGTTTTGTGTAAAGAAAGAAACTCAGTCAAACAGCTTTAAGGGGAAATAAATTAACCAAGAAATTCAGAAGGAGCCAAAAGCAATATGAGCACAGATAAAGCTACAATATTTCAACTGTATTGCTAGCTTAAAAAAATACCCAGCCTAATTAAGGAAGTCTTGACTTCACTATAAATGTGTACACTGATCTGTCTTGGTTTTGAATTCTAATTGACATCCAAAGGTGAGCAATTTAATAAGTTTCTGCAATTTTATTTATTTTAGTATATGTACTCTACTGGCTTTGTTTGAGATCGTTGAATGAATGTAAGCTTCCCTTCCCCTTCAAATAATGTTATGCAACATGAGAACAAATCAACTGTAAGGACTGAAAGTATAATTGACTTGGTGTGAAAGTAGGAGACAAAATTTTACCCAGCATAGCCTGAGTTGAAATTCTAGCTGCTTCTGTGTGAAGAGGAGTTGAACACTTTGTGTATGACCAAGGATTTCACTATTGATGACATCTGGCAGGCACAGAGATTTATATATATATATTTATTTATTGTCACACCGTGAAGCACAATCAGGACTTTCAGTATTCAGCTTTAATGTTCTTTTTTTTTTTTTTTTTTTTTTTTTTTTTTTTGCTATAGTTGCTATTATGCTCTCACTTGAGGATGTCAAACTCCTGAAAAGAGCAATTGTTTTGTTTCAGGTACAGTAAAGCTTACAAACACTATGCTTGGGGTGAGAGACAGAGGCTTTGTGTGTACCAGGGAAATTTGGTATATGAAGAAAGTGGAGCTGGGCTCAGGACTGATACAAAGTGCCAACAAGCCACAGTATTCTTCTCTCTACTTCTTCACTATACTATAGGACAGTGGCTCATGAGTGGAGTCTTATGGAATATTTTAATGTTAAAAAAATTAAGAAAAATAAACCCACAAAATTTGAAGCCACTTAAACCTGAAGCTTGGGTATATTTCACATTTCTGTATTTTAAAAAACCCAGTCCTGATGACTATGTGCAGCACATTCTGTTCAGTGCCATTTCCATTCAGTCTTTACTATTAACACATAGTTTAGGCCACTACATGGCCATGAATAAATTAGATGCACTGTGGCTAATAACGATGTGATTAAAATTTTTAGAAGGAGGCCATGGCAGTTTTCCACAGCTCTGCCATTTGCCTAATAAGCCCCAACTCAGTGACTGCTTCAGTAAATGATACATGGCTTCTCTTGTAAACCTGGCATGGGGTTACATTAAATATTGCCTTGTATTTAACAACGTGCTACTTTCCTGCCCTACTCTCATAAGTCTAGTAGGAGTTGTGGCCTTAATTTAGCTTGGGTGGAACTATAGGTTGGACTTGTTGTTCCAGCAAGGTAATTGCTTCTCTGCATAAATGAATTATCCTTTTCATTTCCAGGGCCCATGGAAAGTTGTGTGTAATTTCAACCCATCAATGTAGCCGTGGCAATCCTTTAACATGTTGTGCACATGCTCCCTGCGTTGTTTTTGTCCCCAGTGCCACAGCTATGCTGCAGGGTCAGATGTATGACAAGCTGGCCCTTTGGAGGGATGCTGGCCTCCCCTACAAAATGGGTACTAATGTGACAGAGGATGAGCCCTGCCTGAAAATGACAAATCCAAGGCCTTCCTGGCAGGCTGACAGGGATGGCAGCTCTGCAGAGAGCTGTACAAACTCAGTCAGCAGCACTTGGGCACAAGCTCTGGTAGAGGGGAGGCACAGAGGGCAGAGGCTGTGAGCTGAGCCCTGCTGTACAGGAGGGAGCTGCCGGAGGGGCAGGAGCTGGCTGGATGTGCCACCAAACTGGGGCATGCAAAGCCATGACCCAGCTGCCGCAGTAGGACAGGGAAAGTAAACAGGGCTGGCAGAGGCACCAGAAGCTGAACTTTGTGAACTCCTACCAGATGGAGTTACACCAGCAATTAATTTGGTGCAATTACTTCCACACAACTGTGTTGCAAATTATTGCAAGATAGATCAACTCATTAACAATAGAAAAACAACATTGCAAAACTCCAATCACCTCCTTCCAAGTGTTATGCACTCACTTTCCACTGAAATTAATGCAAATGGGGTGCCTGGCTTCCTGGATCACTGCATTGAGTAATTGGGGTACAGCTCCTGGATGTACCTGCTCAGAAGTAAACACAGTGATGAGGGGAGAGAGATGACCTTGACTGAAAACAGTTCTTGTGCTTCCATTTCCCCCAATCCTACTGCTGGCAATGTCTTGATGTTTCTCTTGGCAAACATACATCTTCAGCTTCTGGTCTGGGCCTGCTGTTGCTACAAAAACTTCAACTTTAATATGGAAATCTGTATGTTTTCTGATTAATATTTCCATCAAGCTTAGTCCTGGGTAAACATTGTGTAACATTAGCATTCATCAGTGGACTTGCACAATCCCCTTGGAAAAACATTGAAAAAATTTTTCAAAAACCTGCTTTTGGTCTAGAATGAATATTACAGCCACAGAAAAGATCTTCTATGTAAAAGAGAGTAATTTTCCCCTCTTTCAGAGATTGAGGAATGATTCACAAGTCAATCATCTGCTTTTCAGTGCATTATTGCCTGATTAGTCAAGTGCTGATGCAATTAAACTTAATGATCTTACTGAGTAGGTGTCTGCTTAGATTGGCATTTTAAAAGAACAGGTCATTAGTATTTCTGTAAAACAGAACCTTTCTTTGTTTTTCCCACCCTATTTCTATATTTCCATTGCTACCAGTCACTGCCTCAGATGAGGCTGCACTGTTCTCCTTTGGAGCTGGTGTCTAATTGCACATCACAGATCAGCTGCTAAAGAAGCATGCAAAGCTTATGGAGTATCAGTTCAGGAGTTGCTGCAAATAGAGAGGAGATTATGCAAGTCACTTTTCCCAAGGTGAATGACAGACATACAGGAAGGGCTCGGTTTCTGTTGGCAGGAGGGTCTGGCTGGCTGCTGGACCTCAGCCTCTGGAAGCTGGCAGGAGAGGAGATTCCATCCTGAGAGGTGCTAAGCTCCTGCTGCTGCTGCCAGCAGAGTAAAGAAGGCACAGGGCATCCCATGTGACATGGGGAACTTGAGGAGCAGCACAGGACATGGACCAGGCTGTTTCCAACAGAAGGAATCTTCTGTATGTAAACAAAGTTTAGCAGCAAAGTGTTGAGTCCAGGAAATCATTTCTGGTGAGGAGAATAAGCTTTCCTTCTGAGAAGAGTGTAATTACTTCTCTATTGTTCTCCTAGTTCCTCCACAATTTAGTCTTGGCTGTGTCTCCAGTGAGAAAATACTACTTGGAACATAAAGGAACTTGAGAGAACGCAGAGGAAAACAAAAAACCCAATATGTCATTTCACATTTGATTTCAAAAAGTTAATTTAGCAGGTGAGAACATGTTAATAGCTATATGTTTTTGCTTTGAAAGGGACAAATCATAGTGAAATTAAGCAATGGAGGACTTTGGTAGGAACTGCATGGAAAGAAAAATCCCTGTAAGTTAGAAAACAACAGGGTCTAACAGTAGAGCACCAGTTGGTTTATGCTTCCTATGTTTGTTCACTCTCTTCAAAATATTTAACACTGTGACCACAATTTGTGTATTTCTAAGAAAGAAAACTAAACTATTGCTGTTCCTACTGTCACAGATCCTGATTTTCCATACATGGGACAGGCTTCCTGCAGAAGTACCTCCACTGCCTTAATTGATGCATTTGCACCAGGGAGAGCTGATGCAGTAAGATGACAATCAAGCCCATGGGTCAAGAGATTCAGAAATAAGTATCTAAAGTTAGGTGCCTAATTCCATAATTAGGAACTTGAGAAGAGGTGGACTGATTTTCAAAAACACTGCAGGAGTGACAAATTCTGCTGAAGTCAATTTGAGTTGGAGGTGAGCTTTCCTTTAAAAATCAGCCTGCTTTATTTAAATGCCTAGTATTGTTTCAGGCATATTGGACATCCTGGGTTGAAGGTTTGAGTTTTCCCTCCCAAAGTATAACTGTATCAGCCTGTACCCAGTGCACAGAGCACTCATCATGTGGCACTCTAGAACATGAGTATATTCCATCCTGACAGACATTATTGTGTGAGTGTGTCTGGGGACTCACAAAGATTAGAAAAATCCACTTTCCTCTCTTTAATCCTGAGGCAAGCCACAAATGTAACAGAGGCCTAAGGGCTGTTCCAAAGGATGCTGGGGAGCAGCTTTGTGGAGGAATTTCTGCATGGGTTGGGGAATGAATATAGAACAAAACCTCCTCTGCAGCACCCACCAAGGTTCTCCTGCCTCCCTGACCAGTGTGGAATAAATTAAAGTAAGGAGCTCTGAAAGAACTGCCTAATGACATTATGAGCCAGGTTACCTGGAAGCTGTAAGGATTGGAAATGCAGTTTGGCTGTTTCTAATGTATTTTAAAATCTTATTGGGTTGATGCTATTAAAGCTTAAATCAAGCTGTTAAATCAAGATCATTTGGGCTAAAATATTTACTCTTAAGTGCTGGAGGCTGAAGCCAACAGTGTAACACAAAGGTAGGCAGACATAGGACAATTGTCTCAGTCTGTCCTTGCTATTGGGCTTGAGGAAGAATAATAACAAGTTCTTTTCCTTTCAACTAGATCCCCTTATCTGTATAAGATAAGGGTTTATAATTCAATTTTAGTAACAGCTTGTAGGAATGTATTAGTTGTGAATTCATAAATTCCTATAAGTACATAAGTAATTTCTTTGCAAAGTGGTTACTACTGGTGAAAATTAACTGATGGTTGATTATTCATAGGGTTTTTTTAGCACATTTCAAATTTGTTGCATTGTATACTGTACATTCCAGTCTATTCCTGATTGTCTTCACCCTTTTGCAATAATATTCTCCCAGCTGCAGTAGCATTATACCTCATAGGTGGCAGCCATGTCAAAAGCAGTTGTGCCACATCATTTAACAGGCAGTAATTGTTTCCAGGAATCACAGGAATCTTGATCTGCTGCATCAGACATCACTTCTTTGACAGCTAAAGCTGAAAAGACACTTGGGATGGAACTTTAAATACACTCCGTGTCAGGTTGCAGGGACTGTGCCAACAGCCTGCAGTGCTGAAGAAAACACAGCCATACATTAATCTTGGTTTTTTGGTTTCTTTTTAAACTTAATTTCTATATGAACAAGAGTTATGAGAAGTCACTGTGTCATGCTGCCCCAGGTGAGGACATTTTAAAATCCAATGGCCCATTTGAGACAAGTTTCACATGTGGTTACTGTTCACAAGAGAAATAAAGGTCTGGCACATTTCAGGAAAAGGATAGGGTGGCCCTGTTAAGGTTTCCACCAGGAAAGGAGCAGCCACCAAAATTCATGCACTGTTTGTGCCAGAGCCACTTTGTCCACACAGAGGCTACATACAGCCTAAGCTCTCACACCTACCTGAGACAGAAATGGATAAGAAACCTGGTTTTGTCCCTGCTCCCAGAAGTATGTGTAGGTCTAAACTTGGCAGTGGGAGGGCAGTCAAAGTTCTGTTTGTGTTTCTAAGCTAATCCTGCTTTTGTGTGATGTGTAATGCAACCATGTGCTTTTTGGATATTTAACTTGATGCTAAGCTTCTGAGGTCAGAGATTCATTTCAGTACTGTCATTGCTCTCATTAGATTTCCAAGTGTGTGTAAGCAAATTTCTGTGGTGGAAGCCCCTTATCCCATATTTTTTCTGTGTATTCATGTACTATTTTTATTTTTTTTTTGTGACTGGGACAAAAATTATGAGTTCAAGAACATTTTTAGCTGTTTTACCCAAACTGAGTCCACAAATTTGTTTGGGATGTTTATCATTATTTTGCTTTTATTATTACATGGGGAATATTGTATAATTAGATCTCTCAAATAATTTTATGTTCTGCTTTTTTCAGCTCAATTATGTGTCTATATGGTCAAAAGGGAAAAGTCCTTCATCTGAAGTGAAGCAGGACCTGAAGGATGTATCTCAGACATCCCCACGGCTCTCAGGGTCCAGGAATGCACTGACTCAGGAGTGGAAGCTGAACCCAAAGTCTCCTACATGGTCACACAGAGTAGCACTGCACGCCAGATGTGGCTTTCTCTTGTCATATGCCTAAAACTTTTTTTAATGATAAGTGGTTTTCAGGCTGGCAATTAATTTGCCATTGGCTTAAACTCCTAAGAACTACAAGGTAGTGGGAAGCTAGCTGGCTCATTAATTAAAATAGAAAAAAGTATTTTGAGATAGCATTTTCCTGGAAATAGGGTCCGTTTATGTCTGATGAGCTGTTTTATAAAAAGTGCCAAAGTGAGATTAAAACTTTTAAAGCTATTAAAAAATAGTATGTGAAGCTTAATGGCTAAATAGCTACAATTGTAATTAAATAGTAGAAAGGCAGATTTGGTTTTGGCTGTAAAACCAATATTAGAACGAGGTACAAACTAATTTGCAGTGTCCTACAGCAACAATTAGTGTCCTAAAGGATGTGACTTTTCATTAGGATGACTAGGAGGATCTGACAGGTGGCTGAATCATGCCCACTGCAGTCACGCTGAACTTCATCTGCATGCACCCACAGTATTTATTGCTCAGTCAAATTCTTCCTTTTATAATTCTGGATTGCCACATGTGCAATTACATTGCATCCGGCAGAGAGCTCTGAGATCTGTAATTACCAAACACGTCCACAGCAGTCACACAGCAACAGAAGTGACACTCATGTACTCACGAGTGCAAAATCAAAGCACTGAACCTCCCATCTGCCCTGACTGAATTGAGAGGTGTTTACTGCCCAGTTTATATTCTGTGAAGCACCCTCCCAGTGTAATGATACACAACTGATAAATGAGAGAGGGAAATAGGTGCAGTTCACACAAGCCAAACAGTGCAGAACTGAGTTATTCTGGAACTTTACACTCTTTGCAATACCTCCAGTACATGCTCAGCTAGCTGTGAGAAAAGAGTGGCTGTGCAGAGCCCAGATGTACACACATCTGCAGGGATGCTGGCACACTAGAAAGAATCAGGAACTGGCTAGGCCATGCACAAGAGTCAGAAGACTTGAGTATGTATCAGTCACCCTGTTGTAGGGAGTGAGTGCCTCCCATAGGGCCCAGGCTATAGGATGGGATGTCTGTAAACAATCCCAGTGGAAGGAATTACCAGAGTAATGACTGGAGATGTGGCAGGGTCTATGTACATCCCACCTGTAGGACCGTCTAAAAGCATGACACACACTGCATTGTTTCATCTGTCTTTCTGACCGAGTCCCTGTCTGAGTAACAGAGCTGTCCATGGGGCCTGCCCTGGCAGTGGCACAGCCTCCAGGTGAGCTGTACCTTGACATTCCAGCCCTTCTGCAGTACTGCTTCTCCTTTCGAGCAGTTCTTTCTCCTCTCTAGAGGTCACTTTAGCCGGCCTAGATCTGTGCCCCTGGAGAAAGGAGGATCCCCATCACCAGGGCCGCTTGTTTCCCCGTTCTCCGTGGTGCATTTAGCAGTGAGCCTACAGCGATGGGGGGTGATTGGGGCACGGGCAGGGAAGGGGTCTGCACTGGGAGCCCCGGTCCTGAGCTGCTATACTAGGCAGGCCTGACGTGAGCGAAGGCGCCGAACCATCCCTTTCAGTAAAACCTGTATTTCTGCCGGATTAATGCGGTTGTGTAACCGCAGCCCAGCTGACTCCATTGTTCCTCCGCACAATGTTGTTATCAGCGTGAAGTGAGCCATGCCGCCGGGCAGGGCCGGGCGGGCGCGGGCAGCGCTGCCCCGGGGCAGGGGCGGCCCGCAGGGTGAGGGGTGAGCGGGCGGGGGCTCAGCTGCGGCCCGGCGGGCGCTTCACACCTGGGATCGCCGCTCTGCGGACACGCGAGCATTTAACCCCGGCGGCCATGGGCTCCTGCGGGCACACGCGTGGCAGGACACGTGTGCGGGGGGCAGCGGGAAGGAGGCCGGGTAGCGGCTGGCGGCGCTGCGGGAACGGCGCGGGTGAGGGGCCGCGCCAGCCGCCGCCGGAGCCGGGTGAGTGAGTGAGCGAGGGGCCGCTCCCGTCCCCGGGGCAGGAGCCCGGCTGCCACAGCACTTGGAGGGGGGTTAGGGGCGAAGGGACGAGGCCGTTCGCGCACACCCATAAACCCAGCGGCGCCGTTTGCAGCGCAGGGCACGGGTGTCCCGGGACAGCGGGCACCGCGCTCCGGGCGGGACCGGACCGCGCCGTACCGCGGCCGCGCTCTGTTGCTGTGACAACCGAGCTGCTCGACGGCGGGCGGATGGGCGGGCGCGGGACATTGGCCGCCGTGCGGCACGTGGGACTGCTGTGGGCCGGGCAGGCCCGCCCGGGGGCGGGATGAGTGCGGCGCGGGGCGGGCGCAGCGGGGCCCGCGGTCCCGGCGGGCGGTGGTCGCTGGAGGCCGAGTGTGGCGGGTACCCCCGGCTGAGCTGCGCTGCCTCGGCTCGCTCTGCCCTGCCCTGTGCCGTGCCGTGCTCGCCGGCGGGCTGTGATGTGTGTGCCCCGCTCGGCGGGAGGCGGGGAGTGCCCGGCGGAGAGGAGGGGAGTTAGTCAGCGGCGAGGAGGAGGAGGCAGGGCCGGAGGCAGAGCCATGGAGATCCGCGCTGGGCGGGCGGGGCGGCCTGTGTGACCGGGGCGCAGCGCGGGGGCACGGCCCGGCAGCCCGGGGGCAGCGGCGGGGCCGGGCATGAAGGTGCGGCGCAGCCCCTCGCCGCCAGCCGCCGGCCCGTGACGGGGCGGGGGCCGCGGCCCCGACGGGGCGGGCGGGGGGCCGCTCGCTGCCTTCCTCGGGGCAGGCGGGCGGGCGGGCAGGAGGGAGGGGACTCCGGCAGGGGCTGCCGTCGCCCGGGGCCGCGGTGACTCAGAGCCGGCGCGGCCGGGGGTGAGCCGAGGTCTGTTGTTGTGGGATTTTTTTCCCCAGCAGGTTATAAATAGCCCCGCGCGGCGCCGTGTCACGGAAGGACACCCTGGCCGGGCGCGGGCAGAGGCCGCCGGCGCGCAGCCTCCCCCGGCCGGCCCGCCGGCCCAGCTGCCGTAGCGGCGGGGCCGCCTCCCGCCCGCCGTGCCCGCTGCCGGGGCCACAGTGACACCGGCGGCCGGGGCAGCCACAGCCCGGCTCCGCGGGGACAGCCGCACGGCACCTCGGCCCTGTCAGACCTCGCTGAGGCAGCAGGGAAGATGAAGCCGGAACGAGGTAAAGGGCTTATCAGTACATTGCTTTTTGTTTGTTTTGTCTGTAGGATTAGAAGTAGCCCGGTGTTTGGCTTCGATGTTATCGCTCCGTTTCTTTACCCCCTCCCCTGTCATTTTGGGGGGTGGGAAAGGACCCAGGTACTCGGGCTCAGCTCGGGGAATGCCAGTGGGAGCGGGGTGCGGAGGGTGCCCCGCCAAGGGGGGCTCCAGCCCCGTGTCCTGCCTGCCCTTCGGCTTCCCATTGTCTCGGCTGGATGGAAGGAGACAAACGCCGTAGCCGAGTGCTTTTGCTGTGGGAATGCTGCAGTTCGTGTGTCAGACACAGCCGGCTCGTTAGCACAGTCCTGCAGTGCCGAGCCGAGAGTCGGTCAAAGGCAAATCGGGCATCGACAGACAAAGCCAGCAGATGCACAGAAATCTCTAAATATAGCTGAAAAACACCCTGAAAATAACCATAACTTACATCTGTGTTGTTTTATAAACTGACAGTGCTTTTTTTTCCCGGTTATAATGGAGATGTTTCATAACAAGCGTGGTGAAATATAAATTTTTCACGATTATTTGGTTACATCTCATCGGATTACTGACATCTGGTTTTACAGAAAAATCAAGACGGCAGTCTACGTATATGTTTATAACACTTGAGCTCTTTTGCCGTATAGCAACAGCTGCTGATGCCCCTAGAGTTGGAAATATGTCATGACTTCTATTTTGATCCACAGAGCAGTGATTATTGATTCGTGTTAAAGCAAGACATTTTTGAAGAAAATTTTAGAAGTGCTCATTGTAATACTCAGAATGTTAATTAATAACAATAATCCATGTTTCCTAAAGTTTTGATGATTCTATTGATTCTTGGTTTCTTTCAGTTTAAAATCATGTTCTATTTCTGTTATAATCACTTTGGTGTTTTGAGAAACACTTTTATATAGCTGATATTCGTGTATTAAATGCTAACACTTACATGACATACACATCCTAATTAGGTTTGTTAATGACATGTTTGCTAATAGTGACACTGCATACATGACCACTCTCAGGTGGATTTCTTGTTTGTATGTGCTGAAAGGATTATATGGTGTGATGATAGCACAGATAGTACAGAAGCAATCATAAATTAATGGGGTTTAAGTACCATGGTTTTGAAATGGGCCTTTCTCATTGCTTTCTTCCTTGTTTCTTAACTGCTTAAAGCTTCACACTATCTACTGCAGCAAGGCTGGTTGTTTGTAGGATCTTTAGATTTTAATACCAGACACTGAAGTTTGAAAACTGTTTACTGTTAGGGTAAAATTATATTTCAAAACAGCCAGGTAAAATCCAAGTCAATATTTGCAGCTTTAATATGTTCTAATGTAGTGGTTCCACATCTACATGACCTTTGTGTAATCTTTTCTTTAACTTTTAGGCAGAAGGAGTTAGGACACTGCAAACATTTTCAGTTGCTATGTGATAGGTGATCAGATGCCTTTTTTAACCAACCTGTTGTGGAGGCAACCAAACTTGTACAGAAAGCAAGTTATTAGGTTGCTGGGGTATTATTTGTGGGTTTTTTTCTTTCTTTTTTTTTTTTTTTCTTGTAAGCTGGAAGATAATAAATTGAGATTCTTATACAATGTTAAGTGTTTACCATGAACTGGACAAAATCCTTCAGAAGTTGTTTTGAAATTCTTCTAAGATAATTAATGAAAAAGTCTTGAAGTAAATAATGGCTCTTACCAAACGTTGGAGGGTATCTCCAGCCATTTTAGTGGATCCCTCCAGTTTAACTGTGTGCTAATACAGCAGAGCAACACCGTGCACAAAGGGGGTTGTGAAAGTGCTGCCTAAATGCCATGTGCAGCCCACAGAGACTCTTAGGAGGCACGAATCATGCAAATGTTTACATGTGCTGCTTTCTGCATAGCAGCTGTAGCACAGGACACAAGCAGTCAAGTGTGCAGTCACCTGCTTCCAATCGTTGCAGATTAATGGCAAAGGGCAGAGGAGAGGCAGACCACTCAGCTTGCCACAGGTTTCACTGCTCTACAGAGCCTCAAAATCCTGGGAAGACTGTAAGTTCACACTCCAAGTGAAACATAAAGAAGCAGACTTTAAATGGACTTGCAATGTGTTGGGGTTTTTCTTGTTGTTCTTACAAATAATTATATCAGAATCAATTTGGAGCAGAGGGATGCAGTTCTTGTTAGAATTTAACTCAACACTGCACTGAAGATTGTAATGCCCAGGCACATTGGGAAAGGTGTGGTTTAGCCTGTGCTGAGCTACCAGTAAGGTTCTTGTTATCCCCAGCAAAGATGGATGATGCAGGAGAGGAAAGCGGAGATCTAAATGTGCAACTGTTTTTATCAGTGGGAAGAGCTACAGAATGTTTAAATTTAAGGAGGTGAGAGAGATGGGCAGAAATGAAGAAAACGTGGGAATTTGGCCTTAAGGTACTTACCTCTCTAGGAGGGCAAGTTGGGAAATTGCAGCTATAGATGTGTAATGTGTGAGAGCAGTGTGGAGGGGATGGAATATGGAGCTCTGCATAGCAAACCTGCAGAGCAGTTCTGTGGGTGAGGGAGAGCAGGACGAGAGCTTTGAAAGCACAGGTAAACATGTGGACTTGTTCCTTTGCCAGGCAAAGGCATGGGGCACTCCCAGGATGTATCTCATGAGCATCACTCAGGACATGGCCCTCAGGTGGGGTTTGAGTGTGGGAGGACAGTGGCTGCTCTGAGCACATTCCCAGAACTGTCTGTACTGGGTCGAGGGAACACAGTAACCCAAGAACTGATGGCTGCTGCTCAGCTTTACCTTCGCTGTGCTTCAAGGGAACTCTTGAAGCATGTTAAAATACAGTGGTCATGGTTCTTCAGCTGAGCCTCCACTGGTGCCAGGGAGAAGAATCTGCCTTTCTTACATGCCATGTTTTTGGAGTGATGTTTGAGTTTGGAGTTAGTTTTGGTTGTTTTTTGGGTTTTTTTCTTTCTGCAGTAACAACATATCAGGTTACCTGGCTTTGATCCATGATATCATCACGATTTGGTTTCTGCAGTACAGCTGCCTAGTCAGCTGCTTCGTGCTGCATGTTTGGACTGCTGTTTCCTTTCTCAAGTACAGAGCTTTGCTCTTGCTTCTATTGAACTTCGTTCTAATGACTTCTGGTCGCTTGGGCAGTATATTGAGTTTGGAAGACAGAATAAGGCTTTGTAGCAGAGAGCTTGCAAAGTTTTCCAGCTCAGCTTTGTTCATAAACTGTGTAAACACACTGTTTCACCATCAGCATTAATGAAAACATTGCATAATGTCAGTGATAGCTTGCTGCCAAACTCAGAAGGCTTGTTATGTACTCTTAGAGTACACTTGGTGCACAACTGGAAAACATCTTGTGGTTTAGATGAATCTACACTATAGTCATATTTTACTGTGGAAATGTTACAAGACATCAAAAGTTTTGCTATAGTCTAAATAGCTGGGAGTTATTGCTCCTTCCTCCTCCCTCATTGCATGAATGATCAGTTAAAGGAGGAGGACAGGCTTGTTTGTCTCTAAATGCATGCTGGCTGGTTTTTATCACCTTATTCTAGTCTTTTCTTACTTTCTTATTGCCTTGCTTTGTTTTTCCTCTATTTGTGTTCTCTGTGTAGAAACTATTTTGTTTTCACTTACAAATGAAACAAAAAGCAGTCCTTTCTTACTTTCTGAAGCATTAATTCCCTTCTTGAGATGATCCTAATTTACAGAAATTACTTTCTGTCTACAAGAGAGGAACAAGCAGACTGAAGATTGCTTTTTGTCTTCTTCCTTCTTTGCAAGTCAAACTTGGCTATGTGCCTCAGGGTCTGTTTGTAGTAACTGGGTTAAGGAACTTCTGCCACATTACTTGGTAGGTTGGTGTGAAAAGAGGTAACTCTTGGTTCAACAAAAGTCTGTTTACTGCCTCCTGTGGGAAACATGGCTGAGGCATTTTGGGATCGATCTGTGGGGAAAGCTGGAGGAGAGATTAATGAACAGTTGATGGAATTTAGAGTTTTAGGAGGAAGGATGAGGAGGCATGGGACTCAGGGGAAGTGAGCTGAACCAGTGTGTTCAGTTGTGGAGTTGGTTGTTAATTTCGGAGATGTGGGTAAGGCCCTTGTTTTTATAAGCATAAAATATGCCCTATATTAACTGGGGAAGATGTTATGGAAAACTTTTTAGCAAAGATGACGTGCTACAGAGAATGCAGATTAGGAAGTGAAAATATATATTGAAAAAGGATGAGTGTTGTTTTAGTGTCCTATATTGAACCGTGATCCAGACACTTTAATTTTGTAGTATCTCCTCAGTGAAATGTCACAAAGCACTTAAACTTTTCCACGGCAGAATGATGCAGGCAGTCAACAAAGTAATAAAGTGGAAATAAGCTGCTTCCTGCTCGGTGGAGCTGTCACTCCAGAGGCGCTGAGGCAGCGCCCGGGGCTGGGTTGCCACAGGTAAGTGCAGGTTGGGTGCTGATGAGCCGGGCTGACGCTGTGCCTGCCCCAGGAAGCCCCCGGGCAAACCGGGCACGTGTGGCCAGCTGCGTGTGCCGGGAGCCTGCTCCTCCTGCCTGCCGATAGAACCTGCTTGTTCTCAGAGAGAAACAACACCTGAAACTGCTCACGGTAAAACCCCACCGAGCCAAGCAAACTGACAGGTGCTGCACTCACGTTCCTTTAATGGGCCATGGAGCCGCCCAGCTCTACTCTTTGGGGAGAGCAGATTTGTCCTGAGAACAGATAGCATATAGATACAGGATATGAGTGGACAGGAACAGGAGCCTTTGTTTTTTAATTGAGGGTGGAGTCTAGATGCTTTCAATACAGTTCTGTCCTTGCACCTGTAAAATGGCAGTATAAACTCTTTTTATTAAATTTCTACCTCAAACGTTTAACTTGGAAGAATTCTTAGCTTTTAGGTGCTTAACTTTTTAAAAATTTTAGGCACCAAAAAATTTAAAGTGTATTTATTTGTAGAATGGAAAATCTCAGGTTTTAATTTGAAATCCCAGCTTAGTTTTCTTACCTGTTCTGCAATTCGTACCTAGCTATTGACAGCAAAGCAAGTCTTCCTGTTGCAAAAGTATTTCTTGGGTTGAAGGGTGCTTTTATCATTGTTCAGCAGTGAGGGTTCTTCGTGGCATACCTGTTTCTGAGAGAGAACCATCCTGGTAACAACTTTGCCATTTTTTGGTAGTTTGCTTGGTGTTGCCCATATTAGCTGCCTTTAGCTGTTGCTAAAAGAGATGCTGCTGGGGTGGCATTTAGGTGGATATTTTGGGGACTGTGGATATGCCAAGCCCATAGGCTTGGCGTGTATAAACTGACCCTTCTGACCATATTCTTAACTTGCTGCAGTGAGAAACTTTGGCATGTCAGTTCAGATCCCTGGGGTGAAACATATTAGGTTGGACTTTGCTGTTAAGGGCAGTGTTGACATTATTATTGGATCTGAGGTCTGCCAGCTTCTAAATGTTTTTAAAAATAAGCTAACATTTATAAATACAGATTCTCATGAGAGATAAGAGTTTGCTGCCAAATGAAATTCTACTTATTAAAATTAGAAGTCTTCTGTGAAAACAGAGTAACTGACGAGAACAAACCAGCTATATGACATTTGTTAAAAGAACTTGCTCTGTCTGCTTCACTGTTTATAAAATGTTTCTTTGGTATTTTGATGGACTTCTACTAATAGCAGCCATTTACTGGTGGAGAAATAGCCATAACCTTTTATCTTTTCAGCAATAAGTTTAAGGTAACAGTCCAGCTATTCTTTTAGTCCATCAGGTCTTGTAGTTTAATTGTAAATATAGTGGTAGTTCTTGTCTCCATTCCAATGTAATACTTGATAAACTATGTTTTTTAGATTTTTTGAAATTGTCTCACATCATTGTCTTTCAAGGAGGTGGTAAATTGTTCAGTCTTTGCAGGTCATTTAAATGTAATGTTTAGACAGAAGCCAGT
This sequence comes from Zonotrichia albicollis, assembly GCF_047830755.1. Taxonomy (NCBI): domain Eukaryota; kingdom Metazoa; phylum Chordata; class Aves; order Passeriformes; family Passerellidae; genus Zonotrichia; species Zonotrichia albicollis. The sequence goes on along the minus strand of NC_133829.1, from coordinate 12,123,677 downwards.
TTTTAAGTTAAAATTGTTTTAGAAGTGCATGTACAGTTGCATGCTTACCTTTGTACTACCCAGTACTAAAACTCCATGTATAAGTAGGCAATTAAGGATGAATGCAAATACAGAAGAGTGCCTCTTGGACCTGGGTAGGTAGCTGGACTTTGGAAGACTTCACTTGCATTACCTATTCCTTTTTCTGCTGGTCTCGTGCAGGGTGGCATGACTACAGCTACAAGCACATGGCTGAAGCCATGTGAGTTATTCTTGCTCTGCAATCAGAGCTGTACTGAGATTGGAAGAGATTTTTTTTTTTACAAAGGCTACTTGTAAACAGAATAATTGAGTTGTAAGTCATGAAAATTCTCCATCTTTTCTTAACAATTCAGAGTTAATCTGACCAAGACCAAGTCACTTGTATTAATATATTTCCTTCTATGTTAAATGGGCCTGACCAGTTCTTTGGCTAGTGATTTTTCATGCTAGCTTTGGGATCAAAGCTGTTTCAAGTTGCTGTCTGGGATGGTGTTACACCATCACATTAACTCAAAATGCAAAGATGTAATAGGGTAGTGTGAAGATGTTCTTGGGGATAATTTGGAGAGGGAGCTGTGTGTGAGGCAGCTGGACACACAGGGAAGGAGCACTCTGCATACATGAAATACTAATGGCATTTAATGTCTGAGCTGATTGTAACAGTCCTTGTAATGAATAAAGGCAAACAAAATAGCCTCACTGAGAAATCTTCTGAACAACTTTGTTTCTTCAGGAGCAGTGAGGGGAGCTCTTCTCCCCCATACACATTTATTTTGGTTTGGCCACTTTTCTTTCGTGGGCATGTAGTCTCTCTCTGTGCAGGGATGTAGTACCAGTAACCATGGGGCAGCTGAGCTTCCCTCTTAGCAATGATCAAAGTGTTTCCCAAACCCATTGGCTTTTTCTAAGGAAAAATCAAGTTGGATTTTCTTCTGAGGCATAAAAAAGGGAGAATATATCTGAAACAGGGACTCTGGTTGCACGTGAGCAATGTCATCTGTTTTACATTACACAAGTTAGTGATCTTTTTTTTCCATCAAGATCCCTGGGAACCAGGTTGTTAAGTAAGTCCATTTTGGATAGTGAACTACTTTAGGGAGTCTATGAGCAGGTGACTGCTTGTGCTAATTTAACCTCTTAATGGTGCTTGCTGTGTATGCAGGGATTCCTTTTGCCCACTAATGAGCTTTCAGGATTTCTAGGACGTATTTCACACTTCTCTGTGCTGTAACAAATCAAGCTTCTTTCATAGGATGCTGTGCAAGTATCAACTTGTTTTGTGTAATGGGGGCAGGAAGGGCAAAAAGAGACACAGAACTTCAGTGAAATTGAGGGTGGCAAGTATTATTTCATATCCTCAGTACAGTCAGCACCATGATGGGAGGTGGTAGAGAGGCAGCTGGTTTCTTCTGAGGGACGAGGGAAGGAGAGGTGCAGGAAGAGCTGCTGTGGTCAGCCTGGTTTTTTTCAGAGCAATGGGAAGCCCTTCTCCCCTGCCAGGTATTGTTCTCCTTGATTCCCTGCCAGGGCACCAGCCCAGCAACGCCAGTGAAACAAACCATGGCTCAAACTCACACTTCAGGCAGGTCAGCAAGTTTGGTGGAAGGCTTTGTTTGCAGGCTTGGGGGGCAGAGAGGGTGTGTAAGAGCAGAATCTGAGTAAATGTCTGTGATGGCTCCTTGCCATAACTTCTGTGTTAACAGAGAGGGAAGTTCTGATATGTTGAGCTGATGCTTTTTTTAATGTGCAGTTTTCTGTAAAGTCACAAGTACTGGTGCATTTCCTTTGCATGTTAGATCTGAATCTCTAGAACTCCTGAATCTTCAAGACTTCTTGTTTACTTTTCTTTATTTTTAAAATTTTCATTAAGTAGGTGAATTTGAGGAAAGGGGAGAAGAGAATAGTTGCATCAAGAAGGGAAAAACTTCAGTAGAGTGATGTGGAATAAAAGAGGAGGAGTTTCCTATCAGTAGGAACTGCACAGGGACAAAATTGTGAAGGTCAGCATGGACTGGGAATGCAGTTAGGTTAGAGGGATTGATACCAACACTCATTCTGTTCAAAGGTAAACCCTTTTTTCTCTGCTGTAAATGTCTTTAAAATTGATCTTCAAGTATATTTTCTATATATAGAAAGTTTTCCCACTTCAGTTACCTTTTAGTGAAAAGTATGACTTTGTTTTGTTGTAATCTGAGGGGGAAACAGCTTCTTCCTTGTGAAGCACATGCTATTTGAATCGCCAGAGGAATTTTGTTTACTGTGGGGAAACCATGAGAAACAAAGTATCTGGAGAGCTACTATTGGAGGATAGGCCTGGGTAATGGTTCTGTACTAGCAGTAGTACTCCTGGTGTAACTGTACTACATAGTTGTACTAGCACTAGTACTCCTGGTGTAACTGCCTACACCGTGCTAACTCAAGCAAGGTGTGGAGGACCCCTCTGAGGACTCTGCTGGTAAAAAGTGGAGGAGTAAAACCAAATAGCTAGTTCAGGAGGAGTAGCTGATAATAGTGGAAATGTCTGAAGGCAAAGTTCAGTGTAGAACTGCTAGAATGCACACCTGGCTCACCTTGCACCAAGCACTCAGGCCAGTCATGACTGGCTGTTATTGTGCTGCCTCTGGATGTTTGCTACCAGAGCCTTGCTGAATTAACAACTCGCTATGAGAAAGTATTTTGGATCCATGGCAGATGAAAGTTATGGTCCTTGATGTGCATTGTATGTTCTTTCATCCCATCCTCATGTTGAGAAGATGTAGTGGCCTTTTATAAATGTTTTAGGACACTTTTTGTGAACTGGCAAAATTAATTCTTGTGTAAGTTTCTAGTATGAAATCTAAGCAGCTTTATATTACGCACTAATTTTGCTTTCAGCTTCTCTAGGTGTACTGTGGACTGTAGGTAGCCTTTCTCACTCAAGAAATTTGAGTTTGGGCATAAGCAAGAGAAAAACTATACACAGAGTGTGAGTGGTGTATCTAACCATCTCTTTAACATGCATTGCAAGCATCAAGAACTGACCTCAGCTTTGCTCTGAGGAATTGAGCATCTGTACTGGGAGAAGGGGAATAAAGCTGTCTACATGAGAGCACTTGGTGGTTTTGTGTTCTGCAAATTAGTAACTCAATCCAAAATGTTTCAAGGAAGGGATGTGTTAGTGGAAGTGTATTTTTATTTTTAGCTTGTCTCCATGACTAGGCTGTGTAAACATAAGGGGCTATGGAGTCACTTAGGCTTTGCTCCTTAGGGGTCACATGCACACCTTGCTTTTCCTGCACAGGGGAGGGCTGGAACCTGAATTAGAGTGTTTTTCTGAACTGGCTCATTACTAGACAACCTGTGCTTTGGTATGGCCCTTCAAAGGTTGAATTGAGTGTTTTTTATAATGTAGGGATGATGCCAATTATGTCAATTGGCAAGTGCCTCTGAATTGATGTGTAATTCACTTGATACTGAGATGAAGCATGCTTGGCTCTGATTTCCTCCTTTATAGAATGTGTAGGGCTGCTTATTCCCAAAGTGTTGGGATAAAATCCACAGTTACGAAGACCTCACCTTTTTCATTTTTAGAAGTGTTTCATTTTTAGAAGTGTTCATTTTTAGAAGGTGGGTTAAAATACACTCTGGTTATCTTGATTATTGCCTGTCATTTTGCACAGTGTTAGATCTGTGAGCATAGTAGTAGTATTTGAAGTGCAGGTACTTTATGATGGTGAAGTATGCAGCCTAGGATAAAGTCCTGTGCATGCCTCTGTGTGCTACCATATTCTCTTGTAAAGCATCTTGTGCCTCTGGAATTTGTGGGAGTGTGAGAGATCCAATAAATGAGTAATGTCCTTCAAGGTAGGTTTTGTTTTGGTAGAATTTCTAATATTGCAGTTTATAAAATAGTTGTGCTATTAGGCCGGATGAGTTCACTTCTGGGGTGTTTGTCCACAAACAGGCATAGAGCTCAGCTCAGTGCACCTACAGCTGGTTTAGGACTGTAACCTTAAAAGCTGGAGTGTCAAGAAGCTGTCCTACTTTTACTGTACTTGGAGAATACGTGGTGCGAAAAGGATCTTTGTGGTTGTGCTGCAGCAGTGCAGTGTGGGGAGACTGTTGAGGAGCAGTATGGTGGGTAGGTGTGCCTGTCATCTAGAGACAGCTGCTCATCACTAAAACATTGTTAGCTGGCCTGTAAAAACACCTGGTGGCTCCTGAATGCTGTCTGTGCTGGCCTCTGTGGGAATTGACTTGGGTGTTGTTGCTCCTGTCTCTTGCTAGCAAAACTAAACATACTGTGTTTACTAATGTGATAAATATTACTCTTACCCCTCCCATTCCTCCTGTAGATACTGAATAACTGTTTTATAGAAAATCGTCTGAGTACTTTTCTCAAATGCTAGGTAGTTTCTTGATGAAGAAAACCTGAAATTGCTTTTTCAGACAACTGTGTGAATGACAGTTGTTTTTATAAAAGTAAATGTTCCATGAAGGAAAAATACTTGGAAAGCAGACAGGTAAAATAAAATATACAGGAAGCTTGAATGTCAGTGACTAATGAAATGGTATGTTTTGCATCTAACTCTCTGTAAGGCACTATCTGTATGTGAGATCTTTAAATGGGCCAGCTAACAAAAGGTATCTGACCTTCCTCGGATAAAACGTCTACTTAAAAATTTTGTATAGACTTTGTTTTCTTGCAACCACAGCTAAATGATACTGGTATGTAAACTGTGAGTGGGGAAAAGTAATTTTGTGAAGTGGCTTGTTTTCCATGCTCTTGAATGGGTTAGTGAGTGGTACTGGGTTTTGAATGTGGTTGTGTAGTCTGGTTTGATCTGGACTTTTCATAGTTCTATGGTATCTAATTACAGAACAAGGGTTTTAGTCGTGCTTTGTGATGTGGTTAGGCTAGGAGTGAGATAGGTTTTTTGCACTGATTATGTTAATATGGTACTGTCATCTGACTTTAATACTTATAAATACGTCAGAGCTGGATGAAATTGTTTAACGTAGCCAGTACGTTGTTTAGACTATATCTAAAATAGCACATGTTGTTTTGAGACTACTCTCTTGAAACATCCTCATAAATTAGTCCTCAGAAGTGCCCATTACAAATACTGAAGTAAGAGCGGCAGTAGTGCAAGGAGAGCTGGATCCTGCTCCCGCTGTGTGCTCCGGGAGGGTCACAGGAGTGCGGCGGCCGAGCCACTCCCGAGTGGGCTGAGCAGTGGAAAAACAGCGGTGGGAACTTGGCTGGCGCTGCCTGGCAGGAGAACGGGCTGGCGGCTTTTTCCGCTCCAGATGTGAATATTCATCACCTCACAGCCCGCAGCTGGGGCTGGCTCTGCGGAGCGCTGCTGCGCGGGGACATTCCGTGTGCGGTGCCAGCGCACAGACAGACAAACACACAGGCTGACACACCGCTGCTGCCGCGGGGAGCGCGGTGCCAGCGCACAGACAGACATACAGGCAGACACGCATCGGCTGCTCCCGCTGCTGCTGCGGGCAGCGCGGTGCCAGCGTGCCCGGGGCAGGGGAGCGGCTCCTGGCATCCCCTCCGCGGGGTCCCGGTAACGCCGGTCCCGGTTGCAGAGCGCGGCCCCGGTGGTTTGCGTGCGGCGGGCCCGCCCCGCTCACCTGGCCCGGGCGGGCGCGGGGGCCGGGCCGGGCCGTGCCGAGGGGCCGGCGCTCGGCCGCGGGGCCAATCGGCGGCCGGCCCTGTTGCTATGCGCGCCCCTACTCTGCCTCCTTTGTGGAGGATGCCCTGGGCACCCAGCCGCCCGCGCCGGCGCTGCGGGGCTCGCTGCGGGAGCGCCGGGCCGAGCGGACAAGGTGTGTACGGCAGCGAGCCCCGCGCCTCGGGACGGCCCGGCCCGGCCCGGGGTGCCGGGGAGGGGGCCGGGCGGAGCGGCGGGGGGAGGCTGGAGGGCCGGTGGCACCGGCCCGGACAGGCTGCAAGGCGTGAAACAAGTTCAAGCTGTGTAACTCAGGGCAGTCGGCAGCTGTTGGCGGTGCTTGTCTGAGAAAGGTGATTCGAAACCCACCTATACTGAGTGTGTAACAAAGTTTGCCTCTCCGGCTGAGTCTGTAAACAGTTCCTTTAGAAACCCGAACCAGACATTCTTCCTTTCCTTCCGTGTACTGAGCCTATGAAAGGCTGAATTTCTCTGAGTTGGGGGTTGGCTTTTCGTTTTCGTTTTCTAACGTTCCCTTAAAGGAAAGTAATGGACAGCCTAAAAATTAACTCGGTTAATTCATTAGCTTGTAAGGGCAAGAGTATTAAATGTCCTGGAACAGGAGGGGAGGATTTTTAAGCCTTAAAAGTGAGACGCTGGGTAAGTGTCAGCTGTGCTAACAGTTGTAGTTAGTGTAGCCATATGTAACTGTTTGACTCTTCATTGTTATGAGAAAAAAAACCAACCTCTTCCCCCTCCCAAAAACACCCTGAAGCTTAACTGAGTTTCTTCTGTGCCTTGTTATGTAGGTCAAGTTTCTCTCTCCTCTTTTTTTTCCTCCAGCAGGAGGAAACTATTACAGTATTTTGATTTCTGCTAGAAACAATGCATGAAACATTATTAGCCCTTTGCCACTACTTGTTTGTCTTGGGGCAAATGAAGCTGATGCAAATATGTCAGCTTTGGGGGCAATACAAATATGTATTTTTAATTAGCATCTTACTGGTTGCTCACCTATATGGTATAAAAAGCTAATTAATGTTATACTGAACTCAATGAAGAATTGAGGATTATCTATTGCTTTTTATGCTAACTTGTTATCTAAAAATGTCAGTGTTGCTCTGACCAAGTACTTGCATATATATATATATATATATATATATATATATATATATATATATATATATATATATATTCATCCTGTGTCTGTCTAGAGCTTGTTGATATTCCTCTGAAAAGTGCAAGAGCTCTAATTTAAGTGAGCTTGCTGACATTGGATGACCCCCTCCTGGCACGGGAGGAGGAATGACTCCACTAGTGTACTCTTGTGTTTTGTGTGGGAATATTGGCTTTGAATCACTGAAGCACTGCTTTGTAAAGTAGTAAGGAATTTTGAGAGGACAAAGTGAAATTTCATAATAACATAGATTAAATTTTAAATATGTGAGTCTGCCATTTTGCTATGTGGAAAATTGCCATGTATTAGGGAAGAGGCGGGCAAACTAGATTCTTGGCTAAAATTCTGTTAAGCCTTTCAGTTTTGACCCTATGTAAAGTTTTATTATTTGGAGTACCAGAAAACTATTAGAGCTTAATAACATGACTTACAGCACAGAAACTTGTAAATAGCTGAATTGTGCTGTGTGACACAGTTCAATTCTAAAACTATCAAAAAAGTTCTTTTGTTTTATGCATTCAAAATTCCATAGTAGGCTCTGGTGTCCATTTTAAAGCGCAGTCTTTTACACAGCTTGAAAGTTGTAATGTCCTCATTTATCCTCCCAAATAAAATTTAAAAACAATTTTATGGGCCTGGCCACTCTCCCAGAATTTTTTTAAATGGGAAGCATATATTGTCTCTTTTGTAACTTTTTTACTTTTGCAGGTTACTGTTTAACCACTTAAGGGCAGGCGTTGTAGGTGAAGGTTAATAGCATTGGAAAAATGACCCAAGGAGCTTCATGCTGCTCCACCATCATCAGTTCATCTCTCAGAGCTCCTTGCATTTCTCAGGAAGAAGTACAGTCTGTGCCTTTGGTCTGCCAGCCTTATGCCTCTCCCTCCACCCCACCCTCTCAATAATTGGGGCTGCATATACTGAAACCTGCTGAAGCTGGAGGTAGCCTTACTAGCTAGGAGGAGGATTTTGGGTGGTCAGACATGTTCTGACAAAGTTCCACAAGATATATTACCCACCACTTAGATGACAATGAATGGTTTGTAACATCAAAGTTTTGGGAGATCAAGTAGCACAAAGAGAAGATGAGTACAAAAAAGAAGCTGCAGTAGAAGAGGTCAGATGTTATGAAAATAGTTTGCTCTGGGCTTTTTGTTTTGTCTTTTTCTGTGTTTCAGATAAAATAATGGCATTCTTAATCTGCATTCCTCACCTGAGGACACTTCCTAACAAGTCCTGTGCTTTTTCTCCTGTGTGCTTTTTTCATTACCCTGATAGTTCTGTTCTAGCAGCCGAGCTGCAGAAGTGTTCAGCTCGTAGGTGTGATTTCTAACTGACATGATGTTGTAATAAAGCTATAGGAATATCAGTTCCTACTTAACCTGCATACTATAATGTTGAATGTCTTGTCCATTAAAATAAAATTATTGAATTCTTGGTTGTTTCTATCTCTTCTCGCTGTTATTGCTTTTTACAAGCTTTATAATTATCAGTGCATTTGCACCCTTAGGTTTGTTTCTCATTTTCTTGTTTTTCACTTATTTTGGGGAAAAAAAAAATTGCAGCTTAGTGGCATTGTAGGTGCCTTACAGGTAGGCAGAAAATGTGCTTAATAGTTCTTCCCCAGGATTATTTATCTTGAGTTTAGTTATGCCATCAGTGTTCACATTCTTGTTGGAGTTGAAGGAAGCCTCTCAAGTTGATGTGGTCTGATAGTGAGAAAGCTGCCCTGGACATATTTCTCCAAGCCTTCACATGTGAAGTCAAAAATATCTGTAAAGGGGAATTTTCCTGAACGTGCTAAGAGGAAAATCTTTTCAGGCACTTCTAGACTGTTCAGTTGCATCATTCTCTTTTGAATCACAAGTAATGACACTGTGTTCTTGTTCTGGATCTCTAAACCCTTGTATTATATCAGATCTGTCCTATGCATGTGTGGTTGTATCTACCCAATCTCTCATTTTTTTAGCCTGAGAAGGCATCTCAGCCTGTGCTGTCTCTGAGCCGTGTTCTGCTGCTCTGAAAGTATTTGTGCATATAACAGGCTGCTGGTCTGCTTGTCATCATGAAAGACAGTCCAGCCTGGAAAATAGTCTTGTTATTGGGATGTGTCTTCTGATGCCCTGCAACTCTCTGTATTCCACATAAGTATTTTTCAAAATTTTCTTCCACTTTGTAATTTTGGAGGATCTGAGTTTCGCTGGGTGTACCTGTGAACAGAGTGCTCTGAACATATGTTAGGGTGTTAAATGACTGAAACAAGGACTTCCTGCTGGAGGCCTCTTCCTTGCCCCTAATTGTACTGGGTCTTGGTTTTTTGGGTATTTTTGGGGATTTTTTTGGTGTTTTTTTTTTTTCTGTGTGTTCTTTTATGAAGTAGTTTTAGGAACAGTGAGATGCATTGTTCCCTTTTGTCACTGTACAGCCTCCCACTTTCTTATTGAGGGTGTGATGAGTGAGGAGCAACAAGACTGGCCTGCTTTCCTAGAATGAGACTCCGAGTATTTTTCTTTAGGTTATGCAGATTTAAATGAAGATAGCAGAGTAAAGATAAGGTAAAATGCTTTTAAATCCAAAATTCTATGCTTGGAAATCAATAACTAAGTTTTGTTTTCTTCATGTATGCAGCAAGTAGGCAAACATATTTCAGATTCTCTCAGAGGATGAAAGACAGTATTTACTTGTTAACAACACATGGATGCATCAATGCTATTCATCCTCTGAAATAAAACTACAAAACTTTTCTTTTGCTATATCAAGAAGTTGGGATAAAGAAGATTGAGGGATATTGTGGAACTTTGGGAAGATAATGCAGAGTGGAGTGTACTTAAATGGAGGGATATAGCCTCTCTTGGAGTTCAGCCACATCATCTACTGTCTGATGAAATTCTTTTCAAATTGCTGTCTAACAATAAAGCTGCTGCTTCTAGAGGTTGGTGTCTGCCTAAGTGTTTGCTTTTTTTCTTGGTGAGAAAGGAGAATATTGGCCAACTTGAAGTAATGGTGGTCGTCCTACCTGAAAGATAACTGAGCCCTCAGATGAATTTCCTTTAATTAGGAGATTTTCAAAAGGGCCGAAGGTGGGGAGACTTAAATAGCAAGCACCAGTGCTAACAAGCAAGACTGTTGTTAAATAGTTAATAACAGATGGCTGAACTTCTGATGCAAATGATGAGACAGAGCAAGAGAAGTTCTCTACATCCTGACCCAGCAACTCCTCACTACTGCCATGGCAACTAACACGTTGTACTCTCCAGTTTTAGCAAAGTTTATGAAACTCAAGATAACTTGTTGGTTTTATGACTTTAAAACAAATTTTAAAAGGCAAAGCAAACCAGCTGGAGAAGGAGAAAAGGTAAACTAAGAATATGTGGATATGAATTCCTAGAGGCTTTGTGTATTGGAGTTCCTATAACATCTTTCCAAAAGATGTCTGAAGTACTGTATACTTTAAAATGCCTGGCAGTTAAAACATCAGTTTAAATGCAGAAATTTATAATCTGAGCAGATCTCTCTGAATGCTTTCCATTTAACTAAACATGAAAATTGCCTCATGCAACTTGAATGGCATCACAAAGGAGAAAGGGAGCAGGAGGTAAGAAGCTCTCTGCCTTTGACCTGGGCATGGTAGGGGTGAGGAGGAGCCTGTGGTGGGGTGGATGTGACTTCTCCTCTGGCTCCCGCTGCCCTTGGGCTGTGTGAGCAGGATGCTGGAAGTGCCCCAAGTGCTCTCTTATTTTTACAGTGAAGTTACTCTGTGGGTGCTGTACCTACTGTAGTTAAATTCAAACGAGAATATATCAATATCTCTTTTTAGGGTAAGACATCTGAAAGATTGTTGTTTTAGACTAAGCTTCATGGCACTGGAAGTACCATGGAGGGTGGGGTTTCATTTGGGAAGTCATGAACAGAGCTGTGTATATAACTGAGTTCAGGTCACTTCTCATACAGCAGGAACAACCTGTTGTCTCTTTTATCAGTGCTGTTAAGGACATGTAGATTCCTCAGCTTTTGCTGTGTTTGTGAGGTACATCTGTGCTTGTGGGTCTTGACTACAGCAGTGGCTTCTTTACAGAGTGAAGGAAGTACTTCATGTAGTTGTGTACCAAGCCTCTGTATTCTCAGGCTGTGTTTGCTCTCTGTTTTGTGTTGCTGTGTCAGATGGATCAAGGACTTCTTCCTCCTCCAGGTGTGTAACTCAGTCATAAGAGGACTTAAAGAGAAGGGAAGCAAATTCATGGCGTTATTTGTTATCTGTTGTACAAATTAAGACTCCCACTTGGGTATCTGTACTTTACTGGGTACTCTACAAGCATGGAACAAAAGACTGTCCTCACCTCAGACCTTATGCAAGTATCAAACGCTAAATCAATGGCTTCCAACAGAGGACTGTGTGGAGACAAAGGGATAATACTGATGGAGACAGATAAACTGTGCTCCCACAGGCTAACAAGCCTTTATCACCGTAATGGAGAAGCTGCAAAGCAGAGTCATTTTAATCAAGAGTGTAGAACAACACAGGGGGAGTGAGGACTGGTGATTAAAGTAATCACAGGCCAGTTTGCTGCAGTAGTGAGTGGGTGACAACAGGAATGCTGGTAAGCCATGGAGGATCTTGAAAGGAGAAGAAAAAAAGGTAATTTTCTTGTTATGAAAGATGATATTTTAAGAGACAAAAAGAACAGGAAAATATGGTTTCCTGTTAGGCACCAACCAGAGGTACCTTACAAGGCTGGGTGGTGATGAGGCATAATCTTGTGTGTGCCTTTTTCACACAGATTCTGTGAGAAATCCTGCGGGCAGTGCTGGCTCTGCCCTGGGCAGGCAGATAAGGCAGTGCCATCTGCTCGCTGTGGCATTCACGTGGGCAGTGCCCAGCCCAGAGGTCCCCACTGGCAGGGCAAGCTTCCAGCTTGGACTGTGAGGAATTTATCTCTGAGGAAAATCTTTGGATTTCAGACAAACGTTTTTCCATACTCGAGAGGAAAACCAGCTCATGCTAAAAGCAATTCTCTGAATGCTGTTTGCTAGGGATTCAGCCCAGCAAGGAGGTGAACCCAGTTTGCATGTTTTTCTGGGGATAAAGAGGGCAGGTTCCTTGTTGTCTGGGTTCCCATGCCAGATTCTGATGCTTTCAGAAATTTCTTCAGCCACTAATTCAGATGGTAAGAATAAAATGTTCTGTGCTAAAAATCTCTCAGATGTGTTTTTTATTAGTTCTTGAAGATAAGTGATTGCAAAAAACCAGCTGTTTACAGTAATAGCCAATGTAATCAGATACTTCTAAATGGAAACTTTAAGTCTTTTTGACTACTCTTCTGTGCTTGCTGTTTTCTTATCTCTTAGAAAAAAATCCTCTTTCTCCAACAAAATTATGCATTGTTGTCCCCTGATAATAACAAAATTTATTTTCTTTATTGATTTCTAGTAGAAAATCTCTGTATAATGGTTTTGCTAATGGGAGGGTTGACAAAATAAGTTATGAGTATCAGGCAGTTGGATTCTGGAATGTTTGTGAAGGGCTTTTGTTTTTTTACCTGATGCTTAACTTGAGCATTCACAATAATTTATTAGATCTGTTAAACCTGACAAGTGGGCAAATCCTTAATGTTGCCTGAACTGTGTTAGTAGCTGAAGTTAAGCTTTTGGTATATCTGAGCTGAATTCATCTTGGAACAATTTTTCCTGAAAGAAAGTAATTTTGGTATTTTCTGATTGAAGTTGCATTGGATATTTACTTTGGGCATTCATACTTTTTCTGCTGGTTCAAAACTCAGCTTTCTGGGCTTTTTCCCCTGCTGTTTACTTTTAATTAAATATATAGTTGTGAATTATCAAGGAGAAACTAAAGTAAGCTTTTATTTGTTTGTCTGCCTTTTCCCATGGCAATTTGTTTTGCCCAGATACAAAAGAGGCTGGGGAGGGCCTTGAGCTTTGACTGGATAAAAACTGTTATTCTTCATGTGCTGCTCATGTTCACTATTTTTAGTGTAGTGTTTTGTTTTTCCTAATAATTTATTACTCTGTCCCTTGACTCACGGGTCACCTGATTTCAGAGCACGTGAGCAGGCTTTGGATCCTTTCCTCTTGTATAACCTGATAGTTTATCTCGAGGAGCAGGATGCTGCTGCTGCTGGGGAGATTGGCCTGCAAGTGGCTGTGCAGGGTGAGCCCTGTCCCTGTGCTTCTCTGGAAAGAACGTTCCAAGAATCCTCAGTACAGGGTGTTACAAACACACGTGCAGCCAATGAGCTCCAGCCCAGCCCGGTGGGTGACTCCAGGTCAGTGTCGTGCAGGGACACTGCCTGCTGTCCCCACCGTGCAGGGACACAGGGACACTCTGCCTGCTGTCCCCACCGTGCAGGGACACTCTGCCTGCTGCCCTCTCTGCGCAGGGACACTGCCTGCTGCCCTCCCTGTGCAGGGACACTTTGCCTGCTGCCCTTGCCATGCAGGGACACTTTGCCTGCTGTCCTCACCGTCCCTGCCTCACTCCCTGCCAGCAGCAGCCCTGAGCCAGCCTTTCCCCCTCAAGGGAGAATTGTTTTCAGCAGATACATGGTGAATACACCAGTGTTATCCCTGCTCCAGCAGTGTTAATTTCGGCACTTGGTGTGAGTGTGCTGTGTCTGGGATTGTCAGAAGCTTGTTTTGTTCTGTGAGGTGCCCAGTGGCTGGATGGCTCTGGTAGCCTTCAAAGATGCAGTGCAAGCCTGGAAGGATGGTTGAATGAAGGGGAGAGGGAAAGCAGACACTTACATTTTGTAAGCAAACAAGTATGCTGTTTGAAATTTCACTGTTCAAGTTTTTAAAAAGGTACTTTCCAAGGTCTGGTGCTCTAGAGTTTCATTAGTCTGATTGTTTTGGTTTTTTTTAATCTTAAGGTCAGTCTGATCTGTAACAAGATAAATGTACTCAGCTAGATCCTGTCAAGTCTTCAAATTGGGTGAAAGCAAGAGAAATAAAAACTGCATACATCAAGCAATTCAGTACTTGCCCAGATAAAATACATCTAGACATGTACAATGACTATTTTGATGGTTTATATTGAATTACAAGTTCATTACTGCCCAAGCAGTTGCAGATTTTTAATTCCTGGCCCATGAGGTCTTTTCAGCCCCATGGAAAACTGCACAGACTGACATATTCTCTGGAATTTAAAAATAACACCAATTAACCTTCATTTATCTGGATCAGGGCCATTGGCTGACCTAGGTGACAGTGCTGGCATTCATTCATAACATTATGGTTTTTGCAGGTTCCTCTAAGACAACAGGATATTTGAAATTGAGTGTTATCTATCCTTGAGGGAGAGGGGTTGCTTTTTCCATGGGTGCAGGGTTTATTGCTGCACTGGTGGCTTGCTGATAGCACCTATTTTACACTCTTACCCAGTTTGTAATGTAAGTAACAAAACCAAAACTTTTAAAATGTGCTACTTGTAAATGACCAAAATTCTTGCCCTTGAAGAAATCACATACTAACCACACATGGGAGAGTTGTTTGTCTGGTTTTATTTTATTTAGTGGTCTTTTAATAGAATAGACTCACCAAAAATTAGACTAGGTGTTTTTTTTTTAAAATATATAGACTTCTGCCCACCCCTGTCCCACAGTCTTCTCTGGTTTGTTTTTGATTGGGGTTTTTGTAACCACAGTAAAGCTGAGAAAGTGCAATATCTATTAAAAATAGATACTGATAGGTATCTTTTGAGGAGATTTACAGCATACAAGAGCTTTGTCAGTAGCATGGTTTTCAAAAACCATCAGTCAGGCCCATTGGCACCTGACCACAGTGTGGAGATGAGTGTTTGAGTATTGGTTGTCGAAAGTTTTCTGAGTGTTTTGGTGCTTATGAAACCTCACTAGCCCAGACAACAGTATTGTGTTGAGGGCTGAATGCTCAGTGAAAGGTTCCCATGAAGTGTGGTCTCATAAGTCAGCATGGTACTTTTAGCAGGGGCTTTCCCTGACTCCAGCAGCTGTGGCATGCCTGCTGATTCCACCCAAAAGTGAGTCAGAGCTCTCACACAGCACTTTCCAATCTCTGGTTTATTTTCCAACAAGTCCAACTATGGTCTGAAGCAAAGGGCACATGATGTAACAGTTCTTTTCCTTGCAATGGTTTTAGGGAAGAAGAACTTGTGCCTGGTGGGTGTAAACCAGAGTGGAACCTGTGCACACACAGAATAGAGATGGCTTTTCCCAGTGAGACTTTCATGTTCCCATTGCAGTTTTGTCAGGCACTAAATGACTTCTAAAAAATTTGGTAAAAATCCTTCTGAAAGCTGAAAGCTACTTTATATTTGTCCTCAGAAAAGAAGTGTTATTTTATCTATATGAATAGAAAAAGAGGCATAAGAGCCCTTGAAAGTATATTGCCAAAGTTTCTAAGTACAATATATATTTGAGATTATGAAATAAAGCATGAAATACCCCAAACAGAAAAAATTTTGGTGTCAATGGGGAAATTTTAGAAACCAGTATGTTTGACAAGGATAACACTTCATCCCTATAAATGCTGAGCCCAAAGATACTTGTTTCTGTTGTGAAGACACATTACAGAGGAATAAACCAAGTGACACTTCGGCAAAAATCTGGTCAGCAAAAGGTGCAAACATCTTTTGTTTTTTCAAGTTTTTTCAAGTGCAGCTGTCATAGGCATTGAAATACCTACTGCAGGACTTAAAAAGGTCTCTGTTGTTTTCCAGTAACATCTGGAAGTGATTTATTATCACAAATTACTGCTTTCCATCTCTAACCAATCTCTGTATAAAACAGTACAGAAGTGTGCAAGTAGTTGAATCTTTGTCAGGCTGGATTGTTAAATTAAAATTGAAACTTATGGATGTCATCCTGTATTGTATTGTGTGTAGGGCCTGAAATAAAATTTCTGGCACACACTTTTATTTATGTACTATAAAAATGCTGTCACATCTGGAATTTAATGCAGAGCTGCCATCAACCTCTTTAATGGGAAGGATGTCTTGGCCTGGGAGTTAAGACTTCCCAATATTCAATTGCAACTGTCACATGGATGATATGCCTTCAGTAAGAGGTGAGGATTAGCTAAATAAATGTGCTTTTTCATTGTTAACACACACTGGGTTTCATTTGAAAAGAAAGCAGCAGCTGTGGAGTCACTGCAGAATGATATTTACAGCTAAGGTGAAATAGAGTAAGCTGATGAAAGCCTTCAGTCCATGTGTCTTCAACCATGTGGCTGCTGCTGAGCTCCTTCTGAGTTAATGAGCAGCCATAATGAAGGTGGTCATCATTCCCATCTCCAAAGTTCCCTTGGCTGGGAAAGCCTTGATGAAAGTCATCAATACCAGTGAGGGAAGCGTGGAAACCAATTATATACATGGAAATTTTGTATTGGAAAATCTGTGCTTCAGTGCTCAGTTATTTGCCAAGGAAACACCTCAGGAAGAGATTCTCACATACTCTGTAAAATGAAGTGTGCTGTTTTCTGTTCTAGGGTGACACAGGGCTCCTTCAGCTGCCCAAACTGGGTATTTGGATGGGTTTTGCATTGTGGTGCCAGTGCCTGTGAAGTTAGCCTAGGTCTGACCTCCACATTGCCCTTGCTACCCCCTGGGACTAGGGTGGAATTTAAAACAGACATTTGTCTCCAATATAATTCTGCAAAGTTTCTATCAGCATCTTTACCAGGGTAGTAAATCACTGCACTGGTGGTGAGTGAAGGCCAGATAGAAACCTTCTATTCTCTTCCAGTTACAGCCAAGTGTCTCTTCTATACTCAGCACCACACACTAATTCGGAAAGAGCTGTTTTCTCCTAATTATTTTCTTTTAGAAATGAACAGAAACACCTGACAGAAATCCTTTTGCTTTGTTGGGGTTTAAATTTTTGTTTTGTTCAGATAGATGCCTTGTGTCATGCAGTTTGTTCTAACACTTGCTAGCTTAGGCAGAGCATCAGCTAAACAAGGGAAAAATGTAAAAACCTAGAGATGAACTAATGGAAATTACTTGGTCTGCTCCTTTTAGGCATTTTTGTTCCATTATAGTACAACTTCAGGGTTTTTTTTATGTAGTCACATTTAATGTAATCACAATGTAGGAAATAGTAATATAAAGGAAAACAGAAATTGATGTGCTCTTAAGGGCATTAGCTGAGCCAAGTCCTCTTTGCTTTCAGGACCTGTCCAGTTGTAGCATGTTGGTACAAAGTAGCACCTTTAGTTTAAGGATCAGCAAAAAGAAAATGTTCTCTTCCCACAGCTGGCTTATTTTTAAACTGCTAACCATTGCAGCACTGGTCTTACGGCTTTACACAGATATTTCAGCACTTATTTACCCATGTAAGGATAGAGTGGAGACAGTTGTATTTTACATGATACATGTTCTCTTGCAACTTTTCATGAATTGGCGTTTGAAATAAGCCTCAAAGTTCATGTTTTTTAGGTATTGCTTTCCTTCTACTAAATACAGATGTTGAAACTGTAATGATTGACCTACTTTACAATTTGTGATTTCATTGTGGAGCAAAAAACGATTCAGCTGATACCATTTTTTTTATTCCTTTTCTTTGTCCACTTAAGGGAATACAAATCCAGTTTCCCTGCTCAAAATGCAAATATTGCATCTAGAATTTGGTTTAGTGCCAAAAAATCAAAAGAAGCACATTAAACTGTTGTTGCTTAGATAAAAATAGAAGCTACAGTTGGACGGAGAGAAGTGACTCAGTAAGCAGCATGGTGATGGCAAAATAGGATGTCAGCCAAAACGCAGGAAGCAAGATGGGAACACCCAGATCAGTTTAACAGTCTGCCTTTTACACTCCCAGGGAGCAGTAGTTTCTGAGATGACTGCAAGAAACCTAAGCTTTAAATGGATTTTATGTCTGTACTAATTAAGCTGTTTGAACCTGAAAAAGTTTTAGTAAAATGTGAAATGCACTTTTTTTTTTTTTTCCCTGGCCCAGTTTTAAAACCAGTCTCTCTATTTACAGTAAAGCTGCCTTGAGATTAGCCCTGGGTGCTGTGAGAGGCATCCAGCAGGAACATGCAGGAGATGAGCAGTGATACACACACACCCAGGGAGTTCATGCAGCACTGCACTCTGCACTGCACCTCATGGCACTGATTGATTCTTACTGCTCTGCAACTCTGCAATAACTTCATCAGCTCCACAAAGCTCTGTCTTGAGTTTTAAATAACCTCCCTAACTTACAAGATAGTGTGCTTTGGTTGGTTTTTCTGATTATAAACTGGCATAACAACACAGAAGCAGGTGAATTTCTCCCTGTTTTATGTGAAACTAAGTAGGACCAGAGGTTTTTGTTGCTTATACTGTTATTTTATTTGAATAGAAGGTATGCATCAATTCTAATATAAATTCCTATGCTGCCATTTACTGCCTACAGCTGAACTGCTTTGATACCCAGGAATAAAAACCACCAGGTAGTGGTTCAGTTTGGCACCCTGGAAAAAGTAAACAAACAGTAACAATAAGATGAATTATGGTGCTGCTCTCCTCATGTTTTCACAATGGCTGTCCCTCAGCTCAAAGATCTTGACCCATAAGAATGTAAGACAGTTGGCAATGTGTGCCAATCTGTGTAGGATTCCTCCTAAATTAAGGTAACCAGTTCACTGCATTTGCTTGAGTTTAAGAAACTAATAGCTTGTTTCTTGAAAAAAGTAGGCCATCTCATAACTTTAACTCTTGATAGCTTAAATTATACCTAAACTCTTAATATTACAAAGCTTTTGAAGCGTGTGACTTCAGATATAATTATGGGTTTGTAATATGCAGACACAACATGACTGCTCATTTAGAGAATCTTGAATTTGGGGGATTCAAGGGCAGCTTTCTTTTGAAGTGAAGCACAACGTGGAATTAGTTAACCAAAGCATCCGTAGGTGTTTCTAATTCCAGAAGAGAAGCTGTTAGTCAAAGGTTTACATTGTGTTTCATTTCCTTTAGTTTCTTGAATCCCTGCCTTACTCTTGAAATGTGGAAGTACCTTTAACCTGTTTCTTGGAATAGCAAGATATAAAACTTATTCAGAGTTGATTGATTTGCAGGAAGGGCTTTTGCTGTAATTTTTTCAAAGCAGGGCACTGCCCTTGCTGGGGGGTGATGGGTTCTGAGTTCTGACAGTGCAGCCACTTCTCCTGCAGTGTACCTGACTCTCCTGCCATGGCACCCTTGGACTGAAGTGTCTCCTTAAGGGCTGCCTGTGCTGAAAGCACAACAAAGAAATCCACATATTTAATCCATGCTTTTAGTCTTTGAGAAAGGAAGGAGAGAGCAGATGTGGGCAGCCATGCCATGGTGCCCACTGAGCAGGGCTTGATCAGCTGGGAATCCCAACAGGCTACACCATATACTCCATTTTTTGTTAAGTATTTTGCCTACTGGGTTTCAACTTTCTAAGTAAAATAGGAGTGTGATTACTTTTAATCAGGGGCCTTCAAAATCCATTATGGGTGCCTAAAAATTTTCCAGGAAAGGTCTGGGCTGTTACAGAGCATATTCAAGGACAATTATTAGTTGTTTCATGGACTCTCAAAGGAAGTAGCCCTCAATCAGTAAATGTCAGGATTAAAGGATACTCTCAGTTGAACTAAATTGTCTTTCTTTGAAGAAAGTCTCTTTGCAGAAATGAGCTCTTTTTCTGAGAAGAGGACGAGTTTGGTAGACAGTTGTGGTGAGCAGTGCAGTTTGAGAGGTTCTAGGACAATAAAATAAGCATGGACTAGGAGAGACTCTGACTGTGTCGCAGCCTGGTCATGATGGGAGGGTGGCACAGGGCAGGAGAGGCTCTGCTGGGGCCCTTTATTGCCTTGCTGTGCCCAGACAGGACAGGGCAGCAGCCCCCAGATGCATCCTATGGTGGCACCTGGAACACAATGGGTTACATGATACCAAATGTCTTTGTTTCCTGGTCTGAGCCTAGAAAACAGATTAAATGCTCTTCTAAAACATGTATTTCAGAAAAACATCTTCTGTAATTACTACAGAAAAAGCTGTGATAGGAAAGGGAAGGGAGTTGGTCTGCACAAGCGTGACCTAGTTGGGAAAGGAGTCAGCTAAGCATAACTCAATTAACTGAAGTTTTCAGAGAGTCCTTGGGTTACAGTTAAGTGGATTTGTGAATCCCTACTACCACATAACTAACCTTAATTGGTGTTTCAGAATGTGAGCCAATTTCAGTTGGGGGGGGGATTGTGGGTTCTTATTCTGTATGCCAGTGCTCATGCACCTGTGTGTAGTGGAGGTAGGAGGACAAAGATTTGAAGACTGACATTTCTGGTTAAATGGGCTTTTCTGTTTTTTGAGAAGGTGTAGAAAATCAGTCTTTGCTGGGGTTGATATGTGCAGGAGGCAAAGGAAAACAAAGTTCCAGTATTGTATATTCAGTTCTCCAGTATTGTATGCTTTGCTGTATGCTCAGTAGCTTCAGTCTAAATTTAAATTTCTCTTTCTTCCTTCTAGAGTAGTCTGACACCTGCTGCTATCTCTTGTGCCCACCTGGTCAAAAGCCTTTAGTTATAATGTATTGGTTAAAGGGCTGTAGTGCCTTATTACTTTAATTCTTATTTACTTGTGTCTGCTAACTGGATTTTTTGCTATTTTAAGGAGAATAAACCCCAGATAGTGCAGAGTTGCATGTTTTATGCTATATACTTAGCATGTTGCAGTGCTAGAAATGAAGCAGAACAATAATCACAGTTGTATAGTCAGGTTATAGGATTGAGGCTATTCTATACACAATATATGATGTGTCCTAGGGCTGATTCATACACAAAACCAGTTACAGCACACACACAGTAAGACTTTTTTTACTTAAACACTGAGTTTGCTGTTTCTATAAATGTCATTCCACATTGTCCTCAATTACATCAACTTGCATCATCTGTGTCTGTTGTATAGGAACAATTACCACGCTTCTCAATGGTTATAGGGTTTTTTCCTTTATGAAAACTCTTAGAAGTTGCTAAATGATATGTAAATCTAGTGGAGCTAAAAAAAAGATATTATGCCACATGAACTTTTTATGAAAAAATATATTTCTTGATATCTCTTGCTATTTGTGCTTTAATTTTATTTTTTTTAAGGTCCAGATCAAATAACTGGTTGATTACCTTGCTGACATAATTTTAAAGTACTGGCCCTGTCTTTATAATGCTGCAGCATTTCTTAGTTCAACACAGACTTTTTAGTGATGCCATTTTATTTTGAAATAACATGGTGTTTTTGTAACTGCAGTCAATATAACTACATAAATGTGTCTCTTTAGCTAGTTGGGCCTTCTATTTTTAAGGCAAGGAACTGGTTGCTTCTGAAATAATAGGTCTGATACAGCAACAGAGGCTGTATTTGTAAATTGAACTTGGAAGTGAGCTTCATCTGTTTACATAAATCAATATTGTGTATGTAATCTGTTTCTTGAGTGATGATTATTTCAGAATATGTACCTGGCTTGATTCACTACATCTTGCTAATTTGCTATTCACTGGGTCTTTTATCTCAACATCTTAAACTGTCTGTGCCTTGTAGTGACCTGTGACAGCTTTGTGAAGGCACTGAGCACTTTAGGTAGGCAATATAGGCTTTGGTATCAGAGGCTTTGAATGCAAAAAAGGGGTGGGGTTTTTTTTGCCTAAATCTTAACTGCTCAGTAGAAGCACTCAGGCCATAGGATTTGTCCATTAATTTGTGTCAAGTCCAAAAGATTTTGATAACATATGGCTCTCTTAAAAAGAGAGCTAAATAATACAAAGTCTACTGCTTCATCTGGTATGCTGCTAATGGTAATTGAAGGGTATGTCTGTTTTACTGGTACTTGCCACTTAAAATTCTCTAATGTAAATTTTCAGGTATCACATTTTACTGTGCTGTATCACATTTTACTGTGCTGATCTTGATCACACTCTCTTTGCAGTTTTTCTTAAAAATCATACATGTATCTTTTATGTATCTTAACTAAAAACTATTCTTTCAGATTTTTGTAGGAGTGAGTTAGTTTTGTTTAGTCTGCTAGGCATGAGGCAATTCTTGTTTAAATTATTTTAACTCCTGTTGAACACTTTCTAGATTTTTGAACTTCTATGTCAGAGTATGCCAAATATGCCAGTAGTGATCCTTCATGCTGTGACTTTCTTGAAATTACCATGGCCTTTGGACATACAAAGATGAACTTAGCAGCAAGATAATACTGAAAGTATTTTTTTTGTCTGTTGTATATCCAAATCCTTTTCAGAGTCTTCCCAAATTCCATTTTCCTATTCCCAAGTATGACTTGCCTATTGTTTACCAGACTTCCATCTGAAAAAAAAGTGCAGGTGCCTAATTTTGTAGGTGACTCATATCACTACCTCAGAGGCTTGTCTTCTCTGTTATTTACCATTCCTTTAATCTTTCATGCGCCCTTTATTAGATATTTTTTGCCATCCATCAGGTGAATGACCATTTTAACTTATGCCAGATGAATTAATGTATTGTTCACATGCCACATGGGGTCCTCCAGGGTAATTCCTCTGTCCTCTGGCTCTTCTTCAGCAGCGGGCTGACTTCTCTTACTTACCTTGTGTAGATCCCTTCAAACAGTCTGTAAGCCCTGGGGTCCATGGTGTACAAGCCTGGGCTAGGCAAATATGTACATGCAAAAGCTAGTTGTACACACTCCATGATTTGCATATGCAGATAATTGCACATTTAATTGGAGCTTTTGTTTCATGCATCCATTCTTGTGTGCATCTCTCAAGTCTGCCAGTGCAGTGTTTGCCAAATGCTCTGCTATTAGGGGCCCAAGACAAAAAAGACTTCTGAAAGGTATTTTATGCATGATAATTGAAACGTGAATAGAAATTAACTCTCTCCCTGTGGCAGTTTTGGTGGATGACATAGGACATTTAAGCTAAAATTGTGGAGATGTCAGGTGCTTTTGTTCCCCTAAAGCATCAAAATAAAGGTAAAGAACTGCTGGCAGCCCTGCCTCCACCTGCTTTTCTTTGCTGCTCTTAAAATAGACTTTGAAGGGAATGTATTTTAGCTTTCATGGAAAAGAGAGTTTTCTGTAACCTCTTCAATAATTAAATAATTTTGAAACTTGAAGTGTTTTGAAGCAGTGAGGGGAACGACATGATCTGGTTGTACTTAAATGTGTTTGAATGATGGGTGACATCCTCGTGATGAGTGAGGAGGAGGAGAAGGGTGCTCTATAAAACACCATAAAATGGTGCCTCTTAACTCTGCAGGAACTGGGTGTGCCAGGGCTCTTCATGAAGAGCAATGCCAGCTGCTGCTTTGTCTACAGAGACTTGTTGAGTTTTCATTCTTTGCACAAGTTTAGACTGACCGTGGTACAAAACAATGAATAGTCTGTATGTTTCTTCAGAACATTTCCTATGTGTTAGTGGTAACTAAAAATGAATCTCTGAAGTAAGCTCTGCTCTCAGCAGGAGGGACTTGCAATAAAAATCTTAAAGAACATTGTGTCCCACTTTTTCCATAATAGAAGTAAATATTTCTTTTTCTTCTTCAATTTTTAATCTACTTTATGATATATTGTGGCTTCTTGTTCCATCTGTCAGATGATAATAACAATGCCAAGTCATACTATCATTAGACTTCTCCAACAAGAGCCCAGGAAACCTTTTGTCTTCTGGAAAAACTGTAGAAAAACAAAGTTCTTTGTTTGTGGTGACAGCATTATGAGATGAGGAAAGTTGTTTTGTGGTGCTGGAGTGGGGGCTGGTGGGTTTTATGGAGAGTGCAGTCAGTCTGACACAAAGATCCATTTACCATAGCCTAGCCTCATTTCAAGTGTAACTGAAACAAACTGAAGAGTCTACCAACAGTTGGTATCCAGCAAATGTCATTAATTATTTTCTTTTTGAAATGGCAGATACTTTGGATGAATACTTTGAGTATGAAGCTGAGGAGTTCCTGGTCTCCCTGGCCCTGCTGATCACGGAGGGCCGGACACCAGAGTACTCCATCAAGGGCAGGACAGAGGGCTTTCACTGCCCACCAGCACAGTCAAGTCAGCCACCAACAACTAAGCATGAATGCAGTGACAAACTGGCTCAGGTATGGTGGTGGTACCCATTTCATGTCACAAATCCTTGCTCCTGTGGTTAAAGTCAGCCAGGAACCCCACAGTGGATTCACAGTTCAGCATGAGTAACAATGGCTTTCTGGCAGTCCCTCATTTAAATGAGTATGTAATTCAGTACCCTGCTAATAATAGATCTGTCCTTAAAATGAGAGATCATTAAGCCTTTTATCCTTGCACATGAAGTTCTGCATGACTACCTGAATGCAGTGCTTGTTTGAATCTTTATTATGCAAATGACAAGCACTATACTTAGTATTCTTGGTATGGGGTTTCTTTTGAGAAAATGCAGGCTGACTTGCCTAACTTTTTGCTTTTCCAGGTGTTCTGGAAAAGTTAGTGATCCAAAAAACACAAGCACATCAAATCTAGCCTGGCTATTTGGGAGTAAGGTTGGAACATTCTATTTCTCAAGTAAAAGTTCTTAAGTACTGTGGGAATTTAAGTTATATTCATGCAGAAGTTAGCCTGCTCCAGGACACAGAATTTTTAAAGATACTGCTGGAGTCTGTCTACCCAAGAGGGTGCCTTGTGGAGAGGTAACTACAAGGTAGCAAAGTGCAGTGGTTGGGGAAATGCATTTTGACAAGCTTTTTAAATTCCTAAAGAAAGCTGCTCAAATAGCAACTGTAAAGGAGGTGTTAATTATTTTTTCATTTAATAGCTCTGGAATCTTATTTCTGATTTGGTGAAACCAAACAGAATTTGACCCTTACCCTTCTCTAGTATTTTAGAATGTGCTTTTTTATCACATTTAAATCTAGCTAGTATTTTTATGACTTGTGTTTGTTGACATTTTGCTTTCCCTCAGTGTCGTCAGGCCAGACGAACCAGATCTGAGGTTATGCTTCTGTGGAAGAACAATATTCCAATCATGGTAGAAGTGATGCTACTTCCAGACTGTTGCTATAGTGATGAAGGGCCCACCACAGAGGGGAATGATTTAAATGATCCTGCAATCAAACAAGATGCATTGCTATTAGAAAGGTGGATTTTGGAGCCAGTTCCTCGACAGTAAGTTGGATATGAGGATTAGTTGATAATTGCAAGAATCTTGTCATATTAAAGTCCTTAAAGTAATCAATTAGTGTTTTTGAACTGGCTCTTTGCCATGAGGACTGATCTAAGAAAACTACTGTTTGCTAGTGAAATTGAAGCATTTCAATTTGTCATCTTACACTCAAAATTTCTGCAGTGCACATTGTGCAGTGCAGAGTATGAAATGATCCTGGCTGCAAATAGTAACATGTAACATTTGTTATGTCAAATTTTTTCATGTGTATAAAAACAAATGAGGCTCTGGAATTTTCAAAATGTTTGAGGAGTTTTTGCTTGATTTAGCTATATTTTATTTCCTGACCAAATATCTGACAATGTTCTAGTTCTAATAGGTCTCTGAGCATTCTTACCAACACTCATGTGTTTGTCTTTAAATGCTTAGGAGTGGAGATCGATTTATTGAAGAGAAGACCCTTTTACTGGCAGTTCGCTCCTTTGTTTTCTTCTCTCAGCTGAGCGCGTGGCTGAGTGTTTCACATGGTGCTGTTCCCCGAAACATCCTGTACAGGTATGCCTGCAATGGAAAAAAACTGGTTTGCTGTTTGCAGATTGCTGCAGCTTCTCTTAAAATCATTCTTCTCTCTTGTTTCCTGCTTGCTTTTAGAAGGTGCCATATTGTTGGCCTGGTACTTTGGTAGTTCTATAGGATTTGTGTACTGTGCAAATAAAGCAGTTGCTGATGTTTCTAGTGCTTTTTCTTAGATATTTGTTACAAAGTAGATAATTAAAAACTTTTCATTTAGCTATTTTTGTAAATGCCCTTTGGTATTGTTTCAGGGTGAGCGCTGCAGATGTGGACTTGCAATGGACGTTCTCCCAGACACCCACTGAGCATGTCTTTCCTGTTCCTAATGTTTCTCACAATGTGGCCTTGAGGGTCAGCGTCCAGTCCCTGCCCAGGCAATCCAACTACCCAGTTTTGACCTGTAGTATTCACACCAACCTTAGCTTTTATGAAAAGCAAATGCAAGAGCGAAAGTTCCATCAGCGCAGCGATCCCAGTGCTGCTCAGCAATGCAGCACTTCCAGTCCCCTGCGTTTTCATGGGAAGCAGACATGGACAATGACACCTGAAAGCCTGCTTAATGGAAAAAAGATGCCTGAATTTACTACATCTTTTAGAAATTTAAAACTTTATCCATCTACCAGACTTGGATCTGACTTTGGGGCGTCACAGTCCAAAGTTCAGCGCTATAATGCTACAGCAGACAACAAGACACAGGCTCGTGAAACACCGGTCAGAACTTTTAAATCCTACTCTCTGGTGGATTCCCGTGTTTCAAACAGTCACTGCTCTCATCAGCCCACAGGAGAAACCAATCCTTTGATAGGCTCTTTGCTTCAAGAGCGACAAGAAGTCATCGCAAGGATCGCTCAGCACTTGATTCACTGTGATCCAGCTACTTCACCAGTTGTTGCTGGGCGTCCATTCACCACACATGAAAACATCTCAGCTACACCAAAAGCTTTTCGGAGCACTTTTGAAGAGGAAAACTTGCCAAGGAAAAGCAAGGAGAGCTCCCCTGTTCCTGCTGCCAACTTAGACAATGCAAAACAGGAGGATGGTGATGAAGGCAAAGCTAGAGCAGTGCCAGAGGTGCCCCTGCCTGATGCCCGTGTGCCAGGGAGCCATTGTGGCCGTCAGTCAGCAGGGGAGGGTAACCCCCTGATTGATTCCCTGCTCCAGGAGCGCCAGGAGGTGATAGCAAGGATTGCCCAGCACTTGATCCATTGTGATCCAGCCACTTCCCATGCTGCTGGACGTCCATTCAAAGTGCATGAGGCTAGTCCAGTCACGGCAAAAATTTTCCGAAGTACGTATGAAGATGAAAATTTGCTGAAGAAAGGCAAGGAATCGTCTTCTGTTTCATCTGCTAAATCAAAATTTTCTTTGTTAGAAGACAGCAGTAAATCAGGGACAAAGACACCTGATACTCCTATCAGTCCTTCTAGGTTTGATGGAGAATTGAAGACTTCTCTAAAAGTCCAAGCAAGAAGAAAATTGGTTTTAGCAAAACCCAGTGAGGCTGTCCAAAATTCATTTCATCAGACTTCCAATAAAACTTGTCATGCATTTAGTAGCATTCACATATCATCATCATGTATTAAAGAAAACAAATCTGAAATTCCAGATAAATTGGAAATACATTCTGGTTGTGCACAGAAAGACCAGATAACCAATAGAATTAAACAGGGTTCAAATCCCAGCAGCATTGATGAACAGATTTGCACAAATAAACTTAAAGAAAGAACAATTGTTAGTGAGAACAATGGCACAGACAGTTGTAATAATATACAGATAGAAAAATGCAGAATACTTGAAGGTACAAAAAAAGCAACTGTGATCCCGCTATCTGACTCTTTGCACAAAAATGAGCTCAAGTGTTTAGACAGAGACTCCAAAAAACCAATTATTTATGAGCAAAATACACAACTTATTAGTATTGAAAATTATTTAAATAAAGACCATGACAGTTTTAAAACCAAAACCAAACAAGATAAAACAAAAACTGCACATGATGAGAATGAAGACCCAACAGGCCTTGATTTTCAAAGCACTTCTCAGAAGAAACCTGCAGAAGACAATGTGGTTAAGGGTGAGCGGCAGAAGAACCCAGATGTGCAGGTAAGTACAGGGAACAAACAATAATTCCTCTAACTGCCCTTTGTCACATAGCTTGTACCCTCTGTCTGCTGGGGGCCAGCATGAAGAGGAGTTTCAGCCTGACCTTGCAGGTAGCAGGGTATTACCATTGTAGTCCTGGCCTGAAGTAACTCAGGAAGAATTTCTTCATGGAAAGGGTTAAGCATGGGAATGGATTCCCCAGGTGGTGGAGTCACCATCTCTGGAGGTGTACAAAAACCAATTTATTGCCATGGCCTAGCTGACAAGGTGACCTGTCAAGTGATTCTGTGTGATGGGGTAACTTGGCCGTTGGTGCCTCCCCTAAACTTCAGTTCAGCATGGAGAAGGACTAACTGTCCTCTTCCCCTCATGGTGACAGAGTTATGCAAGGGCTGTTTCCATGGGCAGGGAGGCACCCTAGTTTGTAGAAATGCACCCATCTGAGTAGGGAATGTGATCTGTTAGGGGCAGTCTGTAGCTGTGGATTGAGTCAAGGGGAATTTCTACTGAATGTTTCATCCCATGCTAGTGTGCTATAGATCCACCTGGGTCAGGAATCATCTCCCTTACAGCAAGCGAGTGTTACCATGATAGGTCACTGAAATATTCCACTGATAAGCTCAGTACATTTGTTTTGCTGGCAGAAAGCACCACCTCTAAAACACACGAATACGTGGAGGAAACACAATTTTAGATCCCTGGATGGAACTTCAACCAAGGCTTTTCATCCCAGAACTGGACTGCCTCTGCTTTCAAGTCCTGTAAGTTATTCTGGAAATTCTTATAGCTGAGAAAGGGACTGTTTTTTCTTCTAATGTCTGTGCATGGCAGAATTTGACAAAATACCTAGGTGAAGGGTGTCTATTTACTTTGTGTCACAGTGAATACTCTTGTGAGTAGAAATTAATGCTTAAATGAGAGAACATGTAAATTAGGCTGAATAATAATTTTGGAAAGAAAATACTAAAGATGTAGTTGTTGAGATCATATCAAAATTAACAAAAGGTGGCATTAAATTGAAAAATGGATAGAAACAATGCTTTGGTGCTATTCTTGAGGACAAAGGAAAGCATTTTGAAGATCAGTGTTTTAAGTGTAAGTTAATATTTTTTCATTTAGGGGATTTTGTGTTCCTTTTCAACACCTGATTGCCCATTATTCCAAAGCCTTTGTTTCTGTGAACTGTTTGTACTGTATATTGCTCAGTAACTAGAGGTGTCATGGAATGACTTAGTGAACAAAGCTGCTGTGATAAGGCAGACACTAGGGGAGTGTTAGAGTTCTTGGTAGGTTGTTTGGAGTTTTAAAAAACCAGGCAGTTCCTATTAAAACTACTGAAGTAGCAATCAACACATGGGATGCTTTATTCTTCCTTGCCTGTAAAGGCTGTCATATTTTCAGGGAAATTGGATGGAAATTGTTACAGCCTGTTTATTAGTAATGTTCTGTCCTGTTCCAAAGAGACATCAGCTTCCTGAATGTCTTTATTGAAATGCTTCCTGTTAATCAGAATTTACAGTCTCATCATTAATTATCCTAGAACTTTCTTCACTAAGTTTAAAATGCATAAGAATTATATTCTCTGCTCTGTTTTTGTAATTTTATAATGTCATGAAAATTCTTGGCAAAATGTGCTTACTTGGCAAAATTGCCTGTGGTAGCAGTTCAGTTTTCAAATTAACATCATCTTTCCTTGTTGAGGTTCCTCAAAGGAAAACACAGTCTGGGTGCTTTGATCTGGATTCTTCATTGTTGAAATGTCTGTCTGCAAGAAGGTATGTTTTATTTACCAGAAACATTGAGATTTTTGAGGGAGGCATAATGTATATACATATTTCTATGCAAAATCAAAGCATGTTAGCAAAGACAAAAAATGCTTTCAAAGGAATCCTTATTTTGATAAAAGGCTCAGCAGCTGAGTTGCCCTGGGAGTTTCCAGGTTAGTACAGCTCTGGGACATAGCCATGCAATGACAGCTGTTGGCAGAATGAATTCTGTCCCATGCAAGGGTAGATATGCTGTCAGATGTACTTGAGTTTTCAGACAGAAAAGCTAGTAATTGTTGATTCTCCTGCAAAACAATGTTATTTTTGTGTTGTATTTTATTCATAGTGTTGAACATGTTAAGCATTTTGCCTTCACTTGTTCAGAGAACCAGACTTTAAAAAAGGGCAAATCATGACCTTTCATACATTAATACATGTAACATAAACAGCTTTTGGTATGGTAGTTTGGTGTTGGAAATATGACATATATCTCATATCTCATATGAGAATATGAGACAAAAGTACCCACATACAAGAGAAAATAATACTATAGTTTGTCTCCTGCAAATGGAGCTAAAGAAAAATTTTTTATTGTCTTTATCCCTTGTAATGTAAAGCTGGTAAAAATATTTTTTCAGTTAACTAGAAAATGTTCTGCTAAGGTATTAATAAGCAATGTTCAACTGTTACTGCTTTAGAACAACATTTTGTAGTACAGTAAGTAAATTATTCTTTCTAGAGCTGTTTATACCCAGAAGACAAAAGCAAATGTGTTTATCCTCTATATTTATTCTGTCTTTTTTTAATAGCCCACAACAATGTATAAACAAAGACAGTGATCCAGATGACAGCCATGGGAAACCAATCCTAAGTTCTAGTGCTCCCCCAGTAACAAGTCTGAGCCTTCTGGGAAACTTTGAGGTATTGCATATTCTCTAGAATTCTTGTGGTATTTTTACTCTTCTGTACTGCTTTTAAAAGTATATTACTGTGAACAATTCCAGCACTATTAGAATGTAAAAGTTCCTGACTGAATTGAATAAAATTTGTTTTCATTTCCAGCTGTAAAGGCACTTATTTCATGCCCCAGACATCTTCTGTCTCAGAGAATCAAATACAATGAGTTGCTTAAGCCTTTGTTTCCCACTAGGGTCAAGTTAGAAGATGTTCTGTTGCCATAAATGAGATTTAATAACCTGTAATTGTTCATGTTTATAATGTACTTACCTAGAAAAAAGAACTTACATTTTCACTCTTAAAGTCTACTTAGTATGTCACAAAAGCTGGGTTGAATCAGTGTGTTAAACAGAATGTGTTTGAAGTGAAGGCTCCAGCTCTTCACTTCATATAGCATATCCAATAACAGCAGCTATTAGCCAGTGCATTAAAGGGTTATATTGTACTGTCTTGTGAAGTACAGAGTTGAATTTGTAGGGAAGGTTACATAATCTAGGTTAATTATTTTTTTTCAGATAGTATATGTTGAAAACCAAGCACAGATCCTGCTGCAATAAAGTTCTCTGTGGGCTTTTGCACTTATTTCCTAATTACAGAATTTCTGACAGAAGTTATGCTTTGTTTTATTTGAGGTGATCCCAAGCCAAGCTGTGTGTGCTTTGTTTCTCAGGAATCTGTCCTGAATTTCCGCCTGGACCCGCTGGGTATCGTGGAGGGTTTCACAGCAGAGGTGGGAGCAAGTGGAGTCTTTTGTCCCACGCACATGACTCTGCCAGTTGAGGTGTCATTCTACAGCGTTTCAGATGACAATGCTCCCTCTCCTTACATGGTAAATGTGTGGTTGGATTTATTTTAAATAAGTTCTGATATGTGGAGGTGAAGAGCAAGAGCTTGGTGAGTAGAGGGTTCAGAAGGTAAAGATTTGCAGGCTTATTTTCAACTGCCTATGACAGAGTTCTCCTGTCCTCCTTCCTTTCTCTAAGTAGTGCTTTTCCTTCTACTTTCTGCCCCACCGTTCAGCTGTTCTCATCTTGGGATATTCAATGTATTTGTCTCCCCCCACACTGCAGTGATCAACCCCCAACATCTCTTTTTATCCATCTAACTTAAAATAGCAGTGAGGCAATAGCTGGACTTAACAGGATACATTTTGTTGTCCCAACAAGCAGCTGCTCTGGGCAACTAACCACCCTGCAGAGTGGCTTAGGTGCAGGCCAAAGGGCTGATGGACACCTTAGCCTTGGAAGTTACTCAGCCCTTTCTTTTAAAGCAGTTACTGCCTGGGCTGTGGTGACGCTCAGCACCCTCATAGGCTGCATGGTTTGCTGATGTTTGCAGCCATGCAGTGTTTGTGTTCTCAGTCTCTGGGTGCCAATTCTGTTCCACATGGGCTTTGCATGTCTAAAAGTGCTCCTCTGTAAAAAGAAAATGGTGACTTGTATGCTGGCGTTGAATCAGAGGCTGGATTTGTTCTGAATGCCTGTTAAGGAACCTTAATTTTACATAGGTGACAGGTCCAATTTTTAGAGATTTTCATATGTGTACGTTTGTGTAATATGCACTAAAGGGTTTGTTTAAATGTGGAAGTCAAGCAGAGAACATCTGAGTATTCCACTATTTAGAGTTAAATTTTAAATTCATAGCAGTTACCATTTCTGACCTTCTGTTTTGGAAAGTATTTAGAAAATGAAATTGCTTAGAGTTTAAGTAATGGCTTTGAGTTTAAACTTGTATATGTTTTAACCACTGCAAAAAGTATCTATTCTTTTGCTTTCATCTTTCTAGAATATTTAATGTGATTTTCTAGGAGGTGAAGGGATTCTCATGTTCCTCAAATGGTTAAAAGTAGCATTGCTTATTTTCCTAGCTGGGTTTCATTGTTTCAGGCTTTTCCACATGCTATTTCCAAATATGCTATTATGGCTGAGTCTCGCAGGATTAATACTGCATTTGTGTAGTGCCTCCATCATCAGAAACATTGTTTCTGTTTGTATAGCTAGTTTGTGTGCTGTGGGGTCTGTTCCTGGTTGTTGTTTGGTTTGGGTTCTGGAGCCCTGTGCAGCCCTGGTGCCCTGCAGGGTGCCCAGCCGTGTGGCAGTGGCCTCGGCAGCCGCAGCGCCCGTGGGGCTGCTCTGTGCATCACAGCTGGTACAAAAGCAGATGTCATCCTTCCTAAGGTTTGGATTAGAATGGAAGATTAAGTGCATCTGCTGCCTTTGAAAGGCAAAAATGAGTTCTGTGAGATTTGGAGTATTATTGGTGCAATTGTAGATGATATAGAAATGGAAAGGAGGGGACAAATGTTTCAGTTTAACCTCCCAGCTGCTTTGAAAAGAAAGCTCCGTTTTGTCCTAGCTCCCTGATGTGGAGAAGATGTGGAAACTTGAATCTTGTTTCAAGAGGAGAATGTACCTCTTATTGCACAGCTTTTAATGGTCTGCCAAAGTATCTTTAAGGCCCCTGCTGTTGATTTTTTAACTGCATTGTTTAAATGTATTGCCTTCTCTATTTTTAGTTTTTATAAATTACTGATTATGCTTCAAATTAATGCAATTACATGACTAGAACATTTTGATTTGTTTATCTCTGTGACCTAAATATGGGTTTTGTTTTTGTAGGGTGTAATTACTTTAGAGTCCCTTGGTAAAAGGGGTTATCGGGTACCGCCTTCAGGAACAATACAAGTGGTACGTACTCAGCAGATAAGTGCCTTGAAACCACTAATATCCAGAAAGTCATGCACAGATGAATTTATTGGAGATGAGCATGAAGCTAGCAGTGGAAATGTGCATCTCTGTAGGTACTGTAGTAACTCAAAGTAGAAATCTGTGTGTGGGGCAAAAAAGATTCCCAATCTTTGAACACTTTTGTGCTCGGAGGAGCCTTACAATCAGTTCCAGGAGATTTGGAATACCTGGGGACACTGTGGCTTTGAAAAAGTCTTGGGGAAGTAATTAGGCCACAGTCCAAATCCTGAAATTCTTCTAAAGCAATTAAGATTGAATAATTGTATCTACTTTTTGTAATATTTTAACACCACCTTTACTTTTGTAATAAAAAGTAAATCACACTCATTGCTTAGAACCAGTGAACTCTTTCTTTTTAGAACCCAGTCCAAGATAACACATTCATAATTTCAGGTTTAAAAGCGGAGCCCACCACTGTGCTTCCTGCGAGTGTATTGTGTCTGGAAAACAGTGTAGACAAAAAGCTGACTGGAAAAATTAACAAAAACGGGGATGCTGATTAGCAAAGTAAGAGTAGTCATATACTAGTGTTTCATTCAGATTAGATCGTGTTTAGCATTATAATTATAACATGATTCAAATGGGAATTGCTGGTAGCCGAAGTGTTGAAAACCAGAAAGGCTTCACAATGTCTTTACATAAATGTTTCTGTATGGCACAGAAACAAAGTGCATAGATAACCATTTTGACAGATCAAGTTTGGGTTAGATTTGTTGTTTTTTTAAAAAAAATTTGTCATCTCTTAAGACTATTGTATTGAACCGTTTGTCTTTTCAGACCTTATTTAACCCTAACAAAACTGTGGTGAAGATGTTTGTGGTGATCTATGACTTGAGAGAAATGCCAGCTAATCATCAAACATTCCTACGGCAAAGAACTTTTTCTGTTCCTGTGAGACGAGAAGTCAAGAGAACTGTCAATAAAGAAAACAGTCACCAGACTGAAGAAAGGCTACTACGCTACCTCATACATCTGAGGTAAGCTCCTTGAAGTTCAAACACCAAAATAAAACAAAAAACCTCCAACAAACCCAAGCCAAAACCACAAAAAAGTATCTGCCAAAATTCAACTCGCAATTTCTTTCCCAGCCAACCTTTCTGTATACAGAAATAAGAAAGAATGAAAAGAAAAAAAAAAAGAATGCTAACTTGGTCTTTAAGCTAGACAGTAGAGGAAGAAGAGGTAATAAATAATTTGGGTTGTCCTTGGGAGAAACAAAGTTGAAATATAACATAAAGTTCTGTCTTGGCATTAAAGTATGTTGTATAGCATTATAAAGCTTAAACCTTTTCCTAGCAAGACAGAAATTGTTCTGGCTGAATCAGTGCACTTTTTTTGAGGTTACAGGAAATAGTGAAAGTGGATGTTACATGGGCAAAAGCCAAAACTAAGGATCACTGAAGGAAAGGTGTGCTTCACATGTGTCTCTTCACCAGAATAACTTGTAACATGAAAAATGGTCTGAGCTACTCCTAAAAATACAGTGTTTAGTGGCAAAATGTAAATGCCTGTTTCATGATGCATTACTGCTGATGATGCCTTTCACTTTATAAAATATTCACTCAATCTTCTTTAAATGATTTACAAAGCACTGCCTGGCACTAGACACTGTGCTGCTGCTCTTGGGGTGTTCTGGAAACTGCAGTTGGAAACAAAGGGGAATGATGGATGTACTCTGTCCTCCTGCAGTTTGCAGACTTTTTGTGTGTGTTTTTGTAGTAAAAAATGTCTGTACACACAGACCCAGTGCTTTCACTGCAGCGCTTGGAAACCCACCAGCAGCTGACATTCTGAAGTGAGCAAGCAGAACAAAATCAAATATCATACACTTCTCTGTTGTTTTACAATTATTTCTGGTGCATATTGTTTTCTTATTTAGTGGCATTGATTTCTATCCAACAGACTTTTCAAACACAACCTTGTCTAGAACAGTGATTCTAAGCCAGACTCTCCCATTGAATGGAAGTTGACAGTCATAAAAAGTGTGTTGGTTTACTGGAGTGTGAAAATAGTGGCATGAGAAGGCTGTTGAACAGTGTTTTCATTCTGAAATGCAGCCTGGATTGAAATTCAGCCTTTCAGGCCACACTGACTTGCAAGGTCTAACCTAACCACCTTCCAAAATTTTTCTTTTGGGGCAACTTCTGAAAAAGTGTGTAGCCCCAATAGAAGGCTCTGTCCAGGTGTAATGTTGATCTGCCCGTGCACAGGAACTGGGGACAGGCCTTGGCTGCAGTGGTGGGTGAAATCTGTGGCCAGCTGGCTCTGGCATACCTGCATGAAGAGTAGTGGTCTCGTGTCCCCTTTCAGTTTCTACTTTAATGTTGTTTGTAAATTTCTTATTGACAGAATCAGGAATTACTTTCATTTGAAGGCAAACCTGCTTTCTGCTCTCTCATCTGTTACAGCTGGAAGTCTTTTTTAAGAGCTTCCTATTTCTGATACCTGCCGAGAGACAGAAATGTTGCAGTTCTGATGCTTCTTATTTTGAGATATCTGTACAATTCAGCTTTCAGACCTCTGGTAGAGATCAGTTCACGGATTTATGATGTTGGAAATGCATCCATTTCTGATGGGAAAACCAAAATCAAAATTAGGATGCTGACCTGCTTACTTTGAAAAGTGAATAACTATAGATATGCTACAAGTTTTTTCTTCAGTGATAAGCCCAAGCTTTGGGTCCTTTCTCATAATGTAAGAATGGCAGAACTCCTTGAAATATTAAAGTAGCTTATGTTGATCTGTCTTGTAGTTTATTATACTGAGCACTTATGGTTTTACAAAAGACTCAGTTGTCCATTTAGTAGCCTTCTTTACTAAAGATGGATTTTAATTAGGAGGGCTTTAAAAAATCTTAGTAGTATATTAGTTTGTGTAAGTTGGTTTTAAAGCTTCATTTTTAAAAGCAGCAAAGTTTCCTCAACCCTGCTTTTCTGAAAAGTTATGTAAACCTAAAAAGTTCTAACTATTCAGATTTCTTTTTGTTTGTAGCTTAAGTTGACTTAGAACAGCCTTTCAGTTTTAGTTGCAGTAGTCATTGAGCACAAGCATCTTAGGCTTACGTATTGAAATTTTGTTTAAAAAAACAAATGAAGTCACCACCAGTGAGCTGCATTGTGGTCACATCTGCTTGCAGGCCTTAATCACAGTTGTCAGCACTCACATTATGAAAGCTCCTTTTCAAGTGGTAATTCAGCAAAAACGCTTGCATAGGTCTGGAGCTTAACATTGGCGGCCAGATTTTCTACAACAGTCTTTAAAGTGTCAGATTTATTGTGTGAGCAGCTTCTGCATGCAGTTCTGTATGGCTGAGGCTCTGTTCAATATGCCATCAGACTGTACTTGTACCCCAGCTACAGGATTGAGACACCAAATGTAGCTTGCATACACAGCAGAGCTTTATTTGTTATTAAAAACCCCCAAGAGTTGCACCTGCAGTTTAAGTTGGTTTTTGAAGATGCTTTAGGGATAAATTTTTTGTTGCATGTAAAGCAATGACTTCTTGTCTTGTAATTAAATCTACTTGAGCATAAGTGCTGTTGAGCTCAGCTCTGCTTGTGCCTCATTTCTGCCTGGTGTTGTGATGACCATCTGTGGGTTTCTAGGTCACGTTCTGGCACTCTTGTAAAAAGTAATTAAACAGCTAACCTGCCCACAGCTCAGCATTTTTCAAGATTTTAAAGCTTGGTCAACAGCCTTAGTTACTGACACAATGCCAGGAATTGCATGGAGCATAGTTGCTGTTGCCTAACAGCTAAACAGGGGTTGTTACTGAGGGCTCAGCGGAGGGTAAGCCTGAAACTGGTTGTTAAAAGTACTGATTCCTCAAGGTGTTGAGAAACTTTTTAAAAATACTGTCCTAATGTGGCATGCACCTTTATTGGTGGAAGCTTAAGATACCTGCTATTACTGATTTACTAGCTGCTTTTGATCTTTCTGGTCTCTCAGCATTCTTTCTTATCTAGAAATTGTTATTCTTGTCCTAATGCTTTTACTTACAGATTTTATAAGTTGTGTTGTATAGTCTTTGACACTTACAAAACACATCTTGCTGCATATGTTTTCATGATGATCCTGCTTTTCAGGATTATTCTGTTTCCATTAATTTCTCTGTTCTTTGTGAATTGTGATAGCCTATAAAATACATATAGGGACTTTGTGCTTGTATTTGTCATTTCTTCTGTAAAGTTCCTCTGCCAGACTTCTTAGCATCTGATATCTGTGTGTTTAATTATTCCTGTATGTGTCTGTTGTTACTGTTCCTAGGACACCATCTGTCAGAGAGCTTGGTTGTGGTGGGATTTTAAAATTTCTTTACACGAACTACTGGAGCTGCCTCAGCTCTGGAGTCAGTCCCATGTTGGCCACTCCATCACCACCCTGCAAGGATGTAGGGAATGTTTGTCTCAATTATTCCAATGTGTTTGCGTGTATAAAAAACAACATTTCTAAATCCCAATTACTAGGGTAGACTGTCTAAAAGAAAAAAAAAAAAAAAAGGGATGCAGAGATGAGAACAATCCCTTGAACTTTGCTGCTGTCTCACACTTATCCTTCTTCAATCTTTCTGAAATGCCATGCTCTGAAAAGTCATGTTGCAGGGGAACCACTATTTACTGAGCAAAGGGAGTCTTGCAGGATTATCACTCATAGAAAAGAGCAAGCTTGAGGAGTTTAAAAATAGACCCTGCTAATAATTCTTTTGAAGGATCTGTGTGTAAAATGGGAGTTGAGATCTGTTTTATGATGGTGCTTTGATAACTAGATCTATAGGAATTAATTTCAATCATACTTTTGCTGCAATAGACTTCCACTAATTTTTTTCCTTTTAAAATGTGTTATGAGCTAGATTCTGAGTTAACTGTTTGTGGTGTTTGCTTTGTCCCTTATCTCTTTCACTCTTCCTTGTGCTCTCCTCCACAGTCTTCTCTTAAGGTAGTGTCTCTCCCTTTTGCCTATCAGGTAAAGGGCTTTCACACTGACAGCACCGAGCAAATAAATAGTGATGGATGAGATCTCTGAGGGAGCCAGTAGGAGCATTCTGCTGGACCCTGCTGCACTTAATGTCCTTGACAGCTGTATCTAGGAGAACAGAGCTTGCCTTTGTCTGGCTGTGGGGATGACCACAGGCTATTCTGCACCACTCCTCTGAACAGAACAGTGCCACAGAATCCATTTCTGCAACCTGCCTTCCTCAGACCATGAAGCCTTGGTGGATCTTCTGTGCTTGTCTTTCTTCTACTGCCCAGAATTTAAGTCCAATTATGGATAGGTTTATTTTAGAGATACTGCTTTTGCTTCAATGGGGTCAATGTGTAAAAGCCTATTAAAAATCTGTGCAAATTGTAATACATGATAACACAGCATGCACTGCTCTCTCAGCATTTGCCATGGTATCATCTTGTTGTGACAACAGCAATGCCTTTTCTGTTTCTGTTGCAGCAGCAATAGCACTTCTCTGTCTCTGTGGCACAGTGGTACTGACATTAATTCAGTTTCTGTAAGAAATTCTCCTTAGGCTCTTCTGCCTTTCCTGGTGGTGAGAAGGAAATCAGAGTTCTGCCACATGAAAAACTATAGAATACAGTTCTCTGAAATGCAGATCTTGTCTCCCTATATACAGTTGTTAATACCCAGGGGAAGTGGAGCTGGCACATTCATGCAGGTTTGGAGCACCTGAATTAGGCTGTTTAGCTGGAATTGACCACTGTTTGCTTGGTGATTGGGCCAGTGAACCGCAGTCTCTTAGAAATGTTTCTAGTCTGTGCAAAATAAATCTTTTTGTCTGTCTGCAGAGATCCCAGTACCTGCTGCTTCTCAAGACAAGTTCTTTTATTTGGAGTATGGTATAAAGCAGTAGTCACCTTCCTGGTGTTACACTCATAAAGAGAGCAATGAGATCTGTCTGTATGATTGCTGGAACTGAAATGCATATTCAGTTTGTATATAGTTGAAAATTCTTTTTTTGTGTGTGCTTAGGCCACCCTTTGGACATTTTTAGGAGTGCTCACTGAAGGGAATTTTTTGCCGTTCCTGATTTCTGAGGACTTTAATCTTCAATGTACATAATGGCACTGTGAACTCAAATATTCCATGCCACTTTAAAAGCTGTGCACTGCATTGGTGATTAGGAACAGAACCTTTAAATGTCAAAAGAAACAAGGCAGAATGAAAGTGTTAGGATACTCTTCCTCTTTGAATTTTAACTGACTAATTTGGTTTGTTCAAATGTGTTTTGGCCTTAAATGTTTTAAGAGTGCATTTTATTTAATATTTTTTAAAGATTATTGGTTTAGGTAATACAGCTATTTGTATCTTTTCAGGTTCCAGAGTTCTAAATCTGGAAAGATCTACCTCCACAGAGATGTAAGGCTCCTATTCTCTCGGAAATCCATGGAAGTTGATAGCGGCGCTGCATACGAACTCAAATCTTACACTGAATCTCCAACAAACCCTCAGTTTTCACCAAGATGCTAGCAAACAATGGCAAACTCAAGTATTCATTTTACTGTTGAGTACTCCTTGCAAGCAAAGATTGGTAGAGACAACAGTATGAGGTTAAGTCTGTAAAGGAATGAAAATAGCGCTCAAGAGAAAGAAGGTTCTGTGTGATCCTGGACCAGTTTTTAAAAGGTTTCTGGAATGAGCTTTGTGTATTCCAAGTAGACTGGAAACATACTTAAATCTAATCTTTTTGTACTGTTTAAAACCACTTCATTGGATGTGTTGCAATAGCAAATTCCCAAGTTAGTTTAGTGTTTACACTTTTTATTTTATTTTTCAGTTATTTAATATTTAATGTTTCATTTAATACTCAAGTGATGTTTGTCTTTAGTGTTCTAATGTAGCATAAATCCTATGTAAAATCATACTATGTATTTTTGGCATTAATATTGAAATCTGAAATATATACAGATGTCTTTAATCTGTGTGCTGTTTTAAGTGATATTCATTTAAGTTATTGAAAATGGGGACAACAGGTGAATTTCCATAACATTTCATACTATGCAAGCATTTAGCTGTTTTTTCTCTTTAATGGTACCATTTTCCATTTTTTCTCGCATCCAGATTTAATAACACTTGCAACCACACTGCAGATTGTTTATTTACTCATTCATTCAGATCATTAATTCTATTCACATTTTGCTCCCTCCTTTTCTTTCCTTAAGGGCCATTTTAATTTTGCTTTCTCCTATTACTTTTCCTCACATAAAATTTGCACCCTCCCCCATTTTATTTCTCAAATTGTGTTAAAGGATGTACTGTGCAAACAAATTAGTATTTATATCTCAAATATATGCAAAAGCTATGAAACTTGTACTTTTTGTTTTATTTTTAGATGAGAGGATCTTCATGTAATCCTAAATATTTTTCATAGGTCAATTCCATGTAGGCCACTAGGTGGCCATAGGAAGTTTTACTAGCAATGCTACACTGGGCATATGACTATTTTCCAATACATGTGTGTATTCCTACAACAAAACAGTCAGATGAACAGTTTATGCTGAGTATTCAACTGTGTAACTGAGAGAAATAAAGTTAGAAGCATTTGATTATATTTGAACTATATATTTAATAATGGAAATGAAGCTTTATGACATTTTATGAAGATCTGAGTTTCCCAACTGTCTTACCTTGATTTGTGTTTTTCTTTACTTTGCTGTAGGTTTTTAGAGTGTCAGTAATATGCAAGGTGCCCTTTACCATGCTTATCTGATGAAGACTGGAGAAAGGATGAATGTGCATCCTGTATATTCAGCAGTGCCCCTAGATGAGAGAAGTCAGTGTATCATGAAATCTCCAGAAGGCTGCCAGGGAATGTAATGGAGACTGGACTTTCCAGATGATACTCATCAACTCTCTTGTACATGCAAATGACTGCTGCTCCAGAAGGGCAAAGCTCAGATATTGCTGAGTCCTCTCTCCCCATGTCAGCAGTGTTTGCCACTCATTTTAGAGAGAATCAGGGAAATTTGTACAGGAAAAGATTGTTTGCAGTTTCTAGTCATTGTGTGCCCTTTAAAACTGAGAAAAGGTTTCTTTTGGTAGCAGAGCAGTCAAACACAACTGCAGTTGTGCTGTGTACAGAACTAAGGTCTGGACTGGGATATCAAGAGGGCGTCCTACTTTCTGTGTAGCTGCTGTTGAGTCATAAGCAAACAGCATGTATCCTCAAACTACTTATTTGTGTCATGGTGCACCGCTTGCTTGCATGCTCAATGAAAAAACAACATGAGGAAAGGACACATTTTTAATGAAAAGTTATCATTAGTAGTAGATTAACCTTTTAGTTTTGCACTGACATTATGCAATGTTTGTATCTTGATAACTTTATTTAAATAGACTTCTTCAAGTCATCTCCTTTCCGTAATTTGCTTTGAATAGCAAAGAAGTGTGGATTTTGAATATGTGGTTACTACAAGTCATGTCTAGGAAATAAATTTGTATTCTCTTTAATAGTCAAACTACACTTAGTCCCTATGTGGATTTGGAATGAAAGTGACCTTGGATTATCTGTGCACAACTTTGATTTTACTGAGTCATTCTCTATTTACAGCTTGATCTGAGTAAACACTTTCCATTAGGGACACACCTGGAAAAATTCTGGATGCTTATAAAGTATGAACTAAATTCCACATGACCTTCTAAGCTCAGGGTAAGACTAGACTAATTTTTGAGAGATCATTGGTTTCTTCTCTTTATTCCTCAATAAATGAGTGGTTTATAAGGGCCTCCAGTGATGGCTGCTACAACTAATCTCTTCCAGTGATAAATTATACTTATCTTGACAAAGTATAACATTTAGTTATACTATATACATTTAGTTATAGTTATATAAGGATTTATAGCATCCAACTAAATGTTGCTGAAGTTGAGTTAAATACTGCCTAGCCTTTTCATTGTAAGCAAACAATTTAATTATGTCTCTTCTCAGTCTTTTTTTTTTTTTTTTTTTTGGTAACTAAGACAACCCTGGACTGTTCAGTCAGTCTTTGTTTTTTGCACCTCTTGTCATTCTGGCTCTTTGCTTTCTTCTTTTGGACTGAATCAGTCTTGAAGTGTGTGAGGTTGGACACAGCATCCCAGTCAGGGCCTCTCTGTGCCAGTCAGACTGGAAGAATTGGTTGATAAATCATATGGATTAAAGTCCTTCATGCATCCTGTTGGAATACACTAATTTTCAGTATCAGATGTCAACTTGCATTCATCTTGTAACCCAACACAAGAGATATCCTACCTGCTTGTTTCCAAAATAGCAGCTCTTCTTATTGAATTTTATTCTCTCACCACCCAAGATTTTATATGCTGAACACAGCATTGCTGTTTGAAGAATTGATAGCTGTGTCCAACAAACTTGCATCCACCACATTAAAGTTTCATCTAATTAAGTTTCCCTAATTTGCATGGGAAAGTGTCAGAAGCCTCATTAATGCCAGAAGGCATCTGGAACTTCAGCCACCTTCACCCACTTATCCACATGGTTTATTTCCTTTTTCTTAAAGGAAAAAGGATTGTGTGAAACCCTTGTTCTTAACTGTGAATTCCTGCCTAGCTACTCAGTTTCTTTTGAGTGCTTATTT
This sequence comes from Zonotrichia albicollis, assembly GCF_047830755.1. Classification (NCBI taxonomy): domain Eukaryota; kingdom Metazoa; phylum Chordata; class Aves; order Passeriformes; family Passerellidae; genus Zonotrichia; species Zonotrichia albicollis. The sequence continues at coordinate 12,080,987 of NC_133829.1, read as the reverse complement.
TAGAGGATTTTCAAGTCATTATTGACAGCCAAATTATATAGCTTGTATTCTGTCCTCCCCATACTCTAATTCAAATTCAGGAAAAGTGACTCCTGGAAACCCATTCATTTTTCACAGGTTCCTATATGAATCACCAGTAATTAACTGGAAATTGCTTCTGTCATTCTCTAATCTCTTAAGGATATTTTTTCATCCAAGTTGAAAATATTTACCAAAACTAATTAAAGTAACATGCAAACCAGTCTTTCTTTATTCCAGCTGGAGGCTATACTTTGTTTGTTACACCATTTACCTTGATCATGTCAGATTGAACAAAAACAAACATTAAACACTTTAGTCTTTAAAAGTTTTGTTCTGTAATATTTTGGTACCCCCCTGTCTTCATGATCTGGTTTAGGTATGCATCCTTAAAAACGGACCCAGTTTCTGTAGGCTGCTTTCTTGTATTTGAGGCCATTGAAGAACTTGGGCTTTTCCTGAGGTTCTGAATTTATTTCCCATCTTTGCTCTGCATTATGTTTCCTTAAAGAAATAACTGCATTAAGGAACTGCTGAATCCTTGAAACTGTTTTCCCTTACATTAATTTCCTAAGAGATTTGAAAGAAATTCCTGGAGTTTGCAATCTTGTCTGCTGTCACCGCTGAATTTCATCCTTTTTATGATAATTTTTTAATGTTGCTGTGTTTTTCACACTTTCAGACCATTTCTCCCTAATTTTGCCAGAAGCAAATGTGGCACACCCACCACTATCATGGCTTTTTTCATCATTAGGAAAAAACCCACTGGTGCATTCTGTGATTATTTTTCTGTGCAATCTGCCTGGCTGTATCCCTTTCTGAACAAGGGATATGCACATTCCTTGGGTTCTCCACAGCTTGGTGATCCTGGATGAATCTCTCTGGATGGATCTCTCAGGTGCATAAAAAAACACCTCTTCCACCTACTGCCTTGTGGGGCATTTAGTACAATTCAGCTGTGACAAAATCATTGACAGCTCCAGCTTTCACAGACCTTTCTGACCTGCCTCTCATGTTCTTCCCAAGCATAATCACACAAAGCCTGTCCTGGCCCATCCCTCCTGAGCTGTGCTAATCCACACCTTGCTGTTCACATAATCCATTTATTTAGGGACCCCTAAAGATTTATTAATGGTGGGCTTTTTAAACCCCTTGAAGAGAGTCCACAGAATGTTACTTTTCAGCCAAGAACCTGACAATGAAAAGTAGATGGGGAGGGAATAAAATACTCTGTATAACTTGATACTCTGCTGTTAAGGAGTTCCAATGGACTGAGCCTTCCCATCCTGTCAGCTGCTGTCTGGGATTTGTGAGATCCTCGAGTAATGCTGCTGCGGACTTAGCTCCTTGTGTTTTGCTCACTAAAAGTGGCCAAAAGAACTGACTTTATCCATGCAGTAAAGGCTTTTCCCCTTTAGGCTGAGGCTGAGCAGGGCAGGCTGTGCGAGCCGGGGTGAGGGGCCTGTGGTGAGGGGAGGGGAGCTGGGGGCCACTGAGGGACCAGAGGAAATGGCCTTAAGCTGACACGGGAGGTTCGCATGAGATATTGGAAGAATTTCATTTCACTGTTGGGCTGGTCAGGCGCCCAGGGAGGCGATGGAGTCACCGTCCCTGGAGGTGTTTTAAGACACGTATGGCCCTGGCGCCGGTTGATGTGCTTTAGTGGTTACAGTGACGCCTGTGAGGGTGGACTGGACCACACTGAACATCTCTTCCAACCCCGATGTTTTTGTAATTCTGTCATTCGAAAGGGAGGGGCACCGAGCCCATCCTGGCTCCGACAGCCGCCTCCGAGCTCGGGCCTCGAACCCGCGACCCCGGACGTGACGCGCGGGGCGCAGGCGGATCCCGCCCCCGCTGCCCAGCCCGCGCGCGGGGGCCGAGGCGGAGGAAGTCTGGCCCCGCCGACGCTCCGTCGCGCCCGCCGCCGCCATCTTGTGCGGGAGGAGGCGGCAGCAGCCGCAGCAGAGGCAGCAGCAGCAGCGCGGAGGAGCCGCGGCCGCGCCTTCCGCCCGCCTCCTTCCCTCGCTCCCTGCTTCCCTCCCTCCCGCCCGGCCCCGCCGTCCCGCTGCCGCGGCGCCATGTCTGCCGAGAGCCCCGAGCCTGCCTCGGCCGAGGAGCAGAAGGTGGGTGGCGGGGCCCAGGAGCACAGGGAGCCCCGCGGGGCCTCTCCCGCCTCCATCGGCGCGGCCGGGCCTGTCCCTCCCTCGCTCGGCCCGGGGAGCCCCGCGGGCCGCACCGCCTGCCCGGGGCTGTCGGAGCGCAGCAGGGCCGGCCGGCGGCTCCCGGGCTGCAGGCGGAGAAGCCGCAGCAGCACGATGGCTCCGGAGCGGGTGTTCCCGGCTCATCGCGCTGTGCGCCGGCCTGGCCGGGCCCGCGGCGCTCCCTCGCTCGTTGTCCGACCTCGGGCCCGCACCCTCCGGGTGCTCCGCGGGCCGCGCCGGCCTGCGGCTCACGATCGCAGTGGCCGGATGGACACCAGCCATAATCCGCAGGCTAAACGTTTGTTTCAGTTCTAAAAAATGGTCAGTTTTTAATGTAATCAGTTCAGGAGCGGAAATACCCAAATCACAACGGCCGTGACCTGTGCTAGTTAAGGCTTTTAGAAGGAATAACTGGCTGGGTTATCTTGTGTCCCTCTTATGTCATCTCCCTGATAATTATGTCATTTCTCAGGTGGGGTTTGGTTTCATAGGTGGCTGTGCTGTGACTTTAAGAAGCCGTTTGTTTTTTAGTCTTGTCATTGCCGTGGGAGCCCGGTTGCAATCCCCGCGGCGATGATCCGGAGAAGTTATGAAACGCAAGTACTGCTTTGAAGGACGCTAAAGGAAAAAGCTTGATCTACATCAGCTGTTAAGTTTTTGTTTAATAATTTACAATTTGTAATATGAGTTAGTCGCACAGGTAGAGCTTTGGGGGTTAATATGGAATGATACCTTCTCAGTAGGTGCAGTAATCAGAACCAGCTCCTTGTCAGGTCTGTAATCTGCTCTTAAATAGGTGTGTTCTGCAGCGTGACTGAACGTCCATGCCAGGTAGGCTGCTGAACGGATACTGTTCCTGTTCAAAGCCTATAAAAATAAGTCCCTGGCCTATGCAGCACTCCTAGAATAGCTCTGTAATAAGAGCATAGTTAAACATGTGGCAGCAAGTTTATTGTAATGCCTTCTAGGGTGTTCTAATGAAGTCAGGTGACTGGGGCTGATTTTCCTAACCAACTTTCAGAGTGAAGTCTTGAAATGTCATGCTTATGCACTGCTTGGAGAAATTACCTTTTACTTGACAGATGGGAGGTCCTTGCTTCTCTCCTAATTTAGTTTTATTCTGGCAACGTGTTCAAGAAAAATTATATAACATCAATAAAATAAAACTTTGCTTTCTCTGAGTTTATGTCCTAGTGTGATACTGTGCTATCAGTGCTGCTATGACATTGCAATATTAACCTCCACTAAAACAATTTGTCTGGGTAGGCAGAACTGAGCACTCACTCGGTTAATGCTTAGCTCTGAAACACTTACATAAACAACCCAGTTTGCAGTACTTATTCATATGTATGCTTCAAAAAGATGATGCCCCTAAATGAACTTTGAGGCAGTGTTTTCATGATCAGAGCTTTTTTCTAAACTTTCTGACATGCTGTAAGAAGCTTGTGCTGAGTGAGAAAGGTTTTTAACTACAGTGATACAAACTGAAAGTCTGCCAAAGACCAGCGTTTCCTGTTCTTGGTGTGAGAACTCAGGACAGTGGCAGGGGGAAGTTCAGAAACAAAGAAACTTTGGACATAGGAGAATGTATGCTTGGTTGACCCTTTTGGCCTTAGAAGCCTGTATTTTTCAAGAAACTCTTAGAGGTGCTGCATTTTGTTGCTGGATTGGTTTTTGCCACATCAGTTTGCTGTAGGGTTGTGCTGTTGCTGTGTTTTTCCCATTTTCTGCTTTGCATTTTGTCTGATGTCTTGTGCCAAAGATGAGCCATTCATACCAGGGTTCTAAAAGGCTGCTGGCTGTTTTTTTAGTCATGCAGGTCACTTGTCCAGCAGATACAGAACTTTATGCTGCTAGAACCTGTGCGAAGATAAAAAGCAAAAGCTGTCTTTAAGTGAGTTAGGTAACTACTGCCTTCCTGGTAGATCATTTTAATGACTTCATGAGCTGTGTCAGGTTCCTGTAGAGAGCTAAAATTATAACTTTTGTGTGGTTGTCACTTGGAAGAAGAGCGTGGTATATCTTGATTTCTGCCCACTCCCCAGTCATTTGTTAGTCACTTGGTTGTTGCTTCTGTAATTCAAGGGGGAATGTTCTGAATGTAGGAGTGGCTTGGGCTGAAGTCTCTGAGAATGCTCAGTACCATTTAGTCCTCAGAAGAACATAGGATCAGGACGTGCAGGCAGTGATCTTCCCAGGAAAACTCTCCGAGGTCTCAGCAATCTGGTTTAGGCTTCTGAGCTGCAAATGAACACAGCGAATTGCTTTCTGAATCTAAACCCTTGGCACTCCCTGTATCCTTCAGCAAGGAGTTCTGCACCTTAACTGTATTTTATGTGAAGAACTGTTGTCTTGAGTATTTTTTGAACCTGCTGTCAGCTGGTTTTGTTTGACACCCCAAGTCGTGGTATTGAAATTCTTTAATTTGTGTTCTGTGGGTTTTTGGATCTTAGTTGTTGTTGGTCATCCAGAAGAAGCGCCGTGCTCTGTATCCTTTTGAGCTGCATTGATGCATAACACAATGTTTTTGTTTGATTGCCTGCTGTGCCATAATTTGTCAGCCCTGTGGGTTTGCATAAATGTCTCCTTTGATGCACCGTGAATACATATTTATATAAGCTATTTATTGTTGGTCCTCTTGTCTTAAAAAATATGTCCTTTTGGCTTTTAGTGTGGCAAAATGTGCCCCCTCTAATACTTTGTGTGTTGGCTCAGCAGTGAGTACCCAGTGATTCAGCATTAGGTGTTCACAGTGTTGAGCTGAAAGGATTACTTTTGAGCAGATCCAGGCTGTGGTGGCATTCTGATAAACCACAATGGGGAGAGCAGCTGCTGTGTGATCTTTGTAAGGCATGAGAACCCTGGGCTTGGCTAGTGTGATACTGCCTAGTGGGAAATGGTGTAGTTCTATGCTCAGGAGTGCCAGGGAGACTATGCCCTTTATTTAAAATGTTTGGATTTTGCGTCGTATTGCCTAGCTGCATTTTCATCTAATAAAAAGCACTGGTTCCTGTTGTCACTGCAGTTTCTCTATAATTGTTATGAGAGTTTCTGTTTTTTCTTTGGGAGAACTCTAATTCAGTTTCCTGTATTGTGCAAAGCTGTCCTTGAGGTGTTTGCCCAAATGCAGCAACTAGAAAATGTTATATTCTAAATCTGTTACAGTCTTTGTTTCTGAGGCACCTTACCAGAAAGGTGTTGAATCTTTCACAACCTGGAGCAGTCTATAAGAGATAGAGAGCACTTAGGGATGGCAACTGTGGTGGTGGCTCTTGTTCCTCTTCATTTGTGGCTTAAGTAGCTCCCTGCTCCCGGTGTCCCTGTCCTCCTGCTGCTGTGTTAACCTGTTTATGCAGCTGCCCGCTCATCCAGCCCGTGCAAACCCATCCAAATGAAACAGCACAACAAGGGGAGAAGGAAAAAAAATTATAAATGGTTATTTTTTGTTGGATTAGTTTCTGTAAAGTCTAAAAAGGGAATACAGGCAATCATGCTGATTGATGCAATGCAAAGGATGATGGCAGGCATGGAAAAGAGTATGAAGGGGCTGCCTAAGCAGCTCTAAGTGGACATGAAATCTTAGTCATAGATGAGTGACACCCTCCTGATTTCAGTGGCAATTCTTACTTGCTGCCTGAAAGTCTTTCTGTGCTTCAGGTGATAACAACAATTCTGTGCTGCAGCAGTCAGTGCAAATCATATATTTTTTCTGAACCAGGAATGGTTTTCCTTAAAAAAAAAAAAAGGCTGTGGTCAAATTCTGGAAAAAACAGACCAAGAATTTTGAATGAAAAATATTTTAGGAATGATTCAACAGAATAAATTGTACTTCATACATTAAATTGCTACATGGACATGGAAAAGATGAGCGTGAAGTAGAGGCCAGTGAACAAATTGCAGTTTTGCCAAATGAATATCTCTAAATTATTATTTTGAGCATCCATGTTTTACAGTATGCTCATAAAATAGGCATTTTATTTTACACAAATGCACTACCCAACTGTCTTCATCCTCATAATTTCAGGATAATTATAGGCATGTATAGAGAAACACAGTATTGCTATTAATGTAACAGCAGGCATGTTTTTGAGACTGTTTCACAGTGAATATCAACACATTAGGCTGGAGCAGCCCTACAGATCAGTGTGGCAGTGCAAGTGCCAATCTGCCTAAGCAACTAAATAATGAAACAGGCATTTGGAAAAAAAAACCCTGTGGTTTTTGCTCACTGTTCAGTATTTGTTCTTAGTGGACCCCTTGTTTTGACCAAAAAAGACCCCAGTTTTGTTTGAGCTTTTTTATTCAAGATTGAATAATTCAAATTGCTTTTCTTTGAGAGGGAAGTGTGACATTTTCAGCATCTCCAGGAAAGGTGTCTAAAATGGGAGGCTGAACTCCTACAGTTGCTGTCAGCATCTGAGAAAGAGTCTTTGAAAATGTCTAATCAGATAATTGTTATGCTCACTTGGTAGCAGCAATGGGCTGTGGGTGTATTACCTGCAAAGCTGTTCTGCATAAATATACATTGTGGGATGTTTCCCTTACTGTATCACTCACTGTCTTTCAGGAGATGGAGGATAAGGTGTTGAGTCCAGAAAAAGCTGAAGAAGCAAAATTGAAAGCAAGATATCCTCATCTGGGCCAGAAGCCAGGGGGCTCAGACTTCTTGAGGAAGAGGCTTCAAAAAGGAGTAAGTTCTTTATTGTCCACAGGGTATAGACAAAAAAATCCAAAATTCCTGTATCTGCAATTATTTTTCCTCATACACAGGCCTTTGCATGGTTAAAGAGTCCTAAGAACCTTAAATTTTGAGAAAGCACGAGGAAGACAAATTTGTCTCTGCACAACAAATGCCAGGTTGGCAGGATAGCTGTTTACAGCATCAGGGCCTCAACCACACTTGTTATAAAAAATTAAACTTAGAAGCTGCTGTGATAGACTTGAAAACAACCTGTAAAGTAAACACCAAGGATTAGGAGCTCATCCTTATTTTGTAGTGATTTTATCCTGCCCATTCTTATGCCCCCAAAATCGATGTCCACTCCTATTATCCATGTTTCTGGCACAAGAAAGTTTGGTGCCTGCTGTTAGACCAGGCATTATCTGACATTAGTGGTTTGACAATGGTTGTATAATTCTGGATATACACCCAGACCCAAAAATAATGATAGAAGAATGAAGAGTGAGTTAATATTTCAGTATTGTTCCACATCTAACCAATGTCTCTTCTTAGCTATTTGACTGGGGGATTTTTATTTTAATTATTCATAGAGTGATTATGTAATGCCTTTCAGGCATGCTGGGACTCAGTTCTTGTAATAATCCTGGTATGTCACTGCTTCTGGTGGTGCTTTCATTGCTGTCACACCGTTGTCACTATTGTCTAGGACCTTCCAGTACACACAACGATTCCAGGTATAAATCCTTCACAAACCAGCTGGTGGAGTTCAGTGCTGATCTAATTCTGTGCTATCTGGTAACATCTCTTGGGGATTGTTACTGTTGGCAGGTTTTTTGGATAATCTTTGTCTCATGAGTTGGAAGATATGAAGCAGAGTTAATGGCTGGGCAGGTGGTAGCTGAGGTGACTCCCTCTGAGTTACTCTGCAGCCTCAATGAGACTTCACTGGGTTCAGGGTATGTGTAGACACAGAAGGGAGTGGTAAGTTTGTATTGTGATGATATCTCAGGAAAACAGGCCAGCATTCAGTCAGTAAAGACTGATAGCCATAAAGAATTGTGGCTGCTTGCACTTGGTGCAAATGTGAGAGAATCTCACCACCAGCAATAACAGCCTGTACAATATCTCCATCTTAATTATACATATTGAATGCAAAGGCTCTTGCAGCATGGACTTTCAGATCTGAGTACAGACAGATCCATGGCCATCTTAATTGACTTTTGCTACTCTGATGAAAGATGGCATAAACTTGTGGGTTCTAATTCATAATAGGCCTCCTGCAGTTCCTGATGTGGTGATAATAACTTTATTCTGTTTATTTTTTATTTCAATTTAGTGTGCTCAGTGTCTTAAATGACGAGGCTCCTTTACTTGGTAGGAGTTCTGGTATACTTTGAGCTGCCTGCACTGATGAGAGTTAGAATAGAGTGAGGATAGTGTACATGCTGTCAGAAACTGTTTGTGACAGGAAGACACCTGGACAGACATAGTTGGTTTTGGAAGGGGTGATCAAATTCAGGTCATCTGTGAGAAGCTAGAATAAATCAGGAAAGTACAGGAATATGTTAAAGGACAAAATGGATTGGTATTCTAATGCATGAGAGATGGTGGGTTTTCTCACATATTCTTCTGTGGTCAGCTGTAGCCCAAATCATCATCAGTTTTGCAACCAGGACACACTTTGCCAGGTCATATTTGCTGTTCTGCATGAAATGTTCTGCATCTGATGCACACACCATTACCAGTGCACTTTCTGTGGAATAGTGGTAGATGAGAACAGTACTAGGTCATGCTCCCGTGGGAGATTCTGTTTGGAACTCTTAGACAGAAAGATATCTGCTAACAGCTGTATCACATCTGAAGATCAAATGGTTCTGTTATTACCTAGTTGCTGTTTAGAAGTTTCTTTAGATTGCTTCAGTCTTAAAGGGCAAAATGGGAAAACTTTTTTCCAAATCAGATTATGTTCTACCTTGAGGCCTGGGCTGCAGAAGTAGTGCTAGAACATTTTGGTGTAAATAGGGATTACACCATCAAAAGGATTGTTCTGGGAAGGTTTATAAATAAGAGTGTGTGATTCAGATGTACAATGGACTATGGGAGAGATAGATCAGGTAACTTCAGGGCTCTGCCAGGGAACATTTAAAGCCAGTTCAAGTTACTTCTGTCTAGCAACTGCTGCTGCTGAACATTTTGCGGCTGGTTAGTACTAAGGTAAAGGCTGTGTTGGCACTGTGCTGCTCAGAAGCACTTGGACATGGCAGGTCATGATGGCTGTTGTTCAGCTGGCTGAGGACTAAGCCTATACAAATCTAACTGGGTGGTCTATCTTCAGACATGGTTATGATTGTAAGCAGTAGTCAGTGGTGTCAGTCTTAATCCTGAATCTAATTTTTTTGCCTCGTACAAAATCTGTTCAAAGTCATGGATTATGAGTATCTGAGTGGTAGATCTCATGGTGAGATATAAAAACAATGCAACTTTTCCTGCAAAATGTGTCAGTGACCAGTTGAAGAATTGGATGAAATTCCATGCCTCATTTTACCATGATGTGGATAAATAACAGTCATTTGGCTTTGACATGCATAGATAATTAAACATTTTGAGAAGTCTGGCTACTCGTAAATGTAATGCTAACAAAAACTTGCTGATATATTAAGGAACGTTGTTTTTCAACTAGGACTTTAAAACTTTATTTTTGTATTCAGAAAAAAATGGAATGGGGGATAATAATTTCCTTGACCTAGTGCTTTTCAGGACTGTACAGTAAATTTGACTTTGCTAAATAATTGGTTTGAGAACTTTAGAGATTACAGTTTCACTGTTTTAATGCGTGCAGAGAAGAGATTTTCTTGTTAGCACACACTTTCATGCTACTTTGATCTCTGGTGTGACAGATCAGGCTCTGTTCTCCAGTTTTAATTTGTGCATTGTTTGGTTATTGTGTGTAGCAGAACTTGTTCACTGCAACAAAATTTGCAGAGCCCAAGGTTTCAGTAGTGGGAGATGAGCTTTTGGGAAAACCAAGGCAAAAGTAATGTTCAGATTATTGTTCACAGTGATGTTAAGAGTTCAGCTGTCTGTGCTTACTAGTCTTGACCTTTTTTTAATCAACATAGAGCTACTTGAACAAATCACAGAGATTTTACAACTTTTTAATATCTAAAATATCTATTTGCCAATATAATTCGGTGAATATATCTGATAAGATTTCAGGCTTTTAAATATGTGTGTTTTGTCTTCTAGCAAAAATACTTTGATTCTGGTGACTACAACATGGCTAAAGCAAAGATGAAGAATAAGCAACTGCCTACTGCAGCTCCTGACAAGACAGAAGTCACTGGTGACCATATTCCTACTCCACAGGATCTTCCTCAGCGGAAACCATCTCTTGTTGCTAGCAAGCTGGCTGGCTGACGAGAACACCTGAACTGCATGATTATTCTCATTCCTGTTATTTCTCCGTAATAGTTATTTCTCACCCTCACATCCCCCTTTTTCTTTCTTACACTAAGTCATGAGACTGACAGCTTTGCAGGTAGCGATAGCATGTGCTGCTATTGTAAGGGAATACTGTTAAGAGTAAAACGTAGTATTTGGTCTAGTTGAGAACAATGCACTGATTAAAAAGGACGAGTTTGGTTAGAGCAATGTAATCTACTTGAAAATGTACATATTGCCCATTTCCTAGTGTAGGACTGGTTCCAGCAAGTGACATCGCAAGTTTTACAACTTCTAATGTTTCTGCTTTTGTTATTTCATCTTAATTACAGCATATTTGTATTTAATATAACCTCCAGTTGTGTTGGGTTTTTCTTCCGTGTTTGGGTTTGTTGTCTAAAATAGAGGTTTAGACCACAAGTTGCTAGATGGTGAAGCATGTATAAAAACAAAGACAGGGCTCTGATTGAATTTTGTTTCTGCTTTTGAACTTGAACGGCCTTAAACCTGTTTCAGCTTTAACAATAGAGTTTTTACTTGGGCAATATTTGCCCATTCTGGTGTAACTCTTGTGAACCTAGTGCTTATTGACAACTGCCTGTTGAAGCTGGTATTCTTTTCAGTTCTGTAGCTTAGGACACACTTTTGTTGAAGATGTGGATGAAGTGTGCATGTGCATAGACTGTTGAATTCACTCTTGTGCCATTTTTTGTAAATACAATAGTTTTGCACAACCTTTTGCAAACGTCTATTAGTTTTATGTTTTAAAAAGCAGATAATGTGCCAATCAAAGCACAAGTGATTCTGTATCTTTCAAAGTCTTGTCCTGAAACTAAGAGTCCAGAATCTTGCTACTGAAAGTAAAAATTGTATACCTGAAATTTGTGAAACACATTTACACTTGACTCAACCTTATGCTTTTGCAGATGTATGTTTTGTTTCACAATAATATCCAGCATTCAAGTATAAATTTGGAATTTGTACCTATATTTGCAGGCAAGTGCCCTTTATGTTCAGCAGTTGTTTAAGCTTTTAAAGCAGATATGCTCTGTCTGTTGGCATGGAATATGGTTAAGTGTACTGTTCTAGAGAGTTCCCTGTGTAGCAGACACCAGATTTAGGCTCACTGATGTTTGATATGCAATTGGCTTTGAGCTACTTTAGACTTCTGGAAGCAGAAGGATATCTTTTTTTTCTTGGACTCCTGAAGAGGTAGTAAATTATTTCCTTTTCTTTGTTGTACAGCAGCCCCTCATTGGCTTTGTGGAAAGGAATATCTGGAAAGATATTTCTATAATGACTTATTTAGAAATAGGTAACTTTTCATAGCAGAAAATAGGATTGAACTCCAGTCCATGTTTATGATGAAGGTTGTATTAGATAGACAAAATACATAGTTAGTGTTAGTTAGGTGAATTGATGCATTTAAAACATGTTAGTTCAATGAAACCAGAATATTGAAAATGGAGTATGATCCATAATTTAATTGATTTTCATATAGGTAGTCACAGCCTTCACAGTCTTTGGGAGAACAAGAAATTCTTTTAAAAAATGATCAGTTTACTGAATGCTTTTTTTTAAAAAAAAATAGTTTGGAAAGAGCCTGTTAGAAACAAAGCACCAATGTGAGTATCACAAGAGAGAACACTTAAAGCTGCATGTTTTCAGAAGCTTGTACTTTGTGCTGACATATTCAGAAAGGTCTTGGGGTATAAAGGACTGCTAGTCAATACCAATGCTGGCCCATATCTTCTGCAATGCTCTCTTCTAGAGGCAAACAAAATGGTCAAGAGAAATTGAATAGTCTTTATTTGGTCCTGTTTTGATCAGAACATAGTGTCTATGTCATGTTTTTGATTCAGAGAAGCAATTCCAGAGAATTTCAGAATTCCTAACCTGATTCTATTTGAGTCTGTATAGCCCTGTTTTAGTAGTTAGATGGGCTTTGTCAAGCCTGTCCTTACTCCTTATCCTCCACTAGTATTATGAATAATTTGTGGTTTTTGCAGAACAGTTTGAAGAAATGGACCTACTTGAGTTCTTTAAGAAATTAGGCTGGAAGAATAACAAGGAAACTGGAAATATTAAAGCAGGCTGCTTTTTATAAATGTTTGTTCTAATGTGAAAATCCTTCTTTATTTTTCTATGTATAAATGAAATTGAAATTAACAATAGGATTGGGCCTGAAACAAATGTTGAACAACTTAAGGTGACTTGCTGTGTATTGTCTGGTGCCACTATTCTGTATCTCCCCTAAGGTGAGTTCTCTTGATGTTTGGGAAGGTTTAAAAAGAGAGCCATTTAAATTTAAACATTCCACTCACTCAGCTACAACTCAGCTTGTCCTGCTGGTTGGACAACACAAGCTCTTCCAGTGCTCACTCAGTGACTTGCAGTTCCTAAGATTACTACAAATTCAGCTATGAATACATTCTCCATGTGTATATTTGAAGTACTGTAATACTAACTAGGTCAGTGACTGATTATGAGCCTTCACATCTGACAGACCTCAGCAGCAGGCACAGCTATTTTGATTCTGTACACTGTATAAAACTTAAGTCCAGTAGTCACTTAACAGGAAATGGAACATGACTGCAGATGGATGCTTACTTTCAGCTTACTCCAGCAAGATAACTCAGCTATCCAAACTGATGTACATAATGTATTATATGAGTTTTACCATTTGATAATTGCCTTTTTCAAAGAAAACCTGTCCACACTGTAGACTGGCAGTCCCTTTCATATCTTGCCTTTAAAGATAGAGTGTTTAGTTGCTAGAGTAGTACTCATGTAGGCTTGTTATAGCAGATAGCACCAACATTTTATTTGAGATAGTTAAGTGGATTAATTACAACTTCACAGATATGTCCCCAAATCTGTAACACCAAAGGCTTCCCTCTCATTGTTCTTGATGTAGTAGGACAGTGTTTGTGTAAAGGCCACAGGAGTACATTTTGTTGGACATATTTACACCCAGTCAAGATGTTAAGGTGATAAAAATGTCAATTGTTCTTTACAAACTTACACGTTGTATAGTATACAGAATAAATTGATTTACTTAGTTTTTATTGCACCATGGAGGTTTGTCTCATCTTTACTGTGTTTTCCTAAACAATACTGCATACTTCGGTATTCTCTGTGGAAAATTTCTAAACCCTAAATCTTACTACTCTGTATCATTAAAAATATGACTGGGCTTTGGTTTCTAGTATGTTAGACTACAGAATTACTTTAATGTAATCACATTTATATATATTTCAGTGCTTATTTTTCTATTAAGGCAATTAAAGCTTATTGTTTGAAAACTCCGTAACAGATGATTGTTTGGGTCCCTTACACTGAATGAAGGGAATGTCTGGGAACCAGCTTGGTGCAAAGAAGTTTGCATTGCTTTAGACTGTTGGCCTAAATATGGCAACATTTCCAGAAACAACAATGCTGGAAAAGAGTCCCACTGATTTCCCAGTCAGCCTGAGGCTGATCTTTGCACAGCTTCCAGCTCCATGGGTGTTATTGACACAGTTAGCTCAGTCCCCAGGGTTACAGTAACACCCTCTGTGCTCTGCATACCTGCATGGTACATGATTGTCTCTCTTCCTACATATCTCTTGTATTACATTGCGGAGTTCTTAACTGTTCCATCAGTACTGGCTGGAACCATCCCTGTTTGTTTTCTACAGCTAAAATCTGCAGGCCTGGTCCTTGAGGTGTGAGAATTGGCAGAGAACTCTCTGCTCACTCATTCTACAGCATGACAACAGAATAGGAAGTCCTGTGTGAGAAGGGAATTTCTCTGCCACAGTTGAACAGATCACAGACATGAACCGAACACAGATGTAAGAAAAAAGATAGGGCAAATGCTTCTTAACTGCTGAAAAAAAATTGCATAAAAATTCGGTATAAAATGCTACATGTGGACTGTGTCAGTTACATCACCTGTACGCCGTTGTCTGGAACAGCCTGGGATCTATGCTCTGAAAAATGCCATCTTTTCAAAAAGATGTTGTGCAAGGTAAGAGGTGAGACCTTTTAAAATCTTAGCAGCAAATACTTGATGCAGGAGATGCATCCTAAAGTAGTCGCTCTGGATACATTGCAAAAAGGTTGTTTCCTGGCAACTTCCAATGCCCCCAATTCCTGTCCTTAATGGCAGATTTGAAATCCTGGTTTATGCAAATTGTGTCAAATCATAGCATATTTTGGACTCGGATATCTATTTTTTGCTGTGGCTCATTACATTTGGATCCTGAGCTCCAGCTGTGGGTGGCTGAGATCAGTAATCCACAGTCCAGGCAAACTCCTGAAATGAGTGTCTTTGAATTTAGCATAGATATCCTGAGGAAAGGGTTCAAAATACCTGATGTGAAGCTTCACACAGAGGGGAGGTCCAGGTGCTTTCTGAAAACAAAACTGAAATTTCAGTTGTTTATAGTTCAGTGTTGCACATGAAAGGTGTCTGGTAGCGTTAGTACAGATCTCCCTGGTTTGCCTTGGCAGAGGGATGATGAGCACAGCTTAGCCAAAACCTCACCCCTGTCCTGGACAGCAGCTCCCAGGAACCCTTCTGAGCTTTTTATAGCACTGAGAGTGAATGTCCAGGTCTGCTGGACTGAGCCTCCTGCTGTGGGACAGCAACAGCAATCGTGGCTGATAAGCCTGGACATGCTGGCAGAACATGGGAAGGAATGTATTTTTAAAATTCTGTTCACATTATTTTGAAGTCTCTCAGCAGAACCAGTGGTTTTTTAATCTCTATTTTGAGTTTACTAACTTTAGTTTCCTAGCTGTGAAGGCCATATATCTGCACCTAATGCAAACAACTCTGGGTAAGCTACATATTTTCATATTGGCTATTTCCTATTTGTTCTTGCTACTTTCTCCATCTCCTTTTCAGATAGCAGCAATAAAATCCAGCTAAGCACTTATTGGGAGTGTTTGAGAGTCAGGATAGTGTTTTCTCTCTGTTACTAAATTGATGAGTGATTTCTGACCCGTTGCTTTCATGGTTCAGTTTCTCTGTAAACAGGTTTGTCTGTTTCTTTGGTAGTTGTGAGTTTCAGGGGCAGTGCAGATACAATCCACTGAATACACAGCTGAATTCTGAGAGAGGATAAATAGGCAAAAGCACTTTGGTGGAGAGTGTGGCAAACTTACGTATCTCAAACTTGTTTTGTATTTTGGACCACTTGGACTAGTAGGATGCATTTCCAAGGTGGAAAATGAAAATAGAGAAAGCGAGTAATAGCTTCAGTTCTGCTGTCAAAGGAACCCTTTGACATAACCGGAGCTGTACAAAACAGTCATTAATGAATCATAAAGGAGTTGGGTGTCATCTTGAGACCTTGCTGGAACACGGACAACGCTTTTCATTCCCATTTGACATCGACGTTAAACTTCTCAAAGATGTGTACCTCCATGTCTTGGTGAGAATGGACTTAATTACTGAAGGAACTGGTTTGGGCCCATTTTCCTTCAGTGCCTTCAGTAACGGTTTGAATGACAGATGCAATCCAGCTGAAGGAGATTGTAAACAATTTGAAAGGTGGGATTAGAATGGGTGCCCGTGAAAGGAAGGGACCGGACGGTTCCCTGCTCCTGGTGCTGCCCGCGGTGCGGAGCCTCCTCCGCGCCTCCAGCAGGAAATGATAAATATCCCTGATGACATAACGAGTAATTTGTTCAGTGTAGCAGAGAAAGAATAAAATGAATTAAAAAAAAAAAAAAAAAGAGAATGCTAAGGGAGAGGAGGAATACCGGTTGTGGCACAAAGCGGGGGCGCAGCCCCACTGCCCGATCCCCCTGCGGGGCTCCGGGCGCGGCAGAGTCCCCGCTCCGCCGGGGCCGCGTCCCGCCCGCCGGTGGGAGGCATCGCCCGCCCCGCGCCCTGCCCGCCGCCGCCGCCGCTCCCACAATGCTCAGAGCCCGCCAGGTAGCAGCAACATGGCGCGGGCCGCCGCCTGAGCATCCTCCTCCTCCTCCTCCTCCTCCTGCTGCTGCTCCCGCCCGCCTCCGCCTCCCGCCGCCGGGCTGCCGCAGAGGGGCCGCCCGCCCGCGCCCTGCGCCATGGCAGCCTCCGAGCTCTACACGAAGGTAGGGCGGCGGCGGAGCCGGGGCTGCGGGGGCGGCGGGGCCGCGGGGCGGGCAGCGCGGCCCGGCGGAGCGGCGGGGGCGCGGGGTACGGGGCCGGAGCTGCCGTTCCTGGCGCTGCCAGTCCCGGTCCCGCCAGGGCCGCATCCCGGGGGCCGCTCCCCAAAGCCGCTGGGTGCCGGCCCTGCTGCGGGGAGGGCTCGGGCCCCGGGCCCGCGGGGAGCGCCGTGCCGTGCCGTGCCGAGCCATGCCGTGCCGTGCCGTGCCGTGCCGAGCCATGCCCGGCTCCGGCAGCGGCGGGATGCAGCGCGGTGCGGCCGCTCGGTTATCGCCTTCGGGAGCGCCGCGCCGCTCCTTAAGGAAAAGCGGCTTCTACGACATTCTACGGCTTTGCTGTTCAGCTACGCTTTTTGGTGACACTGCACCTTTGGATTATGCTCTTCTGGCAGTCGTTCAGAAGCCCTGCAGTCAGCAGTGATGCGCAGCGTGACTCTCATATGCTCTTTAATCAGACGTTTTTCTAATCTTTTTAGTGTTGTGTGTTAGTATCTCATCAGCTTCTGCCTGGAAACAGTTACTGCCCTGCGCATCTTGATGGCAAAGCCTGCAAATTGAGATGTGCAAATGGTTGTTTTCACCCCTAGCAATGCATTGTTTTCGTTGCTCTGCCTTGAGCTAGTGCATAAATCTGAAAGAAATGACAGACAACAGGTCTTTAAGGGCAGAAGGGATGACAGAGGTCACTGGAATTGAGCAGGGCAATACTGCATGGCAAACTCCAAATACTACTTTTGAAAGGCTTGCACAGTCAGAGTGTTGGTAGGAAGGCCACGCCATCTAGATCCTTGAGCCATTTAGTGAAATACTCCAGAATTATCCCCAGTCCAGCACTCTGCAGGGCAGGAAAGGAAACAGAGCTTTTTTTCTGGCATGGGTAAGTCACTGTTTGTGGAGTCCTCCCACTCAGGAGTGGTGGGACAGCACAGCGGCTGCATGAGGGCAAACCAAACTGGACAGTCCCTTCACAGAGACTGCTTGTCTGTGTCTGAGTATATTTGTGTGGAACAGATTGAATGTCAGCGGTGGGGTGCCTGCCTTCACCCCCAAAAGAATACTGACTACATTAATGGTATGGCACACCTTGATGTTGTGTGTCTCATACAAGAATACCTCTTTGAACTGTCCCAAAGGGATGAAATTTACCATTCTGGTCAAGGGAGCAGTGCTACTGCAGAGTTGTTTCCAGGCCCCCAACAGACCTTCTCTGTGTAAGGAGTTACTTTAGAAATGTGGTTTTGATTTCTCCCTCTCTGTTGATGTTCTTCTTATGGAATTAAAATGTCTCATAGAGTGTAGCTCAGACTACTTGCTTGATTTTTTTTTCTTTTTTTTTTTCATTTCCAACTTTGTCTGACCTTGAATTCTCTTCACTTAGTGGTTGAATCTTTTATCAGAAGCTGCTCCAAAATATGTGGGTGTGCTGTTGTCCTGGAGCTGTGTTAGAGTGGGAAGCTCAAGGCCCCTTGTAATTCCTGAGGAGGGCCTGGCTCAGAGATGGGCAGGCCAGGGTGGGAAACCTGCTGGGCGCTCAGGGAAGACTCTGCTGTCTTCCCTCTCTGCTGGCTCCTTGCTCAAGTCATGGCAGCCTGCTGCTTAAGCAGCATTCAGTGTCTCATCCTTGATTAGCTAACATAAATAATGATTTAAGGTCCAAGCGTGCTGAGCTAAAAAGAGCAAACACAAAGTGAGACAAGTGCAGGAGGGACTCGCTGGGTGATGCAGGCCAGTGGGATTGTGTCTGTGCTCCTCTCACACACCAGGCTGTTCTTGTCCTCTTTAGAGACATACATAGGCACAGAGAGAGTGTTTCACAGCTTTTTTAACTGCTAAGCAGAGATTGTCATTCAGGGCAGCTGCTTAAAGTACCAGAGCTTCCAGAGTAGTATCAGCCCTTAGCATATGGGGTTGGCATAGATATTTTGCTGGCAAGCAGGGTCAGGGATGAATTTTCAGCACATCATTGCTGCTGTGTGCCCTGGAGCAAGGGCAGCTCCTTTACCCTATTCCCCTGGATGCCCCAGCCCAACCTGGCTGTGTTTCTCAGGTGCCTGTGTTGGTGTAACTTGCAGCAGTTGTTGGTGAGGTTATGTTGATGACTGGATGAGCAGTGTTGCAAAGAAGTTGTCAGCATTTCTTCAGGTGCTGCCTGAGAATGGCAGAACAGATTATTTCCAGCTGGGGCTGGTGGAAGTGGGGCTCTCTGCTCCAGTCTGTCCAGTTTGCCAGTACGTTATCCATCAAATTTGGGTTCTTTGCCTACCAACATAAAGCTAGCCCCCACTCTCCCAACCACATACTGAAATAGCTGAAAAGAACTCTTATTTTTCCAAGCTTTTTTTTTTTTTTTTGTTAGAAACCAGCTATATAGATTTTTTGAGGAAGTCATTCCACTCTTGTGAAAGCCCTACTGCTCTGATTCATCCAGATGTGTTTCTAAATTTGGTGGCCATATAGCCAGCCTTGGAGTTGGACATGGTTGTAGTTAATCTAGAAATTTGGATTTAAGTTAAAGGACTGGCTCAAGGGCACTCACAAACTAGTTGTGAGCAGTGGGCCCAAACCATGAGGCTTTGTATTCTGTGCCCAGTGACTCTGCAAATTCAGGCTCTGCTTGAGGGCATTAGCTTTAGTTTTAGGGGGAAGCAGCTTCAATCAGTTCCACATCTCAGGCATTCTTACTGAAAACATGATGCTTTTGAGCCTTGTTCTGGTGGGTTTATACCTCTAGCAGGTCAGTGGTCTTGCTGTAAGTTCATTTCTGGAAGTTTTGGTTCTTTGACTGTGCAGACAGACTTAGGAGAACCTTGGTGTGTTTCTTGGGTCATTGTAGCCCCACTGAGCAATGCTTGGATGTCACTGATCCATTTCAGCATTTCAGGAGCTGTTGACCAACAGCAGATACATGCTGACCCATAAAAATCGGTAGGGACAATCTAGGCCATGTACTGGCTTTTGTTGAGTGTAATTTGATTTCTGTGGAAATTAAGAACAGGGGAGAATGCTCTGCCTAGAATTGGAACTCATCTGCTGGAGCTGCCATGTTTTGTGTTTCGAGTCACCTCTGTGAGTTTCAGGGGTGTGAAACCAAGCCCCAGCACATGCTCTTCTCGCCTGTACACAGAAATCAACAGAGCAGATCAGATGCTGTGTTTGTGCTGCCTCTTTTAAGATCAGAGTGAAGAGGTGACATTTCTTCCTCTGTTTCCATCTATTTTTCCCTGGGTTTGAGTTGTTTCTCTTTCATGCTGTGCTTTCCTAGAGCGTGCTGCTTTGCCCTCTCGGGATTTCTGTTTCCCCTTTGTATGGCTGTGTACAGTGCACTCATTTATTTATTTATCCATTCAGTTAGAGATTCATGCATTTTCATTCTTGCTGTTACCAATGTGCTCCTCCCTTTCCATTATGTTTGAGATGAGGGGGAGCTGGCTCCAGCTAGCTTGGTCCTAGCATAGGGCTTAATGCAATTTCAGTGTTAGTGAGTAAGTGTTCCTTTGAACACAGAGGACTCAGTAAACAGTTTTCACTGGAGAGCATGGCCTGGGCAAGCTGATCTCAGTAGCTGACCTTGAAATGGTTGAGTTTGAGGGTTTATGAGCAATAAATTGAGTTAGGGAAGTGTCAGAGGAAGCTGCAAGAACAAAAGCTGCCTGTGCTGTCCCCAGCGCTGCAAGTGGCCCGTTCTTGGTGTCCTGTGGCTGCAGCTGCGGCTCTGGGGGTGAGGCCAGGGGTGTCACAATGCTTGATCTCCTCGCCTGTGCTGGCTGCTTGCAAGCAAAAATGGCAAACAGGGGACACTGACCAAGGAATGGCTCTGCTTGGGCATGTTGGTGCTACATGGGGAGGGAAATGCAGCAAAAACCAACCTGAGCATGGGAGGGAAAATGGAGCTATTTCAAAATTTCTGTGCCTGATAGTGGGCTTTGCTTGGGATTTAAAAAAAGCTGCTTTAATTATATAGTCCTGTATATTGCTGTGCTGACTTGTTTTAAAGTAGATTCTTTCACCCAGTGTGGAAGAGGCCAATCCACAAACAGAGTTGAGACATTTGACTTTAAATAAGTCAAATACAGCTACAGTTCTGCTCAGAAAGGGCTGCTGGGTGGCAAATCCACAAAGTGCCAAAACTTCTCACTAGTTATACAGTTTAGCCAACAAAGGTATTAATGTTCATTGGCTACAAGTTACCTAGTTCCCTTATTAATTAGTGTTCTGTCTTCTATTGGTGAATGATTCTCTTGATTCTCATGCTAACTCTTGCATGCTCAGTCTGTCTCTTCTTTTGGGTTGGTGATTTCTGGTTTTGGTGTGCCTGTGGTCAGGGTCTGCCCCTGCTGGAGTTACCCAGCCAGAACAGATTCAGCACAGTTGCTTGGGTGGGCTCTGTTAGTTCCTTCCTTGTCTGGGGGTTCTGCCACACGTCCTTGTGGCCCCTAAATTCTGCATTCTCTGTGTCCTCTGTCAGTGGAGATCCTTTCCCAAGCTTTGGAACCTCCCAGCAGGGCTGAGATAGCAGGTCAAGCCCCAAACCTTAACAAGGCAATTCTACCAACAAATACTTTGTCTTTCAAACACCTGGACATCACTTAGAGCTTGTTAGCCGCTCTCTCCTTCACACATTAAATCTCCTTTCCTGTTGATTAGGCTTGAAAGTGTACAAAGATCCATCAGAGAATATCCTTAGGAAAACTTGTACATGTTCCACAGTTCACAGCAGAACTGCTGCATGTGATTTAAATGTTCTGTGAGCCCTGGGCAGTCACTCCGTGTCTCAGAAGGTGACAGCTGGGTCCCTGCAGGGTGCAGGGGTGGCACTCCTGGGGCTCCTGCCCTGCCTGCAGCTCACAGTTCAGGGCTGAGAGAGCCAAATCTGGCACCAAACCCTGGTTTAACCCAACCTTGACATTTTACTGTGTTTTTGTAAAAACCCTGTTCTCTGTAGCCACATGTCAGCCACAGCAGCTGCAGGAGCTGAGAAAGCTCTTTGTGACATGTCAGCAATCTGTTGGTGAAACAAAATGTGAGGTTTGGGGAGCAGGGCAGGCCATGGTCTGAGCTGGAGCCCCCTGTGCCCCAGAGCTGCTGCCCTGGGTGCTGAGCGTGTCTGGGGGAGGAGAGGGGGCCGCCCTGCTGGGGCCACAGCTGCTGGGAGGGGGCATCCTGCAGTCCCAATGGAACACTGCAGCATTGTTTGGAGCTGCTTCTGGGGAGGGGTGATAATCGATTTATATTTTTAAATGCTCTTTTTTTTTTTTTTTTTCCTTCTGTAGGCCTAATCTTGAAAGCTGTGTGAGTTATTTGTTACATGTAAAGAACTGTGAATGTCCCACTTATAATACTTGGTCTTATTTCTTCAATTATTTGAGTGCCATTTTAAAACATTTACCTGGTAATATTAGCGGATTATGTTGGATTGTGTCCCACCCCAAATTGTCACCAGCAATGCTTGCGGAATAGTAATGTCTGTACATGGAGCTGCCACTGGTTATTTGCAGTCTCTTTCTACTGCATTTTATAGCATGTACCAGATGGGTTAAGTAATGGATTACTCTTATTTTTTTAGATGAATAATGATCAGATAAAGTGCTACCAAGTTCCTGCTATATCAGAAAATGTGTGTAATGACCACCATTATTATCTTTGGGTGAGACAGAGCGCTCCAGGTTGAGTTGTAAGGGTTTAGACAGATGTACCCAACTCTTAGGGTTTGCTTGTGGGGTCTTTGGGAGTTTAATTCTCTCCGTGTCTTTTAATAACAAAGTAGTTTGTCTTTATGAGATTCATTGCCTAATCTGTCTTGAAAAGAAAGCATTTTTGTTATTGAAATGTGCTCAGTGAGCCAGCTGAATTGGAGGAAGTCACACAAATGTCCAAATATCACATGGCTGCAGTTTCTGGGCAGCCTATTTTTAGTAGGATTTTTAAAAAGCAAGAAGTGCCAGTGAGGTTTAGCAGTGGTGTTTGTGCTGTGAGGGAAGGCAGTGTGCAGCTGGCAAGCCTGCCCTGGGGCTGTGCAGACCTCCAGGAGCCTGGGTTGGCCTATGGGGACACTGACAATGACAGAGTGGGTCACAGTGGGTCATCTGGGCCATCCCAGGGCTCAGGGCTCCAGGCTGTGTCCCAGTGGTTCTGAATATCTGAAGTGAGGGGGATCCACACCCTCTCTGTGAGTTCCACTGCCCACTGAAGAAGTTCTTCCTCATATTGGGTTGGAACTGCTGAGCATCAGTTCCTTCCTGCTGGCTCATGTTGTACAGCTCAGCACACTGAGGAGAGCCTGGCCCTTCCTCTTGGCACCTGCCCTTGTGTAGGGGGATAGAATATAAGGAAATAAAGAGAGTGTAGAAAGGAATCTCACCCCTAAGGAGTTGCAGCTGGGCCAATTAGCAAAGATTAGGAGCAGGCCTGACTCTAACAGGCCACAGGTGTAACCAATGAGAAGAAGATGCTATAACAGAGTGGGGTGGCTGGGTGGGGAGGGGACCTGGAGTCAGTTGGCTGCTTTGTGAGGAAGAAAGAGTCAGTGCTCTGAGGAGCTGCCCACAAGAAACACCAAGAAGATATGGAACTCTTGTGATAAGGAGACAGCAGTATGGAGCCCCTGTAATAAGGTGACAACACCCTTTAGATATTTATACACATTAATGTATAATTATTTGTTGTATTCATGCAGTAATTTATACACATTCATTGAATTTGGTGTTTGTTCCTTGACAGCAGAAATTATACACTGTTACCATCATATTTTCTGAAAAATCCTCTTTGCCCAAGATTTCTCTCCTGGGAAGCTGAGAAGCCTCAGAGAAAAATGAAAACAATATTATCTCATTTGCTTCTCCTGTGTTTTGCTGCTTTGGAATGTGGTTGGAAATTGTTTATCCAACAGATACACGTTTGATTGATTTCATGTGAATTGCTTTAACTTAATGACCAATCACCATCAGCTGTGTCAGAACTCTGGAGAGAGTCACGAGTTTTTCCTTATTATCTTTTTAGCCTTCTGTAAGTATTCTTTCTATATTCTTATATTATTCTTTAATATAGTATCATAAAATAATAAATTAGCCTTCTAAGAGCATGGATTCATGCTCAGATTCATCATTTCCTTCCTGCTATAGGGG
This sequence comes from Zonotrichia albicollis, assembly GCF_047830755.1. NCBI lineage: Eukaryota > Metazoa > Chordata > Aves > Passeriformes > Passerellidae > Zonotrichia > Zonotrichia albicollis. The sequence goes on along the minus strand of NC_133829.1, from coordinate 12,057,378 downwards.
GCCCCAAAAATACCACAATACACAAAAGAAATATGTAATTATTGAAGTTTTGCTTGTGTTCCTGGGGTCTTTGGCAGCTGCACGTGTATATGAGCACATGCACAGGTGTTAGTGGTGTGAAATGCATCTTGCCTAGAGGGGAGATGATGGAGCCAGTTTTGCTCTGTGCTGTCAGGCAGCAAGAGCCGCTGTGATAGAAGTGAGTCAGGGTTTGTTTTGTGCCTCTTGGCCGAAGCCCCCTCACCTTGCTGTGTGTGTGGAGTCAGGGATGAGCACAGTCTGAGCTCCTGGGCCTGGCTGGGTTTTCTCTCTGTGCTGGGAGGTGCAGAGGTCGTGTCTGACCCAATTTGTGCTCACTGTAGTGGAGCAGTGTTTGCTGCTGTGTGTGGTGCTTGGCTCTGGCAGGGAGGATTTGAGCAGGGTTTGGGCCCAGGGCCAAGGAGCAGCGTTTGGGCAGGGCTGTTGCTCCTGATGCTTCATTAGCAAGCTACTCCAGTGAGCTGGGGCAGCACAATGCACCTTCTGCTTCTGAAATAGCAAGGAAGAGCTGCCTGTCTATGTCCATAATAATAGGTGGTTGTTGTTGCAGGAAAATGTGGTGTTATGGTCAGAAATAAACCCATGGTTCTTGGAAATTTGCATCGTGTCTGTGACATTGACCTTTTCATCCAGCTGTGTCTTTCTGCTTATTTCCATGGGCCATAACCTCACTCAAGGTATGCTGGAACAGGGATGATGTTTCTAAGAGTTTGGCTAGCTCAAATTGGTATCAAGATTTTTAACTAAGTGGGAATGCACTAGGTGTGAAATTAAACCTGTTACCTAAAAGTCGTGGGAGACAGAGAAAATTCAAAGTGTTAGGAGTTCTCTGGCTCTGTGTACAGTAACTTTCCCTTTTGCTGGCTTCACTTTGAAGCTGGAGTTGTGCGTTTGGTTTAAAGCTCTGTTTGCCAACACTATTGGCAAGGCTTTGGTGACTTCTGGTAGAGAGCAGTGCTACGCCTTTGCCCAGGACTGCATAATTTCCTCCTTGTTCTTGGCTTTGCTTAACCCTGGCTTTACTTAAGGCTGATACTGCAAAGTTTTCTCTTTATCCTGTATGAGTAATCACACATTGCTTAATTTTATGCTTCAAAATCGAGCACATAAACCTGAAAGATCAAGCCCTTTATTCTTTATTTCTTCTTATGGCAGAGAAATAGCTTTGCTGTCCTGCAGCTGCTAGGAATGATTTGTGCAGGAGAACAAACTAAAACATCCTGGGGGTGTCTCTTGTCCAGCTCTCTGAAGAAAGCTCAGTGTATGCAGCACTGCAATGGGTTAGGACCTGTCTACCTAAAGCCCAGGTGTAATGTTTAACAACCAGAGTGAATTTTCAGCAGAAACTTGCACATTTAGGACCCTGCCATCTTATGGTGCCACTCATCTTCCAGCACAGTCTGTGTTTGCAGTGTGCTCCAGCCAAATGTGAAATGTGTGAGATGGTTAAGCTGGGCTGCCCAGCACTGCACAAACATGAAAAACCACAGACTTATCAAGCTGATGATCTTGGTGATTTTGGGATCTTCCTGGGCATCCAGGTCATAACCTGGGCCTTTCCTGTCACAGAACAGCTGCTTTGCTTGCTGCTAGTTGCAGTATTTAGTTGTTTGTTTCTATCTGTCAGTCTGTTTATATACAAATGAAATATAAAGAAGTCAATGCTGTTAAAACCATTTGTGTGGGGTTTTTTGTTGTTAATTTTGGGGATTTTTTTTTTTTATTTCTTTTGGTTGGGTTTTTTGTTTTATGTTTTTTTCAAAGAGGCTAAATAGTCAGTGTGGTTACATTAGAGAGTGCTTTCCTTGCTGAATTGTGGATATTAAGGAGGTCCAAGGTAAGTACAGGAAACATTAGGCGCTGCTAATGAAGTTTAAAGACTTCAGCTGAATGTCTGTGGATTGCAGATATTGACCCAACTTTTAATGTGAGCATCTGCAAATTTTAATGTAAATTTTGAAGAAGGTGCAAATGGATTGCTTACAGAAGCAGAAATCTTGTGTTTTACACATTCTGTCCTCCTCAGTGGTGTGGATTTAGTTTTTTTGGCCTGTTAGCCAGGAATAATAGAAGGATCTTTCCCTGAATAATAATAATAATGCTATGGAGGCACTCGAGGCTGGGGTAAAGCTTCTTGGAATGTTGAGGGAAAAGAAGGTACAAACATAATACCAAAAAACAAATATGAATTAAAAGTCCCCGTGATCCTGAATGGTTTGAGGGAGCATTTTAAAGATTAAGCTGGAGCAGAGTCAGTCAGGGTGCAGAATGCCGCTGTGTTTTTGTGTCTGTCAGCTCCATGCTGGTTGGTGAAAGTTGTGGCTTCTTTCTGAGCATCCTGAAAGCTGTTGCATTTCCCTCACTGCTCATCAGGCCTTTAGTTTTTCCTTTTGGCCCTGCTTCAGGTGTGGCTGGAGGTGGGTGAGGCTGTTGGGGTGATGCTCGCTGCCCCTGGCCATTGGCAGAGGAGCCTTGTTGGGTTGTTCAGCTCTCGGGAGGCAGTGGGAGGCTGGGAGCTGGCTCTGCTGCTCTGTGGCTGATGGGAGCCCTGGCTCTGAGATCAAATGAGGGCTGAAGCTGCAGTGCTTTGAAGGGCTCTCATTCTGTGTCTGTGGCAGCTGCCATGTGATTTGTCATACTGTTTTCCAAGGTGCTGTATGGGTAGATGTAAACTCCATGTTTCTAGTTTGGCAGCCCTAAAGATGGAAAAACAGGGACTGCTCATTTGAATGATGTACATACCCATGGCTATGAAAATCATAAACTCTTGCTCCAATTACCACTGCTGTCCTTGAATTCTTCCATTTGATTATCACAAGACAAGAGAATTTTGCAACTGCTGTGTGGTTTACAGGAGGACACTCTTGAGCTTTGTAGAGCTGTAGAAATAACCTAAAAATATTATGAGGCAGTCTAACAATGAGGGAATTCATTGCCCCAACATGGCTTGTCACACGTTACTCCCTGCAGACTCCATGGGTTATTCATTAGTATCTTTAAAGCAGATGACCTCAGTTGTTTTGCTGGGGAAACCAGAGAGAGATTCCCAAGTTGCCTTATGAGTGAGTGTACACCAACACAAGAGAGATGGAAATGTGTTCCATGGAGATTGAGCCTGCTTTGCCTGGAAAGGAAACACCAGCTGCCTCTGATAGTGCTGAAAATGTCTGTTGCAGGAGATATGGGATGGAAATAGAAGTTTTAGACTATATGTATGTTAAAGTAAGTGGAATATGTTTAATTGTTTTCTTGGTTTTCACATAGATGTGTAGGTCTGTGTAGCTAAGCATGTAAGTGCTTACTAGTGTCATAGAATTACAGTATAAGAGTTTATTAATGAGGATTTGAGTTGAGTTTGGACTTACGATCTTGGAGATACATACATTTCAAACATGCCAGACATTAAATTTATTGTTTAGGAAATGGTCTCATGTAGAAAAAATCTTGCAAGAGGAGAAGCAATTTTAGGAGTTGTTAGAATTTAATGTCTGAGTGCTCTTCTTCCCTGTGACAGTCTCGCATCTCAGAAATGTAAAGCTGATTTCAACTTTTTGCAAACAATCAAAGAGAACACTTGTAGAGAAGCAGTGGAATATAAATGTGGTATGTGCTTGAAAGTTTGCTTTGCTGGTGTGGCAGGGTGCAGTTTCCCCTGTGTGCAGCGCAGAGGAGATTCCCATGCCCATCCTGCTGGGCAGGGTGCTCACAGCCCCTGGTGAGGGCAGGGAATGGCTGCTGCTCTTGCTGGGGCTTTGGAGAGCAGCTCTGTGACCCCAGTTCTGCTTTCACAGCTTCCCCAGGTGTTGTGGAGGAGCAGCAGCTCTGGGGGAGGTTTGACTCTGCTCGCTGGTTTGGGGTTTGAGCTTGCCAGGTCATCCTTATCAGGCCACTCTGGTTTCCTCATGTGGGGACTTGCTGTAAATTACTGTTAATTTCCCATGAAAAACTGCTGGAGCTAAATGTGGCTCCATTAGATGTGCTTCACTGGTGTGAGTTTTCTGCTGGAGTAGGGCAGGAAGGTGTCTGGGTGGCAGCTACACTCTGGGTTAGCTGGTGAAACAGAGCTTTTACTGACTTAGCTAGAGTTATTCAAGGAGAACTAGTTTCAGTGGTGCAGCTGCATCTCAGCTGGGCCTTCTGTGTTGGCCTAACAAAAAATATTCAGTTAGTCTTTGCTTTTTAAAACATCAGTTTGGTGTTTTATCTCAAATGTGGCTTTTTTGGGGGCTAGGATTAGGTAAAAACAAGATGGTGCTTTTGAGTTCAACTTTACAGAAAGACACTCAGAAAAGTACAGCCTTAATTTGCTCTCAAATATATTTTATTTAATTTTTAACTTTAAGCTTTCACAGTTAAGTCAGCAATTGTCCATGCTCCAGCTGTTTTACAGGTAGCAGAAAACGTGGCCTTATTTCACCTCTGTGAGCTCGGTGAGCAGCTATGGCCCCACTGCTGCTTTCCCAGTCAGTTTTTGTTACTCCAATGCTGTGGCACGGTGCAGTGCCTCTGTCTGGTCAGTACAGCCCTTTATTATCCCACCCTGCATGAGGAAGTTCTGGATAGCCCAGATAAAGCCCTGGCAGGGCTGCAGAAGGCTCTGTGCTGGGGCAGGGAGGAGAATTTTCCTCCTGTGTGTGTCTGAAGCAGGAGCTGCAGCTGCCCCTTCCCTCCGGAGCAGTGACTCAGGGGTTCTGCCTCCTGAGGTCTCTAGGAACTCCAGGAATATAATTGTAGAAAGCTTCTGGAAGGGCTTCAATCCATCTGAGAACTTGACAAAGTGAAATCAGCATTTCATCCTGTGACATCAGCATGAAAAATACGGAAGCAACATATTCAGTCTGGGCTGAATTTGGAAGTTATGTCTGTTTCTGCATTTATGCTGTCAAGTCTTTATTATGGCTTGCATCATCTTGATGTTGAAACAAAATCCTGCAGCCACTTGTTTTATTTGCCCTTACAATGTTTGTGTTATTGAATCTTAAGTTTAGGCACCCATGAAGTTAATGGGGTTAGATATCTTTTTGTGTTCTTAGGTGTAGGCTATTTTAAAGTTTTTGATTTGGAGCAGCACTCACTGTAAGTACATAAACATGAAATCATACGTCCTTTTCCTAGTGAGGTTTCTTCAGTGCAACAAGTCTCATTAGCTGAATATTCAGAGTAACTGCAGTTGTTTCATTTGCCCTTAAATTTCTTGTGGTCACTCTTGTACAATTCTTGTAACATGTTTTTCAGGTTGGAGGAATTGTGAGTTTTAAGGCAGACTTATAATTAACTTATATTTGAAATCACTAGCATACAATTCCTTGTTGGCCTTCATTCTGGTGGTATGGATTGGAATGCAATACAGCATTTGCTTCTCTGTGTGGGTATGACCCCAAATGAAATCTCACATGAGTCAGAATATTTCCCTGTCTCTCAGTCTGAGGTAAGTGCCACATTTCTGCTCCATGTTTTTGCAGCTCTTATTGTGGTTTTTCAGCTGATTTGTGTCTCAAGCAGTGCCCAGATCATTGCTGGGCTTGATCTCACTGTTAGTGCCATCATTTCTGGAGATTCCTCTGAGCTGCATTCATTCCTTTGACAGGTTTAGAAATCAAAACTCTTGCAAACACAAAATTTCCTTCAGCACTGCTGTTTGTGTGAATGTGTATTTTTAAGCCTGCTTTACTTTAAATAAGCTTTTTTTTGGAGAAACATACTGAATTAAATGAGAACAGCATCTGCATGGAGCAAGATAGCAGTGCTGCTGTTTCACTGAGGGTTTGTGGTGAGTTATTTGCTGATGACTGATGGAGAATGGAGCAGCTGGGCAGGGCTGGTTACAGACCATGTCTGTCTCCCTCTGTATGACATTTTGAAGAGAAAGTCAAGTAATTCTACATAAAATGTAGAAAATTGTGTTCTTAAAGGTGTAGAAAATGCTGAACTTTTAAACATTTTGTGTGTTTTAACTCCTTAAAAATGTTTTGTAGGACCATTTTACCAGTTACAACCTTGCAATGGAACTCTCCTTGATAGATTTGGTAGTTTAAAGTACAACTACATTTTTTTGGCTGAGGTTAGGCCCAAGGTGTGGATTTGCAGGGTGGTAATTTTCTCTGAATTTCACTGTGCATAGATATCCTGTGTTTGGGGTTTAGCTTTTTTTGCATCCCTTTGAAGCAAGGTAAGGTTCCAGCCATGTAAATCAATGTTTTTCCAGTGGCAGATGATGCAGACCTTGCTGCAGTGGATCTGTGTGGGATGCTGACAGCTTTTGCTTGTACCTTGTGCAGCCAAGGCGTGTTTGGCAAAGGACACACAAGTGGCTTTTGTTGTTGCAAGCCCCCGGGCCCCAGATACAAAGAATACTTTATAAAAATGCTTAAAGGAAGGAAAGAAAAGGGAGGGTGGGGGCTTTTATAGCCTTATGATTCAAATGTAGGGGATGATGAAGTACTCAAGTACAACAGATTTTTTTTCTCATTGTGATTCCAGGGATTTCCTTGTGCATGGTGAAGGATGCAGTGCCTCACCTGCCTACCTGTGAGCCAGGTTTGCACACCAGTATCAGTGGTTTGCAAACTCATAGGGTGATATCCTGATATCCTTGGGGGTAACTCAGAGCCTGGTCATTGCTGTCCCCTGGATTCCCTTGGATTTGGGAGCTCTGCTTGTGGCTGGCCAGGGAATTCCCATCAGACAGAATAGCACAGGGCTTGTGATCTTCCTGTGAGGTCAGCTAACTATGTGGGATTGTTCATAATACACTAATACAGATAAAACACTAATACTAATTGCCACTTATATTTCCTCTATTGTGTATCATGATATAAATTTATTTTCAGATTAATTCAGCCTTAAATATCAGGCCTTAAACTCTTCAATAGGTTTGTAAATGGGTCTTGCTGAGCAACAAGACAGAAAATACACTCCATGCCTAAAGAGTGCTACTGCCTTTAAAAAACCTGTAATTTCTTTTTAATTTTTTTTTTCAAATTAATGATTCCATTTCCCTCTGGCCCTAAGAAGAATTAAGAGGAGTTGGTCAGAGGTTTTGCAGCAGCCCACGTGTCATGGGGATGCTCCACTTTCCAATCCTCCCTGGTTACTTGGCATTTTTATGAGAATAAAGTCCTGTCTGACTTTCCAGGGTGCAGCAGCAGCACTGTGATAGCAGCAGTGCAGGGTGTCCTTGGGGCTGCCCATGGATCACAGGAGGGTGGCACAAATTTCAGTGGTTTCAGCAGTGGGAGAAACAGGACTGCCTCCTGTGTGAGTGATCCTGATCTCTTTGTAGGAGATCCAGACTGCTCAAGTCAAGACTTGTGTTTGCTGTTACTCACCTGGCTGTTGATCTGCTTGTGTACAGCTTATAAAATCTAAACTTTGCTTTTCAAGTATTTCTAGGCTCAGTGTTATTTGGTGGTGGCACTGTGAACCAAGCACAGGGGAAAATGATGAAGCTGAAAGGAGGTTGTTCTAATAGCATCAAATTGCATTTCCAAAGCAACCCCAGCCAAGGAAATCCCAAGAAATCCTTTTGTAATAACTTTTCATTTTGCAAAAATCAGTTCAACACTTCTGCAGTGTCAACTTTGATGACTTTGTGCTCTTTTAATGCTCCTTACTAGCAGAGACACTTCTTTTCCCAGCCTGGCAGTGCAGCCTGCTCTCTCCACGTGGCCATGTTCAGTTAGCAGCGAGTTCCCATTTAATAATTTTGGTGAAGTTTGGCTTTGACTTTGACCAGCTGTTGCTGTTCCACTGGCTCCTTCAGCCAGTGCTGACAGAATTGGTGGTGTCTCTCTGATCCAGACATAAATGAGCTGCTTTATTCCTGCCCAGACCCGAGGTCCTCCTTGAAAGGGAGTGGGGAATGTCTCTCCTATTTCTTTTCATGGTGAGCATGTGAAAGACTGTGGTTTTTGGGGCTGTCTGTAAATAAAAAAAGAGATGATCCCTGCTGGAATGAAAATCATACCAGTTCACTTGTATGTGTAGGTCATGCTGAGAAACTTGGGACAGCTTTCTCTGAGCTGAATTTTTTCCTTCTAGGATGTAGCTCATTTAATGAACTCTTCCAGCTGTTAGGCACAGAGCAGTTGAGCTGGGAAGATAGCTGTATCTCCTCCTTGTGTGTTTGTGGTTGTGCAATGGCAGTACAGAACTATTTGCCTGCTGCTGAGACTGCTGAGCTGCCTGCATTGCTAATTCTGTTCTGTCAGCAATGGCAATTAGTGCTTCAAGAGGTTAATAGCTCAGGAGAGAGGCTTTGTGAGTCAGATGGTCTCATTTGATAGATAATTGTTATAGTCTGCTGATTTCTTCATGTGATCTAAGATGAAATCACGAGGTATGACAGAATACTGTGATTTTCTATTAGATTTTCTTATTATGTAAAGTTGTAGTAATCCATCCAACCTCCTGACCCACCAGAGATGTGAAAACTTCTGTGTTTATCTTCTGCTGTGAACTCTTTCAGAGTTGCTTTATAGGTGTCTATAAACTATTGCCCAGCTTGTCCCTCCCTCCTGGAACCAAGTACAGCACTCCACACTTGCAGGGCATTTTGGAGATGCTGTTCCTTTATGTGAGGCTGAGGCTGGAAGAGAGTCTGGGCAGGAAACTGAGATCTGAAATAGTCCTGTCATGATGCATTTAATTATTTATTTTTCTTCTGGACATCTCCTTGGTATCCCTTGTGTTTATTTTGACTTTCAGACTGGTTGGGACTCAGAGGTGTCCTGGAGATGCTCTTTGCTGTAGGGTGGGAGATGTTGTAGGGTGCTGTGTGTGCTCCCCAGCCTCTCCCATCCCGCCCCTCCAGTGCAGTCCAATCACCCCCACTGAAGGAGGATAGCAAATCTCATTTATTTGAGCCAAATCAGTACTGAAATATAAGGTGCAAGTGACACCAGTGGTAAACTTGGGCTGACATGAAAGGTCAAGCATTATTTATCTAAAATTTTATTTCATGCTCTTTCCTACAGTAAGTCATACTTATATCTCCCCTATCAGAAGTTTTGTTTTAGTGGCGCAAAATTTGCCTTGAACTCCCACGAAGAGTAATGTATTCATGGATCATAATTAGGATGATTGAACTAAAATTCATCTGATTCTTGCTGTAATTTATATTGTCATTTCAGTGCTAGAATTTTAGACAGCATAGTAATTTTTAAACTAGAATTCCCTTCCCTTTTTAGAAGGCTGATTTGTAAATCAGTGGCTCTAGAATTTTATCTTATTTTAGCATTATTCTAATGTAATCATGAACCCTATTTTTATATACTAGTAAGTAAAGAGGGATGAATAGCAGATATCAGAGTAAGGTATTTCCCAAGAGAGGCCCTTAGTCCTGTTTCCACCAGTTTTTCTCTGTAGGGTTGGATCCCAGTAAAGGCCAGGCAGCAGTGGAATTTTAGTATCAACTGATTATATAAAAGCATGAAAATCTGATTTTGCAAAACATTCTGCTCAGTTAACGAGGTGAGAATGTTGAGAAATGATTCAGTACTTATAATTAGGAACATCTCTCTCTTTCCTCCCACCCATTCCTTTTACCAGGTGTTTTCTTTGGCATGGATTTAAGGCTAGGCACTGGTGCTGGGGATGAAAAGCTGCAGCCTGGTGCTCATAGGATGGCTTCAATTTCTGTAGGGCTGTGTCATGGAAGGTTCTGCTGTCTGTAGTGGCTCAGTTTCTATGGTGATCTGTTTTCTGCTTTTTCCTTCCCTTCTCTGGATGATATAAAATGTACAGTTTTAGGTGGATAAATTAAAGATGCCTGTTCCATGCAGCCACAGATTGCAGAGTTAGGAGCTGCTACCCAGCATTTGGTGCTTCAGGTTATCAGCATTTGCCTTTCAGGCTGCTGCCTTTCTTAGGTCAGGAAACTCTGCTTTGTGTAGCCTAAAGGAATCCAGCCTGCTGATTCCTTCTGCTAGACAGCATTTAAATGCTTTCCTCTTTCACATTGACTTGGCTTTCTGTTAATTCCTTGGAAGGAATATCCTATCAGAAATACTGGGGGTGGGGAAGTTCTGTGGCATCTTGGGGGTGGAACCTGGTCACAGTGTGGAATGCACTCAGTCTTCAGCTGTGTCTGAGGCTGGAGCATTTTTGTGAAACTGAAAAACTTACCTGATTTCTGACAGGGTTTTGGTTTTTAGCTTTTTGCTTTGATGGAGTTTTTTTAAATAAAAGAATTCTGAGAACATGTGTATTGTGCTGTGTTTGAATATATGGATCTTATGAATTATTGATTTTAGAATTTGAAATTGTGATTTGAAATTACTATTATATGAAATCATGAGTATGATTTCTGAAGTTTTACAAAGTGTCTTTTGTTTCAAACCAAGTGGAAAGGAAAGAAAACGTTGTTCCTTAGCCTGTTACTTGACTTGAATATGCCACCTGTACTGCCAAATCCTGTTTAATTTTGGACTTACAGTTTGTGGGTTTGTGCTTGCATTGCACAGACCTTCATTTCACCCCAGAGCTCCTTGCCTTGTGGATTGGGGATCCAGAAGGGCTGAAAGCAGCTTGCCCAAGTGCCCAAGCCCTGCCTTCTGCTGTGCTCTCCTCCGTGGTTACACAGTGCTCTGTGACTGGCAGCAGCACATGCTGAGTGATTGTTTTGGGCATCTTCTGTTTTTCAAATAATTTATCTCCTGGGGAGTAGGGAAAAGATTATACAATTAATAAAGTAATGTAGCACTTCTGCACTGAGAACATTAGCAAATACTTATGAAGCTAAAAAAGCTCAAAGAAAAAAATAAGCCACACAAACACACATGGACTACAAAGAGCAAAGCTTCTTGTCTTTGTATAAAGTGGATTCTTAGGGCTGGCAGTAACAGCCAGTGATGATGGAGAAAGCCAGGTGTGGGAGCATGATATACTCTGTAATGGGAATGATGAAAGTGAGTTGTTATTTATTTATTTCATTCCCGTTCTCCTTTCTCCCGGTTTATGTGTGTGGGCATGAGCTGTGCAGGAGCTCTGCGGGTGAAGGCACTGCTTTGCCATGTGCTGAGGGTAAAACCACTGGTTTAGGCTGTTGTAAATTCCTCATGTGCAGTGTTCCTAAGGATCAGCACGGGTTTGGGAAACAAGTTGTTTCCTGAAGTCAGCAGGCACAACTTCCCAAGGGTTTTTCCTGGGAAGGCAGTGAGAAGCACAGAGAGAAGAGAAAACAATTCTTATCTCTATTGTCTGCTCCCGTTTTTGCACACGTGGAATGTGTTATGGAGATGTTTACCCAAAGTGATTTGTTAATTGGACACAGGTGAAAGTTGTTTTGAGTGATTAACCAATCACTCAAAGCTGTGTCTGTCTGGAGACAGTCACAGGTTTTTCCTTAGCATAGTTTTAATATAGTATTAATGTACTATAGTATATAATATTAATGTAATATAGTGTAAGTTTTTAATTATAAAATGTAACTATAATTTTATATATAATATAGAAAACATACGATATAATTATATTGACTATTTTATTAATAAATAATTATAATATATGACATTATAGATAAAATATAGATATATTTTTTATTTAAAATATAGATAAAATTTATTTTATTTTTATTATACTTTTTATTATGAAATATACTTTTAGTATAAATTCCTTTAATAGGACAATTGTTCCTCCTTCTGAATGTTTGCCATGTGGGGGACACCCTGATATCATAGTCCTGCTGCTCAACACATTTTATCATGCCCTCTCTTGCAATAAGAAAGCAATATGAAATTTTTCATCAAGTTTTTCAGAAAGTGCCTAACAGAAACAAGCAGTTTCTAATTTTCTGTAGTGGGAAAACTGGGTTAATAAGGGGGAGAAAGCCCTTCAGCACTCTTTGAGGCAGAGGAAGCTGTACATAAAGAGGTTGTGTAAGATTAGGTGGTGAAGCTGCATGACCAAATGCAGTTTTCTCTGCCATCAAATGCTTTGACAAATATAGTTATTGAAATATAGTTATTTTGAAATAAATTAGTGGACTGTGTTTTGCAATGAGGTGCATGAGTGCAGCTCCAGAGCCAAGAAGCTGCTTGGTTTGCTCAGGTGTGGCTGTGGTGTGAGCTCAGGGCATAGCAGGGGCATTGCTTCAGGAACCTGAACATATGAAAAATGTCTCAGCCTTTTCCTTGTCCTGCTCAAGAGCTGTGTTCCTGTGTGTGTATTTGCATGTTCATGGGACTCTGTAAGTGACCAGCTGGTTTCCAGTTTTCCATACATCTTTCATTGATTCTTGAATATGAGGTAACAATTGTATCTTCACTCATTGAAAAATATGAATATGCTTACTGTTTTTGAAAACATATGTTTGCACTGTGTCACTTTTATGAATAAAGTTTGGATGAAAATGGTTATTGATAGGAATCTGGTTTGTTGATGGGTTTTTTCCTTATATCTGGAGGCCTTTTCAACCAAATCTTTCAGGTTTTTTTTTTTTGGCATACTGAATATAATAAATTTTAATCCAGCCATGTTTGTAACTACAAAGGAAGAGCTTTTAACACTTGATCAGGCAGCTTTGCCTAAATTAACACAGGTGGGTTGAAGTATTCTCTTTGGGGAAAAAGACGACAAAAATGGCTCTATGATATTATGCTACAAATGCATTTAGAACCTATTTAAAAGAGTTACTCCAAGTAATCTTTTTGGATAGTCAAATTTTTGATCTTTCTGGAAATGCTGATTTTTTTTTTTTTTTTTATTTTGTAGATTTTCAGCATTGAATGTATATCTTGGAATACCTTCTGCATGGATTTATCAATAGAACAAGTTATTCACCTCAGATGTACTAATTAACTTGCCTCTTCCTTAAGGCTTTGTCTGTTAAACATGTATTTAAAAAAGACAAAAATATTTTTAGTGTCATTTATTTCAGGGATTTAACCATAGTGCAACCAAAGCTTACAGATATTTTGCTGTTGTTGTTTTACTGCAGTATGCCAGGGTCTGGATCCCTGATCCAGAGGAGGTGTGGAAGTCAGCAGAACTCCTCAAAGATTATAAACCTGGAGATAAAGTCCTTCAGCTTCGACTGGAAGAGGGCAAGGTAAATCTGTGTATGGTTTGTAAGCTGATAGTTATTGTTCTCAACCAGAGTCTGACCTTTCTATTGCAGGAAGCTCTGCTGTCACAATATATCTGTATTTAGGTGTGTGCAGTTGGCTTTGTCCGCTCACTTTCTGCAGCATTTTTTGGTGTGATAAATTTTACTGTTTAGTTACAAAAATCAATTCTGCCTTGTTTTTAAAATAAATTAAAAAGCAGTTGCTTTTATCCACTGCCTGTTATGCTCAATTGCATCATCATCTTTTTCTACTTTTGCCATTAAACACATAGCCCTGGTTTGCTATTCCAGGGAGACAGGGTTGCTAGGAGAACAGTGTTGCAGGGAAATAACTGTGGCTTTTAAGTTGAACATAACCAGCAGAAAATTAATAAATATAAAAAAGGCGAGGATTAAGGGCATTACAGAGAAGATGCTGTGGGCTGTGTTGAGAAATTATGACATGTCCATGTACAGCTCACATCATTTGAGTTGGTTTTTTTCATGGAAACAGCAGGTAAATAAAGTGATTTTAGATCTAGGGACAGATGCAATTAGAACATCTGTATTAGAGATTAATTTATATCTGTAAAAAGTTCTAAGCAGCATTTCTTTCAGTGTTTGTGTTCTTCATGGTGTTCTGCCAACATTCCCATGTTGTGTTACTGTGTATAAAGCTGACTATGATAGGTGGGTGAAAATCATCTTCCTCTGCCTGTTCCACTCAAGAGGAAAACAATAGGGAGAAAGCTGGTTAGATTTATGATATAGTGTATTTTGGTTTATTTAATAAAAAGATATGGCAGCAAAAGCATGGGGTTTGCTTAAGTAATAGTCTAAGAAGGTAATGTCTTTATACAGTTGTACAGATAGAAAACCCTTCTGGGAAATTTTAAATGACATTTTTGGAGAAACAACTGCTAAGTCAAATCACCAGAGAACAGAAATTGTGCCTTGTGCTTTTTCACCTTGTCGTGTTTTGGTGGGAGGAGCAGCTGGAGGAGCTGGGTGAGGGAAGCAGCTCTCTGAGGTGTGTCCTTGTGGTTTGCAGGACCTAGAATACAGCCTCGACCCCAAGACCAAGGAGCTGCCCCCCCTGAGGAACCCTGACATCCTGGTTGGTGAGAACGACCTGACAGCCCTGAGCTACCTGCACGAGCCTGCTGTCCTGCACAACCTCAAAGTCCGCTTCATCGACTCCAAACTCATCTACACCTACTGTGGCAAGTACTGCCTTTCACACCCAGCCTTGCAGAGACTGCCCTGGGCAGCAAGGGCAAAGCTGGCTGTTCATATCTGCCTTTAAATTAAAGTCATTTAGTGATAGGAGATGCTGGACTGTTCTTGGGAAAATCACTGTTTGTGGTCAGTAATGGACTGGAGAATATTGAGGTTCAGTGAAGATTGCCTTCACTGTGTGTTGCTCTAGCTCCCCTGTGGAATCTGTTTATAAAATGTGTATTCAGCAGTTTTTCCTTCACAGTGGGATTCCTGTGTGGTTGGTGTTCTCTGTAGGCTTGCTCAGGCTGGGCTGGGTGGGAGGAGGATAACACACTGCAGATGCAGGAGCTGGCCTTGCTCTTGGGTGGATTTGTTGCCTACCTCTGCACTGAGCTCCTCCATCTCTTTTAGAAGACATCAATTTCTTTTCTTTTTCATGTTTTGCAATCTGGGCAACTACAGAAGTGAATTTGTAACAGTTCACGAGCCCAGGCTTGTCTTATCGCAGTTACAATTGATCTTGGTTTTAAAAAAAAACCACATTTAACTCACAGCAGAGGTTACCCAAACTTGTAATTGTCTGTAGTATTTTCAGATGGCCAGAATGGAGGAAAGATACTCAAATAATCACTTTGTCATAAGTGCAAAATTGCAGCTGAATGGTCTATGTTAAAAATAAACATTGTGAGGTAGTTCAGGCTTGAAATTTACATCTGATGGTTCTGGGCTTTTTTTCCTATGTGTGCATATGTTCCTTTTAAATCTCAGTGTTTAGTCAAACTACACTGCTAGCTTTTAACATAACTTTTCCATAAGACAGGCAGCACGTTAAACATGTTGTGATGGACAGACAGAGGCATTAACATCCTGCCACAGTCTGCTCACTCTGGCTGCTCCTGATCTGCAGATGCCCAGCAGGGCACATCTGCTCAGTGCTGCTCTCAGCAGTGACCAGAGCTCGGGAGGCTGGATCAGACATTGCCAGCCCCTGCTTGCAGCCAGACCTCGCAGAGTACAGAATAATTCGGATTGGAAGAGACCTCTGGAAGTCTCAGTGAAGCTCCCTACTTGAAACAAGTCTGCCTAGATCAGGTTGCTCAGGTATCTGTGTGTTTGAGTATCTCCGCTCTGGGCTGCCCCTGCTGAGGCTGCATTGTGGTCCCAGCACAGGGAAGCCCCCCCAGCTCCCCCATGGAACACAGGCATGATCTGTGGTTCTCTCCCAAGTGCCCCCCTGGCAAAGCTCTTGGGTGAAAAGGCTTTTGTGCAGCTGGAGCCTCATGGCCTGAGCTTGTAAGGGCTTTTCAGTCTCAGTTTCATGGTCCCCTAACACCACCATGCCCCCTCCCACAAGCCTGTCTGGGTTGTGTCCTGCAGACAGGCTCTGTGTTGAGCAGCATTTCAGAGGCTTTCAAAAGGAATGTGCCGTATGTTGGTTGTGTTTCCCTGTGTTTGGGAAAACATGAAAAAGGTGCATTTCAAGTATTCCCCAGTGCAGCTGTAGTTGTGGTTTTGGCTGTTTTGATCATTTCTCCTGGGCTGGGAGGAAGAGCTCCTTTAGCTCTCCATGCTGGGTATGCCAGAGGGCCTGGCATGGCAGAGCTGGGGCAGCTGGTTTTGCTTCCAAACAGGACCCAGGTGGTTGTGGGAGCTGCTGGGGTGTTTGTCAGGAGTGAGTGGAGCCAGCAGTGTGGGGCTCAGAGGGAAGGAGGTGCTGGAGGCTCGGCGCTGCTGAGGAACGTGGGCTGCAGTGGTTTGTTCTCTGGGAATGTGGGAGAGCAGCAGGCAGGGCTGTGCTGTGTTGCAGGCTGAGCAAAACAGAGTTGGCAGGTCAGCCCCTGGAATCCTGATCCTTTGGCCACAGCATCACCTTCCAGACTTCTCCATCAGCTGCAGGTTACTGCCCCTCTGCAGAGATCATTGCCTTGGAGCTCAGCCCTGGGGGCTGCGTTTGCCTCCTTAATGTGACTCTCACCTCAGCCAGGTCAGTTCACATGGCCTGTGAGGATGCTCTGGGCTGACCCAGTTTATGTAGCCCAAGGAGACTCAAACCACTTCAATCCATCAAGAGAATCACAGGAGCAATATTCTCAACACTGGAACTGGAACAGGAATGCATGGATGGATAGTTGTCCTGGGCCCTAGAAATTAATTCAACCATGCTCTGTGTAATATGTCAAATGGATATTAAATTCTTTAAAATTTCACATTGAAGTAAATTCAAACTTTAAAACAGAAAATCTGCTGATTTCTCAATTTCAAGTCAGCCTTTCACCAGCAATTCAGAGGTGATTTATACTTTTGCTTTACTGTTGGAAATATGAAACAAGGCATTAATGAAGGAAGTTGAAAAGTTACAAAGGAAAATTTGAATGCTTACATGGAAAAAGTGCTGTGGCTGTGGTGAAAGCTCAGTGAATCTTGCTGGTTAGTTCAGGTTAGTAAAAGGTATTGTCTTCTATGCAGGAGAGCAAACTTTAAATTGATAAATTATTCATGTGTATGTCCAGTTTGGCCATAGATGGGTATGTTCAAGGTAAAAGAATTAGATAGGCTGACTTTGAGCATATATAAAGAAGAAAGGCACACAGAGTATCCAGAGTTCAACTTAGTGTAATTGTAGGAACAAAACCACACATAAATCTGATTTAGGAAAGGCCATATTTCTTAAAATAGCAATATGATTTAGTGGAGATAAAGAGAAGTTATATGTAAATTAATCTGGATTATAGCCCTGTGTGGCAGACTGATTTCAAAGTTCCACAGAAAGCAAATAATTCCTGACTCACTTGTTTTGGTTATTTCCAGATGGTAGTTGCTTGTAGATTTTACAGATTGCTACTGAAGTTAAGTGTTTTAATATGCTGGAGACTCATCACGGGGCTGCTTGTTCCCAATTCAAGGGTTTATTTTTGCCAGCATAACCAAAGACAGGAGGGAACTGTCAGAAGTCTCACACAGATTTTTGTAATGTCTTTGAAGAGACTTGCAGGCCTGAGAGGCTCAGCTTGGTGGTGTGCTGTATTTCACTTTTTACTGCTTTTTCTAAGGGCAGATGTTAAAAATTGACACGCAAAATGTTCCTCGAGTCCTGTAGTACTGAGGCCACTTCCGTCCCTAACCCCCACTCTGATTTTTTTGGTTCATCATTACAGCATCAGAACTTGGCAGGAATGTTTATAGAGATTTTTCACTGAAGCTCCTGAGTCATTTCAGTGAAGTTGTGGCTGATGGAAAAACACCAACCCTCCTCACATGGGCGTGTCAAGGCATAAAACTTGCTGTGTGTTTGAGGAAATAGATCAAGGCCTCTCAGATCTCTCCCTAAAACATATCCTCTCGTTTCATGTTTTTGCTATGGTTTGTGCTTGATCTGTAGATGCATGAAAGGGTTTAAAAATGGGTTGATGCTCCCAGCAGTGCCAGACTGTAGATGCTTTCATTTCCCTTCTCCCAGCTTTTCCATGGAAAATTTCTTAGATAGGCATCACCAGACTGTAATCTGCAGAGAGCTGGGCTCAGCACTGAGGAAGTCTGTATGTGTAAGAGTGAATTTCAGAGTAAATTTAGAAGCAAGTTGAGTGCCATGGAAACGCTTCTGAGGCAGGTTCTTCAGGGATGGATTGTCCAGGCAGGCTTGGTGCAGTCACAGTGCAGCCATCTGCAACTGCATTGCCACTCTTAGGCACCAAAATAAGAAATTCTGGGTTTAAAATGTCCACAGTTAAAATTAGAGGGTTTGTTTTTTTCCCCTTATCGCCTTGTCAAGGGGGCACAGTGTGCCTGTCACAGCTGGCTCTCACTGGTCAGTGTTTCCACCCTTGCACAGAGCTAATAAACTTTCCCTACCTGTTGTAAATGCTGCAGGAGAGGAAGTTATAAGGAAACTTTGTCAGATTATCCCTGTGGGTAGAGCAATCCTCATTTCTCATGAAAAAGAGAATTGTCCCAAAAGCATTTGAGGTCTCACTGTTTGTGGCAAGGAAGTTTGTAAAGAGTAAGATTGAAGTTTTCCTGTGCAGGGCGGGCAAAACATGATATGAATTTAGAAGGGCTGTAGTGATGAGTTATATTAAAAAACCAGATGTGTTTAGTTGGTATGGAAAAACTAGGAAATGGGAGGTGTGAGTACAAGCTCAGCTCTATCGGATGAGGATGTTCTGGTGCCTTCTAGGGCTATAATTGCCTAATTTCCTGACATGACTGGGTGCTGCTCTGTGTCAGCCCTATGAAATACGTCTGTTGTTCGGTTTTTTGATGCCTTTGACCAGGAGGGTGTCCTGCCTGATTGGCAGAGGTGCCCTGGAATCCAAATTACACTGTGTCTGTACATTGTTGCTTATTACAAAAGCTGAGGTGTCATTCTTTCACAACAGCTGAAGGGTTAACACACTGCACATGCCCAAACTGGCAGGCAGTGGGAGCACTCAGCAGTTACACTTCACAAATTACAGTGTCACTGGTAATTCAGAGTAAAACACAGGGAAGTACAATGCACAGTCATTGGTTTACTGCACTGAACAGGCAGTATTTCAAATATGCACATTCTGAATCTTTTTGAATTGTGTATGCTAGCTTTAGAAAAAGCAGCTAGAAAAGGTAAAAAGTTGTCCCTGATGTGTTTACCAAAGCAGGGTGGAAGTAAACTCATGATACTTTGTGTGTGCAGAACTATATTCAGAATAAATTCTGTTGAAGTCAGTAATATCAGATCCTTATTCTTTAACATTTTTAGAAAGATTAGAACAATACTTGATGTTAAAACCATTTTTGCTAGGGTTTTTTTTTTTGAAACAACTATTACTAATTCTTTTTGTTTAATTTCCTTTGCAGGTATTGTTTTAGTGGCCATAAATCCTTATGAACAACTGCCTATCTATGGCGAAGACATCATCAATGCCTACAGTGGCCAGAACATGGGGGATATGGACCCACACATCTTTGCAGTGGCTGAGGAGGCATACAAGCAGATGGCCAGGTTTGTAGACCAGAGTCTTGAAGTCACTGTTTTTCTGAAAGGAATAAAACAAAGTTTCTGGCTGATGCTCTTCTCTTTAATTTATAGCTTGTGAAATATTTTGCAATGTCTGTCTTTTATCCAGTGTTTTAGTACATTTCACAGGGGGAAGAGTTGCCTAACTTAGTGAACAGTAAAGCTTTATAAATGCTGTGGAGATCATGGCCACTGGCACTTAGCAGGAATTACCACAGATTTTGTCAGTATTTAGGTCTAAAATTAGCCCTGTGCTTTATATGATTGGTTTTTTATTTGATTACCAAAATAGAGATTTTTTTTTAATCACCAGTGGAGTATTAAAGAGAAAAGGGCCAGGTTCTCAGCTGTTTTGTGCTTGTGTGTGATACTGACAAGAGAAGAAATCACAGGGCTTAAGAGTGCTATTATAGGCTCCTGGCTGTGTCAGTAATGTCCCAGCTACGTAATCTGCCTGTGGCTGTTGTTGACTGGAATTAAGAGGGAGCAGAGGGAGGATTGCAAAGAGTGCCTGGAAACTGAGTCTCTAAGGACACTGCAACAGCTGTGCAGGAAATCCTCATTTTGATAGATGTTGCATCAAAATGAGCTTGGCACCCAAGGGCAGTGGTTAGCAGGAACTTCTTCCCTTAGCCCCAAGGGCTTGCAGTTAGGGGAGCTGTTGAAATATTTCATTTGAAATATTGCATTTCTAGGATAAAGGTCTTTTGGGCTGCTCTGTGCTCTTTTGTTAGCAGGATGCTTCTGCTGTCCTCACTGGTTAGCTTCAAGCTGTTGGTGTAGCTTTCCTTGTTGGCAATACAGCTCATGATCAAATTCATCGTGTAAAACACTGAAAGATCTCTGAATTATTTGTGATGGCCCTTAAGGTATAGTGCAGGTGAGGGAGGCAAGGGGAGAATGGGTTGAAAAATATAAAATCTCCATTTTTGAAGTCACCTATCTGTTCATTTAAGAGTCTTAAGAACTAGACTAGTGGATGGATAGAATGGATAAAATGAATGGAACGGATAAAATGTTTGTCACACGCACATCTGAATACAGGGATCTGCAATACCCAAGTAATAGATAATTTCAAAAGAAAACAGTTCAGTGCAACATTTCATGACTTAGGGTAATTGCAAAAGAGCCAGTGTTTCAAAAATACCCTGATCTTGGTTTTACTCCAGCCAGCAACTCACTACCATGCAGCCACTTGCTTACTCCCTCCCTCTCTCACTGGGGTGGGGAAGAGAAACTCATGGGTTGAGATAAGAACAGGTTAATAAGTGAAATAAAGTAAAATAATATAAAATAATAACAACAACAGTACTAGCAATGAAAAGGAAAGAGAGAAAAAGGATAAGACCCAAGAAAAAGAAGTGATGCACAGCAGAATTGCTCCCCAGCTGCTGAGCAATGCCCAGCCATTCCCCAGGTAGCCATCAGCCCCAGTTTATATCCTGGGCATGATGTTCCTGGGTGTGGAAAATGCCCTGGCCAGGCGGGCTCAGCTGTCCTGGCTGTGCTCCCTCCCAGCTCCCTGTGCACCTGCTCAGAGGCTCTGACCAGCCCTGGCTGCAGGTGAGCACTCTCAGCACCAGCCAAGGTGTCACTGTGCTGTCAGCGTTATTCCCACAACTCCAAAGTGCAGCACTGCACCAGCTGCCAGGAAGAAAATTTGCCTCCATTCTAGCTGAAACCAGGACAGCTCTACACCCACACTGTTGAATGGCAGAGATATCTGCCTTACTTCCTTTCTACTCAGAAATAGATCTATAATCTGGTGTGGAAATACAAAGGCAAAACTGTGTGTTACGATAGTCACATCTTCTGCATGTCTCCTTCATCACTGCTGTTTTAAACACACTTGGTTCTCAAGTCCCTCTAAAAGCTGTACAAAATAAAACTTTATTAGCCTTATTTTGTGTCTGAGGCTTGGTACAGTGGTGTGAAATTATAGTCAGTGATGGCTGTCATCCAAATTCACAGAATTTTCATTCTTAACATTAACCAGGGGAAGTAGGAGGCTGGAGAGGGATCTGTCTGCCCTGGCTGACTCTAACCCCTGCCTGGGCTTACGCCCTCGTGGTGCTGGTATTGCTGATCCCCTGTGCTCTGTGTGCCTGTGCCATGGCCATGTCTGCCTGCCCCCCCTGCCATTCCCTGCTGCTGGGCAGACTGGGGGCTGAGATTTTGGCTGGAGTTTCCTCTGTGGCTTTTCCTCCTTGCGTTAATGCTGCAGCCTCCGGCACTTCTGCTGTCCTGAATAACAACAAACAAGAGGTGGTAGGAGTTCCTTTTGAAACAAATGATGAGAAATTATATGACTATGGAGATTAGCTTAAATAAGCCTTCCGAGTTGTTTAATTAATTACTTTATGTTATGTTATAAACAATTTGTTATTCTTTTATGACTGACAGTGCTTTCATAGTTGGAAAATGAAATCTGGACACACAATGCAACTGAAAAAAAATCTCTGAAGAAGCAATTAAATGTTTTAGCTTTTCAATGTTTATTTCCTTTTTTATTTAGTTGGGGATTTTTGGCCTTGTTTTTAAGAAATTTTTCTGCCATTACAACACCAGTTTTGGTCATTTGATTTAGTTTTTTATTGCTGCTTACAATTACTAAATCCCACCCTTTAACTTCACTGATGTTTTTTATACTCCAAACAAATCACCTTTACTTCTGAATTATGTAGTCAGAGATAAAGAACTCCAGTTTTGCATTTCTGCAGCTGACTATTTAAAAATGAAAATCAGGTTGTCTGTGATGCTGTATTAACATTTTAATAAGTGCATTGCATATTCATGTGGTAACTGGTCATATGGCATTAATCTGCATTTATCTGTGTAATTGGTGAGATTTATTTTTCTCTTTTTTCTGATCTTTCCTAACTCAATTTTTAAATGATCACTGGAATAATTAGTCATGATGCTCCTATCCTTAAGGCTTCAGTGAGCTCTTCTAAATATTTACTCCTTAGGTCATCTTGTTAATTCATAATTTAGTGATTTAGAGTTTGTTCTTTCCAGTTTCATTGCTTCATCTGCTGCAGCTGAGAAACTCCATCCATGTGCATGGTTAACTAAATGATCTCTGGAGCCTTCTTCAGCCAAAGAGAAGCCCCATGGCAGAAATCTGGAAAGCCAGTGATTAAATATTTGCATTGTGCTTTCAGAAAAAATACAGTGCAGAAATGTTGCCCACTGGAGTGACAGGGATGGAGCTCACATCTGGCTGGTGCAGAAGTGATGCACAGCAATTGCTTGGGGTTGATTGCAGTGCAAGGCAGCACAAAGATTCCTTTGCACACAAAGATTCCTTTGCGTGTGGCATTTCCTGCGGAGTGGGAGCCAAGTGATGGGTACATGCTGCTGGGAGTGCTGGGCCTGTTTGAGCCTCTTTATTTGCTATTCCTACAGCACTTCTGTCCCCAGTTTCCAGTGCAGAGTTAGTGAGGAAGAGCATGGCTCATCTCTACCCATGGCCAACAGTAAAATCAGTGGGTACTGTCTGCTTGGTGGCTTCTTGTCTTTTTCAGTGCAGGAAAACATGCCCAGCTCTTCAGACTAATCTCATTTTGGATTATTATTTCTTTCCTTTTCTCCTTTCCCTTCTCTTCCTCCCCAGTCATTTGTCTTTGTACCTGTTTCCTTTTCTCTCTCCATCTCGTGCTGCTGCTCTGCCCAGACTGACAGCTTTGTTTCAGACACCTTTGCTCTGCTGTGCCTAAAATAAGCACTGATCCAGTTTTACAGCTGCACTTAGAGTGTGCTGGGCTTAGGGCTCGCAGTGCTCCATCCTCAGCAGTAACTCTGTTGGTTTGGGTTTGTGAGGGTTTGGAGCAGATCTCCTGCTCTTTCCAAGGACTCTCCATGTGTTAATTTACAGTGGAAGGAGCAGGATCATTCGGCTGGGGATGTGTCCATGTGGTTTTTGTGCAGAGAGGTTCTGTAGGTGCAGCTCTGACCAGCTGTGCTTCTGGGGAGAGCTGGGACCTGCCCTCAGGGCTCTGCTCAGCCATGGCAGTGTGCTGTCCATGTGTTCCTCACTCCATTGGAGTGAATATTACAGGCTTGGGACTGGTTAAGGCAGATGACTGACGTAGAAGGAAGAAAATCATTATTTAAGAATATTATTTTTGTCCCAGAAATATAAACCTCAATGTCAGCATGTGGGTGTTTGCATATGTTGATTCCTTTGAGCTGCAATACATGCCACTTTTGTATGTCAGTGTTTCCAAATTGTTAACAAAACCGAAATTCAGTCTTCAGTTACCCCTCTGTGGTAACTATGAAAATTGAAGCAAAGCTTCAGTTGCCAAACATTTTTTTTTATTTTCAATTGCAACTTCTGTAGGAATTGCAACCTTCAGCAGGTGCATCTCATTTCTTTGTAATATTCCATAGACTATTCAATACATTTTTAACTCTATGGTTTGCAGTAAGATGTTGATGATTATACTCTTGAAACTGTTAAGAATTCCATTAATGTATGAGACTTATGATTATCAGTTTCCTAACACTATTAGGGAAAAATCACTCCTTCACAGGATTCCTTCCCCTGCCTAGTGATGGTATATTGCAGTAATTAGGATAATGTATTTTTTTATCAGCACTTTCTTGGTCTGATTTGTTCCATCCTACTTGTGGTTGATGGCAGATACAGCAAATTCAATTTAATAAATTAACTTTGATATTTTCTTCTGATTAATTAGCGAAGTTGTCTAGCATCATTTAAGTTGAAAGTAACCTCTGCAAACAGAATTGCATACTGATGAGATTCATATAAACCTTAATGAATGCCAGCAGGGAAAACAACAGTGTTTAAAGCATCAATTTCCAAAGTTTTACTTTTTCTATTTGGTCAACGTATAGTGATTTATTTAGTGGTACTGTGTAGCTTTTTTATTAAATTGCCTTTAATAAGCAGGCTGCCTCTCTGTTTTGTCAGCTCTTCTGTGTGTGTCTGATGGCTTTCACCTACAGGAAGATATTTTTCTATCACTTCTTGTTCAAAAGGAAGCTTGGAGAGCTGTTGAGTAGGTGTTTTGAAAGCATCTTTACTGACAGTCTCCAGTTATCCCAGGCATCCCAAAATGATATCCTCTTATAAAAATGCACATTTGATCAGCTGCTGCTTTGCTTCTGAGTGTCTGATCCATGGATACTGTATTTCCCCTGGCAGAATCATGGCAGGGATGATTAACAGCCTATAACAGATCTGAATTTGGTTGTGGAATGAGAGCCTGCTCTGGTGGGTGCTGGACAAGCACACAGTGGCCAAACTCCACTTGTGGCCATGACAGGACTCCTTGAGTTAAAGATCTGCCTTGGAAAGAGGTGGCATCTCTGGGCCCCTATGGTCGGATGGAAAGGGAAGTGTTTTCCTTTCTGTTGAGAAGATTTTGGGGTGGTTTCCTACACTTGGAGCCTGACATTTCATGGTGTTACAGGTACAAGAAGGCCGATGGGAGAATTGGCCTGGTGTAACGCAAGGGGCTCCTTGCCCAAGCAGTGATTGTGTTGAGGCAGCAGAAGGGTTAAGGGTGCTTGTAGCTGGCAGCTGGACTCACATGAGGTGTCCTGCTGGTAGCAATGAGCTTTCCTGAGCTGTTGCAGGAGTGACCTCTGCTAATCCCTGGATGCAGCAGTTGCAGAGTGCTGGCTCAGCTCTGCACTCGGGAGTGTAATCTGTCATGTGCTGACCTCAGATCTCCTCGTGTGTGTGTGTTCAGAGATGTTACTGGCAATTCATTATCTTTTCACCTTTTGACATTTTTACAGTCAAGAGCTGTGTTTCCTGGATGTAAATATAATGGCAAGTGGTGCATTTTGTTAATTAAAAAAAAAAATACTTCATCTGATTATGAGAGTGTTGCAGAATGTTTTTACCAAGCTGTTGTTGAAAAGAAACAAAGATGCTTAAGAACTTGGGCTGTTTTGGAGTGGTTGAGTTTGCAGCTGGAACAGACTCAGAAGAATTCAGGTTGTGAATTAAAATATTATTCCATCTTTGCTTTGCATGTTTGATGAGCAGATGCCAAAGTTCTTTACTTTGGGAGAGAGAAGGGATCAGCATCATTGCTTCCATTTTATAAGTTGGAGCAGGCATGGGGATTGGAGGGCAGCTTTGGTGAGTTCACCAAGGTGGCAAAAGCAGAGCTTTGAGCCCCTGAATCAGAAATCCTGGTCCTGTGTCTGGTGACACCAACTTGACAATAAAATATGTGAGGATAGAGTGTGTAACTAACAGTGGAGTTCAGTTCAGTGCTTTCAGTGTACAAAAATGAGCTGCATTTTTCATGCCCCTCCTTTCCTGCAGCATTAAAGGGTCTCTGTGCCAGGTATCATCTATTCCTAATGACATTTGCTGTCACTGAGGCTTCCATGTGTTCCAGGCACTTTACAAGCCCTACCAAAGCCTGTCTCCTCTGATACTGGAGTCTCAATTTCTGCTTGTACAGCAGACAAGGCAGAGGTGTTCTGCTATGGCCAGGCCTGGATCAGCCCAGGGTTGGTGCCAGGCACTGAGGTTCCTGCCACTGGCCTGTGCTCAGAACATCCTCTTTTCTCCTGCAGCTGAAGGTGTCAGTGAGAAATGCTGTTAGGTTTAAAATAAACGAGTTAAACTGGAAATATATTTAGAAATGAGATTAAAGAACATGGTTTATTGGACTGATGTTTCATGCTTATTAAAAGTGAATGCTTTTAGAAGGAATTAATTAAGAATTAACTGCTTAGTCAGGAGCAATTGTTGTGACTCAGGGTTGCAGCTGAAGAATTCCCTGAATTGTTAATGTGTGGCATCTGTGAAGGCTGGGATGTGTCAGGCCAGAGCATGTTAGATCCAGGCTGTCAGAATAAACCAGTGGATGCAGCCTGTGAAGGTTGGAACAGACACAGAAATGTGGCTGCTGTTCTGTGCTTGCTTCTGGGCAAAGCACTTGTAACTCACTTATTCTTTTGCGTTCTTTTGCTCTTTGCCCATCACATCTCTACAGAATGGTTCAGAGCACTTCAGCCTCTGGTAATCATCCTAGCACTTTGCACATTCTGCACATTTTACAGATGCTACCTTGTGAATCCACACAGCAGCCTTGGAGGGTGGAAAGAATGAATGATGTGTGTCAGGCTGCCCCTTTGGGATGTGCCAGTGCAGGTGAATTTTGGGGCTCTGGCACTGGGAGCACCATGGTGCTGTGGCTCTGCAGGGGAGGGGGCTGTGCCTGCTGCTCAAACTGCACTGCAAGAGGGACAATAACTTGGAAAATCAAGGGTAAGGGTAGCAGGCGGGAAGGCAGAGCCCTTACCAGGTCTGCCTGGTTGCAGGGAAGGTGAGGGGAGAGCAGCTCAGCAGCTGCAGAGGAAGTGGCAAGGGGTGCTTGTGTAGTGTGGGCTTGAAGCAGTTTGAGAATAAGAGGAGAAAGCAGGGGAACTTTCCCATTCTGGAGGGCCACTAGCCAAATCCAGAAACAGGGGCTAGCAGAATTTAAGGCTGTGAAGAACTTTGAGATTAAAGAGTTTATTTGGAAGGTTGATGAAGGGCAAGCTGTTGCCTCCTGCCCTCGATGTGAGAGGTGCCAGGAAGGCAGCCCAGAGCTGGCTGCTGCTGCTTTCCATCAGTCCAAGAGCATTAGAAAACTGCTGAATGAATTCTTGTTTGTTTATTTATTTATTTATTGAACAGTTAAATTACTCGTGTTTGAAAAGCAGATCCTGGGTTTGTAGAGTTGCCAGGTTTTATAATGGCTCCTAGCAGATGCTGCCTGCCCTGGGCTGGGTTTCAAAGGCCTTTGCACTGGAGGAGTGCAGCTGAGCGTGCACAGCCTTGTTTGCTGCCACACAGCTCTGCCCTTAGGCAAAGGTGAAGCTAAATATATTGCACTGGCTCCTGCTAAACCTCCCAGCACTGGTGGGTTTTACAGCTGCCCTGTATTTTAAGATAAGTGGAGAAGCAATTTTGGTCTGCTAGAAAAACAAGTAATTGTAACAGTGGGAGCATCCCAGAAAAGTGGAGCACAGCTGCCCAAAAAATGAACCTGGGACCTACTGTGGCAGGGCACTGGGAGGGCAGCTCTTGAGGGGAGCACAGGCTGGTGAGTCTGCAAGAAAAAGCTAAATCCTTGTATCACTCCAAAGCCACATTGTGTGCTGAAAAGAGAAGTGTCCTGGAAAAATAAGGTGGCTATGGTTTGGTTTCAAGTTTACAATCCCTGGTAATTTAAGGAAACACAGTTTATTTCAGTGTTTATTGAAATCAGACATATTTAGTGAGCCTTCAGATGAGTTGTGCAAATCCTTATTCACCTTATACCATGGATTTGTGTTTCTGGTGCTTTATTCCTCTGCCTGCATTTGCCAGCTGTGCATCCTCCCTCCTGCCCTGGGAGATGCCAGTCCCTGGAGCCTGCTGGGGCTGGGAAGGTCCTTCCTGAATTTCTTAAGGAGTTAATCAAGATTCTTTCTGTGAAGCTCACAAAGCATTCAATGCTGCAGAGAACTCTTGGCTGTATATTGATACCTGAACTCTGCTGGGTTTCACAAGAAAGGAGTTCAACATTTTTGCTGTGGGTAATTATTCCAAGACTGAATGAGCTGTTTGGAATATGTGCAGTATTAGATGTATTTTTCTATTCTTAGCAGTACTGCTGTTATAGGAATCACAGATCAAAGTTATTTGGGAACACCAATAAGTAACATATATAAAGTTGCAGTGATATTTAGCCCTTTCACACTGATTTATTTTAAGTGCATTGGGTAAATTTCATTTATTTTGTCTTTCTTACCAGTGCTTCATGGTGAGGGAAATTATCATTATCATTATTAAACCGATTTTTTTAGCCATGCTGTCAAAAATCTGTGAATGTTCTGACTGTAGATACTGCAGGTTATTTTGGTCATATGCTGTCACAAATATACAATGGGGATACTGAGAGATTGATTGCAAAATTAGGATGTTTTATTTCGGTCAGAGTTTTGTTTGTACTGCTGGAGACACTAAATCATGTCAGCTGCACATATGTACACATATCCTTGGGAGCTTTGGAAATGCTTTAAGGTCTAAAGCGTGAAACAGCTTAAACTAAGTTTTTGTTGGTCCTTAGTTAATCCTGTGTCTATCAGAGGAGCTGCTGCTGATGGAAGAACAGCAAGATTTCAAACCTGCCAGCATTTCAGAGCTGCTCCCATCTGACCTTTCAGCAATGTCATTAGTTTTTAAGTTATTTTCTTGGGTTGGATTTCCTGCTGCCATAATTCAGCTGCAGGATGGAAAGCACTAAGCTGCTCTCTGTCTTTGATGGGCACGATGCACATGGGTGTTGGTGGTACCAGGTACACACACTGGTACTGGTGTGTGTGTGTGTGAGAGAACAGGATCTCTCCCAAACGTTCCCCGAGTCACAGCCTCCTTCCCTGGCAGTTATTTTGGGTATTTTCATCATTGAAAATTCACTGTTTTAAAAATGTAAAGCAATTTCAGCCTTACACATCTATCTTATCACCACAGAACTGCA
The DNA here is from genome assembly GCF_047830755.1 of Zonotrichia albicollis. NCBI lineage: Eukaryota > Metazoa > Chordata > Aves > Passeriformes > Passerellidae > Zonotrichia > Zonotrichia albicollis. Next base: position 12,028,577 of record NC_133829.1, on the reverse strand, counting down.
GTAGATGAACAGTAGTGAGATAAAGACCAAACTCTCACTGCTAAATAAAAGATATTTATTGTGTATTTGCATTGAAGCAGGAGGGGGTTTCAGTTTTTGAAGATCACAGCATCAGGTCTTTAGCAATAGTCTGTGCTGTTTTGAGTTAAATAAAAATGAAATTATCATATGCAATGGGGATGATGCCCTTACCCACAACCTAAAGCTGTTATTCCAAAAGAAAAGAATAAAGCAGTAGCAACTTCACAAGGGGGAGAAAAAAAAAGGGAGAAAAAAAAGAAAAGCCAGGAGATTTAATTAATTAACCTTTTAGCATTGAGGCAGTGAGGAGAGATCATCTCCTGGAGGTGGTGGCCTTTAAATCACCCTGACAAGAAGCTTCCTTAAAAACATCAGCACCTTGGCAGTGTCCTCAAGGTTAACAAACATAAATGGTTTAGGATCAAAGGCAGCCTAAGCACTAATATTCTTCTCATTAAATTGCCCTGTTATTTGCTTTCTTCTTTATGTATTAAGAATATTCCACTCTGATCTTTTCTGCCAAGCTCATCTGTGTTGTGACATGGAGACCATTCAGCTTCGAAGTAGTTCATCACAGGCAGGCAATTCCAAGTCCATATCAGAATCTTTCCAAATCAGCTGTTAGTGATACAATTTTCCAGGGAGAGATGCTGGTAGCTTGGGTATGAATGGATTGACAGGAGTATTGAGGTTGATGTCAATAATTTCTGTGTTCCTTTTGTTGTCAGTAATTCTGTATTCCTTGTGTTTGTTTTCCCAAGTTGATGTTTGTGTGGGGATTGTGCTTATATACATGTATTTAACATTATTTGCTGTGGAGTCATGAGTCTGAAAGCCAAGATCAAGTGATGCATCTGATGCATCAGCCATGGGAAGTAAAAAAAGCACAAAAAAGTGTTGTGCTTTGATGATTCAAAAAAGCTTTGGGCTTCTTTAATCCTCTCTGAAATGCTTATTGATAGAGAGGTTTTTAACTTTTAGTTTTCCTGCTTCAGAGAGAGATTTTCTGTTGGTACAGAGGAAGAAGGTAAACAGAGATATCTGTAAGGATTTTTTTAGTCTGTATGTCTTGATTATCCTGATTTGTTTGGACAGTTTGCTGTGGAAGTGATGACTTTGAAACATTAAGCTATTTTGGGTTTTGTAGGAAGCAGCTTAAGTGGGTGCAATTTTGAATGAAAATTGTTTGAAAATTATTTGAAAAAATATTAGCGACTTTGGTGTTTCAATTCTTACACTGGTTTCTCTATTTTTTTGCTTCAATTTTTCCTTTGACCAACTAAAATTGTTACAAGCTGTCCTGGATAATGACAGCTGTCGATGATTGCTCAGTGTTGTTGCAGCATTCTGTACAAATTGGAGGTGCCCAGTGAGTGTTGCTCTTGCTTCCAATATATCTGATAGCTGTGCCCTCATGAGAGGAGCAGTTCCTCCACCCTGAGCTCTTCTGAAAGCATCTACTGCACATATTATACAGTACAAAATTCAAAGTAGCCAGTGCTGTTGAAAGCATTGCATTAAGATACATGCACATCCTCAACAATGGGATTTTTTCACCTCTTGAGAGCAAGGTGATGTTTTTAAAAGCACTTGCTGGTTTCTTGTGTGCTGTTATTTCATTCATAATCTGCAAAACCCTTTTCTGTATGGGAGAGATTTCAAGGCAGTTTGCAGCACTCTGATTCCTCAATGCTGAACCTTCTTTGAGCAGAAGCTGTCTCCAGTGTTAAATTTTGCAATGTTTATTCCAAGCACAAGAAGCCCCTGTTGCTATGCAGGCTGTAATCTCAAGCTTCCAGGAACTAGGTAAGACTGAATCTTCTCAGTTTTGGTGCTCTGACAGTGAATTTCCTCATAAACATACTGCCTGTCAACAAAATTTTGTAGATAAAGTGAAATTGTCTTTAAAAGTTACCAGCCTATGCAGAAATATGGTTCTGCGTTATTTTTTGTGATAGAGAATGCCTTAAATTGCCAGTTAGGTGTTGCATAGTGTGTCCTCATTCTTGTGTTTATCAAGAAATAGCTGTTACCCTCCCATGATTCCCAAAGTATAGGCCAGAGAGAATTTATACAGCAGAGGTCTGCACCAAATCCTCTGCTGCTGCAAGCAACCCCAGCCCATCATTTCACATTTCAGCTTGTCAAGTGTCTTGGTCTGTCGTCTTAAAATGGCACTTTTAATGTAGGTCTGTCATTCCTTTATTCTGCTGCTGTTCAGAGGAGCAAAAGCTGAATGTGATCCTGAGCATAGCATGGTGTTTCCATGAGTGGTGAATTGCTCCCAGTCAATTTTCAGTCTTATCTTTTCAAGATAATTTGGCTTAATATTGCATCACAGTGATGTAGTTCTGTGTGCTGGGATCTGATTGCTATCTGCCTTTGGGGAAAAGAGCACTCCTCAACCTCTCATCTCCCAGATTGCTTTTCCTCATTTCTGTTGGCAAAAGCATAATTAAAATGTTCGCTCCATTCAGAAGTAATCTTAATTTTAAAATCATCTATTTACTTGTTTTATGCAGAGAAAAACACTACAGGAAGATAAAATATTGCATAAAATGTGGCATCTGGCTGCAAAGAGGTGTCACATAAAGCTGTTGCCCTACTTACATGTTTCATTGGCTGAAAGTTACAATTATAGCTTTTTTTTCCTGACTGGCAAAATGTTAAGTACTCAAAATGTCAGGTCAAAGGTCAGGGTTTAATGATTTAACTAAAAATAACTCTAAAGGTGTAGTATATATCTGAGAAAGAACTTCAGTGGTGTCACTTTTGTTTTCTGGGCATTTTTTCCTTTGTTTTGGTCTTTTAAATTTTGTTTTGTTCTTAGCACACCCTGAATATGAAAATTTCATTTGACATAAACAGATGCTATTCTTTAGACCACTGCTTATACCAAATAATAAAAAAATAATTCTCACTGCATTTCATACATCATCCAAAGGGCTTTGATGCTAGTATACTTATTTTCCTTTTAAATGTGGTGGTTTCTTTTTTCTTTAAAGTTTTATCATGTTAAAGAGCTTTCTGAGCTGGCAGGACCAGAGCACCTCTCCAAGAGTGGATGGAGGTGCAGTGCCCAGGGATGTCCATGGGCCAAGGGGCTGTGGCAGGCAGAGCTCATCCCCTGTAGCTCTTTGGGTTGTGCTGCTCTGTCCTTTCCCCTTCCAGTGTGATCTGGGGTGTTTTGTTGTGTTTTCCTTTCTCTCTGGCAAGCAGCACAAAGAATAATACACTAGAGGATGGCCAGTGCAGTGTGTTAAAGCAGAACAATGGATTAATGTACTGGAGGAGACAAGAGCAGCCCTGAGTGTGCATGGAGGGCACTGCTGCAGACACTGAGGAGCCCTTTGTGTGCCCTGGTGCCTGCTGCAGCCACAGAGCCCTGCAGCAGGGACAGCAGCAATGTGTGCAGCAGCAGGGACAGCAGCAATGTGTGCAGCTCACACACACAGCCCTGCAGCAGGGACAGTAGCAATGTGTGCAGCTCACACACACACACAGTCCCTGCAGCAGGGACAGCAGCAATGTGTGCAGCTCACACACACACACAGTCCCTGCAGCAGGGACAGCAGCAATGTGTGCAGCTCACACACACACACAGTCCCTGCAGCAGGGACAGCAGCAATGTGTGCAGCTCACACACACACAGCCCTGCAGCAGGGACAGCAGCAATGTGTGCAGCTCACACACACACAGTCCCTGCAGCAGGGACAGCAGCAATGTGTGCAGCTCACACACACAGCCCTGCAGCAGGGACAGCACAATGTGTGCAGCTCACACACACACAGTCCCTGCAGCAGGGACAGCATCAGTGTGTGCAGCTCACACACAGTCCTGCAGCAGGGACTGTGACGGTGTTCACAGAGGTCCCAGGATGAGGGAAGAGACGAGAACCTGACTCCATGTTCAGAAGGCTGGTTTATTATTTTATTGTATATGTTACATTAAAAGTATACTAAAAGAATAGAAGAAAGGATTTCATCAGAAGGCTAGCTAAGAATAGAATAGCAAAGAATGATAACAAAGGTTTGTGGCTTGGCTCTCAGTCTGCGCCAGCTGACTGTGATTGGCCATTAATTACAAAGATCCAGCATGGGCCAATCACAGATGCACCTGTTGCACTCCACAGCAGCAGATAATCATTGTTTACATTTTGTTCCTGAGGCCTCTTAGCTTCTCAGGCAGAAGAATCCTAAAGAAAGGATTTTTCATAAAAGATGTCTGCAATAAGGGACAGCAGCAATGTTTGCAGATACACAGAGCAAAGCCTCTCTTCTCCAGGGCAGTGGTGCAATGTGGATGTGTGTATGGACTCAGACAGGAATGAAATAATGGATCCCTTATTCCTGGGCACACGAGTGTGTGCTAAGGAGAAGAGAACTCTTCATATCTTATGACTCAGGGGAAGGAAACTCTGTCTAATTAGCAACAGTATTGGTAAGGAGGAATTATTTCAAACTCATTTTTTCATTACTGTCTTTTTAAGTGGAACTCCTGAGAAGAGACTAAGGACTGCAAAACCAGTGTGTTTTCCATGCTCCCACACTTGTCCTTCAGGAATGTGACAGCGAGAATGAGACACCTTTATTTCCATGGCTTTTCTTGGCAAAAGAGCTTGTTATTTATTGACAGTTTTGTCAGAAGTCTGTTTTGTCATAAGTCTGAGTGAGTTTGCATTCCTTGGTTTTCTGAAAGCTTTTTGTACTTTGGGAACTAAAAAATCTCAACCATCAGAGGATCCATTTCATAGAGCTTCCTCAGAATTCAGATATTTAATGATATTTAATGCATCAAACAGCTGGTGATCTACAAATGAAAAGCTTGTGATGTTGTTGCCTATCTCCTGCGTTAAGCGGTCTCTGCAATCCGACCAGAAGTTTCATATTTTCAAATGGCATGGGGTTTTCTTTTTTCTATTTCAAAGAGCACAGGAGGAAAAAAGAGAGAATGGTGCCAATCCTATGAAGAAGTGGTTGGTTTTGACTCACTGCAGGAACTGTCTTGTTTGTTACCACTTGTCCCATTTAAAACTGCATTTTTGGGCATTTGTTTGGATTTCTCCTGCATCCTGCTGCTGTTCTCTTTGAGCAGGAGGATCCATAAAACTCCTGCAGCTTCCTGAGCCACAGGCTCTCTCCCACACACCTCTGACTGCCATGGGTGAACTCTGGGAGGGGAATGGGGAAGAAACAAGATGGTTTCTTCTTCATTTTCTATCTGGAAATTTTTATTGTTACTGCAAGCCATCCCAGGCACACAGAGCTGCCTGCATGCCCTGCTTGGTGGCCCCTGTGCTGTCTGAAATGTCATTCACAGCTCCTGGGCTGTACAGCCCGGGCTGTGCTCTCTGTGTTCCAGCCCCAGCTCTGTAAAGCTTTGGGGGGAAATTTTATTCCTCCTTTTGCTTCTTTTCACGTTAGTGAGTAAAATAGGATTCAACTTACCCAACTGACAGGAATACTTCAAAATAAATTTTTTTTAAACTTCATTTGCTTTGAAAATGTTAAAGCTTTATAAAGCACATATGGTCTTTATTTTAAAAGTTTCAGGCTCTATTAATGTTAGTGTTTTGTAGTATGTTGTTTATTCATATAGTTGGATTTACGCACAGAGTTCTCTGAATTGCGAGAAAATTATTTTAGGACCAAATGGAAATTATTCTTTTTTACAAGAAAAGAATTTCTTCCACAACAAAGGCACTGTCTTCACTCCAGAGCTGCTACCTCTGTCCTGAACAGCCATGCTTGATTTTTTTCAGATTCAGAACAATTCTGGGATAAGCTGGTGATGAGAGCAGAGGGATGGAAGGTTTCTGTGGCTGACCCTGCTGTTGATTCCTCCCCCTGCAAGATGGCACTCGTGGCCTTTGCTAATGACCACTGACAGTGTAGTGGAGCCTGTGCCACAGACTGTGGGTAGGAGTAGCTGCAGGGGCAGGTAGTGAGAGAGCAGCTGGGAATTAACGTGAGTTTGTGTTCCAGGGATGAGAGGAATCAGTCCATCATCGTCAGTGGGGAGTCTGGAGCTGGCAAGACTGTCTCTGCCAAGTATGCCATGAGGTACTTTGCCACGGTCAGCGGGTCTGCCAGCGAAGCCAACGTCGAGGAGAAGGTCTTGGCCTCCAACCCCATCATGGAGGTAAGAGAGCTGCTGCCCCAAACCCCCCCTCCAGCTGCTGCCAGTACTGGGACAAACATTCAATGGGGAGCAGTCCATACTTCCTAAAAATATTTTGTGTTTTACATTAAAATTTTGTGTTTAATCCATTTACAAGGAGTTGCTTTAGGTGTCATTTTTGAAAGACTGAGAGAAGGTGGGAGGTAATATTTTCAATATTGCTGACATATTTCACATAAAGTAATTTTAATGTGAATACTGCTTTGAGTCTCTTCAGCTTTGTAACTGGTAGTTCCCAGACTGCTGGCCAAATGCAGTTGGACAAGACTTGTTTTGTGTGTATCCAAAGAGGATAAAGCTGTTGTTCTTACCCACCAGATATGTACATCACACAGTGGATTGTACTCTGAAAGGAAGTAAAGCAAATGTTGAATTTCAGGAAATAAAATTAGAAAAGAGAGACTGAGGAAACAAAATTGCATGGGATGCACACCGTTTCTTTCAGAGGAAAAAAACACATTGGAAGACATAATTTTGCTATAATTAGTTCAGACTCATGTTTCAGTTCTGCAAATTGTTGTAACCACCTGTAGTTAAAGTCCCAAGGCTTTGGAGGGCAGCTGCTGGCAATGGACTTTGAGAGGACATCTACAATTCCTCCTGCTTCAGGTCTCTGTTCTCTGGGAGGCTCAGGAGACACTAATTCTGATGTCACAGCCAAGCAGAAAAGATTTCTTAGACTTATCTGAATTGTTTCTCATGTCTTTGCCTACATATGTAGCTTCAAGTTGTGGCTGAAGTTAAGGAACTATGTTAAGAAATTATTCATCAGAGGGAAATTTTTGGGGGAATTTCTGGAGGGAAGTAGCTCTGTCCATAGGCACACACATGGTCATGCTTCGGTAGATGTTGGGCATCTCTGCAGTGTGAAAGATCATGAGTAAATAGAGTGCATGCAGTGAAATGTGAAATGCAAAATGCTGCCATTGTTTTTCTCCTCAGGTATTTTTAAAAATGACCTGTGTTTTATTCCTCCTTTCCTCCTGGCATGAGGAGTTCATGATACTCAAACTATAGCTGCCCCATCACATTGTGTGTGTCTGTCACAAGGTAATGGTGCCTGGTTTGTGGTGCTGTGTGCTGTGTGGAAATTCCTTCTGTGGGGTAAAACAAGCTGTGCTGTGCTGGGCAGGGACTCACCCAAATGTCCAGCCGTGGGAGGAAGCCAAGGAGCTGCAGCTGCCCTGGGGAGCAGTGGCAGTGGGGCAGGGTGAGCTGGAGCTGCCCCCAGGGAACACCTTGCAATGTGTGCAGGAGGGGCCATGTCCCAGCCAGGGCTCCCTTGCAGTGCTGCAGGGATTGCAGGAGGTGCCATGTCCCACCCAGGGCACACCTTGCAGGGATTGCAGGAGGGGCCATGTCCCAGCCAGGGCACACCTTGCAGGGATTGCAGGAGGGGCCACGTCCCAGCCAGGGCACACCTTGCAGGGATTGCAGGAGGGGCCACGTCCCAGCCAGGGCACACCTTGCAGGGATTGCAGGAGGGGCCATGTCCCACCCAGGGCTCCCTTGCAGGGATTGCAGGAGGGGCCACATCCCACCCAGGGCTCCCTTGCAGTGCTGCAGGGATTGCAGGAGATGCCACATCCCAGCCAGGGATCCCTGGTAGAGCTGCAGGGATTGCAGGAGGGGCCATGTCCCACCCAGGGCCGTGCTGACCCCCGTGTGTGGCTGATAGGGGAAGGTGCTGAGCCCCTCCTGCCCTGCCCTGGCCAGCACAGCAGTGGCACTGGGTGTGCTCACATCAGCCTGCAGTGACAGCCCTGTGGAACACAAGCTCTGCAGGCTTCCCTGCGCCCCTTCTTCTGTTTGGTGTCAAAGGCCAAAGCAAACGTCCTGCTCTCTCAGCCCTTGGGGCCCGCTCCCAGTCAGTGGCCATCAGCTCATCTCTAATTATCTGAATTAATTTCCAAAAGCAAGGAGGTTTAAACTGTGGACTAAAAGAGCTTCCAATCTATACCTTTTTTCATTCACTAAAAATCAGTGGGGATGCTTTATTTTTATTTTCTAGGGATAACAATTTTGTGAATATGGGTATATCTAAATATATATTTCAGTTGTTTTAAAGATTATTACAATTAGACAAAAGTTATCTTTTTAACTTCCAACACTTGAACTTTAAATTGCCTTTAGAGTGAGTGTTGTAAAATTTGCTGTTAAGACAAATTCTTATGATAGCATAATTAATGTTTTGAATTCTTCAGTTGATTAATCAGTAGAAACACAAATTAACCCATATATTTGAGGAAGAAAATGAGTGCTTCATTTTAGAAACTGGAAACTCCTCATTTGCTGAGCTGGCTGTAAAATCTTAGGAGCAGAAGATCATTTAATTTTTGAATTTCTATTTGGACAACTCAACATCAGTATTTTATGAGCTACCATCACATTAACTTAGCCTACTAAATACTCAGTAATATCAAGAGTTTACTGTACATTTCTAGCAACTATTTAAGTGACTACTTTTGTAGTTAATAACTATATACAGTTTTCCTATTGCAAATGTGGAAATCAGTGAGTCTTAAAACATCCTTATATGTCATTTCCTGCCCGTCATTCTTTGTTACCCTCTATAGCTATGCAAATAGTATAGCTTTGTATATATTCAGGCAAACAATCTGATAATCCCAGACTTTGTTTTTATCAGTAATACCTTTCAAAGGAATAATTGGTTTCAGAAATATTACAGTATTATATTGCTACCAACAAAAACAAAGTATATCACAGTAGCAATCATTTTCTTCTTTCAAAAAAATGCAGGAGTGCGGTTAGAGTACATTCAGTTTGAATGAGTTTGGTGTTTCTTAGTAGTGCAGAGATGGAATTTGTTCCTAGATCCTTTTTCCATGTGATGCCCACTCTGGCACCTGCCCTGCTGGCTGTCTGTGGTGCTGCTGCTCCCGTGGGGTTTCTGGCACCCAGTCCCCCTGGCCAGGCTGTACCAGCTGGCACTGACCCATCCACTGCCTCCTGCCTGCAGATCCGGGATTCTCAGCAGTGCTGCTCGCTCTCATTTGTTTGTCTGAGGTTTATTTCAGTACAGAGATCCAGGGGATGGCTGTGTGGACTGGGGAATTTGGACACAGATACAGTGATGCACTTGGGGCTTAGTGACATACGCAGTGCCCTGTGATGAGGGGCAGTGTGCTGCATCTGTTTATTCCAAATGCCATTCCTGTTGATACAGAGATACCTTTAGGACTTTTTTAGAAGGTGAATTTCTGTATAATGTCTAAAACATGGTCTGATTGAGAAGAGAAGATGCTTTTGTTTGGAGTGCAGTGTGTTATGATTTGCATGCCTTCAACTCTGATGTGTCCAGCTGGTACCTGCTGTGGGGTGAACCCCAGCGCTGAGGAGGTAAGGCAGAATTGCACCATGGAGGATCCACAGTCATTATTTGCCCTGGGCACCCCAGGACATGTAATATGCACAAGCAATTGTTTGTTGTGTGTGGAGCTGTGTTGAATTAACCTGAGAAAGTTCAGATGAGGCAGGGCAGCATCCAGGGCTGTCTCTGGGGCGGTAACCAAGCTGCTGTGGAAAGGGTTCGGTTTCACATGACATGAGTCTGTGCACATTAATATTTTGTTTGGGCACACAGTCAATATTTTTAAATGTTATGTTTGCAGAAATAATTTGGAAACATGGTGATTAGAGAGTATTAGTAATGATAAACTGTTAGCCAGGCAGAACAGAGTGGTCTGTGGGTTTGTAACAGGTAGAGTTTCAAAAGCTGCAAGTACTGTAGATGTATATGTACACCTACCCATGTAAATATATCCAGTTGAAATAATTCTTACAATTTTACTGTCTTTGAAAGAAGTCTTTATGTATGTGAGCTTTCTATTAGACTCTTTATTTCCTTTTGAAAGACTTCAAAGAACAAGAAAGGATTTTTAGCTGTAGAATTAGATTATGCGGAAGTGAATTGCTAGGAATATCAGCTCCCAATCTTATATTAATGAAATAACTATTTTGATGTAACTTGCTGACCAGGCAGAGACCATTCTTCATTAGATTTTTGACCATTTTTAAACCAGGACAGGATTAATGTTGTTAAGTGTTTATGAGCCATGTAGGTGATTAAATAGATGTGATAATTTCTACAAGTTGTTTAACCTTTACCATATTCCCTTTTCCCAGTCTATTGGAAATGCCAAAACTACCAGGAATGACAACAGCAGTCGCTTTGGTAAATACATTGAGATTGGCTTTGATAAGAGGTATCGAATCATTGGTGCTAACATGAGAACTTACCTCTTGGAAAAGTCCAGAGTGGTGTTTCAGGTAAGTCTGATGTCATCTCTTCATTTTGTTATGAGCTCAGTAAAAATGGACTTGTCCTTGACTGGCTGCCTAAAGATATAACAATAATAATTATGGTTTGTATCATGTGGGGATGTTACTTGAAGAGCTGTTCTATATTTTAGAAGTAAGAGACAGTTATAGCACATGGTTTAGCTGGAAGAGAGTATTTTTCATTTCTTTTTGGTTTGGAGGTATGGAATTTGGAGTGCTTAAGTTCAGAATTATGGTGTTGGTCATGAGTCATCACCTTCTGAGCTGTGTTTGTCCTTCATTTTATAATTCAGACTTTGTCTTGGCAAGGAAGATACTTCCTTTACCAGATGACTATAAATGCTGAGGCAAATAGTGTTAGCTATTTTTGGAAAATGAAAAACTTCTGAGTATGATCATTTATTTCACTCACCTATAGAATCCTGATCTGTAAATAATAGTAATCTACAGTTCTGGAAAGTGAAATCATACTTTTTTTTTTAAATGAAAATGTCTGCATGCTTCTTGCTATTGAAAATGGATTAAATTAACCAAGAAGGAAGTGGTAGATGCTGATTTATCTTCCTTTTTTCCAGGTGGCTTCTGTGCTCTTAATGTATTGCTAGAGAAAGCATTTTACATAGTAATTCGACTCTGCTCATGGTTGTTTCTGCCACTTGTTAAGTGGTGAAAAATAACAAATTCCTTTCTTTTTAAAGGCAGAAGAGGAGAGAAATTACCACATCTTTTACCAGCTTTGTGCCTCTGCAGCATTGCCTGAGTTTAAAACTCTACGCTTAGGTATGACATTCACATTGCTGTGTTGTGTGCTTGTGGGGACAGCGGCATCTCTGGGCTTTCTGAGCCAAAGATCCAAAAGAAGAATTGCTGGCTCTTAAATTCTAAACTTTTAAACCTTTAAATACTAAAATGTATTGAGAATATCTAAAATTATAGACCTTGGACTTTGTGGTTTTCTGATAGAACAAAAGTAACAGATTTGTTTGTTCAGCAGACTCTAATACACTGCAGTTGCAATCAATAGGACTTACTGTGTCCTGGAGGGTGAAATTCTTTTCTCTTAGTTCTTTAAAACCTTTTTTCCGTTGTTCCAGCCACTAGAGAATTTTACTGTTTCTGATATTAGTGTCTGAAAAGCTTATTTTTCATCTGCCTACTTTTACTTGGGCTGTAGCAACAATTACATTAGTCTCTGCTAACCTGGTGATCAAAAAGCAGATGAGGGAATTTTTTGTTTTTTCAAATTAAAATGTTGATAGAAGAAAGGTTTCTCATTTGACAGGAGTTGGTGCTTTGTAAAAGAAAAGTGTAATGATGACCTTAGATAGACAATCATGTCCCCATTTAAAACATTCGGTATAAATTGCAGTGCTTCAGTATATTTTTAAAAGTCAATTTCATAGTAGGAAAGCGGCACAGCCTGTGCTGGTTTCTCAAATACTGTTCTGGTTTTAGAGTGTTTCTCTGCTCTTCTGCACCACCCTGGCACATTTAGGATTCACATCTGCTAACACAGGAAAGAAAGGAACTGATGTCATTATAACTGAAGAAGCCATTTAGCAGACTTCTCTTTCAGCATTCTTGGAACCTTGGCTGATCAGAAGAAAAGGAGTCTGTTAGTGCAGCTGGGAGCATGAAACCATAGGAATTTACCCAGGAGAGATGCTGGTCTCCCAGTGCAGCCCAGTGCTGTCCCCAGAGCAGTGTGAAACTCCCTCTGCTCCAACCTCCACTTCTCAGCCTGAATGGACACTCCTAAGGCTGAGCCAGGCCATAAATTAGAAAAGAGAAAGAAGATGGGCAAAATATAATATCCTGAGGTAGTAATAGCACGGTAATATCTGTCACATAACTCCAAAGTGCTGCTGCTCTCAGCTCTGGGGCTGCTGTGTAAGTGGTTGGCTCAGGCATGGAGAGGAACTGCTTCCCAAGTGATTATTCCACAACTGTACAAGTCTGAACCAAGGTTAGGTAGAGAATATGCTTGAGGACCTACTGTGGGAACCAGGTAGCTTAAAGAATACTGACTTGCACAGTTAGATCTTGAAAAAAATGCTCTTTAGAATAAGTGGGCCAGAAGGTGAAAATGTACGTATGTCAGATCATGGATTCTGCCAAGAGCAACTTAACCATGACACAGCTTTAAGATGTGCTGTGAATTTCTGCATCCATTTGTGTAAAATACGTATTTTTTTATTATTACAGGGAATGCAAATTATTTTCACTATACAAAACAAGGTGGAAGCCCTGTGATTGATGGTGTTGATGATGCTAAGGAGATGGTGAACACCAGGCAGGCCTGCACTTTGCTAGGTAATTGGTAAATCACAGTCATAGCCTAAATCTGTTGCACTAGCAAGTGTTTTCTATATTATTTGTGTATTATTTTCATACTCTGTTGTGTTTAGAACGAGGAGAGTTGGATAAACTTTGGGGCTGAGATACTTCTATTGCAGGGAGAAGATATTTAAAGAAGATATTGTAGTATAAGGACATTATGTGAACATAAATGGTGGATTCCCTTGGTGTAACAAATACAGTGCTGGAGGTCACTGACAAAGCACTTTGAAACACCAAATTAAATGATTCATTTTAATGGAGTTTTGTTTCATCTGGTTGTAAAACATTTTTGATAGAAGTGGAGCCAATTAGCACTGTCAAATGTCAAAGTCATACACAGCAGTCACTGTTCTCTCCTTAACAAATTTTTAATCAACTGCAGCTCTCTCCATTCAAACAATTTTATTCATCATTTTCCAGGAATTAGTGACTCGTACCAGATGGGAATTTTTCGAATCCTTGCTGGCATCCTTCACCTGGGCAACGTGGAGTTTGCATCTCGGGATTCTGACAGCTGCACTGTTCCTGTGAGTGGCAGATCAGCTGAAGGGCACGGTGTGCACCCTGACAGCTCTGCCTTCTGCTTGTTTGCAGGGACCTCTTCTGAAAAAGAGTGACATGGAAATGGTTTTATTTCTAATTTGCTAACATTTTCACCGTTTTTTGCAGATAGATTCAACTCTCCTCAGTTCAGAGGCTTTAGACAGTACTCTCTGTATTATAACATTGGTATACAATTATAGCTGTAATTGATCTGCCCTAGAAAATCTGGTAGACAGGCTAGCTTTGAAGTCCTGAGCAGATCTCTAGATCTTTATATTCCTGCATGAATATCTTCCCTGCACACAGTAAATGCTTTGCCAGATGGGATTTTTTTTGTATGAAGTGCCAGAATGCCCTAAATAATTGCAAAACAATTGCCTCTGGGGTGCTTAGACATGAGCATAGGATATACGGATATGATTTGTGTGACTCATCTAAGTGTCATGGTTTTATCAGTTCTTTTTTGCCTTAGAGATCAACAACAAGGACTGAATAGTCTGATCTGAAAAACCCTCCTCATTGGTGAGGGCCCAGGCTTCTTACCCATATTCTGGAGATGAGAAACAAAACAGTTCTGGCTGGTCTCTTGTTTGGAATCGTGGGATCTCACTGCTGCTTTGAAACCACAGCAGCAGTCAGGCTCCTTGGTGCCTTATAAAGGTTTTCACTACACAGAAAGCTCATTTAATGATCACAGGTAGAAAGCTGATGAGCCCCAGGACACGAGGAGCTTGCCTGTGTTGTGATGGTATCTCCAGTGCAGGAATCCCACTAACTGAGCTGGTGAAAAGCTGCAGATCCCTGTCCTGGCAGCACCTGGCAGGCAGTGGTGGATGTGTGCTCAGGGACACCATTACCTGTTCTCTGTCACTGCCATGTCACCCCAGAGCTCTGGCCATGCACACTGCTCTGCTGGGATGGAGCAGTGTGCTGCAGAGTGCTCAGCAAAGGGCTCCCCGTGCTGCTGTGGCAATAAATCAGTCTGTTTAATGTCAGCTTGAGCAACCCTAATGTGACACTCTTTTGTGCAGTGTTCATAAGTATTATTACTTTATTATTGTCTTTCAAGCCAGTAAAACATGCTCAGTTAATTGGGTTTTGGAGGTGTAGCTGCATGGGCCCTGCATGCTGTAAGAAGTAGAAGAGGCCCCAGAGAAGTCACAAGGATGTGGAAATATTTAAAGCTGATGTACCCTGAAGCTGTAGGACATGTGGTGGTAGTCCTCTGCCATCTGTCCTTGTCAAGACAGTGCTTGTCAGTGCTGCTGAGCCACCAGGTGCCACGGGAGTGTGGTGAGCAAGTGCTGTAGGGGAGCTCCTGGGGAGGAAAGACCTGTCTGTCCTCCTTGATGTCTAGCGATCAGTTTGCATGTTAGTCACTGAGTGTGCTATCTATGGAGTGGTAAATGCGCTGCAGTGGTCATTGTGCAGAAACCTTACATACCCATCTCAACATGCCAGCCTCACTGGTTGATCTTACCCAGTTAAACAAAGCTCAGGTTTTTTTTCTCTTGTACAGTTCAATTTGAGAGCTAGAGAACATCATTAGTGTGCTGCAATCTCTTAGTGTTTGTCTCCAGCATTCACTGAGAAAATACTTTGTTAAGTACCGAGACCAGAGCACTGAAGCCCTTCCACACTTGTATTTCAGGCTGTGTTGCTCCTTGCCCATCCCTCCCTGGCACAGCTGTGTGTGAGCAGCCTAGAGCCCCTCTCAGGAGCTCTGGCCATTTGGCCTGACACAACTGTAAGAATTCCAAATACAAGTCCAGCAGAGAAGCCAGATGATTCATTTTTGTGAAGGTTGCAGATTCCCTGTGTGTGAAGCCTTTTGGTGAGCACAAGTATAGTACAATAAATGCCTTTGAGGAAGATTATTCACTGATTCACTTCAGCAATGTGAATGTGCTAAGTGAGCAGGGAGCTTGCTACATTTTGAAGGAGGAAGAGCTGAGGAAGCTGCTGTTGCTGCTGATTGTGGGGTCACTGCAGGCAGGCGCTTCTGTTGGCATGATTGTATATTTGCTGTGGGTAATATATCTCAATATCTAACGAGTCTGTTTTTATTAGCCCAAGCATGAGCCCCTCACCATCTTCTGTGACCTCATGGGTGTGGAGTATGAGGAGATGGCCCACTGGCTTTGCCATAGGAAGCTCGCCACTGCCACTGAAACTTACATCAAGCCAATTTCCAAACTTCACGCCATCAATGCCAGAGATGCACTTGCCAAACATATCTACGCTAACCTCTTCAACTGGATTGTAGATCATGTGAACAAAGCCCTTCATGCCGCTGTAAAACAGCATTCTTTCATCGGGGTGTTGGACATCTATGGGTGAGTTTTTGTCAGAGATATGACACTCTTACATAATTATCTGACTGCAAAGCATTCTTGTCTTTATCACCTAGCACTGCATGGATTACACAAAAACCCCCAAACCTTAGCAGCTGCTTATTCCAGCTGAAGGAAGTAGGTGTTTCGTTTTGACACACTAAGATCTTTGTCATGACTTCAACATTTATAGTGGGATTTCAGATTTTTTGCTGTTAGTAGTTTATTTCTCCATTGCATTTTGGAAAGTTACAAAGCAATTTTCATGTCAGGTTCCTGCAAGGTGGCACTTACGAAGATAACTAATGTGCTCTCCGGGAACATCAGAGTTCCTCATCCCTGCCTAGAGAGGGAGCATCACTACAGTGCCTATGTAGTGCAATTTGCTATTTCCCTGTGTCTTTTCTTGCTTGACCCATGTTATTTGTGCCTGAAATAATTCAATGAATTTAACTGGAGGGAGGGAATTTAAAATTTTGGGGTAATTTTCTTTTTTCCTTTTAGTACACTAGTAATTTTGAGTGTATTCATATTTCAGATTTGAAACATTTGAAATCAACAGCTTTGAACAGTTCTGTATCAACTATGCCAACGAAAAACTGCAGCAGCAGTTCAATATGGTAAGTAGGAAGTGACTGGCATTTCCTCTTCCCTTTCCCCTCATCCAAGCCCACTCTGCTAATTGGCTCCCCAGTGGTTAGGATGAATTCCTTCAGTCTATTAAGCAGCTGTCCTGGCCGTGGGCTTTGAGGGATGGGGGAAGATCGACTATCTCCTCGAAATAGATTTCATGACTAACTGCTGCTCTGGGACTGTTTGAAATTCCGATCACAGTAACAATTATAAGGCAGAAGCAGTGCTTGGCAATTAAGACCCTGCGATTGCCTGTCAGAGAGAGGCTGTGAGGGTGAGGTTGGAGTGCGAGGTGTGTCCATAACCCAGAGCCCCTGGAGGGGCAGAGCAGAGCACAGCTCCGCTGCTGCCGGGCTTTGCCACCCGCGCTCCCTCCCCGCGGTTCCTTTTTGGGCTTTTGGCTGCTGCTGGAGGTGATGAATGACGTGAGGCAGGAGGCGGCTCTTCCCCCTCCTCCAGAGAGATCACGATTCTCCCCTCAGCCTCAGTGACGTTTGCAGTTACATCTCTTACCTGCATCATGATCAGGCGAGTTATTTCTGCCAGGCCTGTTGCTAGGCTCTGCCGCAGCGCCGGGGTAGCTCTGAACTCTGGTTGTGATCCTGCCTGTGTGGCAGTGTGTGCTCCCAGGGCCAGATCCCCTGTGCCATGGTTCATGCCAGCGTGTCAGGGAGTGCTGGAGCAGAGCACCTTTCCAGCCCTGGCATGCCCTTTCCATGTGGGTAGTGCCATGGCTGGCTTCAGCTCCGTGAGTGGGATGATGTAACTGCTAGGCACAGGGCGTCTTGGAGTTTTCTCAGCTTACAGCAAAATCTAGTTGCTGTAAGGGTTCTAATGGTTCTGTTCTTCAGTGAAGATCGCTGTGCCCCGTCCCCTTCCCCTCTCGTGCCATTGCTGTAAGCACCTGCCTCACGAAGGAGGGGGTGACAGGGCTGTTGTGTTGGGGCTTGCCAAGCTCCCAAACCTGGTGCTGCTGAACATGGACCTGTGGGGCAGCCATGCAGACACACGGGGGGAGGTTGCTTTGAATTAAAACCTTGTGGCTGCCTGGAGCAGCCTGAGCCTGGCTGAGGAGAGGCTGTTTGGGAACTGCCCGACCACCCTGCCCTGCCTGGTGCCCACCCACAGGGAAAATCAGGTCTGATGGCATTTCTCACCACCTAATTGCTGGTTCCTTCACAGTGAAAAAACGGGTTTCTGTTTTCTTGCACATCTGGGGTTGGATCTTGGCACTAGAGTGCTGCCAGGGCTTTGCTGCCAGGTGCAAGGTGGGAATGGCTCCCACGGGCGCGGTTCAGGAGCACAGTGCTGGGGAGGATGGCGTTAAGCTAATGAAATAAAGGCATAAACAGCTTTGTCAGGGTAGCTTTCTGCTGCCTTGCAGACAGACTGGGGAGCTGTGAGGGGTTTGTGGGCTGTGCACTGAGCTCAGGGCAGCTGGGGCTGGCACCCCAGTTCAGTGTTGTGGCACCCCCAGACCCTGCCCGTGCTGCTTTGGGCACTCCCAGCACACATTCACCTGCCACAGCAGCACTCAGTGTGCAGAAAAATGTAGGTGGGGGATGAAACATCATCAAATATAAAATAAAATAACTGGAGTCAGCAGTCTTTTTTGGTTTTTCAAAGTGCTTGTTCTATTAAGACCACAGTTTGCCTGTTTAATATATCATTCTGTTTTTTCCTGAAGTTTTAATTCATCTCTTATGCATGTTTCATTAGAGCTGTGCAGGTTGTTTGTGATAATATTTTTGAATAAATGCTACGTGGTTACTGATCTTCATACCAGATAAATCTGTCACAGAATTTTCCTTAAATTTTCCTTAGTTCTAATGCTCCTTCAGCTTTTGCTGAAGAGTAAATTTTAATGCAGTGTATCATGTTAGAAAAAAATCAGCAGCCATTTAAGAGGAAATAGAGCTCTGTTCTTTTACAAGGAAACACAAAAGTATTTATAGTGAAACTTTGCTTGAGATAGAGCAGTGTTCATAATTTCCAAATCATAAAAGCATGGCACATCTCACTTCATAGGTTGCTGTTCCAGCACTTTAAGTTTTGTGTTGGTTTTTATAAGAGAAAAGAACTTATAGTAATAGTGATAGGTAGGATATTTGCAGAGAATATGGAGTGCTTTAGTTTGGACTATTGTTTTTAGGCCAGGAAAAAAGGTTAATTTATTTTTCATACACTTGGTAAAGAGTTTATTCAGTTGAACTAGTGTATCACTTGACAGCCTTGATTAATGTGCCAAGATGAATCCAGTTGAGAGTTCAATGTATTTATTCTGCATTTCATTTCACAGAAAACTTTTTTCCTTTTGCCCTGCAGCATGTCTTTAAGCTGGAACAAGAAGAATATATGAAGGAACAAATACCATGGACCTTGATTGATTTCTATGACAATCAGCCTTGCATCAACCTCATAGAGGCCAAAATGGGAGTTCTGGATCTGTTGGATGAGGAGTGCAAGGTGTGTGTTCAAGGGCTTTCAGAGGGAGAGGTCCTCAGCTGTCCTGCTTCTGGGCCTCACAGGGACAAGTCACCTGCAGACAGTTGTCATTTTGGCACTGATGGGGCAAGAATTTGGGAAGCAAACAAACAGAACTGGCAATTACAGGAGGAGAAAAAGTGGTTTCAGTAATGAACTCCCCACCCCTTCCCCTCCATCATGTATCTGTAGCTGTTCCTGGGTCTCTGATCAACTTTATTTGAACTTGGACAGTTTTCCCTTCCCTGAGGATAAGTGAGTGGAGTCCTTGGTCCTGTCAGATTTCTCCAAATTGCCTCTTGGTTAGTGTTTCACCCTTTGTCTTTTATCTTGGTTTATTTTATGTCAAGCCACGTACAGCTCAGAGTGTGTCTGCCTCAGTGGAAACCCATCTTGGGGTTCTTATTTATCACAAGAAATCTCTAATGGAGGGGGGGTGAGTTCTGCTCAGTCTGGTGATGTGCCTTTGGGGTCCCTGCCTTCAGGTGTGTGACACTGGAGGCATTGTTGGTGCCAGGTGTGCCCCAGCAGCTGTCCCACCTGCTGCAGTGCCCAGTGTGGAAATGGCAAGCACCCAGCTGGTTACTGTCTCCTTGCTTCTGGCACTGCTGGGAATCCGAGGAGCTGGGATGGGAAAGGAAATCATCAAGTGCTGTCCCCCATCTTAGATGCTTTTGCTGATGAAAAGTTCTCAAGACATTTTATGTATATTCTGTATTCTTTTCCGTAGATGCCAAAAGGCTCAGACGACTCTTGGGCCCAAAAACTTTACAATACTCATTTGAATAAATGTGCTCTATTTGAGAAACCACGTATGTCAAATAAAGCCTTTATCATCAAGCACTTTGCTGACAAGGTAAGGATGTTCCTGCAGTGCTGGTGTGTGGGAGGGCATCCTGGGGCTGCTGCAGGCAGAGACTGGGCAGTGCCATCCCTGGCTCTGCTCAGCTCTTGCTGCCCCAACGCCCCATCAGGAGGGGAAGGTGAGCTGGCAGCTGTGCAGGCACACACAGGAGCTCCTGACTCCATCACATGCTCCAAGCACTGCCCATCCTCTTTCCAAACAGGAAAGCTCAGTGCATTTACAGCTCTCAGCGTCACTGTGTCAGTCCCAGTTATGCAACAGAAATGTACAAAAAAGGAAATCCTGTACCCCACTCCTTTTAGCTAAAGAGCAGCAATGAATTAATGCAGTTTTTGCTGCCATCTCAATGTGCAGAGAGGAGAGAGGCTAACAGAGCCTTTTCTATTGCTGGAGCAGTGTGTGCTGCTCCTGGGCTGTGCAGGGAGCAGCTATTTCTAGGAAGCTGGCTGAGGGGTGTCTCAGTGGAGTGCATGCCTTGTTCAGCTCCCAGTGCTCCTCAAACTGAGCCACTCTTCAGGTTAAAAAAACAAAAAAATTCATTATCCCATGTAATACAGTTGTCCTGTTATACAGAAAAGCTGCCTGAGAATATTGTCAGCTTTGTCAAAAAAGGTTTCAAGACGCTCTCAGACTCTTACTAGTAGGTCTGCACAGGGGAGGTTGGAGGCCTTTCTCTGCCTCCACTAGGTTTCTCCCAGGCTCTTGAATTTATGTGTAGAAGAAGGGTTCTATTCTTTTTGCATTTAGTGTTACCTTAATGAAAGCACCAAGAATATCTCTGTAACTGTTTTGGTTTGTGAGGTCTGTTCTATTTTGTGGATGAGAGAAGGAATTATTTAATTTTCAAAAGCAAGGCCTTCCTATGTCTAGTCTGTGAGCAGCAAGTGCCAAGGAAAGCAGAAGGCAGCTCCAAGTAGGTACTATCAAAGCTCTGAGCTCTGCCCTGCTGTCTGTGCTAGGTGTTTTATGTTTGCTGTGTGCTCATTGAGTGCACACAGACATCTTGGAGGAGAAGCCAAGCCCCAGCTGGCAGGTCAGTGATGTGTGCTGAGCTGTGCTCCTGGACAAGGCAGGGATGCTGCTGCCCTCTCCTGGCATGGTCTCCCGCAGGAAAACCATGGATGGTACCCCAGGAACTGCTCAGGGTGGCCTTCCAGCTGTGCAGAAACCCTGGGGACATCCTCTGTCCTCTTCCCTCTAGGGATTCCTTGCAATGTTTTGCAGCTCAGGGTGTAGTGTCACTGTGCAAGCACTGATAAATGGACTTCTGACAATAGTTTTGGGGTTCTCTCCGCCTTGAATTAGGGCAGTAAAATGAATGGTAGGTTTTTATCTGGCACTGGCTGTTCTGTGGTCCAGGAAACGCTGTAGCCCGGTGAGAGAGGGTTGTTATGTATTGTCACAACATTCAGCCATTTTATTGCTGCTGGTAAAAGAAGTCCTTTGGAGCACAAATGAGCCATTTCCACCATAATCTGCAGGCAGATGTACTTACTGCCTCTCAGCTAATGAGATGAGAGGTACTTTGTTCTCAGTTGCCTCTGAAGTTCAGGCAGCTCTGCAGCCCTGATGGGCTCAGGGAAGGAGATGCTCAGCACACACTTGGATTGTTCACCTTTACAGGAACCATTCAGTCATGCTGCCTGGCCATGAGCATCTCTCAGCAGTGAGATATGTCTGCTATAATGCAACAGCAGTACTTCTCTCTCTATTTTAATGTTCTGTGTTTTACTGGAAAGCACTCTCTTTGAGAAAAATCTGTATTTAACACAGATGCACTTGGGAGCTGATATTTTCAGTATATAAAAGAATGATGTTTTACATGCGAATGTTATAGCTGGTGAATTCCATGCAAATTATTATTATTTATTACTTCTAATACTTTCTCTTGTAAAATGATGGCTTTCAGGTGGAGTATCAATGTGAAGGCTTTTTGGAAAAGAATAAAGACACAGTTTATGAAGAACAAATTAGGGTCCTAAAATCAAGTAAGGTTAGTATAAGGATTTTTTTTCTTTTGCATTAAGGGTCATAGAAAACTTCTTATAAACCTAGGAAATATTTCTCCCTTAGTATCAGATCATAGTGAAATTGAACATAATTTGTGTTTTACTTTATCTGTGTGAATTTAGAAAGTCGTATATCCTAACATTTTTCCATGTCTATTTAGCCACTAATTTCACTGTTTGTGGGTTGTTGTTGTTGTTGCTTTGGGGGCTATTTTGTTTGGTTTAGGTTTTTGAGTGGGGTAAAGAGGATTTGGGGAGGGTTTTTTTTTTTTCCACAAAACTTAGCTATATTTTCTGTAGAGATATCAATGACTTCTGATACACCATAGTGGCATAAGAAGACTCAACAGTTAAGCCCTTTATTTTATAACCTGAAAACAGAATCCCATTGTTTATGGCATGACAGAAGTTTTGAAGGAGAGATAAGTTCAAAGTGAGAGAGAAATAAAATATATAGACCATAAGGACACAAACCAGAACTTAGTCTTGCCTCCTTGATATCTATGAAAGAAAGATAACTTCTGAATTGAAAACTACTGCATGAAGGAAAATTATAGAACAGGCCTTCAGTGGCATTGTCTGTGTTTGGTAATGGCAGAATTGCTGGTTGTGCTCTCAGAAATGTGAAGGCAATTAACTTGACATTGCACAGTGGTGGCTGTTGGGAATTTGCTAGCTCTGATGCCCCAGGAAGCTGGGTATCAAGGACAGGCTATTTAAAATTATGCTATTCTATCAGGAAAACCAGCATTTTTCTCTTCTGTTTCTATTCTGAGCAGATGATATGAAGGTAAATGATTAAAACATGTGGTATAATGAAACACCACAGCAGACTTTCCACTGGGAGCAGTATTGAAGTGGTTTAAGTGAAGCCAGTTTCTGGGGGTGGAGGGGGAGGCAGGTGGCATCTCTGAGGAGCTGGCAGAGCAGGACAGAGGGACAGGGTGCTCCATGGGGTGACAGACAGAGGGGACAGAGCTGCTGTAAGAGCCTGACAGCAGCTTCAGCAGGCTCAGTGTAGCTTGAGGCAGTTCAGTCTAAACACTAAAAAAACATGGTTTTACCCCATTTTGCCAAAACCAGTTTAAAGAATGTTTTATTTTCGTTTTTCATCAGTGCCTCTTTGTTAGTAATTGTAGTAGAACTGCATTTCTGATTTTTATTTCATTTTGTTGGTGGTGATGTTTTCTGGGTTTGCTGTGCACATCCAACAGAAGGTAATTCTAAATTGAATGCATCATCTGTCATCCCGCCCATGCCCACTCTCACACACAGCTTGGATGCTTCTTTGCTCTCCAGAGTGCATGACACACTCTGCTCTTGGCAGAGACTGTGGAGTTCAACTCTTTTATTTTGGCTTTCTCTGTAAATCCACCCACAGAACCTCTGTGAACTAGTTCAGTTTCCATGCATGTATCATGAAAGCAGCACAACAATCCTGGGCTTTTATGCTTGCTACTGGCATGGTTGTTAGAATGTTCTGTTGTGGCTCTGTATTGAAAGAAGTGATCTGTAAGGTTGTTAGCAGCATGTGTGTTAGGTTGTCTGAAAAAATCACAGGGAAAAATGCTTCCTAGCTTGTTTTCTATCACGTGAATTATCTACCCTTTGATCAGTGTTTCCCTCTCTTTGAACACTCCTAGTGTTCTTAGAAACAAAGGAAATTGATGAGATACTAAACCCCAAACCAAACAGGAGTGGTCCTGCAGTCTGGATCGTTGCAGCACTGCTCCACTATTGCTGACCCGTGCCGGAGGGGCCAGACATTGTTCCTTTCTTCTCCTTGGAGTGACTGGGCCATGTCTGTGAAAATGGTGCCTTTGAGATGCACTTGCCCATTTTCACAGGCAGATTTTCCCAGGGCTGGAGAAGGAGAATGACCCTCAGGTATGGACAGCTTAGAACTCATCCATCTGCAGTTGAGACAGTAGGAACCCTGTTCCTACCCTGGCCTTTGGTGTATGGGAGCATCAGGAGCTTCAGAGAATCACATTATATTCAAGTTCCTGTACAGGCTGGGAGCACCTGGCTCTATAGCTCAGCTGCCTGTGCACACCAACTTACTGTGCCACAGGCAGCTGACAGGGGGGTGCTACCCCAGCCATCCTCAGCTCTGAATCAGTGCAAGGAGAAGAGTAAATCACCCTCAGGAAATGTCCTTCTCCCACCAGCTCAGGTGAGATCTGTCCAAGGAGATCAATACTCCCTTCTGAGTTCAGGAATTCAGGGTACCTTTGTATCATCCTTAGTCACTTTGTTGTGCTGGAGTGCTGCTGGGGAACATTTCTTGCCCTTTCCCAGCCCCTCTGGCACAACCACAGGGCACAGGTGCCATTTTGTTGTGCACTGTGTTCCATTGGTTATTGTGTCTGCTCACCAAGTTTTATAAGACAAAACCAATTTTTTAGTTTTTTTGGTTGTGCTTGGCCCAAATGCTTTCTAGTACTGAAAAATGAATGTTCCTGCCTCTTGGGGAAAAAGGCACAGATGCTAGATATAAAATTATTCATGGACAGGTAGAGAGGTTCAGATTCTCCTATAATGGTTCTGAAGAGCTGTAGTTGTCATTGAAAATACCTGGTGGTGTTATTTTTAGTTATAAGTTGCTTCAAAGCAGCTGTTATGTATCCAGTATATTTTGCAGCCATTAGAGAAGGAGAAGCAGAAGTCCTATGCGGTATTTGGAAGGACATTTCAGGTTTTTCTTCCACTCCCAGTGGCAGGGAGTAGATCTCAGTCAGATAAATTTGGCTAGTGGGGTTTTTTTCAGTTGATGTTTCCTCTGTTAAGCTGATTATTTCAATTTGGAGTGATAAAGCAGGAATAATCTTTGCTGCCTGCTGCTTTATTCAGTGTCCCAGATACCTCTCAACCACAAAGGAGACTGATGCACCATTGGAATATGAGAGGACCCTGTCGTTTCCTTCTTGGATCAAAGCAGCTGTTTATAATTGCAGCTGGTACTTAGGAAACTGCTGTTGGTATCTAACAGTTTCACATGGCTGTTGTTGGCTATATGAAAAAAAAAAAACCAGAATTTTATCTTGAGAAGGAGGCTCACTGATCAAACCCACAAAAGTTTTGGCGTTAAATCACGGCCCACTCACTATACCATTTAGCATGTCTGCTTTTTGCATTTGTCCCCTGTGAAGTTCACCAAAAATGCAGTTCTTACAAAAGCTGAGCCTGGAATTTAACCTTAAGCACAAACAGGTGCAATTGCTTGCTGGGTTCTTACCCTGTGTGTGTTTTTTATGCTGTTAACCAGTTTAAGCTGCTGCCAGAGTTGTTCCAGGATGAGGAGAAGGTGCTCAGCCCCACATCAGCAGCCCCTTCGGGGCGCGTGCCTCTGACTCGAATGCCTGTCAAGCCTGCCAAGGCCAGGCCAGGCCAAGCCAGCAAGGAGCACAAGAAAACTGTGGGACACCAGGTGAGTTTGAAGATGCAGCTCTGTTACAAAATGTCTCTCTTCACCTCCTGTCTCATGTGTCTCAAGGTTTGCTGGTGGCTCGTGGGATCCCTTGTGATTTTGAGAGAGGTCCAGCTTATTGTGACTTACAGCTAGGTGCAAATAGTCCCCAGTTACCAATGCACTGTAGGGAATTTATTTTTATTAATTTTTTAAAATTATTTTTTATCCATTTTTTATTATGCTGCCAAACCCCAAACTGATGCTTTTCAAAACAAATTTAACGTGGATGCTGAGAAGGTTAGAAAATTTTAAACTGGGTTTTTTGGATCATGTGCCACTTTGTCTGATTCAAATCCAAAGCGGGGTTCAATCCCCAGAAAACTTGATTCCAGTCATCAATGGCCAAACATAAAATATCTTTGCCATAATAAAATACAAGTATGCAAATCAGGTCTGTTTTCTGAGGTTATCTCAAAAATGACTGAGCTTGTTGAGGCTATTCCCTGACCTTTTATTTTCATTTTCTTTTTCAAAAAGTTTCGAAACTCTCTTCATCTGCTGATGGAAACCCTGAATGCTACAACTCCACACTATGTGCGCTGCATTAAGCCAAACGACTTCAAGTTCCCATTCACGTAAGATTCCAGTTCCTGTGGGGTTTGGGGAGCCCCTTTGGGGAGGGATTGCCCAAGGCCAGTGAGGATCAAGGCTCTGCTGAACCTTGCTCGCTCAGGAATGAAGTGCTGTTTCTCTGGTTATGGATTCCCTGTGTGTGTGTATTACAGCAGGAGATGTTTGGGGATGAATAGAGGGAGAAATGCTTCCTGATGCCATTTTTTTGTTTATGGTGATACATAACAAAAAGTTCCAACATTTTCATTGCTAGCAATTTCAAATGTAACTGGGGTTTGCACTCCTTGAGCTGGAATTTGCTTTTTCAGATCCCAAAGCCTTTTTCTTTTTTTCTTTTTTTCTTTTTTTTTTTTCCATATATGAACTTGCTTAGAGTTTTTCTCAAAGCCCAGGCACACAAAGGCTCCTGTAGCTCTTGTGCTGGGCCAGCAGGAAGTGCCAGTGGGCTCAGGCTGTCCTCTGTCACCCCTGAGTTTCAGGAGCACCTTACCAACCCCCCCTGCTCCCCACCGTGCCACTTCCCTCCTGGGTGTGTACACAGCCAGGACCCCCAGACAGTGCAAGCCCAGCCCCAGACAAAGCCACCTTGTGTTCCTCCCTAGGTTTGATGAGAAGCGGGCAGTGCAGCAGCTGAGAGCCTGTGGTGTGCTGGAGACCATCCGGATCAGCGCTGCTGGCTTCCCCTCCAGGTGGGTCTGCTCTCTCTGCATTGCTTCCTGCTGCAGTTCCCTTTGAGGTAATGTTCACTGTTGGCTCTGGTGCTCTGCTTTTGGGACAGGTGGACGTACCAGGAGTTCTTCAGCCGTTACCGGGTTCTGATGAAGCAGAGGGATGTCCTTGGTGACCGAAAGCAGACGTGTAAAAATGTCCTGGAGAAGCTGATTCAGGTACTGGACTGAGAGCTGAGAGCACTTGCAATCTGCAGAAATAGAGACAGTGTCACTGACTCCCTCGTAGCCACACTATTTTAGTACCTTTACAAGATACTAAACCACAAATGTATCCTACAGCTCTTTGACTGCTGTTCCTTTTAACTTAGAATCAAACAGCCAACAAAATTAAATCAAATTTTTTTTCAGTGTGGCTTTGTATATTCTGTTTTTCCCTCAAAGGAGTACTACAGCCTATAGACATAAAATATTATTCTCTTTCTGGTTCAGTTCTGAAATTTCAGATGTGTTTGAGCAGCAGCATGCTTTGTTCTGCCCTAGTCCTGATACAATAAGTGATTTGTACATGTCTGAAGCCCCAGCTGCCTTGTTTGCACTGTGTAATGTGGTTGAGGATGGACCGTTCAGAGGGGTCAGCTACAATTTAAACAGAAAATTGTACATGTGCACTGCCTGTATTGCTTTCATCCTCTGGGCCCCTTTGTCACCTCCTGCAGTGTTCCATGCTATTATCTTTATGGCGTTTCCATCTAAGCAAAAATCTCACATTGCCCCTTTGGGCCATGCTTGTGGCCTTATTATATTAATTTTTAACAGAATCATACAGAGAAAATACCCTTCTCCACTACTTAAGTCTCGGATTACCCAAAATATTACACAGATAATTTTGCCTCTTTACTAACTGTGCTTTCATTTAGCCCTTCATGCCTTTTTTTATGCACTAACACTTAATGCTGTAACTTATCCTCTTTTTACCTTTGAAAATAGGACAAGGATAAGTACCAGTTTGGGAAGACAAAAATATTTTTCCGTGCTGGTCAAGTAGCCTACCTGGAAAAAATAAGGGCAGATAAGTTGAGAGCTGCCTGTATCCGCATCCAAAAGACGATCCGGGGCTGGCTGATGAGGAAGAAGTACATGCGCATGAGGAAGGCTGCCATCACCATCCAGAGACACGTCAGAGGGTACCAGGCACGATGGTAAGCACTGCTCAGGGCAAGTGCCACACCAGCCCAGTCCAGAGCCCTGTAAGCAGGGCATTTAAACAGATACATCTGTTCTTGCCTTCCTGTGCTGCCTGAGAGGAAATAAATTTCCAGGGAAATGAAGGAAATTGAATATAATGAGTGTGTCTGTCCTGACTGGTTTTGACCTTTCTGAGAGGACAGTAGCACCCTGGCTCTGTGATGCAGAAATTAGTAGTGCTAAGGAGATATGTTGCAGGTGAGGTAAAGCAGGACTGTCTGAGTCCTTATTGCCCAGTTTCCGCGTGCCCTCCCAGCTGGGTCTGTCCTGCTAGAGAAGCCATTCCTCACCCAGGGTGCAGCTGTAAAGGGACATTCATCAGTCAGTGACTTGTTTGGATTGACTTCTGAGGGATGGCCATGGGGCCAGAGAGAAGGGCAGGAGTACAGGTGGAATTGTTCAAAGACAGGGTGGTGATGAAGGCTCTAATAACCAACGTTCAGAAAGAGGCATATGTCATGATGCTCTGTAATTGTCTTACTGCAATAGCCAAGAACAAGCAAACATTTTCTGCTAGTGGAGGTTGGGAGAGTAGATCTGGAAAATGACATAGTGGAAACAGCTTTAAAGTTGGAGAAGAGGAGATGAGAAATTAAGCTGAGTTTACCTTGTCAGTTGTTTAGTAGAGTTCTTAGGGAAAGTGAACACATTTCCCTGTAAAGCTTTGCAAGGTTTCTGTTAATTTGTCATTCTGTTGTACACAGCAAGTAAATGTACTGTGTCACTGACAACACTAAGAAGAAACTAAAAATACAGGCTATTAAAAACCCCCAAGCATTCAATCACATAATTACAGGTGCTGTTTGTGATCTTTTCCCCAGCTATGCCAAGTTCCTGAGGAGAACACGAGCTGCCATCACCATCCAGAAGTTCCAGCGCATGTACGTGGTCCGCAAGAGATACTGGTGCATGCGGGATGCCACTATTGCTCTCCAGGCCCTCCTGAGGGGCTACATGGTCAGAAACAAGTACCAGATGGTAAGAAATCACAATGCACTTCTTCACTCATCGTTTATTTCCACACACTTTCAGGACAAAGCTTCTCTGTGGTGTCATCTTGGGAATCTGAAATGTTTTGTGTGGGTGCTGTTAGGTTTTGTGTGATGCACAGACAAAATAGCAGAGCATGGATTAGGGACAGCCCCTGGAAATTAGATATATCTAATACTGCCAAGTTTCTTTGTATTTTTCATTTGTACAAAACTTGCTACACAGTCACATGTGTAGTATTCTAACATAAACTAACCACAAAGTTGAAAAAAAAAATAAACCTTGATAAGAATTTCTTAGTAGTAAGACCCTTGTGGTTTACTTGGCTGTTCTTTTATGTGGATATCCACTTTCCTTTTTGTTGGAACTCTTAGCATTCTTGTTATTGCAGACTATATTTGTGATGTTAAGCAAGATGTGTTTTTAACAGTGGTCTGACAGATAAAGTGGCACCTGGGTCACAGCAGTAGGTGGCCTGAAATCTTCAGGAAGATGGGAGTTGTTTCCCTATGCCTTGTTAGTGACATGAGTAACACACAGCCCATCTGTCTTGCAGCACAGTTTAATAAACCTGTTATATTCCCTGCTAATGGAGATGGCAGGTTTCTGGAGGAGTCCCTGGAAGGGGTGGTCAGACCTGCCTGTCAGGAGCATCCCCCTCGAGCTGTGAATTGTTCTCTGCAGTAAAACATGACACTGACAGTGCCCCTGCGGTGTGCTGTGTTTGTCCTGGCCTCCCAAGGTGGGATCTTACCCAAGCTGAGGTGCAGGATGGCCAGAGAGGGAAGGACAGGCTCTGGGTGCCGTGGGAAGGTAAACACAGTTGTTGTGGAGTTGATGATTGCAGAAGAGTGAAACTGAAAGGTTGCCCTGTGAGCCCTGAGCCCTGGCTGCAGTAATGTGTGGTACACGTGCTGATCCCTAGGATTGTGAAAGGGACCTGTTGTTGTTGTAGGAAGAGAGGGCATGTCTTGAGTCACGTGGGCAGAACAAGGAATTTAATATGGTTGAATCATCTGTTTCACACATCCTGGGGAAAGCTCCTGCCTGAGACATAGCAACGTGCTTCTCAGCTGGACAAGGAGTCTAGTTCCTCCTTAGCTTTGACACAGGCTTTCCTGGGATATAGCTGGTAGATGAAGTAACTTTGCTGATCCTCTCACTGTACTTTGGAGTGGCTTGTTTCCTCCCTGGAGTGCATGGATGTGAGAATTCCCTGGCAGATGAGGACCATCCCCGCACCATGGAGGTATTTTACAGGGCTTGTTGCTTTCAAACTCCAGGTGAAAATTGTTGCTTTCAAACTTAGGGGGTGAACATTGTTGAAAGCTAGTTGTATTCCAGTGTTCAGGCACCTGCTGGGAACCTGAAGGAGTGTTCCAGAAAGTGTGTAAGGAGGAGGCAGGAATGCCAACTCCATGACAGCAGTCAGGAGGACTTTGGCTTTTGACCTTGCTGTGCTTTTCAGAGAGCTGCTTCCTTACCTTGGTGTGCTGAGCAACTGAGTGCTGGGATTTCCAGTCTCATTTTTAATTCAGAAATAAATGCTAAGGGAGAAAGTTCCTATGTATTATAGTCTTGCCACTTTGCCAGTGAATTTTAAATTCATTGATCTGGAACTGTAATCTTTCTAACACATTTCAGTTCATTTGCTAAGCAGTCTAAAAGAAAATAAAATTACTGTTGCCTGACTAGTTTCTCTTATTAGCTTTGTGATAAATCAGTGTAAGAATGTGAACTGCCTATGATATTTAAACTGTCAATTCTGAGCATTAACATGAAACCCTAAATAATTATTTCTTTAGAATAAACTGTTTTATTTGCAGAGACTTTATTAAGTGAGCTCTAAAGCTGTCAGAGTACTGGAAGCCTTGTGGATTTGGGCAGGTTCTCCATGCATATCTCATGTAATTTCTTTGAATTCGGGGGTTCCAGACATGAGTGATCTGTGATTTAATTAGTAGGTGAAAGATCCATAAACAAGTGGTAGACTCTTCTAAGCTGAACTGTCTGGCTAACACACATGACTGGTTTATGTTACAGATTTTTTTAAATTGAAATTTCTGCCATAAAATAAATTCAAATTACTACAGTATAAATTTCTTATTAGAATAGATGAAAATTTTTCCATGCTGACAAGCCTGAGATATGTAAAAAAAGGCAACAAAAAACCCCCAAAACAAAATAACACAAACAAACCAAAAGCTTCTGACTTCTTAACAGCTGCTACAATTTCTTCTGGGAAATGCAGGACTGACTGCATTGCATATCAAATGGGGTAATTTTAAACTTTGTATTGATGAACTTTATGCAGCATATGTCAACGATTCTAAAGTGTTTCAAGATAAAGATGCAGTTTAGAAAAAATATTATATTTGTAATCTTGCCAGCAGGTACTATATACTTTTGCAATTAGCTGAGCTCTGACCTCAGCACAAAGGAATGCCTGGTGCTCCCATGTGCCTCCAGTTCTTTTTGTCATGTTTTTCTCATGTTTCTCCAGTCCTTTCTCGTGCCTCCAGTTTTCTTTTGTCATGTTTTAAAAAGAAAAGGGTTCCTTTTCTTTTTACTCATTGTTATTGTTCTTGTTCCAGTCTTCTTTCTCTCTTATTATTAATTTGAAGTTACTCCATTTCTCGCTGCTCTTCAGAAGTTTCTCTTTGCAGGCGAAGATGTGTCAGTGTCCATCATTACAGGGGGCTCTGTGTACTGCACAGGTGCAGTTTGCAGCTCTCACCCCGTGTTTCCCGTGTGTTTTCCCCCGCAGATGCTGCGGGAGCACAAGTCCGTGGTCATCCAGAAGCACGTGCGGGGCTGGCTGGCGCGGCGGCGCTACCGCCGCACGCTGCGCGCCATCGTCTACCTGCAGTGCTGCTACCGCCGCATGATGGCCAAGAGGGAGCTCAAGAAGCTCAAGATAGAGGCCCGCTCCGTGGAGCGCTACAAGAAGCTCCACATTGGCCTGGAGAACAAGATCATGCAGCTGCAGAGGAAAATCGATGAGCAGGTAAAAGCTCCCGGCCTCCTGGAAAACGTGTCAGTTGTGGTTAGCTTTCTCAGCGCTGTGGGCATTCACAGAGTGCACTGAATTTTCATTGTAAGGGCTCAGTTCTCTTTTCTGATGGAGAACTGTGATAGAAGGGGAGGCCACAGCAGAACTGGAGCAGTCAAACATCCACTTGTTCCTCTCAGCAGAACTGAGAAAAACTCCCACTCCTTAACGCCAGTGCTGCGTTTGAAGCACGTCAGTTGCTCTGTGTTGGGGGAAGGTGGGGTGATCCTGTCTGTATGTGGGCTCTTCATCTGATTTTAGTTTAGGATGTGCAGGCTTAGAGACTGGACTGCTCTGTCACCTCATTAAGCAATTCTGCAAAACCTTTTTGAAATGGGGAAGCTGCTCCTGTGCTCCCACGTCTGGGTGTATTGTGTAGGGAAGGAAAAGGCTCCCTCGAACCAGAACCTCTCTAACAGCTGCTCTGCCTGCGTGGTGTTTTGCACAGAACAAAGAGTACAAGTCCCTGCTGGAGAAGATGACCGCCCTGGAGGTGACGTACACGACGGAGACGGAGAAGCTGCGCGGGGACGTGGAGAGGCTGCGACTGAGCGAGGAGGAGGCCCGGAGCGCCACGAGCCGCGTGCTCAGCCTGCAGGAGGAGATCGCCAAGCTCCGCACGGAGCTGCACCACACGCAGGCCGAGAAGAAGAGCATTGAGGAGCGCGCAGACAAATACAAACATGAGACTGAGCAGGCATGTATGGGGTCCCAGATGCATGAGAGGATTTGCAGTGGCCACTCAGGTCTTGCCCAGCCTTGATTTTTTTTCGCTTGTGTGGCTGGTGTTTTTATTGTATTTTTATAGCTGTACAATCCTAAATAGGCTTAGTGTCTGAGTGGCTACACCTGTGGTAGAGATATATGCTAAATCCAGCTAAATCCGTATATTGTATGTAAATATATGTATCCAAGCTATGCAGATTTTGATACTGAAAGAATTTGCAAAGCCAAATCCTTGAGCTTTCTGACTTAGAGGTAGTGAATTCATTCATTTTACCTGCCTAGAGAGGCAGGTATCATTCTATCTATCACATTGATAGCAGAAATCTGTCCCACATTCAGTATTCAAAGGTGCTGCTATATCCTGCCTAATGTAGACAGCCAGCCTATTCAACACATGTGCACAGTCTAGTTCAACAGGTTTCAGCTAACCCCTTTTCTTTGCTAACCACAAGCATATCAAACAGGCTGATTTCTGTCAGGAGTACTTGCTGATAGTGGTGCAAGTTTGAGTATTGGAAGAGCCAGTCCATCATGATGTGATGCTGCAGTGACAAGGTTCAATATCAGATAAGCATAAGAGAAAATATTAATAGATAAGGCAAAGTGAATGCATGGTAACCATAATCAGAGACAAATGAGTACCTGGCAAACCTGAACACAGGTTAAGCGACACAGCTTTAGGGCACAGGCAAGATGTTAATATTTGGTGTTACCCAATGCAATGGAATTTACCATAGAACTACCAAATGTGTTACTATTTATGAATATTTCTGTTTTAATGAGCCATTTACATCTTTGGGACTTTACTGAAAAATACATTGCACTGTGGAGTGCTTCAGGACATCAGTGCATCAGGACAATTTTAGCATCTGATTAGAAATGGGGTTCAGAACATACAGAGGAGTCAACAGTGGTGCATAGTTAAGAAATGTGATTTGGAAATGAAGATACAACTTAGTTTACCAGTTCCACTTTGTGAAGAACAGTTTAAGTATTTGAACTTTTGTTACAGCAAAGATGCCATTGTTTTTAGAGCTGCTGATGAAAGATGAACTGCATTCTCAGTCAAATATTTTATTATCTCTGTAGCTGGTGTCAGAGCTGAAAGAGCAGAACTCGTTACTGAAAACAGAAAAGGAGGAGCTGAACCGCCGCATCCATGACCAGGCCAAGGAAATAACAGGTTGGCTCTGTTCTCTTATTCAGATTCTCTACTTCATGCTACCTGCTAAAGTAACACTCTACTGCATGGATTGGGCTAATTTGCCTTAGTTTACATTCCTTTTTGTGCATTCATTTCTTTTTTTTAAGAACTTGCAAACATGAGAATTCTTTACCATTTAAATTTCCACAAAATCCTAAGGGTTCAGGGTCTTTTTTAGGGGGGCTGACTGTTCCAAAGCCCTTCAATTTTTAAAAGGCAGCTCTGATATTTAATTCAGTTTATCCACTATGACTTTTCTGGTTGCTGTGACTATGTAGGCAGCAGCCAGGAAAGCTTAACTCTAGATGTGAGGGCTGTGATGAAGGGAGCTGTGATGAGGAGGATCAGGATGCTTGAGGTGTAAAGCACCTCACATTTTGCTTTTACATAGCACAGCAATGAGCTAGTGCTCCTTCTTCCTTCCTCCTGAAATCATCTATAGAATATATTAGCAGAATAACTAACTTGGCTGAGTGAGCTCTTCTGTGCTTGCCACAATAATGCTTTGGCCCTTCATATTTTTGGCTGAATGTTTGCCCAGAGAAGCACAAACAGCAGCTGCCAATGGCAGGCTGTGCCTCTGGTGCAGACACAGGCCTGTACCTCCTGCCTGGGTGCCCTGCATGGTGGGAAGGGCTGGAATTCTCACTTGGGATCCCTCTGTGTGGGGCAGAGTCGATGGAGAGGAAGCTGGTGGAGGAGACGAAGCAGCTGGAGCTGGATCTGAACGATGAGCGGCTGCGGTACCAGAACCTGCTCAATGAGTTCAGCCGCCTGGAGGAGCGCTACGACGACCTCAAGGACGAGATGAACCTCATGGTGGTGAGTGCTCCACGGCTGTTCACACCTGTGTGCAGGCAGGGTCTAGGGTGGGGGATTTGCAGGCAGCCCCAGCAAGGGAAGAGATGAGAATCTTGACTCCATGTGTCAGAAGGCTGATTTATTATTTTATGACATATATTAAAAGAAAATTATATACTAAAACTCCACTAAAGAAAGAGCAAGGAGGCATTAGAAGGCTAGCAAAGAAAGGAATGAATAATAAAATCTTGTGACTGCTCACAGCCATGACACAGCTGGACCTGTGAATTGGTCATTAATTAAAAACAGCCACAAGACACCAATCAAAGATGCTCCTGTTGGTAAACCATCTCCAGACCACATTCCACAGCCATCAGATAGTTATTGTTTACATTTCTGTTCTGAGGCTTCTCAGCTTCTCAGGAGAAAAATCCTAGCAAAAGCATTTTTCAGAAAATATGTCTGTGACACTAATGGGATAAGTTGGTGTTGTCAGCTGATGTGTTGACCTATACTTGAAAGGAGAATTTGTCCTTTTAAATCCTGTTTATTTTCATTAGTTCAGCCAAAACAAATACATTTAAAATTTGTTGTTGATTGAAACAACAAAATTGTCACATATGTGAAGAAGGCTGAATTTCTGCTGTGACTTTCTTGGTGGTATTACTTGTGCTGTCCACCCTTATTTTGCCCTCAAGTTCTTCACATCTTCTGGGGTTGTTTGAGCCATCTTCATCCAGTGATAAATTTTAAGTAGTCCTGGGAATGTTCTGTGTGGCAGGAATATAAAGTATTCTTCAATAGGATGTCTAGGAAGTTAAAAAGTAAAAAGTAAAAAGCTGCCTGTGCTTCCTGTAATCTGAATGTTTCTTTCCCACAAAGTGCTGCATCCTTGCTCGGTTCTGCTTTCTGCAGCACTCCTTGGCCTGTCTCCATGGAGCTGAGTGCTAACTGTATCTCACAGGCTTTTAGGTCTTTGGAGAGACCAGAGTAAAAAATATTTTCTTATTAATTTTGATAACTATGACATAACACCAAATATTCTAAGCTGTGGTTGTGAAGAGACAGTGGCAGGGAAGGCCATGTACTGGTACTGATTTGTTCCACTTGCACTTCAGAGCATCCCCAAGCCTGGGCACAAAAGAACGGACTCAACTCACAGTAGCAATGAATCTGAATACACTTTCAGCTCTGAGATCACAGAAGCAGAAGATTTACCACTCAGGATGGAGGTAATGTTGAAAATCCCCCACAACTTTTCACTGATACGTGGTTGAACTCATTCCTTTCTTTTTTTTTTCATAAGTGCTTCGACAACCATATGCTTATACTGAGATATCTAATGCTTTAATCCAACTTTCTCCATTTCCTTTTAGAGAACACTTATTCCTTAGTTATGATTCTGTGTAAAAAGACTGTCAAAATATGCTTTGAATTTTTCTTGTATTACAATAAGCACAAAGTAGATACTTGGTGATCCAGCTGATTTACATCTGTGAAACATTTGGTTGTCAGTGTTGGTAAGCACAATCGCTTATTCAGGCCAAAGTAGGAATTCAGAGAGCCAGTGAGACTTCCTGAGGAGCCTGCCTGCTTTATAGTCAATGATTTAAAATGGCAAGCTGCATCCTTAGTAGCTACATGGAGTGAGCTTCCTGTTGGGGATCAGAAACTCATCTTGGATCAGGTTTTCTGTATTACATAGAGAGGAATCAAACTCACAGAATGGGAGTTTGCTTTGCATATGCAGCAATACAAATCCCAGAGTGTTTGGAAAAACGATCAGGAAGATGTTCAAAAATGTCCAGAAAGATGACTTGATTCAGCTAACGAATAATAACCATAAATAATTTGTGGTGCAACTCCAAGCCATTGCTAATAGTTTCCAAGATAACTCTCCCTTCCAGCCCATCCCATCACAGTGGGGCTGCAAACACAGAGCACACCCTGTGTGCCCTCTGCCTGGGTTAGGGATCTGCAGGGCAGCTTTTGACAGGCTGTCAGGGCTGCTTTGGAAAGCCTCCACAGAGAAAGATTTTCTGCTCTGGATGCAGATATCCTGACGCACTGGGGCTGGCACAGCCTCTCTGTGCACTCTGTCATCGTTTGCCCTCCCACTTATGTTTCTCACCTTGCATAATGGTTTCAGGATGATGCTCCTACATTCAAGGGCAGTCAGGAGGAGGACAGTGCAACTACATGAGATGGGATGTCACATATGAACCAAATGCCAGCTTTTCCTTTGGCTGATAGATTTGCTGAATTGCTGTTCCAGAGCCAGCTTTGGGTTTTAGAATATGAATGAGGAAATGAACTCACACAAGAGTGTGAACAAATGCAGCACTCTTTTGTTTAACCCCTCAGCATTCTCCAGTTCCAACTCTAAACTAACAATATAGATTAATTATACAAAACCACATTAAAAAATCAGGCCCACCTCAAGGCAAACAAGTAAAGCCAGAAAATTCAAAAGTCTCTTTCCGTTTGCCTGAGCTGTTGATGTGGTTTATGACTCTTCCCCTCAACACTAAAAGGAGATGAGGTGGAAATGGCTGTGCTTGCTTGTCTGCTACAGTCATTTATATTAATTTTCTAGTTCCTTTTATAGGCTTTAAAATTTTATGGTACAGTTCATGGTAAATACTTTGATCTTCTCAGTACATAAAGCACAAAAAGGCTGATGGACAATTTCTAATGCATCTTCAGATTGCAAACATTGGTCCTTGCCTAGAGAATAGTGAAGAAGCTGATGAATTAGGCTCAGAACAGGCTGTATAATTAGCACAATAAAAGCAAAAAGGCATAAAATATATTTCCTGTTACCAGTTTTTTGTGTCACATCCCGCTAAATTAACCTTCAAATTGCCAGGGAGATCTCTCTTTAGCTGAAGAACTTACTAAAGAAATCATTGAAAACTAAACCAACACACAAAAAAGCCATTATTTAGAGTTGTTTCCAGGTGAGTCTAACCATAAACTTTTTCTTTTTTCTACTTTCCCCCCTTCAAACAAGTAAGACTATAAGGTATGCTTAGTTATAGACCTCCTGTCTGCTAGGTAGTGCCTGGTGCTTTCTTTTGCTAGGCTTTAGGCTTAGAAACATTTTCTACTAGTAAATCCTTTTTAAAATAGTATTTGATAGCAGATGAAATATTTTAGATAGTCAATGCTCAGAATCAAGTAACACCTGTGTTCCTCTCTTTCCCAGTCTGTTTCCCATCTTTACTCACCGTTGTGCTTCCTTGTGCTGTGCCAGGGGAATGGTTCTTGACTTGCCTCTGTTGTTTCTGAAGCAGGAGCCTAGTGAGAAAAAAGCAGCGCTGGACATGTCTCTGTTCCTCAAGCTGCAGAAACGGGTTTCAGAACTGGAGCAGGAAAAGCAGTCCCTGCAGGATGAACTGGACAGAAAGGAGGAGCAGGCTCTCCGCGCCAAAGCTAAGGTGGGCTCCGTGCAGCTGATCAAATGCTGACACCACTGTGTCCCTTCTTGTGAATCAGTAGCTCTGTGAATGCTGACTGTCTTTCTCTAAATCTTTATCTTCCTCTAGCACTTGCTTTGTTTAATGAGGAGTTTCGTACCGGTGCTTAGTTCTAGGGACTGGTTGTTTTGTTTTCCAAGGTCCTTGAGATCCTCTAATGGAAGACAAAACAAAAAGTGCTTGGGACTTTACTTAAAAAAAAGACTGAAAGAGTGTTTTTATTAAGGAATAGCCATAAGGAAATTGACTTTAATGATGGGGAGAATGGGTAATTGTTCATTTTAGGCAGAAGAAGAAATGTTTCAACCAGGATGCATAGCCAATGCACTGGGCTTAGACACCTTAGCTGATTGTAGTGTAAGTTCTCCTGATTTGGTCCCTTAGAAGTTCTTAGAAAATTTATGAAATCAGTTTTGGCAATTGTTTCTTGTTACATTTCTACCAGTGAATTTCTTTAGCGTACTGGGGTTCATCCTGCTCTGTTTCATTGCCAGTGACAGTATGTGATTTTATTAATATTAACCAATTATGTGTCATAAATGCAGAAGTAAAGGAGACAATGCCAATATTCAAACTACAGCAGTTAGCTGTACCAGAATGTTTTACTGTTTTGAAGGAAAATAATTGAGTTCTCTTTTGTTTTCCTACCTCAGTGAAGGATTTTGAGTTTTCACACTTGTTTGTATTCATTCATAGGAGGAAGAAAGGCCTCCCATAAGAGGTGCAGAGTTGGAATATGAGTCACTCAAGGTAATTCTAAAACAGATTTCTGGCTTTTTTCTAGTAGGCCTCTTGCCACCAATAGTATGTGCAGGCATAGAAAGTTACATCACCCCTCCTGTTTCCAAATAGTAGCTGGAGAAATTAGAACAAATATTCCCCAGCAGTCATTTCATTATAGGACTGCTCTTTTTGAGGTGTAGAATGTGTGGCTGGGGTGCAAAACAAAAAGATCCCCTAAGCCAGGGGGAGTTCTCTGTTAAAACACTTAGTACAGCTATAATTTGAGCAAAAATACAGTGATAAATGTAGGTCTCTTTTTCAAAAATATTATTTAAATTATTGCCTATCTTAGACCACTAAAACTAAAAATATTTCGTAATTGTGATGCAGAATTTTCTTAGCCTGCTGACTACTGTTTGTTGTGAACTATTTTTTTCCTCTAAGAGGAGAATAAGAGGAAAAAAAGCTTGACAGTTCTGTTTGCCATCAAATCTGTCTGATTCATGTGAGTGTGCTCTGGTGTGGGAACCCAGGACATCCCTCTGGCTGCCCTGGAGGGCTCGAGCCCCTGGCACAAAGCCAAAGACACCTGTGACTTTGATTTTAACCCATGGAGAAAATTACCAGCTTTATGTGAAGATTTACAAGCCACGAGAGCTTAAGTTGAATGATAGTTAGTGTGTCACAGGGTGCAAAAGGAAAACTTTGGAGTTTTTAGGATGGGGGTTCAGAAGCCAAGATGGAGGGATTTGGGCGTGCCTTGTCCTTCTTCTTTCTTCTTCCTAGCCTCTATCTTCTGTGTCATGGTAGCACTTTTGGATTGGTTAAGAGTAGAAACTCACTATCTAACATAGGTGATAGGTATTGGAAAGTTATTGTAAATAAAGTACACGTAGTTTGTAGTATAAAAAGATAACACCACCCCAAGGGCAGTCAGTGTGCCACGGACCGATTTGCTAGACAGACCTCAGCAGGTCAGAGAAAGAATGTTCTAGATAACAGAGACTAAACAGCCTTGAAAACCAGAGCCGAGGAATCCTGACTCCTCCTTTGATCCCGGGGCTGGGAAAAAGAGACTTCCCAACACCTTGGGGTCATCCTGACCACAGAGACTGAGTCTCTGGTTTTGCATTTCAGACAAAAGGTTAGCCCTGTCAGTGAAATCCTCCCAGCTACTGTTGGCCACAGTCAAGGGGCCAGGGATACAGGGGAGATTGATGGATTTCTTGCAGCTGCACATAATTTTTATCATTTCTGTCCATGGTTTTGTACCTGTGGGTTACAGATGTGTTGCAGTGCTGCTGGGTGACAGAACTGTCCCTGTTTCTTGCAGCGTCAAGAGCTTGAATCTGAGAATAAGAAACTGAAGAACGAGTTGAATGAGCTGCAGAAGGCCCTGACAGAGACACGAGCTCCAGAGGTGACTGCTCCTGGTGCCCCAGCATACAGAGTCCTCCTGGACCAGCTGACCTCGGTCAGTGAGGAGCTGGAAGTACGCAAGGAAGAAGTTCTCATCCTGAGGTCGCAGCTTGTGAGCCAGAAAGAGGCAATTCAGCCCAAGGTAAGTCACACTCAACAGGTAGGAGAGTTACACTGCGTCATTAACGTGCTTTATTTATTAACAGCCTGCTTGAAGTGGCAGAAGAAAGTAGTGTGGGTTGGAAAACCTTCCTAAGTGTAATCCGTTGGTCCATTATTAGTGCACAAATCACAGCAGTCTGATTGAGGAGCTTGTATTAATCAATCAGTCTGGGATTTTTCTACCAGCATTCATGTGAAGATGTACAGGCTGTACCAAAGGTCTGATCCCCTCAGACTCCTTTAACAGTGCACAAATAATTCTCACTGAGGGCTGTATAATTTCTCTAGTGCCTTTGGACTGGAAAATTGAAAGGAATTCTCAGGGAATTCCTTTCAATTAATAATTGAGCAAAAGGAACAGTTTGTTCTACATCTGTATGATTGCTAGTCCGTAACATTTTGTAAAGATGACCTCTGAAGATGTGTAAATTCCATATTATTGCTTGATAGGTGCTATGTGCTTTTATTGAAAGAAGAGTAGATTACAACCACTGAAATCATCACCTAAAAAGCTCTGATGACATAGTTAGGGAAGTAATAGCTTTGCAAATAAGAATCATTCAACCTGAAAAGGTATCATGTAAATCAAGGAACTAGTAATTTCCACTGAACTGAGCTATCCTGTGTTTCATAACTGCAGCAAGGAATGAACAGATATGTCATCTTTCCTTTGCTGTTATGTCTATATTTGTCCTAAGTAAGCTGGGAGTCTGTGGTGCATGAAGATGATGTGTAAGTCTTGTTTTAAATGATTGACTGCAAAGAAAACAGAACACATTTTTGTGTAGTATTTAGAACATTGTAAAAAACTACTTAGTAAATCTTTCAATAACATTCTCAGCAGTGGTGGGATGCAAGGGTTGGTTTTACAGTGGCTGTGAGTATGAGGGAAATAGGAAGGTGACCTGTGGGATGGCCAGCAGCCAGTTTGCAGATAGCTTCTGCTTTTTAGGTTGGGCAGCTGCAGCACAGACAGATTTTTTTTTAATGTTTTGTTTCTCTTCTTTCTTGCCTACCAATTTGATTGCCAGGAGGATAAGGTACACATTTTCTCCTACAGTTACAAACCAGAATTACGAAATGTTAAAATAACCCTCAACAATATTGAGCTGTCATTTCCCTGCCTCTTAAGTAACCTACATGTTCTTGCATTTTACCTTGAAATTATTGAATGACTTTTCCATTAATTCTGTGACCTCTGCATCCCCATCTTCATGCTTTGCCAAACAGGGAAACAAGTTAATTCAAAACAAGCAGATTTAACAGTTGGTTTATGACAACCTGAATATGAAAGGAAGGATGTAGGAATTGGTCTGGTCAGCTCCATCATGTTTCTTGCTGAGTATCTTTGAGGGGTAAGGACAGTGATCTGGGAGCCAGGCGCCTCTGTTAACTTGCAAAGCCCTTGTATTTCACAACAAATTAAATGTCTATGGTATGAAGAAGGACCTTACTTTGGAGTGTTTGCTGTCCTCAGCAAGCAGCAAACATTGTGGGCTTACATTGTCATCTCTAGATAACTGGATGGGAATTGCTGAGTGTTTGATTAGAAAATGAAGTTGTATACATGTAAGAGTATAAGAAACTGAACTGACACTAAATTATAGATGTTCAGACTACTAAACCTTGATAGATTGGCAGGTGAGATACAGCAGTTTTACTCTGGAGTAAATTAATAGTAGAAAGACCTCAAAGGTCTCATAAAGATGTTGGGAATAATTCTTTGAGGAGCTTACATATTTTATTGTTTTTCATATTGGATAACACAAATCATACTAGACATAGAGATCTAGGCTCCATCATTTATCCACAATTACTGCAAATACTTTTCACAATTGTGCTCATGAAAACAGCATCTGCTTGTTTTGAAAGTCAGAAAGTCAGAATTCCATCTCTTATGTTCTTTAAAGTCCTGTGGTACTCCATGGCAGTGACTCAGATCAGACTGGCCAAGGTGACTGTAAACATCTATTA
This sequence comes from Zonotrichia albicollis, assembly GCF_047830755.1. Lineage (NCBI taxonomy): Eukaryota > Metazoa > Chordata > Aves > Passeriformes > Passerellidae > Zonotrichia > Zonotrichia albicollis. The sequence goes on along the minus strand of NC_133829.1, from coordinate 11,986,376 downwards.
AGTATTTCAGGTTCTACTGAAGGAAAAGCAAAAGTGCCATAATAAACATCCAAAACTGAAACAAAATGGTACCATGATGCTCTCTAAATTAGAAACTCTCAAGCTCTTGACAATTCTTTTCTGCTTTGACAGAGTATTTAAAATACATGAGTGAGAAATAGTTCTTATTTTTGAGCTTTGAAAGATTCCATGTAATGCTATGTTTAAGAAATGTTAATAGAATTAAGCTGGCAAAACTGCTGCTTCAGTTTTAGTATTAGCAGCTGTTCCTGGTAATTTGAATAAAATGCAAATTCAGCATTCTGTGAAATTTATTTTGTTCCTTTTATGTGATGAACAAATGGAAAGAGATTAACAGATGTACCCACTTACTAGACAGACCAACAGTTGACCATTTTGTATGCATTTATTTTAAAAGATAAACCAAATGGACATAGAAATTATGGACCAACCTCTTGCTCAGGTACCCACACTTATTTAATGTGGCTACTCAAGGATTGGTATTCCACATGAGGAAAACATGGATTCAAGGAGCACTTGTGTTGTTAAATTTACTGGGATTTTTTTTTTTCCAGCATACAATGACAGATGCCACAATCCTCTTGGAGGATGTGCAGAAGATGAAAGACAAAGGAGAAATAGCACAGGCATATATTGGACTGAAGGAAACAAACAGGTACAAGTTCTTTCTTTATTTTGTGATCACTTGGGGTCTGCTTTGACACACCGTGTATATTGTGTTGAGTCAGTTCATCCATGTATGTCTAGAGAACACTCATAGCTGGGGTTGTAGTTTGATTTCGTTAGTAAAATTATGTGTAGTATTTGAAAGGATTTGGAAATAATGGGGAAATGTAAAATCAAGCTTTCTGGATTTCCATCTTAGCCTCTAATTGCTGCATGGCCTGACATGGTGCCATTCCCCAGGCTGGTTTGTCGCTCTCTGGAGCTCAGTGGTCACAATAGTCTGTGGCAATGTGTTTATTGTAACAGCACAGAATGCTGTAACCAGCTGGGCTGTCACTGAGAGCTGAATTGCATCATGAAGAAGAAAAACACATAAACAAGAAAAGTCATTTGCTAATTTTAGTTTTGTTTTTTGTTTCTCTTTTATGGTAACTGTAATATAGTGTGTAATGTCCTTGCCATGTCACCTCATCACCATCACATATATCTCTTGTATTTTTTTAAACACGTTTCTTGAAAGGCAATCTCCCCAGGACTATCATATGCTGAATGAGGACGGAGAACTTTGGCTGGCTTATGAAGGGTTAAAACAAGCCAACAGGTTACCAGACTTCTCAGAATGGTTTTTTTTTCCTTCATTTGCATCTTCTTTTCTAGCTAACTGTGCCCCTTGCTATGGGTTTGCTTTAGCTACAGTACTTCTATTGCTTTAACAGCTAGGAAAAAAATTCAACACAAATTATAGAAATTAAGGAGTTTCCTCAAACCTAGTCCCCGAGGTTTTCTACTTGTCAGATTTTATAATTTAAAAAGTTTAAGATGGCACAACAGCCAACACATAATTTATAAGAGTATTTGCACAAAAGTAGACTGTAAAATACCAGAAGCTCCACAGTTGGAAAGTATTTGTAGCCATGTGTGCCTTTACACCATACTTACACACGTGCTATTTGTGTGCCTTTACACCAGGTTTCAAAACTGATGTTCCTTACAGTTTTTCAGCCTAAAGAAGTACAATCATTTTAGTAATTAGTAAACTACTGTTTAAGTAGCATCAGTGTACTCTTAAATTTCAAACTGAAATGGATCTTACTCTCCTTGTGTCTCAAGGTCAGTAAATTAAACATTCTTCTCCCATATCTCTCCATGCCAGATTCAAAATGTAAGTCACAAAACAACCACGAAAGAGAAGTAATCTTTATTTCCTCATGGTGCTGTTGGAGCCCCAGTGGGACCACTGTGGTCTCTGCAAGGGCTGTGCTGGTCATGGGGTGCTCTGGCTCTGTGTGCTCATCAGTGTCCCTGAGTTCCAAAGCGCTCCCTAGTCCTGCCCTGACAGCTGATTCACTGCACAGCCCTGCTGGTGTGCTTCAGTGTAGCAGTGACTACACAAAGTGGTGGTTTGCCACGACTGCTATAACTAAAGTCTTTCCTTTTCTGGTGCTAACACATTCTGCCCCTAACATGTTGTGTAACCCTGTGAAGATCTAACCTAAAGCAAGTGTTCTGCAGACAGGATGGGATTGGTTTGCTCTGTGCCTCTTGCCTCTTGTCCTGGCACTGTAGAGACAAGAAGCTTTATATTAAATGGCAGAGCATTGCGGGTGAATGACTGTTTGCCCTTGTGTGCTTCATCAGTCTAGTTACTAATAAGTATTCCTGCCTTATGCATATTTAAACCCTGAAATATTGTCTAATTGAACACTGGTAGTCACTAGTATTGTCATTTCCTGTGTGTGTACAAAATTGAGTCAGAGCCCTTGGACAGTGCCTTGCAAGCAGGAGTGGATCCCCGGCCCTGCCTGGCAGGAGGCTGGTACGTGTTATCCTCACTTCACAGTGAGAAAAACCTGAGATGTGATGTGCCCAAGGGGAAAGAATGAGTTAGTGGTGAGGAATAAAGCTCCTGGATTTCAGTCCTGAGTCTGATTCTGTTGTTGACCTTCTGTGCATTAAGGACAACCCTCTGAAAAATGTTGGGTTTAATGCAAACATAAAGATTATCCACGAGCATTTGCAATTAAATGGTTTCTGGCTGAAAAAGTTAACTAAAAATGTTTTCTGTTGGTAATATTGCAAGGTGCTAACTTAAATGAACATAGTGTCATCTTCATCTAGGATTATTTGATTTGTTTAGAGGTAAAACCTCTTTAAACCCCTTCAGTCAATCTGAGAAGACTTAGCTTCACTTTTATTGCCACAGTGGCACCCTGTACAGTCTGTGTTCAATCGAAGGAAATGCAGAGCAGTGTCACAATTAGCTTCTCCCTCTTCACTTTTTGATCTTGCCAGCTTAATTTAATTAGAAGGCATACTAAAGGGTTTAAAGAGTACTCTGCCTTTTTCATTTTCCTTTGCAAGCCATGGCTAATTGTTCCTGAGCAGCAGCTAAAGCTTTACACTCCCTCTGAGAGCCGGGCATGTAACTTTGGGTTGCTCACACCAACTGTTGCTCACCCTCCTCAGGCTGCTGGAGTCTCAGCTTCAGTCTCAGAGGAAGAGCCACGAGAACGAGCTGGAGTCTCTGCGGGGTGAGATCCAGAGCCTGAAGGAGGAGAACAACAGGCAGCAGCAGCTGCTGGCCCAGAACCTGCAGCTGCCGCCCGAGGCGCGCATCGAGGCCAGCCTGCAGCACGAGATCACCCGGCTCACCAACGAGAACCTGGTAAGGGAACGGGGCTGCAGGAGCAGGCAGGGGCACTCACACTCCTGACACACCTGACACACCTCTGGCACCTTGTCATCCTTCACATGGCAGCTTCCTGCAGAAAAATTGCACAGGGGTGGTGGTTTTCTTGAGTGTAAGCTAATGGGAGATCAGCTCTTGAAGTAATAATGTTTTGGGAGATTGGTTTGAAGTTTGGGGCATGGAGGAAGCTTGTGGATCCCAGCTTCCAACTGGGATTGTTTGAAGCTTGTGGATCCCAGCTTCCAACTGGTGACTTTAGTCGTGGCTAAATAGAATGTTGATATCCAGGGAAGTCATAAAAACTAATAATGCCAGGGAGAGGTGTTTCTCCTGAAATATGTTAGTTTGTTTCATTGAAAAACTCAGAGGTAATTCTTTAATTATTTAATGTAATTTCTTTCAATTTCTCTCTTCCCTGCCTGAAGCTACACAGATAATCCACCATTTTACAAGCTCCAGCATTCAGTATGTTTTGAAAAAAGAAATAGTCCCATAAAAAGAAACTTGGCTAGAAGTCACTTAGCTAGTAGCTGGTATTCCATGTGTGCTGCACAACATTTTTGTGTGAAGGAAGGATTGGGCAAAACTCTCTGCCTTCTTCCACAAAGGGGTATGATCATCCTTTGTGGGATACTTCATTTCTGGGGAAATCTTCCAAAGAGACCAGTGTTGGCATATGTTTGGCTTGTTATTGGTAAAGGGAAACAAGCTACTTCAGCCAGAAAAATCCTGGCTGTGAGTGTCATTGTTTCCTCCAAACAAGCCAAGGTGTAGGGTTCCCTGCTAATGTACATGACAACAGTTATCACTGTTGGGGTCTTGTCTTAATACCAAAGATTTTGAGCAAAGTATCAGATAATTCAGCTGATCCATGTTGGAGAACTGGCTAAAAGTGTAAGTTTGCCTCAGCAGCCACAGTCTGTCACAAATGTGGATGGTGAATGTTTGTCTCAGCAGCTCCTTCCTGCTGCTGTGTCATATGTTACAATTTTTAGCCATTTTTCTCCCCAGAGACCTACTCATCATTGTGTTCTCAAGACAACACACAGTCATGTAATTATATCCCAAAAGAGTTCTCTTTGTTTTCAAATACACAGAATGTAATTTTGTTTGTTAAATACAGACTCGTTCCTCAGTATTTCACGTCAGATGTTTGAGTATTGCAAGTCCACTCCAAGCCAAGTGTATGTTTCAGTTCCACTCTGAGCCCTAGAGTGGAAACAATTTGCAGCTTTCCAGATGCCATGTTAGAACTGTAGTGTTCACTGCAATCCCATCTTGATTAGCATAAGAAATGTCCTGTCCCTTTTCTCACAAAGGTTTTATTCCATGCTTTCACAGTCCTAGTATGGCCCATTTTTAAAAGACCTGACTGTTCTGCTACTCACCTCCATCAGCTTCTCTCTGAGAGGTGCTGGCATGAGCACAACTAAGGCCTGGATACCTAAAAGCAGGAGATTCTGATCTCGTCGTATTCTGATTTAATCTGCACAGTGCTCACTGAAGTTTCAGTGTCTCAGAGGGAGGGAGGAAACCAATCCTGTCCCTATTTTTGCAGTTTTATGAGGAGTTGTATGCAGATGATCCCAAGAAGTATCAGTTGTACCGGATTTCCCTTTACAAGAGGATGATTGTATGTAGCTCACGTGAACCCTGTTTTCTGTTGTCTCCGTCGCTGTTTCTGAAGCACTAATGAAAAGCAGGCTGTCTCCTTTCTCCCTTTCAGAGGAAATCCCCCTGCAGAGAGCTTCACAATGCCAATTACTTCCTTCACTGCTTTTTTTGTTAGTCTGAGTGTCCTTTGTGTAATGTGTTTCTTTTTGATGCACAGTTTTGTTACTAATACGAGCCTTGCGCTGTGAGCAAAGCAGTTTCTTTTTGAATACTACTTAATACTGCCCTGGAGAAGAGGTGCATGATGTAAAAGATGTTCAATTTGCAAAACTACTCTTTATTGTGAAACTTTGATGCATTTAGATTCAGTTCAGAAAAGTAGAGGACTGATCTGATACAGGTCCTTACCACAGTGAATATGAATGTCAGCAATCTAGTCATAGATTCAATTTATTCTTATTTTAATATTTTTCAGAAATGCAAAATATGAAGAATTACATTGGTGATATTTTCACAGTAATTAAAGACAGTACCATATGTGAGCTTGCAAGAATATAATTTATGAGTTTCCAGATCTTAATGAGACGTGAAATCTGTTAAATCTGTTTAGAGGAACCATAGAAAAAACTTTATTCGTCCTCACATAGAGGTTGCTCTGAAATCACATCCCATCTCTGATACATTGAAAACAGTCTGTTGAACTCACATGTATCTTTTTTGTTAGTTTCAGGAGAAATTGATTTATGTGACAACAAGTATGTAGTGTTATTGATAGGATTTCTGTTGTGAAACTGAGCAGTGCTTTGGATGTGAAGCATGGCCCTGATTCTGTTGTCAACAGGCCTAATGTCTGATTGCTCAAGTGCATTGTATCAGCTTGTAAACTCTTTTACTACGTGATTAAGGTTTGTGCCCATGCTGCACTAAAATGTTTCAGTACTTCAGAAGAGGTGTACTTTCCCAGAGGATGTTTTTGATGCAGGGAGTTCACAATCCCTTATGTTCCTACCAGTGCCAAGAATAATCCTCCTGCTTAGGAGATTTTTCTTTTAAGCCGCTTTCCAACACTTAACCTGGAATGATTTTCAGGTTGTTTGAGCTTGAGGTTTTGCTTTCTTTAGAATGACTTTCCCTTTTTTAATTACATGATTTTTTTATTAATGTACTACAACAGATATGTCACAGAACTATTCAAAGATAGGTTTCTGGGGAGTGTTCCTTTGAAGGACAAATAGAGTTTATTAAAAGAATAAGACCTTTAGATGCTAGATTTATTGAGGTACAGAATAAAAAAGTGTAAGAAACCAGTTTCAGTGTAAGGAAATGTGATGACAGCAAGAAATAGTGTTTGATGTTTGTTTTGGTACATTTGAGTGCAAATTATGGTCTTTCTAGGAACCTCTGTCATCCTCTGATAACATGGATAAGTCTGAATGAGGAGTCAGCCTCAAAGACAAGAATAAATTATGCAGAAATACAGGATAGCTGTTTAATAATAAAGAAAATGATTTCTGTGAGGCATTTGGAAGAGCAGGGAGGAAGCATGAGGGAGATGGGTTTGCAGCAAAATATCTTCTGCTGTATGAACTGACCTCATTCTGAGTGTCTGCAGAATCTACCTGCCTTTGAGCTTTGCCTTTCTCATGCTGCATATAACTTAATAATATTTGCAATATTTGGCTTGTGTTGTAGGCAGTGTACCAGCTTGCAACCCTCGGCCAGAGGATGGCACTTCTGTTCAGCTTTCCTCACTGCCTTGTAACTCTGTGGCAGCACTCTTCTTGTCTCTGTCACACACTCCAGGACTGTCCCCATATCTTAATCCTTCCCTTATTTGAATTCACAGGATTTAATGGAGCAGCTGGAAAAGCAGGACAAAACTGTTCGCAAGTTAAAGAAGCAGCTGAAAGTGTTTGCTAAGAAGATTGGTGAACTCGAAGGTACTTTTATATTTTGAGAGAAAGATTTTGGTTTACTTTGTGATCTGGCTGTCATCATACCCATCTGTTTTAACACTTGTGAGGTCTTCAGTAGCTTTAGCCTCTGTTGATTGCAGAAACAGGATGAATGCTCAGACCTCTGTGTGTTCCTTTATGAACCTTTAGAAGATGAGAAAAGGAGATTGATGTTTCTCTGAAGGCAGAAAGTATTCAAACATAAAGGAAGGTTTCCTGCAGTGTTTGTGAACTCAAAGACAGTATCTGGTTTTGCCAAGAGAAAAGCAGTAGTAAATATGAACCAGGCAAAAATTAGTTACCTAGTTTTCCTTTGAATGTGAAGGTTAGTTACTCCAACTACATATTTTAAAAAAAAAAATCTTACAATATTGGTGAGTTACTTCTCTTAACAAGATCACAGTAATGTTCATACATAATACAGAGTGGGGAAAATGCTCCTGAAAATGTAGTTTGGTTTGTGTTTATTGCCTAATTAACTTAGAAAGATGCAGTAGGTCTGACTGGGATGGAGTTAACTTTCACCACAGCAGCCTGTGTGATGCTGTGGTTTGGATTTGAGGCTATAACACTGCTGGGAACACACTGGTGTTTTGGCTACTGCTGAGCAGAGCTGGACAGAGTCAAGGTTTCCTTTTTCCCCATTCTGTCCCCTCAGTAGGCTGAGGTGGGAGGGCACAAGGGCACACAGCCAGGACAGCTGACCCGGGCTGGCCAAAGGAATATTCCATATACTGCACATCCTAATGTCAGGGACCACAGGAGGGGATTTTGCACACAAGGCAGCTGCTGTTTGAGGCTGGCTGGACATCAGTTCCCTCAGGGTGGGATTTTGTCATGGGTGATTGCCTCTGCTCTGCTTCCTGCCCCCCAGCCCCTTTTCCTTCTCTTACTAAAACACTTTTTTCTCAAGCAATGATTTTTCTCAGTTTTGCTCTTAATATTCTCTTCCCTGTCCTGCTGGAGCCAGGACTTTCCTAAGGAATGTTACAGAAATGTCTCTGGCATGTATTGGTTTCACTGGAAAATGTAATATTTCTTTCCATTCCCTTTCTGAAGTGGGCCAGATGGAGAACATATCACCTGGACAAATCATTGATGAGCCTATTCGTCCAGTTAACATTCCACGGAAGGAAAAGGACTTCCAAGGGATGCTGGAATACAAGAAGGAGGATGAGCAAAAACTTGTCAAGAATCTTATTTTAGGTAAGCATCTTTCTCATTTGTGGTCTTCTCTGCTTCCATACACTCTGGAAAAATGAATGATGAGAACCCAGAATTTGCATTAGGAAATGAATGGCTTATTTTGGTTTTGACGGTTTCTAAATGTGTATTGTAATCTAATTATCCTTCCTGATGAGTATAGTACATATTAACATGCCTGCATATTTTAACCAGGCACTTACATTTTCTTATTCTGTTCTTTTACCAAGAAAGTGGCCCTTAGTTTTGCTCTGAGTTTTCACTGGCAAAATACATATATATATTTATACATGTATATGCTGTTAACTGGGGAGGTTGTAATTACCTCATATAACATCTTGCAATGACTTGACACTCAACAAGACAATGTGTGTTTGTTTTTCCCAAGAGCTGAAACCACGTGGGGTAGCTGTGAACCTGATTCCAGGACTCCCAGCATACATTTTGTTCATGTGTGTGCGCCATGCAGATTACCTCAATGATGACCAGAAAGTGCGGTCCTTGCTGACTTCCACTATCAATGGCATCAAAAAAGTCTTAAAGGTTAGTTAGTCTGCTTAGTTAAGAAAAAAAATGTTAATTTAAAATTTGCTTTTGGTTTTTTGTTAGGAGAATGAGGAAAAAGGCTTTCAATGAATTGGCTCTGGGTTTGTCATCAGTGAACTGTCACTGAAGTGCCAAGAGTTGTGTTAAAAAAATAGCAAATTACATTGCTGGCATTTTATCCCTATAGTAGCAGAGATGCATTGAATTAATGGAAAAAGAACTACCTTCTTTTTGTTTTGAATAGTCTCCCTCCTCTGAAGCTCAGCCCATAAAGTTTTGGATGTAGTCAGAGTTTGCAGAGTGAGTCTTTGTTTAATCTTCTCCAGAGCACTTAAATAAACAGTTTCATTTGCAGTTTTGGTTAACAGATTCCTCATTTGCTTCACCTACAGATTACACTGATGATAATATGTTATTGCCCAAAGTCTTTTCAAGAGCTGGCTGGGAGAGTTCAGCCCAGGTGTATCTTGAAGGCATTATTAAGACATGAATACGTTTTATGCTTACATGTTTTTTTTATTTTTTAAATGAGAGACATCTGTCAAAAGCCAAGCCTTTAATCAAACAGCAAGTTTTGAAAAAATACTTGGTAAACAATCCTGCAGGAGCTTAGATGTCCATAGGAATTTTTGAACATTTTTAAGTGTAAGAAGTGTGCACTGTGGCGCTCTAGAGCTACTCAGCATATATTGGATCCTGTGTTCTGTGGTGAGAGGGATTTGTTGTTTTGTTTCATTTTCCATTTCAGGCTGCCAAAGTTGTTGTGATGTAACTGGCATTCATGAAAACTGAATTGTTCCCTGCTCCTCCTGCTGGCTGTGTATCATTCCAGTCTTCCTCACTGGGCTCTTCACAAGAGTCATTGGGTATTTTGGGAATACAGTCACATTGCCCTTTGATTTCTGCCCAGAGCAATTAGGAGGGGTCTGTAACACACAGAAGGATCATCCCTGTGGAGGAAATAATTCGTGAAAAATACTAAGGAAAAGAAGGAGGGTGCTAAATGACACTTTGCCAAAACTCTTGCTTTCCTAATATATTACTGCAATACACAAAGTTTTGCAAAACATCAGAATGAGAATCTACTAGAAAATGTATTTTAAGCATTTAATTGTGTATGTTGCATTCTATTTTATTTCTCCTGCCAGTCTTTGCTGAAGTGTGTTTGTTTCTATCTTCAGAAAAGAGGAGATGACTTTGAAACAGTGTCCTTCTGGCTGTCGAACACCTGCCGGTTTTTGCACTGTTTGAAGCAGTACAGTGGAGAAGAGGTAAGCAGTGCTCTTATCCTGGTTTCTTTTGCTCTCCAGAGTTGCCAGCACTGCTCTTTCACAAATCTTGTACAAAAGATCTAGTCATAGGCTCTTAAAATGGCTAGAACTTTTGGAATGATGGTGACGGCATCAGTGGAAAGCACAGGGATATAAGATTTGAACCAGCCTCCCTTTATTGCAGGCTGGTACCCAGAGCCTATTGGGTTCCCAAAAGGGCCAGCTCAGATTAAGCAGAGGATCTGGCAGCTACCGTTATGGTTTTTAGCAGTGATTCACTGCACTCCCTATCAAAAAGGCCATGCTAGGCCTTTTAGCCTTTAGTAGACCAGTTGATGTTCGGAGGCTGTGATATGCCCAATTCCTCTTTTGAGCTTAATTGGCCTTTTGGCCATAGCTGGCCATGTGAAAATGCCCATGCTGGAGTGGGAGGGAGTCTTGCCTGCCAGAAAGCTGGCAGAGTTGTTCCTGTGTCACAGACCTGAAATTTTGAGTTAAGGAAGCAGCTGCGGTGGGCATGACACTTGAAAAGCAAATCCTAGCATTGGCCTCAATCAAAGCTCCAAACTAAAATTTTAAGGGGCTGTGACTTAAGGTATTATTTGTCAGTTGCATGAAAGAAAATGCAAATACTGGGTTTGTGTAATATTTTTGTGCTCTACTGAAGCATTAATTTATGTTATTTTATGAATGCAGGGGTTTATGAAGCATAATACACCTCGTCAAAATGAACACTGCCTCACTAATTTTGATTTAGCTGAATACAGACAAGTTCTGAGTGACTTGGCTATTCAGATCTACCAACAACTTGTCCGAGTTTTGGAAAATATTCTGCAACCAATGATTGGTAAGGCAAAGTTGAATTCCTTAAAATTCATAACATAGTACCAAAATGAAAATTGTGATGGTGGTAGAAGGTGTATCTTGTATTTCTTCCTAAACAGTAGAGTTTCATTAGTAGTTCTTGTGGTGTTCTGTTCAGAGATGACAAAGACTATTCTGGACAGGTTGGATTGGAAGAAAACCTAAACTGTGACTGGTTCTTCTGGCAATGCCAGAATAAATTGGTATACCTTATGCATGCTTGGCATAAATCAGGCATTAGCAGGAAGAAGCTGGCAGGACAATCTGATATTTGTCACCCTGTCTGTTGGGAAATAACCCATGGAAAAATTAGGCTTTATTTACATGGGAACTCTTAATTGAAATTAATATGGGAAAAATGTTTAGTTGTTGTTACTGAGAGCAGTGAGGAGTTAAATCACAAGCAGTAATAAAGCTAACATTCAGAGAGAGTTTTTTTTTTCCCATTAAGAATACTTTACATTTTCTGTTCAGACAGTATTCCCACAGAAATTTTCATGATCCTTTCCAATCACAACATTTAAAAGAATGGAGCAGCTCTCAGTTTGCTGACTCCACTACTCATATGACCCCAGGAGAAAAAAAGTACTTTCCTGAGCTAGATTCAGACTGTCGTTTTAAACACACATGCTGGAATCTGTGTCAAAACCTCGTGAGCTCAGAGTTTGCCAAACATAGTGGGACACAATTTCTGGAAATCATGGTAAACTGTGGGTAGCAGAATGCCCAGCCTGCTCTCTCTGCTTTGCTGTCTTGCCCAATATCCTTGTGTATGAGCAGTTTTCAGCCATTGCAATAATGGTGCCAACCAAATGCAGTTTCAGGAATGCTGGAGCACGAGACCATCCAGGGCGTGTCAGGGGTGAAGCCCACGGGGCTGCGCAAGAGAACGTCCAGCATTGCTGACGAGGGCACCTACACCTTGGACTCCATCATCAGGCAGCTCAACTCCTTCCACTCGGTCATGTGCCAGCATGGCATGGACCCTGAGCTCATCAAACAGGTGGTCAAGCAGATGTTCTACATCATTGGGGCTGTAACACTCAACAACCTCCTCCTGCGCAAGGACATGTGCTCCTGGAGCAAAGGGATGCAGATAAGGTGGGACAGCTTATCAGTTCCCTTCAGAGCACTGATGAAAAGCTTATTGAACTCTTTACGTTTCTGAATATCATTTTGATGGGGCTGCAGATATCTGGAATATCTATTTTTCCACCTGCAAAGAGGTGCAGATGGTGTTAAACTTATTTGGTGAAATTTGATTAAAAACAGCTTAGTTGACTTTGACCAAATCCTACCTGATGTTCAAGGAAATGTGGTAGAAGCAAGCCTAAAAGTGTTTCATTATCAAGTGGGAATCAGAGTTCTAGGTGAAATGCTGGTAATTGCTTCCTCAGCTTTTAGAGAAGAATAGCAAACATACTTTCTGCTTTTTTTGTATACTGGTGGTGCAGTGGATACCTCTTTGTTTGCTGCATCCTCAGGTAAAGTCATCTGAATCATCTCCTGCATTGAACATCATTTGTTCAATGGATTTTACTGGCATATGTCAGGAAATCTAGTCCCTCAAGTTAGGTCCCAAAGCCTCACTGTACTTTAACATGGACAAAATGTCATTTGCCTTTCTTCTTGTCACTTTCATGCAATTAATAGGAACAGAAACAAATGGGAAAGACTAGTGGAAATCTTTGACCATAGTTTCTAACTGTTATGAAAGTCAAAGTCCCTGCCTTAATTGGAAGAAAACAGTGTGAAGACAAAATAACAAAACACATATAAGGACAGAGAAGCAGCACTGGGAAAGAGAGATTGCACATGATTTACATTTATCTCTAATCAAGCATTAATGTTCTTGCTGCTCTTACCTCTTTGTACAGATACAATGTGAGTCAACTGGAGGAATGGCTACGTGATAAAAATTTGATGAACAGTGGGGCTAAGGAAACCCTGGAACCCCTCATCCAGGCTGCCCAGTTGTTGCAAGTAAAAAAGAAAACAGATGAAGATGCAGAAGCCATATGTTCAATGTGCAATGCACTGACCACTGCCCAGGTGAGCAAATGCTCATTGTCTGTCCTGAGCAGCTCTCTGCTCTGTTGGTGTTTGCTATCTCTGCCAGCACCACTGTCACACATGAATTGGGGGTTTCTTATTCTGTTTTGCTAAAACAGATCAAGTTGGAGGGGTGAGAAAAGGATCAGACCCTTTTGAGTCTGATGTTTGAGATAAGTTTTGAACAAATGAGAGGAAGCTCAATAGATTGTGCAGGGTGCAGTGCTGTACAGTCTCTGTTTTTGGAAATCTTTAGAGAAAATCTTCGTTGAAAGACATCTCTGTTCTCCAGACAGCTCTGCCTAGGGCAGCAGGAATTGATCTTCCTGCCATCAGGGTTGGTATCCAGCCAAGCTGATGGGCAATTGAAGCAGAGCTGTTGTCTGTGAGTCTGCAAACAAGAGTGTGAGGTTACTGTACCTATTAGCCTCAAAGGCTGGACCAAGTGGGTCTCAGTAAACAGACTCCTATTTATGAAAGCTCAGATTTTGTACAGATACGTTGCACTTCTTTTTCAAACCATGCTGAATTTGCATAGTGCTTGACCAGGAATAAATGGACCAAGCATCTTTGATGCTTACTGAACAGTTCTCACTAGGAAAAGGAAGAATTTTCCCTATTTCTTTCACTGTTGTGTCAGCACTAGCAGTTGCATTAATAAAGCATATAATATGCATCAAAATATTAAAAATTTTGATTTATAAATTCAAATTACTGCAAAATCACTTAGTTTTCTGCTGAATAAGAAGTTAGAATTCCATGTGCTGTGTTTTAACTTTTTAACAAAAATGTTTTGAGTTTTTAATAAAGGAAATAGTAAAAAACAGATTTTTAATAGATTTTTCACCCATTTTATTATTTAAAGTCTTTGTTATGTAATTCTTTTCTTTGGTGATTTTAGCCCTGTTTTTAGAGAAATAGCTCGCTCTCTTGAAAAACAGACCTTGTAAGACTACAGGAGGTCATGACTACAGGGTAAAAATTAGGGTGAGAAATACATCATGGTTTTGGGGGTGGTAGGAACACAATCAGTTACTTCTCATGTGATTTTCCCATCATTTGTTATTTTCATCACATATGTAGAAATTTTGGGTTTCTACCTCCAAAGAGCATATGTTCTGAAGGAGGCAGTCATTTAACTTAGCATTGAGCAGGATGATGGAATTCTGCATTAATGAATAAAGCAGAAAAATAACAGATACTTGAAAATAACTTTCTTTTTTTTAAATAGCTAATTTTAAAATTATATTATTAGTAATCACAGATGCATCTGTTGATTGATCAGTAACATGAACCTGAAAGTGATTGTTCTTCTTCACAGATTGTAAAAGTCCTGAATTTGTATACTCCAGTTAATGAGTTTGAAGAGAGAGTCTTGGTGTCATTTATACGTACAATACAGGTATGTCTGTCTTTTCATCAAAAATCATTTGGCTATTTCCAAGAAAACCTCTGATCAGTCAAAATTGTTTACATCCTGAACTACATTCAGGAAAATAAAAACTGTGGTTTTTAGCTATAGTTTAACACCATTGAAAAGGTGATGTCAGCCTTAGAATTTGAGCAGTGAGAAGGTCCTGCCTCCAGACTTAGATGAAAGTGTTAGTTTCCCTGTCACTATGTATGAGGTTTTCAGGTGAGGGGTTTTTGTGCTTATTCATCTTTGTGTATGTAAGCTCACTTGTGTGACAACTTTTCAAGCACTAAGATTTAGATATGCAAATTTACCCAGACCTGTGTCTGTATGTGAACTTTTGTGCCTTGAAAATTGAGGCCTATATCCATATCAAAGGTCTTAATTTACCCCTTCTAGTTTTGTATATATTGGTGAAAGTGACAAGTTTTGAAAACCCCAAAGAGAAGCAGCCAGTAGAGCAAAACTAAAGAAACAAATGTGAGCTTTCTGATCTGTTAGAAATTGAATTACAGTATAGCAAGATGAGGGAATTTGGGAAGGTAGAACTGAGATAAAGCAGTAATTTCACTTACTGGAAAGATGGTTACCAGATACTGGGCAAAATCTTCCTTTTGCATGGAATCCTGGTATTCCCAGATTGCACTGTAAGGGAGAGATGTGCAGAAGTGAAGCAGATCACAGTAACTACAGTTTGAAGTCCCAGTTGGTGTTAATGTGTCAGCTCAGGTTAGCACAGAGTGTGTTTGCACAGATCAGCTTTGTAAGGTGGTTCTTCCCAGTCAGCTGGCTAAATGCTGATGTCGTCACTTTCTTATCTCTGCAGGTGCGTCTGCGGGACAGGAAGGACTCTCCTCAGTTGCTCATGGATGCCAAACACATCTTCCCTGTTACTTTCCCCTTCAATCCGTCCTCTCTGGCTTTAGAAACCATTCAGATCCCAGCCAGCTTGGGCCTGGGCTTCATATCACGTGTGTGATCCCCGGGATGTCCTGTCAGTGTTAGATGGAGAACCAGTTGCCTGATGTCTGTACCTGTTCAAACATAGTGAGCCACTAAACCCACGTTTTTCTGAACAAAAGCCTGTCTAAGCCCAGGTGTGTAGTTGAGGTAGCTGGGAACTGCACAGCAGCACCAGAGGCTGAAGGCTCATAGAAAGATGTGCATTTGTACTTATTGGTGACTGCATTGATGAGGACATCACTGATTTGTACGTGTCCAGAGTATGGAAATCGGGCTTGGACAAAAACTGTGTCTTCAGCTGTCTAGAGACATTTTTAGATCTTTAGTAACATATTTAAATAGTGTAAATTAAAATCCATATGTACTCTTCTCATAGGTGGGGACCAATAGGGACAGTCACAGTCCTGGACTTGGAAGACTTGAAAGTAAGGCATTTTGTAGTAGAATACACAGTCACGTGGGAGCCTGTTACATTGAATTTGTAAAAACGGAATGGAAAAACACAAACTGGCAATATATAAAGTTATTTCTTAAACCACTTCCTCATTTATGTCAGTTTGACATAAATTGTAGTGATAAGTCCTATAGTTCACTATATGCTCTAACTTAGGTGTTTATTTGTTAGAACTGTGGTTTACCAAGCAAACTAAATCGCTGCTGCGTATTCTGTTGTTTTAAATGTATGACAGTATCATACTAAGCACTAAAAATAAGACACTTCATTTTTTTGTTGTCAACCTTATTTACAGTCTGTTGCAGTCTGTTATTTTAACTGGAATTTTGCACATTGTATCAAGTAACACCTGTAGAGGAAAATGGTAATTAAGCACAAGTAGCACACTGGAAATTACACGTTTAGTTATTTTTAAAAGTAGTTAGCTAAAAATACAGAATCTTGAAACAAACGATCAGAAGTCAGTAATGATTTTAGTATCTATTTAGGTTATAGAGTCTGTCTAATGTTGTTCTTTGTTTGTAGACCCCAGAGATGACAATGTGTATTTTAAGTATAATCTCTTGGTTTTATGCCACTTAAAAAAAAATAACAACAGAGAAAAGTCTTCTTTCACACTGGAATATGAGAGGAAAAACTTTAATAGGAAATTTCTGCAGTAGCCCTAGGCTCTCATTCTTTGAAAGGTTGACTAACAAGAAAGTTAAGTAGGTTTTGACTATGATGCTGTCACTTGACTATGATTCATGCTGATTTAATGGTTGGAAATCAGAGTGCATAATGAGAAACCGAGTTATTTTGAATGTTGCACATTTTACTGGAAAGATTTTTCTGTCTCACACATCTTGGATCTGCTATATAAAACTCAGATTTCACAATGTGAGGCATATTGGAGTGTGGAGGCCTCGTGTAAGGTTCCAGTTCTGTGGTGGATGGCTCAAACATAGATGTAAAAATAAAGCCACACACGTTGCTCAGTTGCATTGTGCAATATTTTTAATGTATTATAATAATCTGCATCTTAGTGTTAACATTAATTTAATTTACAATATTGATAAATAACCTAGAGGTACACTATTAGACTGGTGCTCCTCTGTTTGCCTGAAATTCACAGAGAAAAGATTTGCTGTTGAGCAGACTGAAACATTTCAGTTTTGTTTTACTTGAAAGGCAGACGTGCTGTTTGTATGGTTGCTCAAATTGGAAATAAAGACAACATAAACTTTCTCAGAATCATTTGAAGATGCTCCTGTCATCTTGTATTCAAATGTCCCATATTACATTTGATGGATCATGCCAGTACTTCCAAGAATTTATACTGCATTGTGAAAGGGTTCTGAATGATCTTTGCTAAATGATTGAGGTTCTCCTCTGCACCAAATACCAAACACTCCTTTTTCAAAGGTTACTTGATTTCTGAGGTTCTGGCTGCTGTGAAGTGGCTGCAAATGAGGTGTAAGGTCGTTTTCAGACTGTCAGGTACTGTACTCGTGAGAATGTAATGGCAAGGCCTTCGCATCCAGTAACAGGGTTAGGAAAGAAAACACGTGAGAACATGCTGACCTCCCAGGTTTTTTTCTCCTATTGAAAAACAAACAATTGGCATTACAGTATGTTCATACTGTAGATCAGGAAATGTATCCACTACTTAAGCGTTAGTGTTGAAAATGTATGCCTCAATGTATTTTTGTTTATTTTTGAAGTTTGTTTACCTGTAAAAAGCCTTATTGTATCGTTTCCTTAAAAAAAAGTAGTGTCTAGTAATTTATAGGTATCATCCTTAAACTCAGTGGTTGGACTGGTATTACTTTTATATCACATTAAAAGTATATGCTGCTTGACATGTTTTAAAGGAAAATATTTTTGAGTTGGAATAGATGTGTAGTTGGTAATTCATCTAACATTTTACATGGCAGTATTTTACATGCACTTTTCAGAAGTAAAATTTTAGTGTGAGTGTATAATATAACTTTCACCTTAGGACTAAAATCTTTTTAACCATGGAATATAATGCAGAATTATTTTAAAAACTTTTTTTTTCCTTTGAATCATTGTTATGCTCTTTTAATGTGGACATATCTTTTATATTTTAATTTATTATCTATGGAGATGATAGATTTTATCAGATGCTGGAAAAATACTTGTCAAGGACCCCTTAGAAATATATACAGTTATTCTACAGATTTTGCACAATAATTACCTCATTCAGTTTGGTGTATTTTTATTCCAGTGATCATTTTTTTCTGATGTTTAGGACGCAGTCTTCTATCCAAATTTTGAAAATAGTTTCTCACACTTCAAACTGGGATGGAACATAAAAGTGCTTAAGTCAGTTAACTGAAATTAATCTATTATAGGAAAAAGTAGCATCAGCTTCATTGAAAGTGGATTGATATCCAGCAACATTTGTTCCCAACTTGGAAACACCAGCAATTGCAATTTGAAGGTCTATATGTAATTTGTGGTTTAAACTGAACACATTTCAAATACATACTAAAACTATGAGTAAACACTTGGGTTTTTTAAGATGCTGATACTTCATGTGATGAGAAAAAGCCTTTAAACATAGGTTTTCACTTGATGCCACTACAGTACATAGATGAAAAACAAAACATTGTCAGAATTACCTGAGCTCTGATCTGTTGTAGTGTCTGATGTTGTACTTAGTAAATGTATGCATCATAAAAACTGTAGCCTAATAGCTATCACTGGAAAATGTCCAAATAAAAGTACAACTGTACAGTTTGTTTCAGGGTGTTTTTGGTTGGTTGGTGGCTCATGAGCTGTGTGCTGGCATAGACCCCAGATGGTCACAGGGTTCCCTCTGCCTCCATGGCAGGCTCGGTGTTGACTGCCAAGGGAGTTGGTTAAAATCTGAGGATGTGTAAATACACACCCAGATAGCAGCAGTGTGCCATAAACTGCTGTGCTTATGGGAGAATGCTTTGTTCAACATAACCCAGTTCTGGTTAGGGTGTTTTGTCATCTAATATTAACTGTTCCTGAAATAAAATGTGAGTAACTGCACTAAAACATTCCCTTGTGTGCTATGGAAGCTCCTCGTGTCGGGTGGGGAGGGCTGGTGGGTCTTGGCATGTATCCACCTGCTGAAACACAGCACTGTGGTTATCCGAGTCTTCTTCCTCATAAAGGACATTCAACTGTAGCACCTGTCAGTGCTTTAAACCTACTAAATCCACTCAGTGTTGTTAATTTTTATGTTATTCTGAGCTTGTCATAGAAATTCCTTTACAGCGCTTTGGTAGGCAGTGATTAATGTTTGTGTTGGTTTTCTCCGCTGGGTCAGGACTGCTCCCCGGGGCCCCTCTGGCAGCCGCAGTGTCCATCCCTCCGGGTCCCTAAAGGTGTGCCAGGACGGTGACTAGGAGAACGGACAGAGCCGGGACCCTGCTGCCCGTGCGGGCTGCCGCGCTCGGCGGGCAGGGCCGGGCGGGGTGCGCCGATCGGGGCAGGGCCGCTCCCCACGCCCCGGGGCGGGGGCCGGGCCGGGCCGCGGCACCTGCGGGACCGGACAGCTGCGGCTGTGCCCCGATGGCGCTGGCCGAGCTCTACACGCAGGTGAGCGAGGCTGGGAAGGGCCCAGGGCAGGGGGCCGTGCGGGCTCTGGCGGAGCGGGGCCGGGGCTGGGAAGGGCCCAGGGCAAGGGGCCCGCAAGGGACCGTGCGGACTCCGCGGGAGCGGGGCTGGGGCTGGGAAAGGGCCCAGGGAAAGGGCTGAGGCTGGGGATGGGCTCAGGGCAAGGAGCTTATGGGGGCTCTGCCGGAGCGGGGCTTGAGGAAAGGGATGGGCCCAGGGCAAGGGGCTGTGCAGGCTCTGCTGGAGCGGGAATGGGGAAGGGCCGAGGGGAAGGGGCCGAGCCGGAGCGCTTGGTGCGCCCGCGGGCGGTGGGCACAGCGCAGAGCCGCCCGTGCGGGACACCGCAGCACAGGGGAGACACTTCTTTTTGAGAGAAACACTCCTTTAGTGAAAGTCTCGGCCTCTGGCTGCCGGTCTCGCTGTTCCAGCCAGCGATTAGGCGGCGTGAAAGTTTAACTGCCCTTCGCTGGGCACTCATGCTCGGAGCGCCGCTCTTTCTGTTGGGCAAATATTGAATGTGTGCGGCAGAGCTTGGCCCTAAAGCAAAGATTCTTCCTCCTTATTGCGCCCGCTGAAACTTTTGCACAACTTTTCCCTCTTCTCCTGTAGTCACCAGAGTGTTGTGACGTATCGTTTGTTTGCTTAGCTTTAAATAACAAACCAGCAGGGGTATGTTGGTGATTTAGTGAGCTTGTCCCTTATCTGCTGCTGCCATGGAGCTGCAGGGCTGGTGGGTCCCGCCGCTGCTGCCGCGCTCGGAGCCGCTGGGAGAAGGAGCGCGGTTCTTTTTCCCAGGAATGCTGGACAGGTGAAGGGGGAAGGAGTGCGGGTGTAACCTGACACGGAAATGAGCAAACTCCCGTCTGTTTACCTGCGAGGTAGGGTTTGGAGACAGCCAGCTCTCCAGGCTGGGTGCATTTGCCAATGGAGGCTCCTGCGACTCCAGGGGCCTTTCCTGAAGAATCAGTGCTTTTATCACGTTCTCCTCCCTCCGTTTCTCGTCCTTGACCTAGCGCAGTTCATTTTCTTGCGTGGGAAAACACTGTGTGCCCCTGAGGCTGTTTGGTGGTGATATTCTAACTCCCAAAGAATAACAGCAAACAAAGAATTCAATTTAACAATCATTATCTGTAAGCCAGGAGATCAGCATAGTGTAGGAATGATACAATTAACAATTTATAGTTGGATAAACATAGAAAACTCAAATGTAAAGCTAATTTAGCCATGCCTTTCATGTGGCTATTAAATAGATACTTGAGAAGCTGGGCCTTTGTCCCCTTGGTCAGATAGATGAAAACATTGCCATTACATTTGTTCGGGGTTGTTTAGAAAATGTCTTTGTGATTTCGGATATTGTGTGAAAAATGCCATCATGCTGAAAGCATCAGCAAGGAGGTGCCATGGAAGCAGCTGAGGTTTCCATGGTTGTTCATCCCCTGATGAGCACCAGGGTGGTGTGTGGCTCACTAGAAAGGTCAATGTCTGTCCTTAGAGGTACTGAAACCTCAGCTGAGCAGCACAGGGTAACTCACAGGACATTCTTGTGCAAGCCCCTCCTACCCTAAATTGTTTGGTGTTGATCCTTGATGGTTAGAATTAAAGCAGCTACAGCTGGGCAGTGCAGCTTTCAGGGACCTCTGTAGGCACCCACCCTGGTTCAGGGGGGTTCTTGGGGCAGAGACACTCGTGTTTTGGGGATCTGCTCGAGCTTCCAAGGCTCCTTTCAAACTGGAGGAGAAAAAAGTAGTTTGTGGCAAAACCAACAGTTGCAGCACCAAAAGGAAAGGGAATACGAGTCCCCAAGGGATCTGTGGGTCTGCTCGCACTCCATGAAATGCTGACTTAATGTTAATTTTTCAGGTAAGCAGCTGCAGCAGTTCTCACAGGTTTATTTAAACAGCTTGTTTCAACTGACCATGAATATAGCTAGGGTGAGGGAATTAAGGGAAGGGTTTTGGCTATCAAAACAGAAGGATGCTGGAAGGGTATATATTATAGTTTCTTGTGTTAGTAGGGACAACAATGTCATTTTGTCAAACCCTGTCAGGATGAGAAGGACATACTCCACATCACTAAAGTAATTCCCTACTCCTGAGGTTTCCAGCTGTGTTATATCTTTTAAGGAATGTTGTTTCCCATAGCTTCTCAGGCAGAGCATTTTAAGAAGTTGCTTTTGCTTCTGCATTTAACTTCAGCACAGGAGAACTAAATGGTCCAAACAGCATAATTTACATTCAAATATTTTTTTCAAATATCTATGCTTCAGTGGATTACAGATACCTTGCTGAGAGAGAGCTAAAGTATGCCAGTTGATTGCTTGTAAAGAAAGAAGCCAGCCAGTAGTCTTTGAAGTTTGTCCTAGAGCAGGGAAAGATGTTTGGAGGTTGCACTTCAGTCCCATTAAAAGAAAGTGAACTGTGCAGTCTTTCTTAGGTATGACAGTGTGCCTCTGGCAGAATGCATTCTGAGTTCAGTGTCCTGTACTTGAATTCAGGGAAGTGATTGTCCATACCTGATTGTCTGATTTCTGGTAATGAGATGATTTCTCTGGTACTTGCTTATTTGAACCCTCCTAGAAACAGGGTCTCCCCTTTAAGTGTGTTTTATTCTTTGTTCATTTTTAGAGGATATGAAGAGCCTGGCAACAGTCTGGCCCTTGCTCACCTTCCTGCATGCTGTGTTCTGCAGACTCTGCTCCGAACAGGAGCAGAATGTGCATGTCTGAAATTAATGAGTCTGCTTTCTTTTTGTATTCTTTCATGAAAAATAACAAAATCACAAAAAATATATCCTGCTGTACAGAGCTAATAATAAACCCTGAAAGTCCTGGAATGGGGTTGCGCTTGATGTTTGAAAGGTATTTTTTAATGCTAGCCTGGTATTATGATAGTAGCTAAGCTAACTATTGCCTTGTTTTTCTGTTACAGTACAATAGGGTTTGGATCCCTGATAATGAAGAAGTTTGGCAGTCTGCAGAAATCACAAAAAACTACAAAGCTGGAGACAGTTTTCTTCATGTGCAGTTAGAGGATGGAACTGTAAGGAGAAAAGTCTGAATTATTGTGGGGTTTGCTGAGATATGTTTATGCAGAAACATAGCACTCACCATTGTGGGATCTAAATAACACATACACATTTCCCTTTTTCATCATATTGAAGTTGGTACAGTACACATCTGCTGCCCAAAATCTGAGGAGTGCAATTCCACTGTCTGTATACATGAGCATGGAGAGCATACCTCAGAGATTGCTTTGGAGACAAGCCCTGAAACTCGTCCTAAACTGAAGTGAACATCAGAAAGTGCAGGACAGGCATAATTCTCTCTCACAGAGCCAGCTTTTTGCTTTTTTAGTTGGTTTGTGTAAGATTGTTAATGATAGTATCCAAGTTCTTTACAGATTTAACACTTTAAAAGCATTTCTGTATTTCTGCATTCCTGTTCCATAAATATTAAAGGATTTGTTGAAAGAAACAGAAGTGAGTTTTAAACTTTCTGTAAAGAAAACTGAGGTGTTGCAAGTAATGACAGTTACAGAGCTGACTTGAGTTCTGACCAGGTCTTTACTTTCATTCATTTGCAGCTGATCTGTTATTCTTATCTGTACTTGAAATATGCCTGGTTTTGGAGAGCTAAACATGTCAAATTTTTACAGATTTCAATACAAAATATTATAAATAAAGAAAATGAGGCTTTCTTTTTCATAAGCAACAAACACCTCCAATTCTCCCAAGTTCAGTGGGATGTATGGTACAATGAAATAGATGATCAGACAGGGCTGCATCCACTCTATAACTTCATGTAAAGGTAGAAGATTTGTACTTATGCAAACATATGCATTTTATGACATTTCAAGTATTTTTTGTTGACAGGAGCTGAGTTACCCTGTAGATCCAGCTGCTTTGCCACCACTACGAAATCCTGACATACTTGTTGGTGAAAATGATCTCACTGCACTCAGTTACCTGCATGAACCAGCTGTTCTACACAACCTTAAAATTCGTTTTGTGGAATCTAAACTTATCTACACATATAGTGGTAAGCTATGTGAAATGGAGAGTTTTTAAAAAATCTTTTTTAAAAAGTATTAATCTTGATTCAGTTTGCAACATGATGTGTGTAATGCTTTCCTGAAGTGTATTTTAACTCGTGTTAACTGGTTTTATGTGTGAGTATAGACTTCTTTATTCATCAGCACATTCTACCCAGAAAATATTGCTACTTTGTATTATTTCAACTGCCAAAACCAGGCATTTCATAAAACTAACCTGTGTTTTATTTTTGTTTTGTACGCTTGGCTGTAGGGATAATTCTGGTTGCAATAAACCCCTATAAGCAGCTGCCAATATATGGAGATGCCATTATCCATGCATACAG
This sequence comes from Zonotrichia albicollis, assembly GCF_047830755.1. NCBI lineage: Eukaryota > Metazoa > Chordata > Aves > Passeriformes > Passerellidae > Zonotrichia > Zonotrichia albicollis. The sequence goes on along the minus strand of NC_133829.1, from coordinate 11,962,692 downwards.
TGGGCAAAACATGGGGGACATGGATCCACACATATTTGCTGTGGCAGAAGAAGCATACAAGCAAATGGCAAGGTTCAGTATGTTATTTAATGTCCATAAATAACTCTTGAAGTCTAGTGGCAGTGTTAATTGTCATTTAATTTTACTGTTTATGTGCCACTGGCTATTAGGAATATCTTTGAACACATAGCTTAATTGGAGGAAGAGGAATTCCTTAACCAGCTGAGGAATTTCTAGAACCAAAACTATTTTCATTCTTGATGAGGGGTAAAACTTAGTGAATAGCAATGACATCAACCTGGAGGTTACAACTGAGGAGGAGAAAGAGAAGAATAGATGTAAGATGGAACTGATGTATGAGACTTGGGCCCAGCTGTGATTTCAAACTTTGCTTCATGTGTGTAATTCCTACTTTTATACATGCCCTTTAGACATGTCTGACATAAACTGTCTGATTATTTGCTTTTAGGAATAACAAAAATCAGTCCATTATAGTCAGTGGAGAATCAGGAGCTGGAAAGACTGTGTCTGCAAGGTACACCATGAGATACTTTGCCACTGTGAGTAAGTCAAGCAGCAATGCTGATGTGGAGGATAAAGTATTGGCATCCAATCCAATAACTGAGGTAAGTTTGGGGAGAATGTCTGTCAAGCCTGTACTCATCAGGGGAAGAATTCTGAGAGCTTCTGGGAAATTTTGTTTGAAATATTCAGGGATACTTCATCTGTCTGAGTTGGATACTTAAATTTGAATTTCAGCCTCTGATTGTTACTGATGGAAAGAGGTGGTCAGCCTCAGAAACACCTGGTCCTGTCTGATTTACCAGTGGCCTTTTGGAGGTGGTAGTTTGCCTAATTAGAGGATGATGTAGCAATATTGAACAAATTAATTGGTTTTATTACTTGGACCCTTATGCTGGAAAAATATACTTTGTCTAATTTTCAGTTTATGTAGCATTTTAGTATTTGACTTGAGGCTTGTCTTCAATTTTAAGCCTCAAAATATAAGTAACACAGTTCAATGCTTGAACAGAGATTGATCCCTGAGCACCTTTGATTTTAGAAACTTGTGGTTGACTCAAGTTTTGACAAAGTTATTCTTATGAGAGAGATGTGAGTAAAGCAAATTGTAAAAGTTTATAATTTTTGTAGGCTGTGGGCAATGCAAAAACCACACGGAATGATAACAGCAGTCGATTTGGGAAATACACTGAAATCAGTTTTGATCAGAGTTACCAAATCATTGGAGCTAACATGAGAACGTACCTGCTTGAGAAATCCAGAGTTGTATTTCAGGTGGGTAAAATAAAGCCTAAAATAGTCAAGGTCAATATAGTTCCTGATGCACTATACTAGTTCTATATA